>NC_138033.1:78104273-78704273 GCF_964106645.2 Podarcis pityusensis
GAGAAAGGCTGATCTACATGAAAATGCAGAGTGGGGTTATCCAGAGTTTGGGATCAGCAAGATTCTGACGACACACAGCGTACATTGTCAATAAGATGCTGGTATTGCACTCCCTCTGAAGAAGTGGGTATGTAGCTCGGGGTTTTTCTAAGGCTCAGGTGGCTTCAGTGGACCTGCATTGCAGGGGGTTAGACTAAATGACTCTTGGGGTCCCTTCCAACTCTACAATTCTATGATTCTGCAATGGCACCCTGGTTGTGGGATGTTTTCTCTAGGAAGGCTGGCCTGGCACTTTCATTACACACCTTTAGGATCCAAGTGAAAATGTTTCTCTATACAGTAACTAAGCATTTGGCTGATTAACGCTCTAGGGCAGGCATAGGCAAACTGTGGCCCTCCAGATGTTTGGGACTACAATTCCCATCATCCCTGACCACTGGTCCTGTTAGCTAGGGATGATGGGAATTGTAGTCCCAAACATCTGGAGGGCTGGAGTTTGCCTATGCCTGCTCTAGGGCCTTTTAAATGTGTTTGTGGGAGAGGGTTCTTGGTTTGTTTTGGTCCTTGTTTTATTCTGTCTTTGTGTTCTCGTTTTGCCTGCTTATGTTGGGAACCGCCCTGCGATCCCTGGATGAAGGGCGGTAGGCGACTCTGACGAATCTGTAAATAATAAAAACACGCTGCTCTGTCCGCCTCACCTCAGATAGGATATTGTAGAGTTGGAACAGTTTTTTTTGGGGGGGGGAGGCAAGCAAAGAGATCAAGGGGGTGAAGCAACCATGAGGAAAGGTTGCAGCATTTGGAATGTTTTAGTTTGAGGGAAAGGGTGAGGAAGAGGGTGACATGATTTGTTGTTGTTGTTTAGTCGTTTAGTCGTGTCCAACTCTTCGTGACCCCATGGACCAGAGCACGCCAGGCACTCCTGTCTTCCACTGCCTCCTGCAGTTTGGTCAAACTCATGTTAGTAGCTTAGAGAACACTGTCCAACCATCTCGTCCTCTGTTGTCCCCTTCTCCTTATGCCCTCCATCTTTCCCAACATCAGGGTCTTTTCCAGGGAGTCTTCTCTTCTCATGAGGTGGCCAAATTATTGGAGCCTCAGCTTCAGGATCTGTCCTTCCATTGAGCACTCAGGGCTGATTTCCTTCAGAATGGATAGGTTTGATCTTCTTGCAGTCCATGGGACTCTCATGAGTCTCCTCCAGCACCATAATTCTAAAGCATCAATTCTTCGGCGATCAGCCTTCTTTATGGTCCAGCTGTCACTTCCATACATCACTACTGGGAAAACCATAGCTTTAACTATACGGACCTTTGTTGGCAGTGAATAAAATGATGTATGGCATGGGGAAAGCAGATAGAGGTGGTTGTTTTTTCTCTCCTTCTCTCATAACAATAGAATTCAGGGATGTCCAGAGAAGCTGAATGTTGGAAGAATCAGGACAGAGAAAAGAAAGCCCTTTGCACAGCACCTAGTTAAACTATGGGACTTGCTCTCACAAAGGCAGCAATAGCCTCTGCGATCTTCCGCTAACAAATACCACTTGCTGTAAACGGCAGAAAGGAGAGGGTTCCTTTGACACTCGGGTCTTCCTTGTGGGCTTCATATTGGGGCATCTGGTTGGCTGCTGGAAAAATAAGATGCTGGAGTAGGTGGGCTGTTGGCCTAGCACGCTCTTATCATGTTCTTAGATAACGCTAACACTCAACAGCATAGCTCCCTTGGTGTTAGAGCATGGTGCTGATAACACCAAGGTCACAAGTTCAATCCCCAGATGGGACAGCTGCATATTCCTGCATTGCAGGGTGGTTGGATTAGATCGGCATTTCCCAAACGTGGGTCTCCAGCTGTTTTTCGACTACAGTTCCCATCATCCATGGCCACTGGTCCTGCAAGCTAGGGATGGTGGGAGTTGTGGTCCAAAGACAGCTAGAGACCCAAGTTTGGGAACCTTTGACTAGATCAGCCTTTCTCAACCTGTGGGTCCCCAGATGTTGTTGAACTACAACTCCCAACACCCCTGGCCAGCAAGGCCAAAGCTCAGGGATGATGGGAGTTGTAGTCCAACAACATCTGGGGACCCACAGGTTGAGAACCGCAGGACTAGATGATCCTCTGGGTCCCTTGCAACTCTACAATTCTAGAATGATAAGAATGACCCTAGCAATCCTATCATTTGAAAACGTTTTGGTCCTTAAAGGTGTTTTTTTTATTAAATACAACAACAACCTCATACATTGATTTTTGCCACCCTAACAACCCCAAAGTCTCATTTTTTAAACCATATAATACATTCTGGCCTGGAATACATTTCTCCCCTTTCTTCAGACCGGAGGCACCCCACAGCTGGGTCCTCCTGACTTCAAGGCAGAGATCAACCCAATATTACCTCAATTAATTAACTGCAAAGACAAAGGGCTTTTGAGGCCTCCTCTCTCTTAGCCGAGAAGGGGGTCTTTGTACCCTAAACTCACTGAATGGCGGGGCGGCAGGGGTGGGGAGGCCAGCAAAAGATCCTCAGGGGAAAAGTTAAGTGGCATTTTCGATACTTGGTTTCTGGAGCTATTTATATCTTTGTGTTTCTAGTTCCAACTTTGAAACTCAGCTGGGGACATTATGACGAAACGGGGGGGGGGGGGCAGCTTCTCTCTCAGCCTTCGCAGCTGAAATCAAAGCAAATCCCCATCTCAAAGTGGGGGCAGACTTTGCTTCATAACTTTTTTTTTTCATGTCGTGCAGTGTTTTTTGAAGCTTTTCAGGTTAAATATAACCCATCTTGGCTTTGATGAGGAGGGGAGGGTTGTTTTTGTGTGCGTGTTTTTTTTCAGACTGCTGCAAAAAGCTACAGGCTAAATCAGTCAACCAAATGAAAAGTTTGGGAGACTTTTGCCGAACAATAGAGGCTTTTGAATTGTGTTGCTTTTTGGATGCAACAGAGTTTCTTTGGCTTTTTCCTTTTCCACTTGCTTCGGTGACTCTTAGATACATCCCTGCATTGTGAAATACAGAAAGGTAGGCAGCTGGTCATATAACCAAGTCAGGCGGTTGGTCTGTCTAGCTCAGTGCTGCCTACACTGACTGGCAGCAGCTCTCCAGTGTTTCAGGAGGGGAGTTTTTCGTGCCCTACCTGGAGATGCTGCTGGGGATGGAACCTGGGACCTTCTGCATACAGAAAAGATGCTCCCCCCTTTGTAGAGATGCCTTGTAATTAATAATAATCATAATAATAATAATAATAATGACTTATACCCCGCCCATCTGGATGGGTTTCCCCAGCCACTCTGGATGGCTTCCAAGAATATTAAAACACAATAAACATTAAAAGCTTCCCTAACTAGGGCTGCCTTCAGATGTCTTCTAAAAGTCTGGTAGTTGTTTATCTCTTTGACATCTGATGGGAGGGCGTTCCACAGGGAGGGCGCCACCACTGAGAAGGCCCTCTGCCTGGTTCCCTGTAACTTGGCTTCTCGCAGTGAGGGAACCACCAGAAGGCCCTCGGTGCTGGACCTCAGTGTCCAGGCAGAATGATGGGGGTGGAGATGCTCCTTCAGGTATACTGGGCTGAGGCTGTTTAGGGCTTTCAAGGTCAGCACCAACACTTTGAATTGTGCTTGAAAACGTACTGGGAGCCAGTGTAGATCTTTCAAGACCAGTGTTATATGGTCTCGGCAGCTGCTCCCAGTCACCAGTCTAGCTGCCGCATTGTAGAGATGCAGTCGTGAATGGCGTCCCTTACCTTGAACATCTGCTTGACCTTCTGCCAGAGTAGGTTGATGTTCAGTTTATGTATCAGCTGGAGCACCTTGCTGATGCTCAGGCTGCCACCACCATTCTTGTCCTCTTCGTCAAAGGTTTGTTTCAACCACATTTAGCAGGAGTCAAGAAAAAGAGGAGAGATAACTGCCAGGGCAAGCAAAGAGAAGATTCTGAATGGAATGAAGGCTGCTTCCCTGGGACTACAGCAATCAAGGGATTCAAAAACCACAGAGCACTTAATCAGGAAGAAACAAAATTGTGGAAGGCCATCTGATCAAGCTTTCTGCCACAAGATGGGATCACCCATTCAGTGGGCAGAACAAGCAGTGTGTGCAATACAAAATTCCTAAAATGCTCCTCCAACAATACAACGGGCAGTGGCCAGTGTTAGTCCCACTCAGAGGAGACTCGCTGAAATTAGCAGAAATGGCTAACTTAGGTCCGTTCATGTCAATGGCTCTACTGAACCATGTGGGAAGAAGACTACAGTTTCTGCAGGCATGGGACTACAAAACCCCTGGTGCAATGCAATTGCGAGGAAAAATCAGAAGGAAATATTAGGCGTGATCTCCAGAGCTGGGGTAACACTCCAGAGGCCCATAGGCAGCATGGGATATTGATGGATGTCTTCATGCCAGATTTGCTTCAAATAGTTGCATCCAATGTTAATCCTATCCCAGATACTACGCTTACATTTATTAATTTTGATGAGTCTATTCTGAGCAAAACCTTGGGTACAGGCATAGGGAATATAGACCACAGAATCATAATGAGTTGTGGAATCACATGACTGCTTAGTCTATAGCAGGAATGTGGCTTGTTCGTAATTCCTGAGTGCAGCACTCTGCGGAGTTGCCAAATTTGTGCCGTGCAAGATTTATTCTGAGTTAATTTATTGACTGCACCTGCGTGGTCCATGAAGCTAGCATAGCTAAGCAGCCAAAGTCAGGTGGCACATGCCATCTTTGGGAACACTCAGGTGTCCCTTCCTTTAACCATTTAGTTTCTCTTCATCTGTCTAGCGGGGTTGCTAGGAAAGTAGACCTGACAGCAATCTCCGAGCAGAGCAGGTTACATTGAAAGGTGATGGACCCTCCCTGTTGTCAGTTTTTAAACAAAGACTGGATGTCCATCTGCCAGGGAGTCTTCAGATGTGACCCCTCATTGTAGATGACTCCTGTGATCCCTTCAAACTCTTCAATTCTAAGTTGACATTTTTGCTTGTTTAAAATTACAGTGGTACCTCGGGTTAAGTACTTAATTTGTTCCGGAGGTGCGTTCTTAACCTGAAACTGTGAAACTGTTCTTAACCTGAAGCACCACTTTAGCTAATGGGGCCTCTTGCTGCCGCCGTGCCGCCGGAGCACGATTTCTGTTCTCATCCTGAAGCAACGTTCTTAACCCGAGGTACTATTTCTGGGTTAGCGGAGTCTGTAACCTGAAGCGTATGTAACCTGAAGTGTATGTAACCCGAGGTACCACTGTATATTGTCGAATTTAGTGTGTGACCCGCCCTGGGAAGCCTATAATTCCAAATGAACCAAGGCTAGTTTGCAAGGCAGAACGGGGAGGGCCCTACGTCAAGCCAGGCAAAATGTGAGTCAGGACTGATCCTAACCCTACAGAAAGTACTAGGCATGTTTATTGCCCTGAGGGCTTTGCTGAGACCAAAAAACTTTAGTCTGGAGCTTACTTAATAGGGAGTAGAATGGAGGCTGGGGGGGGGGGGTGGGCAAGGAGAGAGAGCTGAGCTTTCTTCCTTTTTTAAAGGATCTCCTCTTTATTGCTTAAGCCACCTGGCCCTCTCTTTTTCCCATCAGGCTCCACTTAAGCTGATGTACCTTTTAAATGTGGTGGTGGTGGGGATAATCTAGGGGGTGGGGGCCCCCCTCCGAACCCTTTAGATATGGAAATGTCAGCCAGTTGTTTATAATTTTCTACCCTCCCTGTAACGTGAACCTGATGGAGCAAACGAAGGTTCTGAGGATCTGCTTGTTCCCTACCTTCGGAAATTTTGGAGCAGGTCCAGAACTCTTGTAACCAAGCAGTTTTGTTCTTTAAGCAAAGGGGAGCTGAAAGGAATAGAAGGGTTTTTAATAAAAAATAAAAAATTAAGCAGGCCATTCTTTTCCCTCTCTTAGTCTCCCAGTTTGGAAATAGTATCTCTATGGCTGGATCAGGCCAGTGGTCCATCTAGTCCTTCACCCTGTTCTCACGATGGCCAACTAGATGCCCATTATTGGAAACCCTCAAGCAGATCCTGAACACAAGAGCAATTTCCCCTCCTGCTTTTCCCCTGCAGCAACTGATATTCAGAAGCATTGTTGCCTTGACTGCGGAAGTAGAACACAGTCATAAAGGCTAGTAGCTTTCGGTAGCCCTCTCCTCCCTGTATAAGTGTAATCTGCTTTAAAATCTATCTGGGTTGGTGGACACCAATGTCTTCTGTAGGCGCAAGCTCCACAGTTTAACTATATACACTGCTTCTATTTTCAGACACCCACCGGTAGTTTGTATATATATATATATTTATTTTCGGGAGATCAGCCAACCCACTCGGCAAATGTACAGATATGGTATTTTTCGCTCTATAAGATGCACCAGACCATAAGACGCACCTAGTTTTTGGAGGAGGAAAACAAGAAAAAAAATATTCTGAATCTCAGAAGCCGGAACAGCAAGAGGGATCACTGCGCAGCGAAAGCTTTTTGGGAGGGAAAAAGTGAGTCTTATAGAGCAAAAAATACGGTAATTGCAATTTTCACAGCGTGGTTCTAAAGGTGTTGAATGAAATAGTTCGGCCAGACTGGTAAAACGGGAATGGAAAACTGTGATGATAAAATAATAGAACTGCAAAGTTGGAAAGGACACAAAGGGTCATCTTGGCAGTCCAACCCCCTGCAACGCAGGAATCACAGCTGAAGAATCCCCTGCAAATGACCACCTAACCTCTGTTTTAAAAGCCTGCAAGGAAGGAGAGTCCATCTCCTTCCATAGGAGTCCATTCCACGGTCAAGCAGCTTTCCCCATCAGAAAGTTCTTCCTAAGGTTTAGCCAGAATCTCCTTTCTCGTAATTTGAATCCAGGTCCTTCCTTCCAGGGCAGCAGAAAACTAATTTGCTTCTAACCCTACTGCCCCATTTAAAGATGGGCAGTAGAGATAAGGAATCAACCCATTTCATTTTCTCTTTCCTTCCAATCTTCCATATCAGCTTGCAATCCAAAACAAAGTGCAACTCTGACCGTCACTTTCCTTTACTGCCCCAAGCTACCTCAGTCACAAACCCCATCTTCCTTTAATGCAGGACTGCAGAACCTGTGGCCTGACAGATGTTGCTGGACTCCATATCCCTTCATCCCTGACAATGAGCTGGGATTGCTGGGAGTTCGAGTCTAACGACACCCAGAGCGCAATGCACTGGCTACCCCTGGCATAAGCAGTATTGAACAAGATGGTCTATTGTTTTAGCTCCGCAGAAGGCTGTTTGTTGCTATCTGGGCCTCTGATCTGATATTGGACGACTCTCCTGGGTCGTCCTCCCTGAGGAAGTCCCTTCTTAATCCACCACTCTCCTGCAAACCCCCAGTCCTCTCAGGCCCTCTCCTTTCCTCACCCTCCTCTTCTGTTTGGCAAAGTTTGAGCGCGGCACGAAAGCTCACCGCACGAATGTGTCAGCACGACTTAATATGTAGCACTAATTAAGAAATAAAGTCTCCTGGCCGGTTCCACGGCAATCATTTAGCCGAGTTTACTAACCACGCTCGGCTGCTTCAAAAATCGTCATTAGCCCACGCTACTTACGGGCATAAAATTTCTCGTTTTCTGCTTTTCATCGGCCTCGCCCTGGAATCTTGGTTTTGCTTTATTTATAAATTTGCACTCAAACAATGGCCATAAACCCATTCCCAGAGTGTTACAAATCAGAAATTTGTCCGCGTTCCCCCCCTCCCCACCTTCCAGGGTGAGGCTCCCTTTCTGCTCTGGGAACGGCAGCGTCCGTCGCCAGCTGGGGGGGGTGGGAGAAAGGGGGGAGCTTGGGGGTGGGGTTGTGCTGGAGATTGATTGGGGTGGAGGTTGGCGAGCGTTGAGAGAGAGAGAGAGAAGACACTGCAGGCATGAAAAGACAGTCTGTGGTGACGGGGGGCTGCTTTTGTACAGAGGGACTCAACTGGACATTGGGGGCAAGGACGGGCGGGGAAGGAAGAGGCATATGGGCCAAGCCATTCTCTGCAACTCCAGGAATAAGTGAAATCACAGAGTTGCGGATCTGTCTGCCATTCTTTTGCATCACTCTCAATTCTGCCTGAAACTGCAGTTAGGCTGCAATACAGTGGTACCACGGGTTAAGTACGTAATTCCTTCCGGAGGTCTGTTCTTAACCTGAAACCATTCTTAACCTGAAGCACCACTTTAGCTAATGGGGCCTCCTGCTGCTGCCGCCCCACCACTGCACAATTTCTGTTCTCATCCTGAAGTTCTTAACCCAAGGTACTATTTCTGGGTGAGTCTGTAACCTGAAGCGTCTGTAACCCGAGGTAACACTGTGCTGCCCTATACCCGCAGGTCTCAGGGCAGTTATATGTAGGTTGCATCCAGTGCTAGACCTACTCAGTGTAGACCCCATTAAGTTGAATGCAATGACTAACTTTGGTTCATTTATTTCAGTGGGTCTGCGGTATGTTAAACCTCTTTAGTTTTTCTCGATACCGTGGTACCTCGGGTTAAGTACTTAATTTGTTCCGGAGGTCCGTTCTTAACCTGAAGCACCACTTTAGCTAATGGGGCCTCCTGCTGCTGCCGCTGCGCCACCAGAGCACGAGTTCTGTTCTCATCCTGAAGCAAAGTTCTTAACCCGAGGTACTATTTCTGGGTTAGCAGAGTCTGTAACCTGAAGTGTATGTAACCTGAAGCGTATGTAACCCGAGGTACCACTGTAGATGCTTCCTTTGCCCACTAAGCAAGGTTTGTTCTCAGCCCCTGAATAGTTAGAAAGGGGCCACGATGACAAATCGGACCACCACTAATGTTCCTCTACTTGGGGGTAAGCAGATAAGGAGAGTCCTGCTGGATCAGGCCAATGGCCCATCTAGTCCAGCATCCTGTTCTCACAGTGGCCAACCAGATGCCCATCGTGGGAAAGCCACAAGCAGGATTCGAGCACAAGACCAAACTCTCCCCTCCTGTTGTTCCCAGCAGCGGGTGTGTAAAAGCATTCTTGCCTCCAACCATAGAGGCAACGCATAGCCATGTTGACTAGTGTAGCCATCAATAGACCTCTCCTCCGTCCAAGTTGATGGCCATCACTGGCTCCAGTGGGAGCACGTTCCATAGTTAAGCGCTGCATAAAGAAGGGATTTATGTGAGAAATTTCGATTCAGTTTGTATTTAATCAGAACCTCCTGAATTTGCCTTCCCCGAAACTTCACCCAGACCGAAACATAGCTGTCCTTTGAGATTTGCAGGTCTCTTAATTTTTTTTAATGTGGTTCACTGGCCTAGTAATGTGTGCAAAAATAAATAAATGCAAATTATAGTGAAAATGACACTCGAAGATGCAATAGGCTAGGGGAAATGGCTTTGCAAAAAAGCATGTATATTAGGAGAAATCCACACTTAAAGTGCCGATGAATTTTCATGAGCTTAAAAAAATGCAATCTGATGTGGAATTGTGGGGTACTGGGTTTAAGCTTGGAAGAATGAAAAACAGAGAGAAACTGAAATTGACACAGTCAGCCATTCCTAATTGGGAGCAAGCAATGTTTAAAAAGAAAAGAAAAAACTCAAAAATGGCTGTGCAGGTTTTTAGCCCCTAAGTATGTGGGAATATAGGGTTATCAGGAGTGGAAGACATCACGGCCAGTTTGTGTTGCCAATACTAAGCTACGTGAACCAGTGGTCTTACTCTGTAGAAGGAAGTTTCTTCTGTTACGTCTGAGCACCAGAAAGTCTGTAGTGAGATAGAACTGGCTGTGTAGCCCAGATCTTTGGGATTGCAGAGCCCAACAGCCCCAATCAACTCCTCATCCTCTGAATAAATGGTAAATTAGGAAGGCGTCTCATACTAAGGACAGTTGCTCCACCTAGCTCTGTATTGTCTGCACTGAAAAGCAGCAGCTGTCTAGGGTTTCAGGCAGCAGACATTCTCAGACCTACTTGGAGATGCATGCAGGGCAGACAATCTACCCCAGAGCTAAGGATCTCCCCCTAAAATTCAAGATTCTAGTTCCCATGGTTCTGAATTGAAAGACTGATTGAGATAGGAAGTTTCCTTATACTTAATCAGACCATTGGTCCGCCTAGCTCTGTATTGTCCACACTGGCTGGCAGCAGCTCTCCAGGGTTTCAGGCAGAGGTCTTCCCCAGCCCTACCTGGAGATGGTAGGGTCTGGACCTGGGACCTTCTGCAAGCCAAGCAAGTGCTCTGCCACTGAATTGTGGCCCCTCACTAAGCATTCTAGTCCTCATGACTGAGACAGGACATTGGTCCATCTTGCTCAGTGTTGTCTACAGTGACTATGGCAGATCTCCAGGATTCCCAGCCCAGACTGAAGATGCCATTAGGGATTGAACCTGTGAGACAGAGGCTGTTCCACTAAGCTACAGCCATTCCCCTTGCACACCCTTTGTCCTCTCTGAAACAGTTCTCCGTAGGCACATCTCACTTCTGCATTTTGACCCCTTTGCTTCCGAGCTCCACTTTCCTCCTCTCCCTCCTCCCCTACGACTATCGTCTCTCTTCCAGTATAAACACATCACTTGCCAGCCAGCTTCTGTTTGCTGTCCTGGCAGAGGCACAGCAAACTTACAAGGAGACGTCAGCCAGCAAAGGTTAAAGATGGTAGCAGGATTGTAGTAGCAGGATACGGGGCGGGTGTGCGGGGTGCCGGGGAATGAATCCAATAAAAATAATAGTATAATATGAACTGCTGTGGTTGTTGAGCTCATTTCAGGGAGAGCCCAAAGGCTTAGAGAGAACACCAAGGGAGTGTTCTCCTCTTCCCTAGGTGGTTGTGTTCAGGGTTTGACCTACACAGAGTAGTCCCATTAAAGCGGGACTGGAGGGGAAGGCTGTTGATGGCTACTTGCTGTGATGCTCTGCATTCATGATCAGAAACAGTAATGTTTCTGAATACTAGTTTCTGGAAAATGCAGGCGGGGAGAAGGCTCTTGTGCTCAGCTCCTTGGTCTTCCCATTGGGAATCTGCTTGGCCACTGTGAGAACAGGATGCTGGACTAGATAGGCCACTGGCCTGATGATGATGATAATAATATAATAATAATAATTTATTCTTTACCGTATTTTTCGCTCTATAACACACACCCGACCATAACACGCACATAGTTTTTAGAGAAGGAAAATCCGTAGGCATGCCACCCGAAGGCATTCCCTCCATAACACGCACAGACATTTCCCCTTACTTTCTAGGAGGAAAAAAGTGAGTGTTATGGTGCAAAAAATACCATCTACCCCGCCCATCTGGCTGGGTTTCCCCAGCCACTCTGGGCGGCTTCCAGCACAATATTAAAATACAGTAATGCATCAAACATTAAAAGCTTCCCTAAACAGGGCTGCCTTCAGTTGTCGTCTAAAATTCTGGTAGTTGTTGTTCTCTTTGACATCTGGTGAGAGGGCGTTCCACAGGGCAGGTGCCACTACCAAGAAGGCCCTCTGCCTGGTTCCCTGTAATGCCTGGTTCCCTGATCCAGCAACTTCTTCCGATGTTCTTATCCTCCTCACTTCCAATGGAGTGGAATGTTGGAAGATTCAGGTCAGATAAAAGGAACCACTTCTTCACACAGCACATCATTAAACTATGGGGTTTACTCCCATGGGAAGCAGTGATGGCCACCAAACTGGATGGCTTTAAAAGAGGAGTGAGCAAACTCATGGAGAACAAGGCTATCAACAGCACCAATGCTTCTGAATACCAGTTGCTGGAAACAGCAGGAAGGGAGAGCACTTTGGGTCAGGGGCGGATCTACTAAGAAACTAATGAAGTTTAAGCTTCAGGACTCCTAATCCCAGAGGGGCCCCAGAGCTGACTTTGGTCTACATTGCTTAAAAATTATGGGTCTAGTAGACCCAATTTGAGTCACACGACTCAATTTGATTCTTTTGTTGTTGTATATATTGCAACAGTCCTAAAGTTTGAGGGCCAGTAGCAGAGATGTTGCAAAAGTAGAGAGTTGCAGTAAGTTGGCTGTTCTGAATCCCCTCCTGCTTGTTCACAGAGGTCAAGACCCTCAAGCAATAACAGGGAGTTCATGAAAGTACTTAAGCACATGAAAGTACTTAAGCACAAACGCAAGCACGTGGAAAATTTGTGGTGATCCGTCGTGGAAAAAGGTGACAGTGTTTACCCAGAGCTCATTGCTGGTTGTGAAGGCGCCCCCCCCCCCATATCAGTTCAAACTTAGGGGCCCCAAAAATGTAGGTCCAAAACTGCTTTGGGTCCTGCTTTCAGGCTTCCCACTGGGGCATCTCCAAGGGCCTTCTGGTGGTTCCCTCACTGTGAGAAGTGAAGTTGCAGAGAACTAGGCAGAGGGCCTTCTCGGCAGTGGCACTGGTTGGAAGGAACCCCCGTTTCCTAAGTGATCTCCCAGTCTAAGCTGCTTCTGCTGAAGCAACATGAAGCTCATGACTTCCTCCATTGGGGGGGTAACAAATTCCCCTAATTTAGAGTCTTCTCATTCTGGGAGTTTTTGAAATCTTAGCACAGTCAATGCCATGAGGAAATTCTCCTCTTTGCATAATGGAAGAGTCTGATTTAACTGCACAATGGAAGAGTCTGATTTAACTACACAACAGGCTGAAGACTGTGGAGCTGCTATGAGACTGTGGGAATGCACGGTGGAACATGTACTTTATTAAGCTTTTAGGCTATGCCTTCTAACTCCTAAAGACTTCACAAAAGATGGCAAACTCTTAGAGTCTGGACAACTTACTGTGGAGGAGCATGGAATGAGAGATGGGCAGCAGGGGGGAGGTACCAGTTTTGTCTGAATTCCTGGATCCATCCACCATCTCACATCTGCTCTCACGAACTCATCCAGATGGACCCAGTAGATGACATACTCTCCAATATTCCCCTCATGAAAATAGGGATGTCCATATTAATAATAATAATGTTATTATTAAACCCCACCCATCTGATTGGGTTGCTCCAGCCACTATGAGCAACTCCCAACATATATAAAACCTAATAAAACATTTAACAATTTAAAACTTCCCTGTAGAGGGCTGCCTTCAGATGTCTTCTAAAGCCTATGTCGCTACTTATCTCCTTGGCTGCAGGGTCGCCTAACTCCATACCCTCCAACATTTCTCCGATGAGAATAGGGATGTCCTAAGGAAAATCGGGTGGCGCTGTGAGTTAAACCACAGAGCCTAGGACTTGCCGATCAGAAGGTTGGCGGTTCGAATTCCCGCGACGGGGGGAGCTCCCGTTGCTCAGTCCCAGCTCCTGCCAACCTGGCAGTTCGAAAGCACATCAAAGTGCAAGTAGATGAATAAGTACCACTCCGGTGGGAAGGTAAATGGCGTTTCCGTGCGCTACTCTGGTTCGCCAGAAGTG
This sequence comes from Podarcis pityusensis, assembly GCF_964106645.2. Lineage (NCBI taxonomy): Eukaryota > Metazoa > Chordata > Lepidosauria > Squamata > Lacertidae > Podarcis > Podarcis pityusensis. The sequence goes on from NC_138033.1 coordinate 78,117,606, forward strand.
GCTTAGTCAAGCTGGCCACATGAATGCTGTATTGTTTTTAACACTAGATTGGAAGCCGCCCAGAGTGACTGGGGAAACTCAGCCAGATGGGCAGGGTATAAATAATAAATTATTATTATTATTATTATTATTATTATTATTATTATTATTACCCGGAAGCTGTACGCCAGCTCCCTTGGCCAGTAAAGCGAGATGAGCACCGCAACCCCAGAGTCAGTCACGACTGGAGCTAATGGTCAGGGGTCCCTATACCTTTAAGGAAAAGCAGGACATTCTGGGATCAAATCACAAACCGGAACAGCTTCTGTAAATTCAGGATTCTTTTTCTGGAAAATAGGGACACTTGGAGGGTCTGGGGTGATTTATCCTCATCCCTTTGCCTTGAACAAATTGACAGAAGAACTTAAGACAAGGCCCACCTACAACATCCTTTTCTTACAGTAGCCAACTATATGGGAAGCTTGCAAACAGGAACTGATCACAAGAACCTTCTCCCCAGCAACTGGTATTCAAAAGCATTCCTGCCTCTGAACATAGAGGCAAAGCAGAGCCCATTCTACACCCCCAAACCTCTATTCTTGAGCTATTAATTCTGCCATTGAACTTCCTTCTGCTCCAACTCAAACACAGTAGTCTTAACACCGCACCCCAAATCTATGCACCCGAAAAGGTTTACAAAGCACCGCTGCTTCTCTGATCCTAGGTCTTCCCTTAAAGTTGGTAGGAGGAGTTAGCTTTGCATCTTCGCTTCCCTCCCCCCCCTTTTTTTTTTGAGATGATAACAATCTCCTTGACCCTTTGTTGCTGAGGACCCCTTCTCCTTCTCCTTCTTCTCTTTCTTCTTCCCTGCCACCCTTTCTCTCCTTCCCCCTCCCACCCCCCCATCCAGAATCTCTTTTCCAGGCGGCGGGTTTTAATATTCAAGCCGTTACCTTCTCTGCGAAGCTGCGCCGGGGAGGTTGACGTGCCCCAGTTTATTGATATCACTTTGGCCTGTCAGCCACACATTCAGCAACTAATGGCCCCCTAAGGTGCCCGTCCAGGCAGCTCTAAAGAGATCTGCACCAAGGAGAGAGAGAAAGAGTGGGGGGAGGAATGCCCCCTGTTTTTTGTTATTTTTTGTCCAAGGTGAGACAATGAGGAGGAGGGAGATCTCAGTCCCCAACAGATGACAGGGCTGATAAAGAGCCCGGCGATGCAATAATATCTCTCTTTTCATTCCTTTCCCCAATTCTTCTTTCTGTCACTTCCATTATCTTCTCCTGCTCTCCCTTCACTTTCTTCTCCAGTGTGGAAGGAGGAGACAAGTCTGAGAGGGGTTCAATCCCAGGCATAACTTGGTTTTTTATTTTTTTTAAGGCAGCATGATTTCTTATAACCATTCTTGACGGCATCCCAATGCCTCGCTGTTGGCTGATGGGAGGCGATGGGAGGGCGCCCTGCTTCTCACATGCCCTCTTTCTGATTGGTTCCTTGTGGTCCTCTGAATCTTGGATGTTGGCGAACAGGTTGTCCCACCAGGAGGCCAGAGAATGGGGAGTGAGTTGCTGCTGGAAGATACAGGCAGATGAAGACCTTCTGCGCACAGTGCATAGTTAAGCTCACTGCTACAGGAGAGACAGATGACCATCAACCTAGATGGCTTTAAAAGATGATCAGAAAAATTCATGAAGGAGGAAACAAGCTTCCTCCATTTTCCAGGGGACAGCCCTTGAGATATTTGCAGGTGGCTATCGTATCTCCTCTCGGTCTCCTCTCCCCCAGGCTAAACATCCCCAACTCCCTCAACCGTTCTTCATCAGGCTTGGTTTCCACACTCTTCATCATCTTGGTTGCCCTCCTCTGCACACCTTCCAGCTTCTTAATATCCTCCCCAGCCTAGAACCGGACAGAGGACTCCAGATGTGGTCTGACCAAGGCAGAATAGAGTGGTACTATGACTTCCCTTGATCAGGACCCAATAATTCTGTTGATGCAGCCTAGAATAGCATTCACTTGTTTGGTACTGCATCACACTGTTGACTCATGTCCACCTTGTTATCCTGGCTGTGGGCTTCTGGTTGGCCAATGTGAGAACAGGATGCTGGATTAGATGGGCTATTGGCCTGATCCAGCAGACTCTTCTTATGTGTAAGAGAATGGGGCCAACTCACAGGAAAGACGAGGGAAGATTATAATTTGTGAGGGAGAGAGTGAGAGTAATGGGCTGATCTGAATCTTTTTTCATTCATGGTTGACTCACTGGGAAGGCCCCACGGACCAGGGAGTCAAGTTCATTCTCAACAACTGGCAATGAGAGACATTTACTGCCTCTGATAGTGGGGGTAGAACATAACCATTGGCAACCCTACCCTCCATTAATTTGTTTAATCCAAGCTGGTGGCCATCACTACATCATAAGGACATGGACCCTTATCTAGTCCAGGGATGATGGTAGTTGGAAAAGTAGTAAAGAAGGCTACAGGTTTTCCCTACCCCAGCATTCACAAGGGGCAGAGTTTTAGTGGAGTTAAGGAGGGAAAGCGAAGGCAAGTGATGGTCTAGTTCAGAGATGGTGAACCTATAACTCTCCACCTCCAGCTCCCATCTGCCCCAGCAGGATAGCCGATAGTCAGGGATGATGATAGCTGGAGTCTAGCAATATAAGGAAAGCTACCCGTTTCCACCCAGCCCTGCATTAAAAGAAAACAGAGTTGTGATGGAGTGAGCTAGGGAAGTAAAGGTCAGTGACAATCTAGTTAGCGGATGGGGAAAACAGTAACCCTTTGGGTGGTGTTGGACTTCAGCTCCCATGCACCCCAACCACCTTGGTCAATAGGTGATGATGATGAGAGTCCAGCAACATTCGGACGGCCACAGGCTCTCCTCCCCAGCTTTAGGTTCCACTTGTTGGCTTCCTGTAAGCATCTGGAAGAACAGAATGCCAAGCTGGATGGACAGTGCTTGCAGAAATGAGTTTCTTTATGTTCACAGCCATGATTGATGGGAACCTATGCCTTTGAGGCAGCTTTCCTTTGAATCCTACTTGCTAGGAGAAAGGAACAGTAGGTGGTCTTCAATCTTCATGCTTATGAGCTTCCCAGAATCCCAGACTAATCCTTATTCATCTTCTTCCTAAACTCAGAAGGTTGAAAAGGTAGATACCGCAGGTATTTAAGTCAGGTAGAAGTTATCTCTTCTTCCTGCACCGATTTCTTGCCCCTAGAGGTTGGCAATCCACAACATTACCAGTTTTGATGAATGAGGTCTATTTTAGAGAAGAAAGTAAGGAGAGTCCCACTGGATCAGAGAAGGCATGGGGGTGGGCCTTTCTCATCCCGAGGGCCTCATCCCCTTCTGTGCAACCTTCTGAGGGCCATGTGGGCGGGGCCGTGGGCAAAAATGGGCGGTGCAACAAATGTCATTTTTTACCTTTGTACAGCAGGCTAGTTTCTACACCCTCTCACAAACCCCCATCCAGATAAGCAAGAGTTCAAGGACAGGTTCCATCCCTGCCAATATGCTCAAGGTATGAACCATGGTTGTTGAGGGTTGTGACCTCGAGAGTGTCCCAAGCCCAGAGAGAGGGGTCTGGAGCAGTATATTTCACCCCCTGGGACTGAAGCTCCCTACCCATGGATCAGACGAAAGCTGGGCAACCCTGACGGCTATGTTCTGCCTCCATTGTTGGAGGTAAAGGTAAAGGGACCCCTGACCATTAGGTCCAGTCATGGCCGACTCTGGGGTTGCGGCGCTCATCTCGCTTTATTGGCCGAGGGAGCCATTGTACAGCTTCCGGGTCATGTGGCCAGCATGACTAAGCCGCTTCTGAGGAACTAGAGCAGCGCACGGAAATGCCGTTTACCTTCCCGCCAGAGCGGTACCTATTTATCTACTTGCACTTTTACGTGCTTTCGAACTCCTAGGTTGGCAGGAGCAGAGACCGAGCAACGGGAGCTCACTCCGTCACAGGGATTCGAACTGCCAACCTTCTGATTGGCAAGTCCTAGGCTCTGTGGTTTAGACCACAGCGCCACCCACATCCCTATTGTTGGAGGTAGTATGCCTCTGAATGAATACCAGTTGCTGGAAACTACAGGAGAGGAGAGTTGCCGTGGAATGGCTTTCCACCGGGCCAACTGGTTGGCTACTGTGAGGGCAGGATGCCAGACTAGATGGGCAAATGGCCGGATGCAGCAGCAGGACCAGTCAGATAGCTCAGTTGCTCACAGCGTGGTGCTGATGATAATGCCAAGGTTGCCGATTTGATTCCTGTATAGGAGAGCTGCATATTTCTGCATTGCAGGGGGTTGGACAAGATGATCTTCAGGGTCCCCTTCCAACGCTATGATTCTAGTGTTCCCATGTCCATCTATTCCAAGATCGAAGCAGCTGCTTCCAGGATTGAACATGGCAGCCCTCCCCCATGTTTCTGAGATTCAGTGGCAGACTGCCTATGTACCTGGAGGTTTAATTCCTATAACAGCAGAGAGGAACTTGAAAGCAACCCCACTGTATCACATCCATGGTCCACCTAGTCCAAGGACAAAGCTAGACTAAGACTTTCATCCTCCTTGACTATTATCCATACAGGCTGATGGAGCTGATGGGAGTTGTTGTCCAGCACCATTCTGGATGTGGGCTGCTGGCAAGATCCAGCAGGGCTTTTCTTAGGTCCTTACCAGCCAGCCCAAGAAATTGGCTTTCAACAGCCTACTGCCAGCAAAATCAGGCAGGTTCCACACTCTCCCAATGATCTGAGAGAGCCTGATCCTTGATATCTAATCCCTTTCAAAGCTACCTACCCTATAGCCCATTCCACATATTGTTTAGTCATTTAGTCGTGTCTGATTCTTCGTGACCCCATGGACCAGAGAACGCCAGGCACTCCTGTCTTTCACTGCCTCCCGCAGTTTGGTCAAACTCATGCTGGTAGCTTCGAGAACACTGTCCAACCATCTCGTCCTCTGTTGTCCCCTTCTCCTTGGGCCCTCCATCTTTCCCAACATCAGGGGCTTTTCCAGGGAGTCTTCTCTTCTCATGAGGTGGCCAAAGTATCGGAGCCTCAGCTTCACGATCTGTCCTTTCAGTGAGCACTCAGGGCTGATTTCCTTCAGAATGGATAGGTTTGATCTTCTTGCAGTCCATGGGACTCTCAAGAGTCTCCTCCAGCACCATAATTCAAAAGCATCAATTCTTCGGCGATCAGCCTTCTTTATGGTCCAGCTCTCACTTCCATACAACACTACTGGGAAAACCATAGCTTTAACTATACTTTGCCTTTGTTGGCAAGGTGATGTCTCTGCTTTTTAGGATGCTGTCTAGGTTTGTCCCCATTCCACATACAAACCCACATCTCCTCGCCCTGCTCTCTTCACGGAGAACTGTCCCTCTGTTTAGTCAAATTTCCAAGTTCTCCCAACTCCATCACGGGCATTGCCTTCCAATGCCACTCTGTTACAGCTGACCAGTTCAGTGCCTGGGAGGAGGAGAAGAAGCAGCCTCATATCTCTGGAAAAAGGCCCCCGATGCTTTAATGCGTTGCTGAGCACACCGGTCCCCAGCTGAGCTGTAAATGACTTTTTTTTTCTTTCCATTTTCCGAGGCCAGCCGCCCTGTCTGTTTGGAATTCCCGGACCACCTCGCCGACGTGAGCCCTCTCATTCCGCCCGGGCTGCATTACTAGATTAAAACGCATATCAACGATTACGCGATTGGTTTTTCTGTGTGCGGCTTCACGCCGCCAAACCTTAAACTATGTTAAACTGTAATCAAAATTGGATGAAGGAGGGCGGTTTGTTTGTGTTTTTTTGGAGGGTGCGTGTTGCTGCAAGGAGCGACAGATGGAGAAAAGGGAAGCCAAGATGAGTAGCAGGCGTAGGCGACTGGTTCTCTTTGGATTTGTAGGGCCGGGGAGGACAATGCAACGGTGTTTCCACCCTAGGAATAGCTCTCGGCCCTAGTCTTGAGAGTTAAAAACATGATTTTGGCTGATGAGTATGAGTACAGGAGAGAAGGGGTGCATTTTTATTCTGCAGAAATCTTCTTTCACCCACATCGCTCTCGCCCTCCCCCCTGCCCTGTTGCAAAGCTTTCATACAATTGCAGAGTTGGAAGGGACCCCAGGGGTCATCTAGTCCAACCCCCTGCAATGCAAGAATCTCAACTAAAGTATCCATGACAGACGGCCACCCAACCTCTGCTTAGAAACACCCAATGAAAGAGAGTCCGCCACCTCCATTAATGTCAGGAAGTTCTTCCTAATGGTCACTTGGAATCCCCTTTCTTGTTTGAAGCCATTCAAGTCCTGCCCTCCGGAAAAGCAGAAAACAAGCTTGCTCCATCTTCCATGTGACAGCTTTTTATTAACATTACTAACAACCCAAAAGGGCGGTAGCAGGGCATTACATCATACCATTTACAAAGCAAACAATTCCCCCCTCCCCCCGTTATTTAGAAAACATCCCTCATTGTTATATATCAATGCATCCCTGTTTTCCGGGCTGGCGCGAAAGGTGAATGTTAAGCATCTAAGTCTGAAGGGCAGGAAATAAAATCCCACCAGGTGACACAAAAGCATTCTGGATTGTCCAGCACCCTAGGAACTCACAGATGGTGTGCATTTTTTCTGCAAAAGCCGAAGTCTGTAAATTCTTACAATTGCTCTCCTCTTTTTCATTTGGGGTTCAGTGATCTGTCCAGACAGTCTTGGAGAGAAACAGTATCTGGGGATGAGAAGCACAGCTAGGTTGTGTTTTGTGATTTTTTTTACTGCATTTCAAAAATAATTATTATTTTCGATCATCCTAGTTGCTCTGCCACCTTCTTTCCTCCGGTTTAAGGTCTCATTTGCGTTTTGATGGATTTGGCCGTTTCTGTGTCCTGTCATCTCAGTCTGAGTAGAATGGCAGTCAAAGGGGGTGAGAACCACTAGACAGTTGTGCCACCTCCCTGGAAGAAGGGGGGGAGGTAAGCCAGGGGTGCCCACTAATTAATTTTTTTAACCAGCAAAGCAAGATGGCTTTATTTACTCTCTTCGAGAAAAGTTCTGATCTGGTCCAGCTGGTGAGCAAGGATAGAAAGCAATCGTTGCAACATGGGGAGCTGCCTTATACTGAGCCAGACCCATTGGGCCATAGAGCTCAGTATTGCCTACACTGACTGGCAGCAATGGCTTTCCAGGGTTTCAGGCAGCGGGATCTCCAAGCCCTCCCTGGACATGCCAAGGAATGAATTTGGGACCTTCTGCAGGCAAAGTGGTTGCTCCACCACTGAGCTATGGACCTTCCCCTAAAAATAATGCAAGGATCTAGTCTTCATAGAGACATGGAACTCTTGATCCATTTAGCTCAGTAGTGTCTAGGCTGACTCCAGGGTTTCAGATCTGACAACCACAGTCCTCCCTAGATATATCAGGGATTGAGCTTGGGACCATCTGTGTGAGTAGCAGGTGCTCTGCCACTGAGCTATGGCTTTCCCCCTAAAAATAAAGTAAGATTCTGGTCTTCATGGCTCTGAATAAAGGGCAGATTTAAAAAGAGACATGGCAACTTGCCTCATAGCAATCCAGTGGCCCATCTGGTCTAGCAGCTTCTTACAACACTGGCCAACCTGTGGCTTATGGGAAACCAGGAAGCAGGATTTCAGCTATCCCTGATTTAAGCCATCAAATTTTGTGCCGCTATTGCTGTTCTATCCCCACTTGATGCCAGAATAGTGCACCTCTGAGAAGAAGCTTGCCATCACGATTTCTGAAATTCTCAGCCCAATGCTATATGTGTGTCTACTCTGGAGAAAGCCAAACTGAGCTCCGCGGGGCTTGCTTCTGAGCAGACGCGGATAGGAGCGAGTTATCCATCATGCTGTGTTGTTTTGAGCTGTGTGTTGTTGTTGTTTAGTCATTTAGTCGTGTCCAACTCTTTGTGAGCCCATGGACCAGAGCACGCCAGGCACTCCTGTCTTCCACTGCCTGCCACAGTTTGGTCAAACTCATGCTGGTAGCTTCAAGAACACTGTCCAACCATCTCGTCCTCTGTCGTCCCCTTCTCCTTGTGCCCTCCATCTTTCTGAACATCAGGGTCTTTTCCAGGGAGTCTTCTCTTCTCATGAGGTGGCCAAAGTATCGGAGCCTCAGCTTCAGGATCTGTCCTTCCAGTGAGCACTCAGGGCTGATTTCCTGAAGAATGGAGAGGTTTAATCTTCTTGCAGTCCATGGGACTCTCAAGAGCCTCCTCCAGCACCATAATTCAAAAGCATAGCTCTGTACACGCCGTCAAATTAAAGCACACATCCCTTGCCAAAATTAAAATTTTAAAAAATAATAATCCCGGGAACTGAAGTTTACCCCTCACCAAGCTACAAATCCCTGCACCCTTAGCAAACCACAGTTTCCGGGATTCTTCGGAGGGGAGGATACGTGCAGAATTTGCCCATGGCATGCATGCAACCAAGCTGGGGTAGGGAATTCAGCCTGGTGCAAAATAAACAAACCGGCAAGGCTTGCATCTTCAGAGTTGGCGAGCATCCCTTCCTGGTTAGGTCTGCCGTTCCACAGCACGAAAGATTTGGTGGGCTATCGAGGAGACCTTTAGGGGTGCAGGGATTAAGGCAGTCCAGATGGGACCATGAGGGGGAAAGCAGAAGAAAGGGAGAGTGTGGGGGGGGGGAGAGCCACATTATCTTAAGATGTGCCTAACCCACACTCTCTGCCTGCCACTAACCCCTTCCCCCCCCCACCTCCGAATCAACTGGCAATCCGATCTCCAGGTTAATAAATGCGCCTCCATGTCTGGGCTGGACGGCGAATCCTTCCAGACGGCACCAGGGTGCTTGGAGACAAGACAGCAGGTCCTTGGTGCGCCTCAAGAGTTCCATCAGAGCCTGGAGGGTCTTGGTGTGACCAATTTCTACCTAATCCTGTTGATTAATTTAACTTTAAGGGCCTCCCAGGAGTGCTGGAGGGGGGAGGTGTTGGAAGTCCAGCGGAGGGAGGGGAGGATGGAAGAAAATCTCTCCTCTTTTTGTGTGTTCGGCTATGAAATGGTAGTTTTTAAAAAATGTGTGTGTAATTAGTGCGCAGGGAGCAGAGGAAAGGAGGCCCTGCAGGAAGCTGGGTTGGCTCAGGCCAATGGCCTGTCTAGTCATGTCATAGAATCATAGCTGGAAGGGACCCTCAAGGATCATCTAGTCCAACCCGCCCCCCCACCCCCCGCAATGCAAAAGTCCTGCTCTTGGTGGGCTTGGACCACCAACCTTCTGGTTAACAGCAAGACACTCTGAGCCGTTCCAGAATCCTGTTCTCACAGTGGCCAACCAGATGTCCATTATGGGAAATCCAAAAGCAAGACCCTGAGCACAAGAGCTCTCTTCCTTCCTGTGATTCTCTAACAGGTACGCCGAGGCATAACTGCCTCTGAAAGTGAGGTGGGGGGACAGGACATAGCCTCCATGGCTAGTAGCCATTGGCAGCCTTCTCCCCCTTGTCCAATCCTCTTTAAAGCCATCTAGCTTGGTGACCAGGGACGCGGGTGATGCTGTGGGTTAAACCACAGAGCCTAGGGCTTGTCAATCAGAAGGTCGGCGGTTCAAATCCCTGCAACGGGGTGAGCTCCCGTTGCTCAGTCCCTGCTCCTGCCCACCTAGCAGTTCGAAAGCACGTCAAGGTACAAGTAGATAAATAGGTACTGCTCCAGCAGGAAGGTAAACAGCGTTTCCGTGCACTGCTCTGGTTCGCCAGAAGTGGCTTAGTCATGCTGGCCACATGACCCGGAAGCTGTACGCCGGCTCCCTCGGCCAATAAAGCAAGATGAGTGCCGCAACCCCAGAGTTGGTCACGACTGGACCTAATGGTCAGGGGTCCCTTTACCTTTACCTTTAGCTTGGTGACCATCACTGCTTCCTGCAGAACTGAGTTCCATAGTTTAAATATGTGCTGTGTGAAGAGGTCCATCCTTTGGTCTGCCTTGAATCTTCTATCATTCAGCTCCACTGGATGTCCACAAGTTCTAGTGGTAGGAGAGAGGGAGAAGAAACCCACACAACCCACATTCCCCACCTAATACGATACACCTCAGTCATGTGGCCACTGGTTCCTCACGCCCTTATTTCAACATTGGTGATGGGACTTGGTCCTCCGCCACAGCTGCAGAGTGCAGAATCAGGGTTGTATCCAGTGCTATTTTAGATCAGAGTAGACCAACTGGACACGACGGACGTAGATCCATTAATTTCAATGGCTCTACTCAGAGTACAACTTGGTTGGATGCAACCCTAACTTTGGCCATTCAGGGGGAACTGGGAGGGTTGATTAGGGACAGATAAAAGAAAGTCATTCTTCGAACTATGGAACTCACTGCTGCAGGAGGCAGTGATGGCCAAGAGCTTGGATGGCTTTCAAAGAGGATTGGACAAATTCAAGGAGAAGACTATCAATTCTTACTAGCCATTATAGCTAGTAGTGCTCAGAGGCAAGAATGCTTTTGTATACAAGGTGCTGGAAACTGCTGTTGGGGAAACTGCTGTTGTGCTTGAATCCTGCTTGTGGACTTCCCATTGGGTCATTTGGTTGGCCACTGTGAGAACAGGATGCTGGACTAGATGGGCCGTTGGCCTGATCCAGCTGAAGGCTCTTATTCTGTTTGTATGTTGCCACACACCAGGACATGCCACCCGAGGCACCTTCTACACCTTGTCTTACAGAAGGGTTGGTCATGTTCCCACCATGTTTCCACTCTCGCTTCTTAATTTTTGGTCCAGCTTGGCCTGTGTTTTCATCCACCTCCATCTCTCGTTTTCGTCCCTCGCCAGGCAACCGGCTGGATGAAGGATCTGATGTCGAGTCGGAGCCTGACCTGCCTCTCAAGCGCAAGCAACGTCGCAGCCGGACCACTTTCACAGCGGAGCAACTGGAGGAGCTGGAGAAAGCCTTTGAAAGGACCCATTACCCAGACATCTACACCCGAGAGGAGCTCGCTCAGAGGACCAAGCTCACTGAGGCAAGAGTCCAGGTAAGGGATATTGTCTTTATTCGTTCACTAAATATATATCCCTCCCTTCCTCTCCAACAAGCCAAGGGTGGCAAACAGAAAACATAGTCAAAACGTTCTAAAATCGATTTTAAAAGCATTGACGCTTAGAAATATCCTTCCATCGAATGATCACAGGGTAGCCAGAAATGGTCTTCTTGATCCGCCAAACCCCTGCAGAAACAGGAATGTTTTTGCATTCTTCTTGGAATTTAATAAATGATGGGGACGGGTGTCCTTCACTAGGGAGGGCATTCCACAACCAAGGGAGCCACTACTGAAAAGGCCCTGTCTTGGGGCAACACCAAGGGGGCAGCCCCCAGGGGTGGCATCTCCAGTGAGCCCTCAACAAGAAGTGTCAAGACATTGTTGAGGGGCTTAGGAGAACACTTCAGAAGATTCTAGAATAGCTGCCAACATTGGCAAGTGACCAGAAAAATCGCATCCTAGACCAAGCATGGCATCAGCCTGGGTCAACAAAGACATCCAGGGTTGAAGCTAGTCATAGAATCACAAAATTGGAGAGGTACCCCAAGGGTCATCCAGCCCAACCCCCTGCAATCCACAACTGTCACAACTTTCTTTCGTTCTCAGGGTCGGGTCATGGGTTCGAGCCCAAAGATTCCTGCATTTCAGAGGGTTGGACTAGATGACCCTCATGGTCCCTTCCTACTCTGCAATTCTATTATTCTTCTCATGTAGAAGAGAGGAGGAGGAGGAGGAGGCTGCCAGCTACAGATGCTAGTTTTATATTAGTTTATTTCACGATTCATATACTGCCTGAGCATAAGGCAGAGGGCCTTCTTGGTAGTGGCACCCTCCCTGTGGAACGCCCTCCCACCAGATGTCAGGGACATAAAGAATTACAGAACTTTTAGAAAACATCTGAAAGCAGCCCTGTTCAGGGAAGTTTTTAATGTCTGACCTTTTATTATTTTTCATGTTTTGCTGGAAGCCACCCAGGGTGGCTGGGGAAATCCAGCCAGATGGGCAGGGTATAAACAATAAAATTATTATTATTATTATTATTATTATTATTATTATTATTATTATCACCAGCACCACCATCATCAACATCATCACCATCATCATCAAGAACACCTCAAGGCAGTTTACAAAATGAGCCTCAAAGTGGTTTGTTGTTTTCAGTTAGGGTTGTAGCCAATGAAGCTTCACTCAGAGAATAATAATAATAATAATAATAATAATAATAATAATAATAATAATTTATTATTTATAATCCGGCTGGGCTTCCCCAGCCACTCTGGGCAGCTTCCAACAAAATATTAAAATACCATAGTACATTGGCAATTCAATTCAAGGGATCTACCCTGGATAGGGCAAACATTGGAAAAGTCCCATGTGCTCGTTTCTGTACAAAGTGGCTTTTATTTGCAGCAAATAAGAGTATCGGGAAGTTGTGAATCGCTGTCCCGGCTGGGTTGGGGGGCAGTAAGAGAAGCGAAGTGTTAAATGTGTGCTTTGGAACATGAGCAATTATAAAACCATAGAATTGTAGAGTCGAAAGGGACCCCCATCTAGCCCAACCCCCGCAATGCAAGTATCACAGCTATACCTACATGTGGGGAACTCTTTCCACCGTGGCCTGCAGTAAGACCATTAAGCCCAGAAATGGAAAACTACCATATTTTTTGCTCTATAAGACTCACTTTTTCCCTCCTAAAAAGTAAGGGGAAATGTGTGTGCGTCTTATGGAGCGAATGCAGGCTGCGCAGCTATCCCAGAAGCCAGAACAGCAAGAGGGATCGCTGCTTTCGCTGCACAGTGATCCCTCTTGTTGTTCTGGCTTCTGAGATTCAGAATATTTTTTTTCTTGTTTTCCTCCTCCAAAAACTAGGTGCGTCTTATGGTCTGGTGTGTCTTATAGAGCGAAAATCAATCAATCACTGCAGAAGAGGATGGCCTTTAGGTCATGTGGGTCTCCATTGCACTGTGTGGGAAGGGGAGGAATGTCAAAGTGAATATTTGGGATTCACGGCAAGTTGCTTGATCAGATGGAGCTGACCAAAGTCCCCCAAGTCGAGGGAGGGAAATTTCCTGGCCTTTCTGGGACTGCACCTGTCAGATGCAGGCTGGCGTTATTTCTCCACCTCTCACTGCACAGACTTTGGCTAATTTACGGAGAACCTTTCCGAGAGCCAAAACAAACGGTGGGGTTTGAAGCAGCACCGTGATCCCATTGCAATTTGATAACCCCGCCGGGGATTCCCTGATGTATTGCGGATAAATCCCCCGCTCCACATTATGTGCAAACACACACCAGCAGAAAGGCTAAGAAGTGTGAACAGAGGAGGGAATATAATAAAGTCTTCTGGGAAGAGATGGGGGCAGAGTCTACAACAAAGACACCAGTTGCTAGACTTTTCCTTGGAAAAATTTGAATTCTGCCTCCCTCCTTGAGGGCACAGTTAAAAGTCCAGGGGACCTTAGAGCTGAGAGGGTGTCCTGATTTTAATTCATTTTAGACCAGGGGTCAGCAGGGGGCCGGTCCACTGTCCCTCAGACCTTGTGGGGGGCCGGACTATATTTTGGAGTGAGGAAATGAACGAATTCCTATGCCCCACAAATAACCCAGAGATCCATTTTAAATTAAAGCACGCATTCTACTCATGTAAAAACACCAGGCAGGCCCCACAAATAACCCAGAGATGCATTTTAAATAAAAGAGCGCATTCTACTTGTGTGAAAACACGCTGATTCCCGGACCGTCTGCAGGCCGGATTTAGAAGGCAATTGGGCCGATCCAGCCCCCGGGCCTTAGTTTGCCTATCCATGTTTTAGACTTTTTCCCTATTTCTCATTTTTCTCCTTATTCAGTTCAGTTCACCCCATTTTTTGCATTAGTTTGCATTTTTTTAAAAAGCAATAGGCACGAAAATCTGTATGCATGCTTTTGGCTTGCAAGACACATTTCCCCCCTCTGAACAGCAACCCTCCTACCCCATTCCTTAATGAGTTGCTGTTCTGAACATGCTTCCTGATCGGAACAAGGCAATCCCAGAGCAGTAACTCATACAAAGAGACAATTCTGTGTGAGCAACCTCATCACATGGTAGGCAAAGATGTGGAAGAAGATGTCCTCATCAGCCACCTGGTGCAGGTGACTGGAAGGAGGCAAATTTGAGCAGCAACTTGTACAGAGACACATTGGGCAGGCTCTCTGGAGAGTCCTTCTGCTGCAATCACCACTCGCATTGCCGAGACACTGCAAAATTACCCGCCCCCAGTGGAGGCTGATTGGAATCAGAGCACTCCAGCAGAAACTTATGCAGAGAGGTGATGGGCACACTCCTCTGATGCCTGTCAAATCTGTGTACTGGGAACTGATTGGAGCATCCGTTCAGACCTTCTGCAGAGAGACAACAAGATTACTCGCCTCTACACAAGATGACTGGACCAAAGCCCAGGCCCAATTAGTAAATCATGCAGAGATGCATCAGGCAGACTCCTTTGTTTTTGGTTTCTTAATAAAGATTTTTTAGAAACTATTTCCACACACAGCTTGGCTGTTGCTGGCTAAGTGCTACTGATTGAAGGCAAGCGCAACTGATGTTTCAGTTGTGAACACGCAGAGCTTTCAGCTGGATCAGGCAATGGCCCATCTAGTCCAGCATCCTGGTCTCACAGATGTCTATGGGAAAGCCAGGAGCATGATTCGAACACAAGAGCACGCTCCCTTCCTGCTGTTTCCAGCAACTGATATTCAGAAGCATTGCTGCCTCCAGAGCATAGCCATCCTGCTAGTAGCCAGTGATAGCCTTCTGGTTCATGAATTTGCCTAATCCTCCTTTCAAGCCTTCTAAATTGGTGGCCATCACTGGCTCCAGTGGGAGTGAGTTCCACAGGTTAACCCCGCACGACATGAAGAAGGACTGTCTTTTATCTGTCCTGAATCTTCCAACGCTTAGCTTCATCGGATGTGAGAGAGACGAATTCTCTCTGACCACTTTCCATGCCATGCGTGATATAAATGTCCATCATGTGGCCTCCTCCCCACCTCCTCTGTAAACTAAAAAGTCCCAAACACTGCAACGCTGCTTCCTCTAAGAGAAGTCACTCTATCCCCCTTGATCATTTGAACGCCCTTTTCTGAAACATTCCCAGCTCTAAACGTATTTTTTTGAGATAAGGGGGTCATCTGTTTCCTCCTACCCAAAGAGTTTTGGCTGTCGGGGTGACGAGGCTAGACAAATTCATAGAATTGTACAATTGTGGACTTGGAAAGGATCCCCAAGGATCTAGGATCCCCAAGGATCTAGTCCAGGCATGCCCAACTCCCAACAGACCATGATCTACTCACAGTATAAAAATACTGGCTGTGATCTACCCATTGTTCTTGACAGCCAAAGTTGTTGAGCTTTCTGATCTACCACAGACGTCCAGTGATCTACCTGTTGGACATGCCTGGCTAAAGAATCTCTGGCAGATTCAAGCTGTGCTTAAAAACTTCCATTGAAGGCGAATCCACCAATTTCCAAGGAAAGTCTGCTCTAACAGCTGCCAAACAGCTCTTACTGACAGAAAGTTGTACTTAATGCTTAGTTGGAACCGCCTTTCTTGTGATTGGAATTCATTGGTTTGGGTCTTTAAAAAAAACCCATAAGCCAGATCTGATTAAAAGTTCTGGATTCTTTTTTAAAGAAACAAAGTGTCTGCTGGAACTGAATAGGCTTTGCTAGGCTCTACAGCCAGTGCCAGGGACACGGGTGGCGCTGTGGGTTAAACCACAGAGCCTAGGACTTGCCGATCAGAAGGTCGGCGGTTCGAATCCCCGCTATGGGGTGAGCTCCCGTTGCTCGGTCCCTGCTCCTGCCAACCTAGCAGTTCGAAAGCATGAAGTGCAAGTAGATAAATAGGTACCGCTCCGGCGGGAAGGTAAATGGCGTTTCCGTGTGCTGCTCTGGTTCGCCAGAAGCGGCTTAGTCATGCTGGCCACATGACCCGGAAGCTGTACGCCAGCTCCCTCAGCCAATAAAGCGAGATGAGCGCCACAACCCCAGAGTCGGCCATGACTGGACCTAATAGTCAGGGGTCCCTTTACCTTTACCTTTACCTTTACCTTTACAGCCAGTGCCAAGCTGGCCTGCTGAATTTGGGGGAGGGGATCTTTGCTACCATTCTGTATTTTTATGGCTCCAGATTGTACGCCTTGCTTCCCATTTTTATTTCGAACTCGTTTTGTGAATGCACGTTTAACTGGTCAAGTCTATCATCCTGCCAAGCCTGTAGGGCAGGCATCCCCAAACTCGGCCCTCCAGATGTTTTGGGACTACAATTCCCATCATCCCTGACCACTGGTCAATTGGCTATGGATGATGGGAATTGTAGTCCCAAAACATCTGGAGGCATGAGTTTGGGGGTGCCTGCTGTAGGGTTTAGAAAGGGGGGCACCCCACCCCACCCCACCCCCAGGCCCAATTTCTCACTCACCTGTGAACTTTTGGGAAGTCAATTGCTCTCAGACACAGCCTACCTCACAGGGGTGTCCTGAGAAAAAGAAGTGGATGTCCCACAGTGGAACAACTCTTAACACCAGGAAGCTCTTCCTAAAGTTTAGTTGGAATCTCCTCTCTTGAAAGAGAGTGAGAAGAAAAAGATGGCATCCAAATCAAATGGCATCCAAGATGGCATCCAAATCAAATACCTTTATTGGCATCACAGTATAAAACATTTCAAGTCACCGGGATAATTAAAAGGACAAGGGTGAAGCTGTTGAGGGTCATAAGGCAATCATGTGCACTTAGATATTCTGCTACGCCCTGTCTGTTCCCCAAAAGGATAGTTCATTGGGAACCTTTTCTGGTAAAATTGTGGCTAAAAAGAAGCTACTAAGGCAGTGATGCCTTTGTCCCGATCTGCCAGGAGAAACTTCATTTGACAACTTCTCGGACTGATAGGCTGGAGGTCCAACATTTTGCTCAGCATCAGTTAGCGAGGTCTGCTGTGTAAAAAGCAATCTAAGTGAATGTGGTCCATTGAATCAGGTACTTCTTGGTTGCAGGCACACAATCAGGCTTGATGTGGAATAAAGTCGTACCTCGGTTTACGAACTTAATCTGTTCTGGAAGTCCGTTCTTAAACTGAAACCGTTCTTAAACCAAGGCGCACTTTCTCTAATGTGGCCTCCCACTGCCGGTGCCCTTCCGCCATTCAGATTCCATTCTTAGACTGAGGTAAAGTTCACAAACTGGGACACTACTTCCGGTTTTGCGGAGTTCGTAAACCGAATCGTTCGTAAACAGGACTGTTCTTTAACCAAGGTACCACTGCAGAGTTGGGTTACAGACGCTTCAGGTTACAGACTCCACTAACCCAGAAATAGTACCTCAGGTGAAGAACTTTGCTTCAGGATGAGAACAGAAATCGCCCAGCGGCAGCAGGAGGCCCCATTAGCTAAAGTGGTACCCCAGGTTATGAACAGTTTCAGGTTAAGAACGGACCTGCAGAACGAATTAAGTTCTTAACCCAAGATACAACTGTATGAGAGAATCTGCCTTTGGTCACCACAGAAGGGAAAGCATTTAATCTCGCGAGCATAAAGGCTCTTCGGTGGGAGGGGAGTTGTAGATCCTTTAGATATTTGGCACAGGTTCCGTAGGGTGTTGTGATACCTAAGGCCTCCAGAGAACAGGAACTCGGAGTATGAGGTAACAAGCGCTGCCTTTCGTGATCGCAGAGCCGCTGCTTGATTATTTGGAATACAGTGGTACCTCAGTTTAAGAACAGCCCTGTTTATGAACTATTCAGTATAAGAACTCCGCAAAACCGGAAGTAGTGTTTCAGTTAGCAAACTTTACCTTGGTCTACGAACGAAATCCGAATGGTGGAAGGGCACAGGCAGCGGGAGGCCTCATTACGGAAAGCGCACCTCGGTTTAAGAACGGACTTCCGGAACGGATTAAGTTCATAAACCGAGGTACCACTGTATGTACTGTATTTTTCGCTCTATAAGATGCACCAGACCACAAGACACACCTAGTTTTTGTAGGAGGAAAACAAGAAAAAAAATATTCTGAATCTCAGAAGCCAGAACAGCAAGAGGAATCGCTGCGCAGTGAAAGCAGCAATCCCTCTTGCTGTTCTGGCTTCTGTGATAGCTGCGCAGCCTGCAGTTGCTCCATAGGACGCACACACATTTCCCCTTACTTTTTAGGAGGGAAAAAGTGAGTCTTATAGAGCAAAAAATACGGTAACTTTCGTCACATGCCTCATGGCTCTCGAGAGCAATACCCAAACTACGGATTTTATCTTGAATTGCTCCATACCAAGATGGCATCCCCTTTCTTTATCCGACAGCGGAGTTTGCAAACCCCCACCCCACCCCGGCTACCACCATCCAAGCCAATCCTCCAAGGCCCTTTGACCACTTCTGTTTTGCCAGAAGGCTCTCAGCAGCTGTTCCTCCACTTGCATTCTTGATAGCTTTCTCATTCCGTCAGGCTGGCACGACTGGTTTCTTCCCACCACTTCTAAGCCAGCCGCCCCTCTCCCTCCCTCCCCACCACCCCCACTTGTAAAATTTTCTGCGTATCTGAGCAGATCTTTTTACTGGCTCTCGAGAGCTACAAATTTTGAGCCCGTCAAGTTCTTGATGAAGATGGGAGGGAGAAAGCCGGGGGGGGGGAGCACCACAAAAGCAATTTAGAACTTTAGGGAAGAAGAAAAACTAAGTCTGGCAAGCTTTTTTAAAAAATATTTTTATCAAATTTCCAAAAGTACCACGTAAAATTCATATACATATCATTGACTTCTTATCCCATTTTCCGTGATGTTTTTCTTATCTCCCCCTTTGCTGCATCCTACCTTCCCTTTTTTAAACATAGTCGTAACACAATAATCTTTAACTGTTCTGTTGCTCGTAGTTCAAAACCTGCTCATGTCATAGTATTTCTTCAAATCATCCCAAAAAGGTTTCCATTCTTCAAAAATGGAGATTCTCTTATTTTAGCTGTTAGCTTTGCTGATTCAACATAACCCATTGCTTTACTTATCCATTCTTTTCTTAGCGGGAACTTCTTCATCTTTCCATTTCTGAAAAAGTCTGGCAACATTATTTATTCATTTATTGTTTGTTAGTTACATTTATATCCCACTTTTCCTTGAAGGAGCTCAAGGTGGCGTACATAATTTTTCTCCTTTCCTTTCCCATTTTATTCTTCCAACGACCCTGTGAGGTGGGTTTTACTGAGAGGCAGCGGCTGGCTCAAGGTCACCCAGTGAGAGTTTCATAGCTGAGCAGAGATTTGCAGATCATAGAATCACAGAATTGCAGAGTTGGAAGGGACCCCATGAGTTCATCTAGTCCAACCCCCTGCAATGCAGGAAATCTCAATTAAAGCATCCATGACAGATGGCCACCCAACCTCTGCTTAAAAACCTCCAAGGAAAGAGAGTCCACCACCTCCTGTGGGATACCTTGAATTTAATTCTTTTTCTCCTCTCCCCAAAATTGATGAGGTTTTCAATTGCATTCCACTGAGAGACAGGCAGAGGTTCCCATCAGGTGTGCCGTGAAGGGTGCAAAAGTCTTTATTCTTATGCATTCTCAAAAAAATCCATAAGAACACCAGAAGAGCTCTGCTGGGTTAGGCCAAAGGGGCCCCATTGAGCCTAGTATTCTGTTCTCACAATGGGCAACCAAATGCCCCAATGGGAAGCCTTTAGGCAAGAGCTATCTCCCTTCCTGTAGTTTCCAGCAACTAGGATTCAGAAGCGTCACTGACTCATGACACCGGAAGTAGAGTATAGCCATTTCTGGCTAGAAGCTACGCATGGGCTCACTGTCCTCCATGAATTTGTCAAATCCTCTTTTAAAGCCATCTGAGCTGGTCATTGCACCTGCCTCTTGTGGGTGTTTGTCAAGTACAGTCATACCTTGGATCCTGAACGCCTTGCGAGTCAAACGTTTTGGCTCCTGAGCGCCGCAAACTCAGAAGCGAGTGTTCCGGTTTGCAAACGTTCTTTGGAACCGGAACGCCCGATGCATCTTCTGCGGCTTCCGATTGGCTGCAGGAGCTTCCTGCAGCCAATCGGATGCCGTGCCTTGGTTTCCGAACATTTTGGAAATCAAACGGACTTCCGGAATGGATTGTGTTTGACTTCCGAGGTACCACTGTACTGCCTTTTGTCTGTCTTGAATCTTCCAAGGTTCAGCTCCAAATGAGGAGAGGTTTCAGGAACAGAAGGACCCAGGGTTTGGTTTCTTAAGGAAAGATTGCAAGAGATGTATTAACAGCGTTTGTTGGGAACGTTTTGTCCATTTCCAAACATGCAAGCCGATAGAGGATAACCAGAGCCAAACAAGGAAGCCATGTCTGCTACCCCAAATCAAATTTGGGGGGCACCTTGCACCCCCAAATCCTTCCAGCATTCCAGTTCCTGGTGCTTTCATTCTCTCCTTGTTCCCTGAACTCCTGAACTCACACCAGCCCTTTCCAGCTGGGTGCAAGGTGGCCAGGCTTCGTAAGAAGTGGCCTTACACCAAATCAGACCACTTGCCCTTCTAGCTCAATACTGTCTGCACTGACTGGCAGCAGCTCTCCACAGTTTCAGACAGAGAGTCTTTCCCATCTGTCGGGATTTGAACTCGTGGCCTTCTATATCCACACCAGGCATTCTACCACAAAATAACCCTCAGGGTTAACATTATAGAATCTTAAAACCAGAGAGAAGTCATGGGGATCCTGATGGTGCAGCAGAATAATAAGAAAATAAATTATAGACTTATAGAACTGTGGAGTCAGAAGGGACCCCGGGGGTCATCTAGTCCAACCACTGACGATGCAGGAATAACAGCTAAAGAATTGCTGGCAGATGGCCGTCCAACTTCTATTTAAACACTTCCAATGAAGGAGAGTCCATTCTGAATAAAGGGCTTATTTCAGCAGGAACGAAGAAAGCAGTGAATCAGCCACTTGGGTCATCCAGCTCATTCCAGTCTATACTGACAGGGCTTCCAGGTAGGGTGGAATCTCTCCCAGCCCAACCTGGAAAAGCCAGGGATCTTCTGTCACTGAGCCGCAGCCTCCTCCAATGACTTGGATG
Organism: Podarcis pityusensis; assembly: GCF_964106645.2. NCBI lineage: Eukaryota > Metazoa > Chordata > Lepidosauria > Squamata > Lacertidae > Podarcis > Podarcis pityusensis. The sequence goes on from NC_138033.1 coordinate 78,138,674, forward strand.
GACAGGAGACAAGAGCTGAAGGGTGTTGGGGAGTGGATAATCACAGCCATACCCTGATCTAAGATTGCACAACCTTTCAAGATGATGCAACCTAAGAATATACAATAATAATAATTCAGGATGCATTGCAACTATCAATGCAGATCTCCAGGTGTTGCCTTTCAGCTGGACCAGGGTTTCTCAAACTTGGGTCTCCAGCTGTTTTTGGACTACAACTCCCATCATCCCTAGCTTGCAGGACCAGTGGTCAGGGAAGATGGCAACTGTGGTCCAAAAACCATCATCCCTAGCTTGCAGGACCAGTGGTCAGGGAAGATGGCAACTGTGGTCCAAAAACAGCTGGAGACCCAAGTTTGGGGAACCCTAGGGTCCCTTCCAACTCTACAGTTTTTTTATTCTATTATTCATCTGTACACATACCTGGGCGATGCTTTAAGATCTTATACTGGAGTGACTTAAGTTGCGTTTTCTGTGAAGTTCCATCATACTGACAGAACTTGCACCACTCCCTTGAAACTCGTGTTTTTGGTATTCGTAAATGCTCACTTTTGGAGCATACAGAACAGCTCCTCCTCCTCACTGTCCTTCTCCAGAGTGACCCAAGGAATCAGTTCTCCATGGCCTACTCAACAGTCTTCTCACTGATTGGCTGCTGCCAAAATTGACTTCCTTCTCAGTGGCTCAAAAGCTCCCCTTTCATGCCGATTGACCAGCTCTGGGACACTGGAGACAGGACCACTGCTGCAAAATCAGCAACGAGTCTTCAACCCTCCACAACTTGTGGTGTTGGAAAGTCCAACATGTTGGCTGGTGAGCTCAAGGCTTCAGGCCTTGCCTGTTTCTGCAAATGTAGAGAAACCAAGATGACAGATCATTTCTGGGAAGACGAGTCTCTTCTCTCTGTTTCCACTTAACCAGCTTGCTTACCCTCCCATCGATCTTCCCTCAACATCAAGTCCTCATTAAGCTAAGGAGGCTCCCAGCGGGACTTCTTTTCTCTCCCACCCCCTTGCAAGAAGATCTCCACCTGACCTCCCTTTTCCCCTCCTTGCCTGACAAATTGTGGGAGGTGACCCAGAGCCGGTCTAATTTATTCCAGCCCCATCCCAGCAGGGAAGGGTCTGTGCAGCTGCTGGGTTGGGAGAGAGCGGAAACAACTGTCGACCACACCTCAGGTCTCCCTTGCATCGGGCAGAGTACGCCCTGAGCACATGTAACGTTTTGCTTTGCAGCATCGCACTGCTAAACTGCTATGAGAGTTAGAAGCCCTCCAGTTAAGTCACAGGGTGCTGTGAAAGGGGGTCAGGAAGCGAGAAGTGTCTGACAATGGCTCCAAGTTAATGTACAAAAATATGAAGTGCATTATGATTTCTAGCAAGGAGATAATTTGTTTTTTAAATATATATATATATATATATATATATATATATATATATATATATACACACACACACATATTAGTTTTTTTTAACATATCAACAGTCATTTAACATAACTTCTTATCTTATACAATATTTTTGACTTCCATCAGCACCTCTGATGATTTCCCCTTCTTTATCACTTATTCTGCATTTCTTAATTTCTCTGTTACTCTTAATGATCATTAACAAACAATTATCCGCATAAACTTTCTTGTAATATTTCAAATAGTCCTCCTTACAAAACTTCTTGCAATCCTACTAGCGTAATCTGTTCATTACTATTTCTTTTCAAATAGTTCATATATTTACTCCAGTCTTCTAAGACTCTCTGGTCCCGCAGGTTTCGAATCCTTCCTGTTAATTTATCCAGTTCTGCATAGTCCATCAATTTCATCTGCCATTCGCAAGGAGAGAATTTGAGGGCGGGGGAGATCCACAGCAATGTTTAGATTTGCCTCCCAGCTTTCTACACTCTATGACAGCCTGGATAGCTCAGCTAGTTAGAGCGTGGCGCTGATAACACCAAGGTTGCAGGTTCAATCCCCTCTATGGGACAACTGCATATTCCTGCATTGCAGGGGGTTGGACTAGATGACCCTCAGGGTCTCTTCCGACTCTACAATTCTGTGCAGAACTGTTGGGCTTTTCATTGCCATTGCCCTGACTCTCAGATGACTTCACTTGCCCTCAGTGATGGTTGTCTTTTTGCCAAAGCTCATTGGCTGACATAGCCATCTGTGACACCACCCTGCTTGCTTAGTAACTCCTAATAGGCTGGTATCACTCTTGATTTAATCCTTAAATTTTAAGGGTCTTTTGAGCCAAATGGGAAGGGAAAACATAGCTGTCATGGTTAGAAGATAGTGATATCCATCTCTTCCACCACGAATCAGCCTGATCCGCTTTGAAATGGCTTTGGGGAGAGGAAACCTCTGAAAAGGAGCAATGTCGCCCACACCCAGTTGATGTGCTTTGCACTGAGGTGACAGGGCTGTGTTTTCATAGGCAAGTTTCTTCAGCTAATGATTTACACCTCCTCACCCGAGGAGTTTGCCATCTGTTTCTGGCAGATGGCAATAACAGAAGTCAGAGCAGAGTGGAAGTGGGAAAGGAGGGCATCTTTTGAAGGGAGTCTGTCCTCCATGGTTGGGACAAGAGTTTGTTTAAAACAGTGTCTTCATTCCATGTATCATATTTGTGGAGGGGGGAACCCACCTGTTTTGGGGAACAGAGCCTGGAGTCAGACTTCAAGGGGCCTTCAGCAGAGTGATCCTACTGGGCACCTCACCCCAAACACAAAGCCCTGGTCGCTGGATCTAAGAGATCTGTGTGGCCCTTCAGAAGGTTGAAAGTGGCCCTCAAGTTGCAAAGGCTTCCCTACCCCTGCTCTTCATCACTGTGCCACCTGTTGGCTCGCCAGGTGGACAACCAATGAGTGAGGCAGGAAGTGACATCTCCATGGCCTCTTCCTCCACACCACCACAAGGTTTATCTAAGTCAGAAGCTGGTGGGGAAAAGAATGGTGGGTTTCAATGGTGAGCAGAACGAGCAGGTCTGGGGGGGGAGACTCTTATCAGTGGGACCCTCTAGGGGTGTAAAGGCCTAGCAGATGCCTCGCTATGTCCATATCTACACCAGTCATGCCCCTCCCCCCTGCCAAAAAATAAAAAAGAATTTGAGGAGTTCTGTAAAGGTTCTGAGAGTTGTTGTATCTCAGGGAGTTGTATCTCAGGGCTAGATGACATTTGGGCCCCTTCCAACTCTTCAGATGTATGAGATCCCTCTTCTCCTCCCAGAGCAGTTTAATGGCCAACACTTCTTCCCAGGGAACTCTGGGAATTGTAGCTCTGTGTAAGGAGAGTATAGGGGTCTCCTCTCAGCACCTTTAATGAACCACAGCTCCCACAATTTTTTGGGAGAAGTCTATTTAAAAGGTGTCCTAATGAATGCCTTAAATCTATGGTGTATGTATGGCCCATGTCATCATTGGTGGAAGTGGTCTTTTGGGTAACACTGCCCCCCAAGCCAGGAACAAGGGGGCCAGAATCCCTCTGGGCTGCCTCCTCACTCCTCTCCCCTGTCTTCACAGTGCGAGTTTGATATCTGAAGGAATTGACGGTCACTCTGGGATTAACTCCCTCTCTCTCTCTCTCTCTCTCTCTCTCTCTCTCTCTCTCCCCCCCCCCCCCCCCGTAACCCGATTCCCCTGGCAAGAGAATCTTTTTAGTGGCTGATAAAACCTTCACTGTGGTGGAGTGGAAACAGGTTCCCTTTGAAGTGGGTCTTGCATTTCCCTCTTGACGCTCAATCCTGTATATTTTAACCGCCAATAAACTGATTTATAAGCACATCTCTTTTTTCCTTCAAAAAAAAAACAAGTCTCTCCAGCCACCTTTCAAAGAATTGGCGAGAGGGAGGGGAATATTGCCAGCGCAAATGTCAGGGATGTATTTTGAATCTTCTTGCGGGAAGGAAGGCAGGTCCCTTGAAAGGATATTAGCCATGGCAAGCCCATGAAACCTCCATGATTAGTGGCAGTCGAACAAATAAAAGAGCTGGATGTGTCCCAAAGGACTCTTGCATCGTAGCATATCTGCCTCAGTTTCCTGGAGTTATCCAGCTAGCTTCTGCTGGAGAAACAGTCCTTGGTTTCGTGGTTCCTTGTCCTTAATCAACAAGGTGAAAATCCTAACAGTATTAAATCCAGTTATCGTAACGGCACAAAATGATATGAAAATCACCTGAAAAGTTTCCAGTGGGTGTAATGAATCTAAGGAAGGGCTGTAGCTCAGTGGTAGAACATCTGCTTTGAATGCAGAAGGTCCCAGGTTCAGTTCCTGGTATCTTCAGGTAGAGCTGGGAGAGAACCCCTGTCTGAAATGCTGAAATGCTGCATTAAAAGCGAGTAGAGTTATGCTGAAGTTTGCTAGGGACAGTAAAGGCAAGTGATGGTCTAGTTCAGGGATTTGGGCTCCAGATGTTGTCAGACCTTGGCTCCCATCAGTCCCAGCTGCCAGCATGTCAGGGTGATGGGAGACTTAGACTACAACAACATCCAGATGGCCACAGGTCACCCATCCCTACATTAAAAGAAGGCATGGTTTTGACGGAGATCGGTAGGGGCAGTAAAGCGAAATGACAATCTAGTTCAGGGATGGAGAACCTGCAGCCCTTCAGTTGTTGCTGGACTCCCAACACCCATCAGACTTCATGGCAAGTGGCCAAGGGTGATGGGATCTGTGGTCCAACAACAGCTTGAGGACCACTGGTTCTCCATACCTGAACTAGACCATAGCTTGCCTTTATTGCCCCAAGCTCCATCACAACTCTGGCCATCACTTGCCTTTACTGCCCCTAGCTACCTTCATAACAGCAGGAAGGCACCATGTTCCCCATTCTCACCATAGGTTTAGGGTCCATGGGGTAAGCAAGCTCTCTCTTTTGCTTGTCCCTAACCTGCTGGGAAGGGACGCGGGTGGCGCTGTGGGTTAAACCACAGAGCCTAGGACTTGCCGATCAGAAGGTCGGCGGTTCGAATCCCCACGACAGGGTGAGCTCCCATTGCTTGGTCCCTGCTCCTGCCAACCTAGCAGTTTGAAAGCACGTCAAAGTGCAAGTAGATCAATAGTTACTGCTCCAGCGGGAAGGTTCGCCAGAAGCAGCTTAGTCATGCTGGCCACATGACCCGGAAGCTGTACGCCGGCTCCCTTGGCCAATAAAGCGAGATGAGCACTGCAACCCCAGAGTCGGCCACAACTGGACCTAATAGTCAGGGGCCCCTTTACCTTTACCTTTAACCTGCTGGGAATGCATTTAGCTTCTCAACCACAACACAAACTTAATACACCCGCTTTGATGGAGATGTGGGGTCAGCTGAAAGGGTTTGAGTTCCGAGTGTATACATAACCACCTCCACACACACACACATAGGTCAAATTCCCTGACCGCATTGCCAGACAGACGTCCATTAAATGTGGCCCAATCCACATCTCTGCATCCGTGTGTAAGAGTTGCTGGTGAAAATTATCCCTATGGGACTTCTTCTTTGGCGATCACTCATAGCCAAGTAAGATTGTCTTCCATAAACAAGGTTTTAACAATGAGTCCGTAAGTGACTGTGGAGGCCAATTCTGGATCCACACGTCCTTCCACAGTGGGGATATTGGTTTCCCAGCGGGAGCTGATCACGGTGTGGATTTGCCAAGCTTGCCTTCCTCCTAGCACGTTTCTCCCTTGCGTCCTGAGTTCGAGTGTCTTCAAAGAACATGACACCTTTGGTCAAGGCTGTTCTCCAACTGGAGTGCTCGCAGACCAGTGTTTCCCAGTTGTCCGTGTTTATCCTACATTTTTAGAAAAGATTTGCCTTGAGAGAGTCTTTAAACCTCTTTTGTTGACCACCAGCATTACGCTTTCCATTTTTAAGTTCGGAATAGAGCAGTTGCTCTGGAAGACGATCATCAGGCATCCGCACAACATGACCAGTAAGAGCGTAATGTAGCCCTCAATCTCCAGAGAGCTGCAATTTAAATTAAAGTCCTCATCCATTCACCCAGTGACTGCAGATGCAATGAGACTCAAGACACCTGAGTTTCCCATTACAGTTTCTTCCATATGGGTGCAAAGTAGATGTTCTGCCACTTTGCTATGGCCCCTCCACTTGCTCATGAAAGCTCCCAGGTTCAGTCCGCTGCTGGGCATTTCTCAAGAGGACAGGCCATAGCTCAGCGGTAGAGCACTTGCTTTGCAGGCGGAAGGTCCTGAGTTCAGATCCCTGCATACAAGGCTGGGGAAAGGATCCCTACCTGAAACCCTGGAAAGCCACTGTTACCAGCCAGTGTTGACAAATGTGAGCTTGATGGTAGCTGTTCCTATTTAAACCAACACTTTTATTCCAAACTATGGGGACTAGAACCTTGCTGCATTTTAAAATTCTCGGTGGTAGAGCATCTGCTTTGTATGCAGAATTCCCTAGTCTTTTGCAGCATCTCTAGGTAGGGCTGGGAAGGATTCCCTGTCTGAAACCCTGGGGAGTAGCTGCCAGTCAGTGTAGACAGTGCTGAGCCCGATGGACCAAGAGTCTGACACTGTATAAAGCAGTTTCCTATGTTCTATGGATGGGGAAGTGGCATATCCCAGTGGAAGAGCATCTTCTTTGCCTCCAGGAGGTCCTAGGTTGTAAAAGACCCAACATCTCATTTAGAAAGGGGTGGATCAATGTGAGACTACCAAAGGGGGAGCTAACTTTCCCTGCTTGGTCTTCTCAACATGCCCGGAGTCGTCAACCAAACCTTTGCTAGAAACACACAGATCAAGCTCCCCAACTCAACTTCTCCACCGCCCCTTCAGCTTTTAGGGGTTTTGTGTTGTTATTCAATTCCACCTCCCCCCTCTGCCAAGCCCTCTCCTGTTGCTGTGAAATTCAATCAGGTCTCCCAGACCTCCAGGCCCTGGAGAACTTGGCAGCTGCATTCTCAACTGTCTCAAAAGCTTAGCCCCGTCCCCTTCTCAAACCAGAATCAGCCCTGAGAGTTTTTGGATTCAATTGAAAATGGGTTTAAAAAATAAAAAATAAAAAAAAACAGACACAGATTGCAGCTGGAATACATATGGTACAATTTGATTGGCTCAGATAATTGCGCACCAGGATTTATGAGCAGGGGAAATGGATGGGGAGAGAATGTGGAGGGTTTCTTTAGCCACGACTCCTGCTTTTCAGGGGGTTGGACTAGATGTTCTTTGTAAGGTCCCTTCCAACTCCATGATTCTAAGTTGGCTAGATTTTACAGCGGTGTTGTGCACAAAGGAAGCACGGATTGCCAGAAAATAATTCGGAAGGGCAGAAATGGCCCTGGTAAGCCAGAGTCGGCTCTGCTAATCCAATAGGATTTCCGGGGACTGATAATAAGACAGTGGTTGGCCACTGGCAGACGGGGGGCAAAGGAGGGCCTTCCTGTTTGCTGGCCTGCTCTGTCCTGACACCTAGTGGCCATTTTTTGTTTTGCATGGAATCTGTGCAAGAATAGGCTTTTAGAAAAGATGGTTCTGAGGGGTTGGAAGATGGTTTGCGACCAGGGTCGGATTTAGGTTTGATGAGGCCCTAAGCTACTGAAGGTAATGGGGCCCTTTATATGTCCAGCTGTCGTTTGTCAACAACAAATTGTCACTGTTTTTTTGTGTTGAATATATGCTATATGGTAATTTATGGACCTAATAGGTATCTAAAGCCATTTGCACATAACAAAATATGTATTTTATCGAAGTAATTGTTGAACTGAAATACAATTAAGAAGTATATTAATAGTGAAATACAATTAAGAAAAAGTATATTCATGTGAAATAATTATTAAGTTCTAACTTAAAAGGATTTTTTATTCATAACAAACTTAATAATAAACATTGGAATTTGGCAATAACAAAGATCCCTTTAGAAACACAATTAACAAAGACTCATAATTTGGGGGGGGGCAAGAGAATGGGGCCCTAAGCTATAGCTTGTTTAGGTTATACGTAAATCCGGCACTGGTTGCGGCAGGTGGTGATGGTTCCAGGGCGTCAGATCATTCATGGCACTTGCTCCCTTGACAATGACAATGCGGAGGGTCCATAGCTCAGGGGACGGAGACCCTTCTTTGCATGCAGAAGGGCTCGGGTTCAACCCCTTGGCATGTGTCTTCCCCCATAACTTCCTGCCTTCCTCTCTCCCTTCTCCCAGGTGTGGTTCAGCAACCGGCGGGCACGGTGGCGCAAGCAGGCCGGGGCCAATCAGTTGGCAGCATTCAATCACCTGTTGCCGGGGGGCTTCCCTCCGACTGGGATGCCCACTTTGCCTCCGTACCAGCTGCCAGATTCAACTTACCCAACCACCACCCTTTCCCAAGGTAGGTGCTGAGGGCTTGGGTGGGAAAGTGGGTTGTTTTGATGGGTGGGTTGTGCCGGAACCTGCGTTCGACCGAGCGACTCCTCCGGAATCGCCTCCGTTCTCTCCTCTGACAATAATTAATGACCTGAGCCTCTGATAAGGTTCCAAGCATGTTCCCATTACGCAGAGTATCCAGCACAGGGAAGGACGAGAAATATGAGCTACATGCTAAGAGTTTTATTACTAAGCTACGCAGACAGAAAAGAAATAAATCCTCTCTCTGTGAGAGCAGAGAGCAACTGAACCACAAAGGAACAGGAAACCAGTAAACATCACATCCGACTTCCAACAGCCTGGAATGTCTGGAATGCAAAACAGAGTCTTGTGACTCCAAAGCACTGCACAGTGGCAACACAGAAACCAACAGGTTGATGGATGGCATTTATATCAAACCTCAAGGTGGCAGGCATGGTCCCACCCATCACTCCTTGTTTAATCCCCACAACAATCCTGTGAGGGGGTTTAGGCTGAGAGGCAGGGACTGGCCCAGAATCACCCAGTGAGATTCACGACAGAACGTGGGGATTTGAAGCCTGGTTCTCCCAGTTCCTAGTCTGACTGGTACAGAGTGGGCGGAGCCAGAGCCTGGGATTGGCTGAGCCAGAGTGAATGGTAGCTGAGTTCTTCAAGGGCCAACACTGAGACTCAGGGCTTCCCCACAATTCCTCTGTTCCCACTGCTTTCCCCTGAGGAAAACCACTCGGAGCAACCAGCAATTTGGGTTGTCTTCTGCTCTGTAGACTGGCGGCTGCAGGTTCGATCCCCGCCATCTCCTGGTAAAAGTCTCTTCCAGCCTTTACTCAAATCCGCAGTTTGTGTTCACACCTCGGCGCAAGGGGGAAGGAGTTCTTCTTGCATTGCCAAAGGCTCTCGGTCGCTCTGTTTCTTAACGGCCCTAGCGAATTCCTCTGCAGCTTGTATTTCTTGCTTCACAGCCCAGACAATCAAAATCCTACCATTTATTAATTTCTAGGCTTTAGAGGGGATCCCACCCAAATCTATAACATGCCCCCCTTCTCTTTAGCAACAGGGACAGCTTTCCACAGCTGGGCATGAGAAAATAACAGGAGGTTACTAACAGCGTTCAGAGCGGTACATCAAAGCAAGATAGTTTGCTTCTGTTTAGTGCTAAATTGGTTTTCCCTGGGAAAGGAGTGGGGCAAGCAAGAAACCGCGTAGACTCATCCCTAGAAAGCATGGGTCAAGCAGAAAAGTGGATAGCTCAGTTGATTAGAGTGTGCTGCTAATAATGCCAAGGTTGCAGGTTCGATTCCCATAAGGGACAGGTGCATATTGCTGCACTGGAGGGGATCAGACTGGATGATCCTCAGGGTCCCTTCCAACTCGATGAATCCATGATTCAAGTGGAAGAGGAGGAGGGGGAAGGTGACAGGCAGGGCCACCCGCTGTATGAGTTGTAAGAAAGAATTTAGGGCAATGCCCCATTCACCCCAATGGACCAGACCTCCACTGAAACAGATGGTGGGAACATGGTTTGGGCCTCAGGTCAAGATGGCGCCTCCATCATACCAGCCTTTCCCCAAAGGAACACAGTGATGGTCCAGTGATGACAGCCACCACTTCTAACCTGATGCTTCGTTTCCCCACAGATGGGGGCAGCACTGTGCACAGACCCCAGCCTCTCCCACCATCCACCATGCACCAGGGAGGGTTGGCTGCCGCCGCCGCAGACTCCAGCTCCGCCTACGGGACCCGACACGGCTTCTCCACCTACTCCGACAGCTTCATGAACCCCGCAGCTCCTGCCAATCACATGAACCCTGTCAGCAATGGCCTCTCTCCCCAGGTAGGCTGCTCACCTGTGTTTTGCTATCGTCTCCGGCCTAAACTGTAGGCAGGGCGTGAGGAAACTGGGAGAACACATGGCTGTTCCCACGTGTCCTTAGTTGAGCGCCGCAGCATTTTGTTCATTTGCTTATTGTTGAAAGCCGGGATCGGCAGCCTGCAGCCCTCCAGAAGGCGTTGGACGGCAGCTCCCATCAACCCTACGCTGGCTGATGGAATTTGTAGTCCAACAATACTTTGAAAGCTACAGGTTCCCCATTTCTTATTTCCCCCCACTCTTCCCCAGAAGACTCCCAGAGTTGCTTACCAATATCAGAAATGATTCCCTTTCCTCAAGCTTACAATCTAATAGCAGCGACACAAAAGGAAAGGGGATTGGAAGGGTGGAGGAAAGAAGCAAACCCAGTTACTAGTTCTTAGGCAGTTAAACAATTCTACAGGTCTGCAGCTGAGGCTAAACTGAGGCATTGCCAGGTTACCCACCCAGTCAAAGACGGAAACAGAGCCCTTCAAGGAAGTGCCACCACAAATTTGAGGACATCCCATGATGTCTGCTTAGCCCCGATTCTGTTGCAATCCAGACACTGAGTAAAGGCCCTCTTACGCCTTCAGGACTTTGGCTTGCTGGCACAGGTGGTTTTAGGATTTGCTGTTGATCTACAGATGTAACAGTCAGCCTTGTTTTTTGTGATTTGTCATGAAGGTTTTTTCCTTAAGCTGCTTTGAGATGTGACTTTACAGACAAATTAACCAGTGAATTCCGGTGTTGTATTTGGGAGTGACTGTTTGAAAACCATGAATGAATAGTTCCGGGTACTGTCTGCTAACTGCAATAGTGGGATACGAATCATAGATACCAACATGCTTTGTCCATGCAGCTTCCTACTGCAATATGTTATTAGACAAATCTGCATATTATATTTATGGATGTGGCGGGGGACCTTTTGTCTCCCAGACATTGTTGGACTGCAATTCACATCAGCTCCACCCAGCATGGTCAATCAGGGATGATGGGAGTTGTAGTCTGGCGATATCTGGAGGGACACAGGAGGACGCCCATTCTTGTATTAGAAGAAGTCACGAGTTCAAGGCCCATCAGTAATGCTGGATCCTTGCCCGGCCTGAAACCCTGGAGGGCCGTTGCTGCTGGTCAGTGTAGACAATTCTGAGCAAGATGGACCAAATAAGCAGCTTCCTTGTTGTTGTTGTTCAGTCGTTTAGTCTTCGTGACCCCATGGACCAGAGCACGCCAGACACTCCTGTCTTCCACTGCCTCCTGCAGTTTGGTCAAATTCCTGCTGGTAGCTTCGAGAACACTGTCCAACCATCTCGTCCTCTGTCGTCCCCTTCTTGTGCCCTCCATCTTTCCCAGCATCAGGGTCTTTTCCAGGGAATCTTCTCTTCTCCTGAGATGGCCAAAGTATTGAGTCTCAGCTTCAGGATCTGTCCTTCCAGTGAGCACTCAGGGCTGATTTCCTTCAGAATGGATAGGTTTGATCTTCTTGCAGTCCATGGGACTCTCAAGAGTCTCCTCCAGCACCATAATTCAAAAGCATCAATTCTTTGGCGATTGGCCTTCTTTATGGTCCAGCTCTCACTTCCATACATCACTACAGCTTCCTAACACGTGCTAAATCTATCCCCCAAGTGACTGCATTACAAATAGTACAGAATAGGTCTTTGGCAAAGTTAACCCACGGTCCTTAAGGGTGTTACATCACTAAAGGAGAGCATGAGTGGCAGAGGGTGATTGCGTCAGGCCTTTTTTTTTACTTGGTTGGCTTCTGTCTCATTTCCTCTCCTCCCCTCCCTTTTTCTTCAGTGTCTGTTTAAGTGTAATAAGCATTTAAATGAAGTATTGCCTGACCAGGGATGGAAAGAAGAGGAGGAGGAGGAGGAGGAGGGAGAGATTTGGGAAGGAGGGGAGAGAAGTAGAAGGGGGTGTTAAATAGCAAAGAATTAGGGTGGGGGGGAGGGAGAAGATCAGATGCAAATCACTAGTAGAAAGGAAATTATGTGCAATTACCCAGCAAAACTGGGCAGCTTCTGCCCACCCCTGCCAACAAGATCTCATTAATAAGCAGAAAATAAGATTGAAATGGTGTGTAAAAGAGGTGGAAAAATGAATTTGAATGCTGCATTTGTCCACAATTACCCCCTCGTTCACACATATTTTATTGCAATTTTTTTTATTATTATTCTTAATCTTTCCATCCCTCAAAGCAGATTGGGAACATCCTGGCATTATGGTTGCAGAGGGAGAGGCATTACGGATTTCCCTTTTTCTTTCCCTTCTGCCCCCCTGAAAGAGACTCTGCCCGCTCTCAAATTTGCAAAGGCCGGGCTGGCGGGGATCAGAATTCATTGCTTCGGCTTATCGCCGTGTAGGAACAAGTTCTTTTCCGGGGGGAAATGCCCGACCTTCAATTGCGTGGCGAGGCGTCCTGCAATGCGTCTCTTTCTCTTTTTCCCTCTGAAGGCGGGAACGCAGGAAGCCGCCTTAGGCAGAGACAGGGCGTTCATCCACCTAGCTTAGTGGTGCCTGCACTGGCTGGCAGTGGCTCTGAAGGATTCCAGAGCGGATCTCCCCACCCCGCCCCACCCCTACTTGGGGGCTAAACATAAGAAAAGCCTGCTGGATCAGACCAATGACCCACCTAGTCCAGCATCACCTTCTCACGGGAGAATTTGGAGGCAGAGAGTTGTAATAATAATAATAATAATAATAATAATTTTTGAATGGTTTCGGGAGTCGGATGGACTCCCAGAACGGATTAAGTTAGAGAACCAAGGTACCGCTGTATTGTGGAAGAGCACATGGGTGTGTGGAGTAGCCCATAATAATAATAATAATAATAATAATAATAATAATAATAATTTATTATTTGTAACCCACCCATCTGGCTGGGTTTCCCCAGCCACTCTGGGCGGCTTCCCACAAAAATTAAAAATACATCAAAATGTCACACATTAAAAACTTCCCTGACCAAGGCTGCCTTCAGATGTTTTCTAAATGTCAGGTAGTTATTTATCTCTTTGACATCTGGTGGGAGGGCATTCCACAGGGCAGCCACCACCACCGAGAAGGCCCTCTGCCTGGTTCCCTGTAGCTTTGCTTCTTGCAGTGAGGGAACTGCCAGAAGGCCCTCAGCGCTGGACCTCCGTGTCTGGGCTGAACGATGGGGGTGGAGACGCTCCTTCAGGTATACTGGGCCAAGGCCGTTTAGGCTTTAAAGGTCAACACCAACACTTTGAATTGTGCTCGGAAACGTACTGGGAGCCAATGCAGGTCTTTCAAGACCGGTGTTATGTGGTCTCGGTGGCCGCTCCCAGTCACCAGTTTAGCGGCCGCATTCTGGATTAGTTGTAGTTTCCGGGTCACCTTCAAAGGTAGCCGCACAAAGAGCGCATTGCAGTAGTCCGAGCGGGAGATAACTAGGGCATGCACCACTCTGGCAAGACAGTCCGCGGTCAGGTAGGGTCTCAGCCTGTGTACCAGATGGAGCTGGTAGACAGCTGCCCTGGACACAGAATTGACCTGCACCTCCATGGACAGCTATGAGTTAGGTTGGTAACATCAACATGCAAGGGAGGGATAACATCAAAGAGCATTTCTCAGCCCCCAAATGATCGAATTGGCACAGTCATTTTTACACTTCCATGGAGGAGGCGCATTCCTTTTGGGAACATAAGAGCCTTCTGGATCAGACCCTTGGTCCATCCAGTCCAGCATCCTGTTCTCAAAGTGGCCAACCAGATGCCCCAATGGGCAGAATTTGAGCACAAGAACTTTCTCTGCTGTTGCCAGCAGCTGGTATTCAGAAACTTCACTGCCTCCTCTTGTGAAGGGAGAATATGGTTGTCATGTTTTGGAGTCATTGATAGCCCCCTCTTCCTCCACAAAGTCGTCTGATCCTCTTTTAAAGCCACTCCTGTGGCAGGGAGTTCCATAGTTTAACCATGTGCCGCACGAAGGGCTTTCTTTGATCTGCCCTGAATCTTTCAACATCCAGCTGTGTTGGATGCCCATGATTTCCAGTTGTTACGAAAGACGGAGAAAAACTTTTCTCCATCCGTTTCCTCCATGCCATTTATCATTTCATAAACTTCTGTCACCTTGCCTTTTAGTAATAATAGTTATTATTATTATTATTATTATTATTATTATTATTTATACCCCGCCCTGCCCAGCAAAGAGCGGGCTCAGGGCGGCTAACACCAAATATAAAAACAATTGATTGAAATACAGCTTAAAAAACAAGATTAAAATACAACATGAAAACATTAAAATGCAGCCTCATTTCAGTGGAAACTCAAATCAAAAATTTTGGGGGGGGGGGATGAAAACGTCAAGTCTTCACCAAGGCTAACTATCCAGACTGGTCCTACATGGGCCAGAAAAAAGCCAGGGAAGTCCCCAAATAGTTCCATCACAGAAGGAACCAAAAAGTCCCAAATGTTACAAATTGTCTTCCTAGGGGAGTCTCTCCTGGAACCTGAGCCTGCAAAGCAGCCCCCACCTCTTGCCTCCTGGCTCCCCCTGCCTTCCTTTAACTGTCTGCCGAGATCATAAGAAGACCCCATTCCAAAGGTCCATTGAGCCCAGCATCCTGTGACCAAATGCTCCATTTATGAAGCCCGCAATGGATTGTCCCTCAAAACAGGTGGCAGTGGGGGCCACCAACGTGGATGGCTTCAGCAGAGGATTAGACAGAACCACGAAGCCCAAATGCTGTCCGTGGCTACTAGACCTTAAGATCCACAAATGACAACATTTTGGAGGTCCCAAGTCATAAGGTGTTTTTTCAGTACTGGCCCCGACTTGGTGGAACGCTCTGTCACAAGAGACTAGGGCCCTGCGGGGCTTGACATCTTTCCGCAGGGCCTGCAAGACAGAGCTGTTCCTCCTGGCCTTTGGTTTGGACTCAGTCTGACCCTTATGTTTCCCTCCCCTTATGGTTTTGACTTTTAAAATGAGGCTGCATTTTAAATTGCATTTTAACCTGTATTTTATTTTATTTTTTCTTATTATATTTTTACTGAAGTTTTATTGGTGTTAGCTGCCCTGAGCCCAGCTCTGGCTGGGGAGGGCGGGGTATAAATAAAATTTATTAGTAGTAGTAGTAGTAGTAGTAGTAGTAGTAGTAGTAGTATTGCCACAATGGCTATGTTCTGCCACTTTCAGAGGCAGTATTTGCAAACCCTTGGTTGGGAGAGGGTTGCTGCCGTCAGGTCCGGAGTGGTGCATCTTGCTGGCTACAGCTACACCCGTGTACAGTGGTACCTCGGGTTAAGTACTTAATTCGTTCCAGAGGTCCGTTCTTAACCTGAAACTGCTCTTAACCTGAAGCACCACTTTAGCTAATGGGGCCTCCTGCTGCTGCCGCGCCGCCGGAGCACGATTTCTGTTCTCATCCTGAAGCAAAGTTCTTAACCCAAGGTACTATTTCTGTGTTAGCAGAGTCTGTAACCTGAAGAGTCTGTAACCCGAGGTACCACTGTACTTGGGCCACGTTTGCAGGTTAAAGAAAAGCCTGCTGGATCAGGGCCACAGGCCCATTTGGTTCAGCATCCTGTTCTCAAAAATGCCTTTGAGAAACAAGCAAGCAGGCTTGGTCCGTTGCTGGGGCCAGGGATGCTTCTGAAAACCAGTTTCTGGAAACGGCAGGAGCATAGCTGTCAGCCTTCCCTTTTTTTACGGGAAATTCCCTTATTCCAGCGCCGTTTCCCACTGCTTCCCGCTGCGATCCCAGATTGTTAGATATCCCGTAGACTGTCCCCGGGACAGGTGAGGCTGCTGATCCCTTATTTTCAAATCTGAAAGTTGACAGCTTTGGGCAGGAGCAGAGATGGCTCTTGGGATTGGGGCCTGCTTCCCGTTGGGCCATCTGGCCGGCCACTGTGACACCAGGATGCTAGGCTACATGGGCCATTGGCCTGATCCAGCAAACCTCTTCTTTTATATGTTTTTTTTTTTTTTTTGCATCAAATGGACTTCCTATTTCCAGAAGGCATTTGGAAACAGAGGCTCCAGTTTTTCTCTGCCTCTCCCCTCCTTCTTGCAGAAAGCTTTGCTGAGATCCCAACAGCTCAGTATCACATACAGCCCTCGCTCCGTAAACTTTTAACCTAAAGGATCCCACAAAGCTGGCATTTCTTTCCAGTAAACTTTTCCTTTCTTCCTTCATCCGCCCCCCACCCCCATCCAGAAGAGCCATCTGCTCCTGTCAGTTAGATTCCTGGGCTGAGGGCAGTGGGAAAAACCGGAGCAAAAACACGTCTCTCTCTTCTGCTTCTTTTTCTCATGTGAAAAGAGAGAAGTTTATTTTCCGAGTTGGGGCTCTGCCCTGGGATTTGAAGGATGGGGGTGGGGTGCACTGTAAGAGAAAAGAGGGGTTCCTGCAGGTGCCTTTGTAACAGAGATTGTTTCCTTTCGAAGCTGAAAGCCTTTTGAACTTTATAAATAAGGCCTGCTAAGCATGTGGACATCGATTTTCCAACTTTCCCCCCCATTTATTTTTTGGTATATATTTATTTACAAATAAAATGCAACAAAATATAGCAGTAGATGGCAAATGAAATGCAATAGAAGTAGAATAAAAGAAGCTGTCGGGAGTCAAATATATAGGAAAAGAATTCCATTGCAAATTCACATGTAATGAATTAATATCCCAAAAGTTCCATGTACAACAAATAGGTTTACATTCTCCTGTACCTTATTAAAGGTAAAGGGGCCCCTGACCATTAGGCCCAGTCGTGACTGATTCTGGGGTTGTGGCGCTCATCTCACTTTATTGGCCGAGGGAGCCGGCGTACAGCTTCCGGGTCATGTGGCCAGCATGACTAAGCCGCTTCTGGTGAACCAGAGCAGCGCATGGAAATGCCGTTTACCTTCCTGCCAGAGCGGTACCTGTTTATCTACTTGCACTTTGATGTGCTTTCGAACTGCTAGGTTGGCAGAAGCTGGGACCAAGCAGTGGGAGCTCACCCCATCACGGGGATTCGAACCGCCGACCTTCTGATCAGCAAGTCCTAGGCTCTGTGGTTTAACCCACAGCGCCACCCATGTCCCTTGTACCTTATTACTCCAGCGCATTATGAAAAGGCTGCATTTTTCAATGAAATTGTTGTCTGCCCTCTCTGGTTGTCACCATATATGTAAGTTTAACCATGCAAACTATGTCCCATCTTTATTTTTCAACTTTGATTTTTCCCCCTTTCATTTTGCAAAAGGCCCCACTAATTTGGCTGTTTTGATTGGAACAATTTTGTCACGCCTTGGGCTATTATTATTATTATTATTGTTTATTACATTTATATCCCACCTTACTTCTTCAGAGGCTCTCAAAGTGGCATACATAGTTCTCCTATCCATTTTATCCCTACAACAACCTAGCGAGGTAGGCTAGGCTGAGAGTGAGTCACCCCCCCATGGCTGAGTAGGGATTTGAACCCTCGTTTCCCAGGTCCTCATCCAGCACTCTAACCACTGCACCTCAGTGGCTCTAGGGATGGGGGGATGGAGAGAGAAAGAGAATTTTAATTTAGTTTGCATTTGAAGATGAATTTATCAGATTGGCTCATCCTGAAAAGTGCATGAGCCGAAATGCAGCCATTTTTTCACAGAATCATAGAATTGGGACCCTGAGGGTCATCTAGTCCAAAATCTCAACTAAAGCATCCATGTCAGATGGCCATCCAACCTCCGCTTAAAAACCTCCAAGGAGGGAGAATCCATCTCCTCTGTTCCACTGTCGAACGGTTCTTAGCATCAGAAAGTTATTCCTAATATTTAGTCAGAATCTCCCTTCTTGTAACCTGAAGACACTGGATCGAGTCCTGCTCTCCAGAACAGCAGAAAACAAGCTTGGTCCATCCTCCAATGTGACATTTTGAAATGCTGTTCCGCAGCCTGCATATAACTGCATATGTTGGTGAAAATGGCATGCAAAACATGGCAGATAAACTCGCTTTGCAAAAAATGTGTACATGTCAGGGGCGGGTGACAGGAGCAGGCTAGTACTAGCTCGCACAATGTCAGGGAAGTTAACTCTTAATTCAAAGAAACAAGCAGCTTGAGAGTGCAGATCTAGTGAGCACAGCAACTCTTCCTCGTAGATCATACCCCAATAAGGCAGTTGTGAGGACTGAAGCTCTCTGTTTTCCCACAGTTGCCTAAGCCTCCTCCTCCCTCTGATCCTTCCCAAGCATCAGAGACTCCATCAACATGCCTGTCCCTGCTCCGCCCTCTTCATACTGCCCTCTTCTGGTTCTGGGAGACCAGCAGGAAGGGGAGCTGATTGCAGCAGGAGGTGAAGACCCCCTGACTTCTTCAGCAGCCTGCCTGACTCTGTCTCTTGCCCCCAGCCTCTGATTCTGCCTCTGATTCTGGACTGCTGTCTGCCACAGCCTCTTCCTGCTCACTAAAGCCTGTTGCCTCTTCAGCTTCTGACACCTCCTCCTTCCAGTCTTCTCCCTCTTCTCCCTCTGTTCATTTATCACCATCCCACCACCAATCCCCTGGCTCTGAGCTTGCTTCCTTTGGGGTTCCCTAGCTGGTGCCTCCCAGCTCTCTTCTGCATCCAGCCAGTGTATGACGGAACACCATTATAAGTTCACACTAGAATGCTGATCAATTTTCATGAGGGAGAGAGAGAGAGAGAGCGCACATAAGCAGAGAGGAAGTTGGAGAAAGTGAGGGAGAGGAATCAAGCCGAGGCTGGGTACATCTTCCTTTTTCTTCAATAGGGTTCCCACTTCATGCTTGCAGTTTGAAATGGCAACACTTCTTTTACGAGGTTGTTTGTGGCTTTAATCGAGGAGCTAAAACGGTTGCCTTTCAGCCGGCTGAAGATCTTTGGTTAAAGCTCAGCACGCGTCACAAATTGAAGCCATGCACGGTGAGAAGTCAAGAACTGCTGAGATCAATGGGTCTTGATCCCGGGATTGCAGTCCTGCTGGTCATAATGAATTGCTTATTATGTTTTTGCTATCCGGCATGTGTCTGTCTGTATAAAACAATGCATTAATGCGGCTGGTGTTCCTCCAGCACCCCTGATCATTTTTACTGCCCTTGTCTACCTCTTTTTAGACGTTCAGTGAAGACAATAGCTGGATGGGCTGACATACAGAGTCAGCTCATCCAGCTATTGTCTTCGCTGAATGTCTAAAAGGCATTTTCCTCTTTATATGAGCCTTTTATTCAAAACCCAAATAAGGAATAGGATCCTACTTAGAGGGGGGCGGGTTTGGGAGGGAGGACCATAGCTTAGTGCTAGAGTCCCTGGTCTGCATGCAATTGAGAGGGTGCCCTGCTCCCTGAAACCTCAGAGAGCTGCTTCCAGTCAGTGTTGACAATACTAAGCCAGATGGAGCAGTTCCTGATTAATTTAGCCCCACGTCAGCCTCCAGAGTCCACATTTGGGACTGCGTCTTGCGGCATTTTCTGAAGGGCTTTTGTCGCCGTCTTTTTGTGTGTGCCTGGGGGCTTCAGAGCAACTGAGCGATGCCGCCTTGGCCGAGAGAGAATTGAAACGCCTTTTCCCCCCCTTTCCTTTTTTTTTATTGTCCTGCTTTATGTGGATTAATCAGGGAGCCTGGGAGACGGGTTCAGGCAGGCCAGATAGAGGGAGAGAAAATGAGAGATTAGCACATTAACGCTGGAGCGAAGAGCGCGACGAGGCAGGCGACCTCTGGAATTCAGAGGCGGGCGGGCCATTTGGACGGGCTGGAGTGACCCAAAGAGAACTGCATGTGGGGGAGCCAGGAGGAGGCACTGGGCAGAGGAAGCCCAACCAGGGGAGGGGGGGAGGAGAGGCAGGGGAAGAAGGTGCCAAGGATGGAAGCCATTCAAATAAGGAGGAGACACGACTCTGCCAAGTATCTGGGAAGATGGATGCAGAATGTGTATATAGGAAGCCACCTTATCCCAGGGAGGGTGGCTGGGTGTCCCATTTTTGCAGAGGACAGTCCTCTCTTTGAAGGGCTGGCAATCCTCTCTTTTAGGAACAGAGAACCTGTTCCAGACTGAGGGCCAGATTCCCCATGGTGGTAGCTGTCAGGGGCCGCATGTGGGTGGTGGGTGGGACTAGAAACGAAGGTGGAGCAATGGATTTTGCCCTTGTGTCTTGGGAGGTGGAACACTAGTGCTCCATTCAGAATGTGACCCCAAGGATATCTTCCAGACAGGCAAAAAGCGCTCGAGGAGGGTATGAAGTAGAGCTGGTGAGAGGTGCAAAGGAAGCTTCCTTTATGCTGAGCCAAACCACCTGGGATGTTCTGCATGCAAAGCAGGTGTTCTGCCATGGGCCCATCTAGCTCAACACAGATGGGCAAGAACTGGTAGGGGGACATTAGATTATGTAGCTCATGCATTGGTTACTTCAAGATGGGATTGCTGCAATGCTCTCTATGTGGGGCTTCCCTTATACTTGATCCAGAAGCTGCAGTTAGTCCAGAATGCTGCAGCATGATTGCTGATAGGAGTGAGGCTCAGAGATCTGCGATTGGCTACTGGGCCAACTTCAAGGTGTCCCTATTAGTATATATACAACTGCAGCTTCTGGATCAGGCTCGAGGGAAGCCCCACGTAGAGTGCATTTTAGCAATCCGGTCTTGAAATAACCTAACTCATGAACCATTCTAGGATGTCCCTGTTTGCATTGGAGAAATGTTGGATGCTACAGAATAGGGCATCCCTGTTTTCATCGGAGAAATGCTGGAGAGTGTAGCCAGGATTTCCTGTTCCAGACTCCAGCCTCAGTTGGTAAAAGGCATTTCTTGCCAATGAGGCTCCCTTGTGGACAGAGCTGGACCCAGAAGCACCCCCAAACTGCGAACCTGCTCCTTCAGAGGGAGTTCAACTCATTCCAGGGTAAGCAACTGACCAATTTCTCAGGCACAGGAGCTACTCAGTGCCTCTGTCTTGCCAGGATTCAAGCTCAGCTTCTTTTTTCCTCATCCAAATCACCGCTGAGTCCAGGCAGTGGCCCAGGAACTGCTCAGCCTCTCCTGATTCAGATGCTATGGGGAAACGTGAGACCAGTTTTCCTACAAGATCACCTTACTCCATATGTGCCCATTCGGCCTCTTCGATTGGTGGAACTGGCACTGCTACACGTGCCACGTCATACCCATTCCATGTGTGTAAGAACTCGATCGCTCAGTGTGGCAGCACCTGCCCTGCGATGGGGTGAGCTCCCGTTCTCAGTCCCAGCTCCTGCCAACCTAGCAGTTCAAAAGCACATCAAAATGCAAGTAGATAAATAGGTACCGCTCTGGCGGGAAGGTAAACGGCGTTTCCGTGTGCTGCTCTGGTTTGCCAGAAGCGGCTTTGTCATGCTGGCCACATGACCCAGAAGCTGTCTGCAGACAAACGGCGGCTCCCTCGGCCAGTAAAGCGAGATGAGCGCCGCAACCCCAGAGTCGTTTGCGACTGGGCTTAACAGTCAGGGGTCCCTTTACACACACACACACACACACACACACACACACACACACACACATAGCCATAAATTTTTTTAGTGATATGTTTTGGGCGTTGTTGTTTTTTTGAAAAAGTTCTTCCTACAACCAAGCAGTGCATACATGTTAAGAAATAAAATAAATAAATGGGGACCCAGGAAGCTGCCCTCTACCAAGTCAGACTGTTGGTCCATTGAACTCAGTATTTTGTACTATGACCAGCAGTAGCTCTCCAGAGCTTCCAGCAGAGAACATTCCCAGCAATCAAACCAGGGCCCTTCTGCGTGATAGAACAGCCCCGCAGACGCGTGATTCTTTGGCTCAGGCAGGCAGGCAGAAGATCAGCCATCCTAGCGGGGTCCGCGGTCAGCAAATGAGTAAATTGATCAAAGGTGTCCATGGCTAGAGCTTTGATGATAAGCCCTGGTCTTTAAGCTTATCGCACCCGGGAAATGAGGGGTATCTCATTGCAGTCAATAAGGACCTGAAAAGGGATCATGGGACTCTTTGGGAGCTGCGGGAGAGATAGGGGTGCTTGGCGAGAAAGAGGGAGGGCTTGCGATCTAATCTCGGTTAAGCAGCCAAAGGGGGTGGAGAGAGAGAAAATCCTTGCTGCACTCTTGGGAACCGGACAAAGGGGAAATGAGCAGGGTTTTCAACCCACCTACCCCCCACTCTGACTCCGAGTGAATTGTTTTCCTGCATAGGCGAGCTCGAGACTGATTAGCAGCTGCTTGGACTGTAGAATGCCCTGGGGTCCAGCCCGGGGGAGGAGGATGAAGGATAGAGAGCTGCCTCTAACAACTGGAGCCAGTGTGGTGCAATGGGACAGAGTGTCGGACTAGGACCTGGGAGAGCCCAGGGTTCAAATCTGCAGCTCCCTGGGTGACCCTGAGCCAGTTGCTGCCTCTCAGTCAAACCTACCTGACAGGGTTGTTGTGGAGATTAAATGAGGAGGGGGAGAACCATGTACACCACCGTCAGAGAGGGGAGGGGGTGTATATGCAGTAAATGAATGAGTGGAAGGATGAACTAGTCTACTGTACAAAGGCAAAATGTATATCTGTTGCTCCACCCACATTTTCATCTGGCCCCGCCCCTACTGGCATATGCCTGCCCCCCCCACACACACACTTTTGATGGGAATGTGGCCCTGACAGTCAGTGTAGGAGATACTGAGCTAGATGGACTGATGGCTTCACACAGCAAAAGGCCACTTCCTGTGATTCCAGGTTCGATTCCTGTCTTCTCCTGGTTGGGCTGGAGAAGCTGCTGCCAGTCAGTGTCGACAATATTAGGTAGATGGGCCAAAGTTCATCAGAAAGCAGTTTGCTATGTTCCTGTGCAAGATGAGGCACCATGTGTCAGCGATGCTGCAGTGCCACAATTCCTGTTCTGAGCATAGGGTCTGATGATGATGATGGATACTATTTTATTTATTTATTTGCATTCTACCTTTTCCATGGATCAGGACTCAAGTCAGCTCACGCAAATTAAAACTCAGACAAAAGATGAGAAGCAGAAAACATTTAAAAGATAATTGTTAAAAATAAACTCTAATAGAATTAAAACAATAAAAAACCCAAATCTGTTAGAATATAGATAATAAAAATAGCACAGCAGTATTAAGGCCCTTTCCTTAAAAAACAGTCAGTTCCCAAAGGCCTTTGCCCACCTGCCTGTCTGTGAAAGGACAGCAAGGAGGGAGCCAGCCTAGCCTCTCTAGAAAAGGAGTTCCCAAGTTGCCTGGGGGCAGCCACTGAGAAGGCCCTGTTCTGGTCCCCACAAAGTGTGCCTGTGAGGATGGCAAGACTGAGGTAAAGGCCTCCCCTGACATTTTCAGAGCCCAGGCAGGTTGTTGTTGTTGTTGTTGTTGTTGTTGTTGTTGTTGTTATTAGATAATACAGTCCTTCAGATAGTATGGGCCTAAGACATGTACCCAACTCTATGATTCAGTATCATATATACATACGTAAAATAACTGCAAGAAATTAAATGGAGCTGGAACGACAACATCAAGCTGAACCACAATGCAGGATAAAATACCCTCTAGCAGCTGATGCAATGCTATTTAAAATGGCAGGTGTCAGTCTGTATTAGAGAAGCCACTGTCAGCAATGGGAACAATCCCCCCATTGCCAATCATTGCAGTACAGGGGAGGTGGTGGGAGGGTTCATGGAAATGGCAACTGTGGAACTCCCTTCCACAGGAGGCCGTGGTGGTCACCAATTTGGATGGCTTTAGAAGTTGATCAGACAAATTAATGGAGAAGAGGGCTACTGATGGCCATGATGGCTCTGCTCCACATTCATCTTCAGAGGCAGCAAAACTTCTGAAGACCAGTTGCTGGAAACTCCAGGAGGGGAGAGTTTTGCTCTTGTGCTCCTGTTCTCCTTGCTGATTTCCCACAGGTATCTAGCTGGCCACTGCAAAAGCAGGATGCTGCAGTAAAAGGGCCGTTTGCTCAGTCCAGCAGGATCTTATTATACTCAGCTGTGGGGAGGGAAGAGAGCAGCCGTCCAGGGAGGGTGAATCCCCCCCCCCCCCGTACGTGTCCTTGCAATCAAATAAACAAATATATGACTCCCAGCTTGATTGGCAGCCATGCATTAGCCCCGCGTGTCGCTAGTTAGCCCCTAAGCCAGGGGTCATTGCTGCCACATCTTGCGACTGCAGATTCCGTAAACTCGTTCTGTGTGGTGCAAAGGAGTCTTTTTGCTTTGGCCCATGCTCTTGTCGGTCAAGCACACTGCATGATGAGCCAAGCTCTAGGATTGGAAGAGAGGTAGACAACCTTTCCCTCTGCCCATTTACTTCACGCCACGTAAGATCATGGGAAGAGAAGTTCAGCATCTTCTTCTCACTGTGACCAGCCAGGGGCCACAATGGTAAGCCTGTAAGTATGATCTGAGAGCAAGGGCAACACTCTCCCCACTTGTGGTTCCCAGGTATTCAGCAACATATACTCCCTCCAATAGTGCAGGTAGCCGCTGACATCCTTTCACTCCTCCACAGATTTATCTGGACCCCTTTTGAACCTTTCCAAGTTGATGGCCACCACTGCTGCATCTTATGGGAGCAGGTTCTGCAGTTTTTGCTGAGGTCTAAAGGGGTGGCGCTGTGGGTTAAAACCACAGAGCCTAGGGCTTGCAGATCAGAAGGTCGGCAGTTTGAATCCCCGCTATAGGGTGAGCTCCCTTTGCTCGGTCCCTGCTCCTGCCAACATAGCAGTTCGAAAGCACGTCAAAGTGCAAGTAGATAAATAGGTACCACTGTGGCAGGAAGGTAAATGGCATTTCCGTGCACTGCTCTGGTTTTGCCAGAAGCGGCTTAGCCATGCTGGCCACATGACCCGGAAGCTGTACGCCGGCTCCCTCGGCAAATAAAGCGAGATGAGCACCACAACCCCAGAGTCGTCTGCGACTGGACCTAATGGTCAGGGGTCCCTTTACCCTTTACAAAGGGGTTGTATCCCGTGCCAGTGCAACTCAATGAAGTTAAGAGGTCCATCAATTTCAGCAGGTCTACACTGAATAGTTGCATACGGCTCAGGGTGCTGAGCTAGATTGGCTTTGGGGCCTGATCCAGGACTCGTCTGATGTTCTTCCATGGAAACCAGTTCAGCTGTGCTGGAAATGTCCAAAATTGTGGACAAGGAAGCTATCAACGATGGTTATGTTCTCCCTTTGCGGTCAGAGGCATTAATGCTTCTGACTGTAGCTGGAAATCACAAGACCCTTCTTGTGGGGTTTCCATAATGGGCACCTGGTTGGCCACTGTGACAATAGGCTGGATGAGATGGGCTCTTGCCCTGATCCAGCGGGGGTCTCTACTTATGTCCTTCTGAGATGAGCTTATTGACTCAGAGACGGAGACCTCTGATGAGGAGGCTGACATGATCAGATGGCCAAATGACAGCCAAGAGTTTTGTAGCACTTTAAAGATGGAGGATATAGATGCGGGTGGCGCTGTGGGTTAAACCACAGAGCCTAGGACTTGCCGATCAGAAGGACGGCGGTTCGAATCCCTGCGACAGGGTGAGCTCCCGTTGCTCGGTCCCTGCTCCTGCCAACCTAGCAGTTCGAAAGCACGTCAAAGTGCAAGTAGATAAATAGGTACCACTCCGGCGGGAAGGTAAACGGCGTTTCCATGAGCTGCTCTGGTTCGCCAGAAGCGGCTTAGTCATGCTGGCCACATGACCCGGAAGCTGTGCGCCGGCTCCCTCAGCCAATAAAGCGAGATGAGTGCCGCAACCCTAGAGTCAGTCATGACTGGATCTAATGGTCAGGGGTCCCTTTACCTTTACCTTTACCTAAAGATGGAGGATAGGGCTGTCAGTGGTTACTAGCCACAATGGCTCAGCCTCCACGCGTGAAGGCGGTAAATACTTCTGAACAGCAGTTGCTGAAAACCACAGGAGGGGCAGAGTGCTGCTGTGCTGTCCTTGACGGTTTCCCATAATGGGCACCTGGTGGCCCACTGTGAAAACAAGATGCTAGACTAGATGGGATGCTGGACTGGATTGGTGTGATCAAGCAGACTCTTATGGTGTTCTTCCAACTCAACAGTCAGAGGCAACATGCCTCTGAATCCCACTTTCTGGGAACCACAAATGGCGAGGCTTCGTCTTGTGGTTTTCCCATGGGAGGGGGCATCTCGCTGGCCACTGTGGGCAAAGGATGCTGGACTAGATGGGCCATTGGCCTGATCCAGCAGGCTCTTTTTCAGTTCTTAGGGCCACGCTGAGAACAGAGTGCCAGACTAGGTGTGCAATTGGCCGGATCCAGCCAGCTCTTCGTACGTTCTTATGTTTCCCCTCATCTTCCAGAACCTGATGCAGCCAGATCCTCCTCTCTCTCTCTCTCTCTGCATTTTTCTTCTCTATCTCCTGCTCTTCCTCCCTCTCTCCATTTGATGTCGAAGAGAAAGCTGTCTGCCACTCCAGCGCGTCTCTACCGAGAAGGGATCAGAAGTTTCAGCGAGCGTTTCGGCGCCTCTCCTTTGATCCATGTCCTGAGGCCCGCTTGACGGCAGGGAGAAGGGAGATGAGGGGGGGCGGAGAGAAAAACACGAGACAAAACGAGTCACTCAAAGTGATTCCTGACAACTGTCTCCTTGCGATAAGGAAGCGCTGTGTGTCTTGGGTCCCCCCCCCCTCGCCACCCTTTATTTTTTTAATACCTCTCCTCCGTTTCCATAACCGCTTTAAACCCAGAAGAGAAACCAAGTGTTATTTTATTTTATTTTATTTTATTTGCAAAGGATGGCGGCAAGCCTGCCTGGAGTCTCTCATCTCACCTGCTTCCCATTTCTCTCTCTCTCTCTCTCTTTCTCTCTTTAATATCTCTCCCCCCACTGCCAACCTCCCTGCCTCATTCTCTTTCTCCCACCTAATGCGCTGTGTCGGATGCTGTCGGTTAGCCCAGCGCCGGTTTAATTATGTGCTAAAAAGAAAAGCCTTGCTGAATTTGCAGGTGGCCCGGACGGGCGTTGGGTTTATTATCTCCGACCCTAACCACAGGGAAACACCTGCGTTGAAAAGGAAGTTTAGCAAGGGGGGCAGGAGAGAATAAAAAGGAAGAGGTGGGGTTCTCTACATTATTTTACAATAACAAATCCTTTCTCCCCCCCCCCCACAACTCGCTCATTATTATTACTTCCCCGTTATGTTTCCAGTGGGCAATAACTGGTCCTTTCTACTATTTTGTCTGGTATTGGACAGGGGTGGGGAGACACCTGGCCTGCAGCCCTAATGTGGCCCTCCGTGCCTCTCTAGGTGGCCCTTGGGAACCTATCCAACCTACACCCCTCATAAGCCCCATCCCAGTTGGGGAGAAACACAGATTATAAATACATTAAGTAAAAATAATAATAATTATACAGTGGTACCTCTGGTTACATACTTAATTTGTTCCGGAGGTCCGTTCTTAACCTGAAACCGTTCTTAACCTGAAGCACCACTTTAGCTAATGGGGCCTCCCACTGCCGCTGCGCCGCTGGAGCACGATTTCTGTTCTCATCCTGAAGCAAAGTTCTTAACCCAAGATACTATTTCTGG
Organism: Podarcis pityusensis; assembly: GCF_964106645.2. Classification (NCBI taxonomy): domain Eukaryota; kingdom Metazoa; phylum Chordata; class Lepidosauria; order Squamata; family Lacertidae; genus Podarcis; species Podarcis pityusensis. The sequence goes on from NC_138033.1 coordinate 78,166,342, forward strand.
GTTAGCAGAGTCTGTAACCTGAAGCATCTGTAAGCTGAAGTGTATGTAACCCGAGGTACCACTGAATTCCTCTATCATTGTCCCTTCTCAAGTGCATTTTCCTGTATCGTTGAAATTCTTCTTGCCTGAATGGAGGGCTGCAGAGGTCATTTGTGTGTCTGTAGAGACCTCTGACTTCCATGTGGCTGGGATGTCAGCTGCTGTACACAGTTGCATCTGTTGCCCCACCCCCTTTTGCATCTGGCCACACCCAGATTTGCCTCTGGCTCCGCCCACCACTGGCATACAGGCCTAGTGGTTACCTTGGGCTGCAAAAGGCTCCCCACCCCTGTTACAGTGGAACCTGAATTCTCAAAGCACCGTTGATTCCTTATCCCAGAGGGGAGGGCAAGCAAGAATATGTTCATTTTTGGCTGCTCCCATTGGGCAGTATTGCTGGCCTGGGTGAATCCTCATCACCATCTTGAGATTTGTGCTCTGCTGTTCAGAGTTTTGGGAATTAAATCCCATGGATTATCTTAAAGCTGGACACTAAAATACATTCGTTTGTGCCATTGCTTCCCACTTCAGCAATTATTCGCAGTGCCTGTAAAATGGGACACACACAAAAAAATGCCCTTCCCATTCAGAGTGATGGCACGAAGCATTGCCCTCACTCCAAATGGACTTTGTGATATCATTATCTGACTTGGAGAATATATTTGAACCCTGAAATGCCCTCCTACCTTTCCAGCAAAAGTTCCCACAAAATTCAGATCAGGCCGCGTGCTGTGTATCTAGCACTCATAGTCTTTGTTTACTTAAATATAAATAGCCCACCTCATATCAGATACAGAGCACTGAGCCTGGATAAAAACATAGGGATGATGGGAGTTGTAGTCCAACAATATCTGGAGGGCCACAGGTCCCTTCATTAAAAGACGGCAGAGTTGTGATAGAGGTACCATGGGGCAGTAAAGGCCAGTAATGGTCTAGTTAAGGGATGGAGGATCTGTAGTGCTCTGGAAGTCATTGGACTCCGATTACCATCACTCCCACCCAGCAGTGCCAATTGCTTGGGATACTGGGAGTTGTAGTCCAACAACATCTGGAAAGCCACAGGTTCCCCTTCCTTGGCATAGCCTCTTACTGCTACTGCCTTGTCTTTAAAACTGTGTGCTGATTACTTGCCTTTCCAGATGTTGCAGAACTACAACTCCTATCATCTCCAGCCAGTATGGCCAATGGCCAGGGACAATCGGGGCTGTAGTTCAGCAAAGGTTTCCCTCACCTGGTTTAGAGTTTCACATGAAGTGACCCATGACCAAATCAACCAGCCTTCTTCAGGACTTTTGGAGTGCTGCTTCCACCCACCCATCCTTACCAGATTTTTTCCAGATCAGACTCAAACTACTCACACAGTGCAGGGAGCCCATCTGACCATCTCCCCCCTTTCTAGAAAGGCAGCCTTATTTATACTAACTGCAGCAGTAACCAGGGTTTACTTATCTTCCCACCATGTTGTCTTGATTCATGAGAATGCCCACCATCAAAAATAGCTGATGACCCAGACAAGGAGGAGGTCACTAGTCCCAGATAGGCGGGAAGGTGAAGCAAGTCAGGATCAGCACCTTGGAGAGGGAGCTTATGGTTGATTTCAGCACCATGGTTAGCACCCATGCAGCTGAGCTACAATGTACAAGTTGTCTCAGCAGTGTCCTGGAGCAACTGGCAGATTTTTAATCGCTAGGGTTAGGCAGCCATAAACTTAGGGACCCCCACCCACTGAATCCTGCATGATGTCTGCTCAGAGCTCTCTTCATCCTTTGAGGTGTCTGTGGAGTCTGGTTTAGGGGAGAAGATGTGGTATCAATGACCACAGCTCCACATGGGACAGACAAAGGCGTGCATTCATTTCCTCCTCAGGGTTGTTACTGGAGGAGAACTCAAAGTTAGCCACCCCTCTCTTAAAGGAAGAGCTGTAGCTTAAGGGTAGACCTGCTTTGCCCAGTTACCAGGTTCAATCACTGACAGCATCCCCAGGTGATGACGAAAACATCCCCTGCTTTAAAAACTGTTGAGCCCCTGCTATTCAGCATAGAGGGCACTGAACTAAATGGACCAAGAGTCTGAGTCAGTGCAAAGCAGCTTCCCGTGATTTGCTTGACCCTTTCAGAAGAACAATTCTGTTTGACGTGCCAGCAGATGGTGACCTCTGGCATCCCATGTGCAAATGAACATGTGCGGTGGGGGGGGGCCTTGCTAGTTGCCACAATCCATCTCCCTCTCCCCTGCAAGGTATGGCTGTTTGCAAATCAGAGACCATTGCAAAGCAGATATGAAAAGCCCCCTTCCCCATCCACTCATTTTCTTAAAATATTTCAACCTCGTCTCGAAACAATTAGACTGTTGTGATATCAGCTGCTGTGGAGTGGAATGCCATTAGCATGCGGGGGGGGGAGGGGAAGAAGGGACACACTGGAAAAAAAAGGTGGCATAGGGACAGTGTGGGGGGAGAGAGAGAATACATCCCCTACTCAACACCCCCCCTCCCCTTCCCGAACCACGCTGCACTTCGCTGATAAACGGGAAATATCGGGGAACCGGATTTCCACATTATCTGAGCGCGGCAGAAAATCAAAATTTCAGTCTAAATCCAAGGAGACGAGGCTCTAAGCCTCCTCCCAATGATACGGCCCCAGCCAGAGAGAGGAGGGGGGCTGAGAAGGTGCAAATTGTATTTTCGTATTTTTGAAAGGGGGGCAAAAATAGAGTATGATGCTATGCAGTGGGGAGAGGGATGAGAAAAGAGAAGGAGGGAGGGAGGAAGAAGAGATTTATCTGAGCAAGGAGGGAAGGAGTTTGGGGTTGGGTTGTTTTTTCCAGATCAAGCTTTTTGGATCGAGAAGCTGTCCCAGTCAAGAATATATTGCAGGAATCGGGGGGGGGGGGGGGACTTTTCACCAGGATTTTGTCCAGGAGGTTCTTAATAGCTGTTAAGACAGGGCTGGGAAACCTTTTAATTAGTGTTTTCCTGCGCAGCTGAGCGCAACCACCTAGGTCTATGCTAAAGAGCAGGCTTCCTCAAACTCGGACCTCCAGATGTTTTGAGACTACAATTCCCATCATCCCTCACCACTGGTCCTGCTAGCTGGAGATCATGGGAGTTGTAGGCCAAAAACATCTGGGGGGCGGCGAGTTTGAGGAAGCCTGCTAAAGAGCCACAGGAGAGCTACTGGTTTGAAACACAAAGGAAGCCTGGTTAGGACATAAGAACGTAAAAGGACCCCTGCTGGATTGGGTTCATGGCCCACTGAGTACAGCATCCTCTTCTCACAATGGCCAACCAGATGCCCGTGGCAAACCCACAAGCAGGACCCAAGGACAAGAGCAGCTCTCCCCTCCTGTGGTTTCCAGCAACTGGTCCATAAATAACAACACTTTGGAGGTCCCAAGCCTCAAGGAGGTTAGATTGGTCTCAACTAGGGCCAGGGCCTTTTCAGCCCTGGCCCCGACTTGGTGGAACTCTCTGTCACAAGAGACCAGGGCCCTGCGGGATTTGACATCTTTCCGCAGGGCCTGCAAGACGGAGCTGTTCTGCCTGGCCTTCGGCTTGGACTCACTCTGACCCCTTATATGGGATTTGGTATATAAATTTTCCCTTGGCTTTTTTGCTGGCCGATGTAGGACCAGCATGGATAGCTGGATTGGGTGAATATCTGATGTTTCCTCCCTTTATGGTCTTGATTTATGGGCTGCTAATAAAATGAGGCTGCATTTTAAGCTGCATTTTAAGCCGTATTTTAATTAACTGGTGCTTTTTCGCCCTATTACGTTTTATTGTAATTTATATTTGGTGTTAGCCACCCTGAGCCAGGGAGGGCAGGGTATAAATAATAAATTATTATTATTATTATTATTATTATTATTATTATTATTATTAGCATCACCACCTCCAGCTGTGGAGGCAGAACACAGACATCATGACTAGTAGTCATTGATAGCCTTCTCTGTGAATTTGTCCATTTTTAGCCATCCAAGTTGGTGGCCATCACTGCTAATAATAATAATAATAATAATAATAATAATAATAATAAATGCTGCCCATCTGACTGGCTTGCCCCAGTCACACTTGGCAGCTTCCAACAAATCAAAGCACAGCAAAACATCAAACTTCCCTATACAGGGCTGCTTTCAGATGTCTTCTAAAAGTCAGATAGTGTTTATTTCCTTGACATCTGAAGGGAGGGCATTCCACAGGGAAGGCTCCACTACCGAGAAGGCCCTCTCCCTGGTTCCCTGTAACTTCGCTTCTCGCAGAGAGGGAACCACCAGAAGGCCCTCAGAGCTGGACCTCAGTGTCCGGGCTAAACAATGGGGGTGGAGATGCTTGTTCAGGTATACAGGGCTGAAACTGTTTAGGGCTTTAAAGGTCAGCACCAGCACTTGGAGCTGTGCTTGGAAATGTACTGGGAGCCAATGTAGGGGTTTTTTTTAGGACCAGTGTTGTGCCGTCCTAGTGGGATGTTTAAGTATTTTCGTGATTTCTTGGTAAACCACTATCCAAAATTTGAATACCTGTGGGCAGACCATAGCCATCATGGCTGGTAGTTGTTGACAGCCCTCTCCTCTGCTAATTTGTCCAATCCTCTTTTAAAGTGGTCTAAGGTGGAATTCATCACTGCTGCCTGCGGCAAGTAGTTCCATAGTTTAAGGTTAGGATTAGAGTCAGTTCATTAACTTTAAAGCAGGCATAGGCAAACTCAGCCCTCCAGATGTTTTGGGACCACAACTCCCATGATCCCTAGCTAACAGGACGAGTGGTCGGGGATGATGGGAATTGTAGTCCCAAAACATCTGGAGGGCTGAGTTTACCGATGCCTGCTTTAAAGAGTCTACTCTGAGTAGGACTAGCATCTTGCTGCTGTGCATCTCTCTTTCTCCCCCATCTCTATCATCGATGTGTCTAGATTTTTTTCAATGAATCCGGGGACACTTTTCAACGTCAATGGATTTTGTATGGGGACTGATTTGTAAATCTGGGGACTGTCCCCGGGAAATGGGGACGTCTGGCAACCTTAATCTATCATCTATCATCTATCTACCGATCTTTCTATCTATCATCTATCTATCTTTCATCTATCTATAGCTATCTATCATCTATCTATCTGTCTGTCCGTCTGTCTATCCATCCATCCATCCATCCATCCCTATCTCTCCATCTCTCTATTGCTATCTATCATCTGTCTATCTATCTTTCTATCATCTATCATCTATCTATCATCTATCTATCAATCAATCAATCAATCAATCATCTATCTATCTATCTATCTATCTATCTATCTGTCTGTCTGTCTATCTATCTATCTATCTATCTATCCATCCATCCATCCCTATCTCTCCATCTCTCTTTTGCTATCTATCATCTATCTGTCTGTCTGTCTGTCTGTCTGTCTATCTATCCATCCATCCATCCATCCATCCATCACTATCTCTCCATCTCTCTGTTGCTATCTATCATATCTATCTATCTATCTATCTATCTATCTATCTATCTATCTATCATCTGTCTATTTCTATAATAACCCCTTTTCCTCTTGCCCTTTGCTTCACCCTCTTTGCTGTGCTTTTCACCCCTGACCCCAGGTCTGGCCATGCCGAGACCCCTCGTCAAAGCGCCACCGAGAGACACCGCCTTGTCTGGGAAACGGGGTGGGGAGGGCAAGAGGTGGAAGTTCATTCACCGGCAAGTGTTTCCATTTAGTTCCAGATGCCAGCCTGACAGGTGCGCCTCTTGATTAATTCCCAGCTCCCTGTACCGTCCCTCCCAGTGGAGAGCAAGTGAAAGCTTTAGCGCTGGGGGGAGACGCACCGTCATGCACTCAGTCCAGTAGGGTCACAAGAGAAAGGGGAGCGGGATTTAATCCGCATTGAGCCGTGGAGTGCCCCTTAAGCTGGGCAAATTGAGCTCTGGCAGCCTAATGCGGGTGGTGTGCCCACCCAAAAAAACTTGCGTACTGAATGGATTCGAAAAGGTGCAGTGATTGTACAAAAAGGTCTGCCCCGTGGATGATGGAGCAAGCTTGTTCTCTGGTCCTCCAAAGAGGAGGACCCAAACCAGCGGATTCAAATTTCAAGAAAGGGGATGCTGACTAAACATTAGGAGGAACTTTCTGACAGTGGATACCATCCGGTGGTGGAATAAGCGACATTGAAAAGTGGTGGACTCTCCTTTATTGGAGGGTTTTAAGCAGAGGTTAGAGGGCCATCTGTCAGGGATTCTTTAGCTGTGATTCCTTCATTGCTGGGGGCTGGATAGAATGACGGTTGGGGTCCCTTCCACCTCTACAATTCTAGTGGGTTCTATGAACTGTGATGTCACTCTGGCACTGAGCACTTACAGCTTGGGTTTCTACTGCTTTGCCGAATTTCATAACTGCCACGATATGCCTCTCTGCACTTTGTCCATGTTTTAGAACCTGACTTTTTACACACTGGTTGTTTTACCCATTTCATCAAATGTGAAAGAGCTTTTTAGAAGGAGCTACCAAAAATCAGCTTGGGTGGGTATCCAGTACTAGTGCTACTCAGAGTAAAGGTAAAGGGACCCCTGACCATTAGGTCCAGTCACGGACGACTCTGGGGTTGCGGCGCTCATCTCACTTTATTGGCCGAGGGAGCCGGCGTACAGCTTCCGGGTCATGTGGCCAGCAGGACTAAGCCGCTTCTGGCGAACCAGAGCAGCGCACGAAAACGCCGTTTACCTTCCTGCCTATTTATCTACTTGCACTTTGGCATGCTAGGTTGGCAGGAGCAGGGACGGAGCAATGGGAGCTCACCCCGTCGCGGGGATTCAAACCGCCGACCTTCTGATCGGCAAGCCCTAGGGTCAGTGGTTTAGACCACAGCGCCACCTGCGTCCCACTGCTACTCAGAGTAGGCCCACTGGAATTAATGCTCTTGGGGAGGAGGATGGGGACAAAGTGGAATCAGCGCCACCTGCTGTTGAACTCCCAGGCAACGCAGGCACTCTGTACTATTCTCCTGCACTCCAATCATCCTGTCCAAAGGACCAAGTCCAGTAATACCTGCTCTAGCTGACAGCAGCACAGAATTTCTTTCAGATCCTTGTAGTCAGGGATGGGAGCTGCAGACCTGTGGCTCTGCAGATGCTGGTGTATCACCTGTGGCTCCCGTCATCCCCAGACATCATGACCAGGGGTGCTGCCTGCCAGCTTCCTGCTTCTTAGTCTCAGTGTTGCTCAACACAGAACTCAGCAGGGAGGTAGACAGGGAGATAAACAGAGTGAGTTGGCTCTGCTTGTCATTGGTTCTGGCTCCACCTACCATTGTGCTCCCTACCTTCTGCCAGCGGGTCAGTGGTGATGGGTGTTGAAGCCCAGCAAGTTCTGGAGAGCCACAATTTTCTCATCCTTCATTAAAAAGAGACAGAGTTCAATGTCTTCTTGGGGAGCAGCAAAGGAAAGTGATGGTTTTGTTCAGGGATGGTTCTCCAGAAGCTGTTTGGTTCCATTTCCCAGCAGCCAGCATGGCCAATGTTCAGGAAGTCAAGGAAATTGGCACCCAACAATATCTGGAGGGCCACAGGTTGCTCATCCCTGCATTAAAAGAAGGCAGAGTGCTGATGGAGGTAGCTTGGGGCACCAAAGACTAGTTCAGGGACTGGGACTCCAACTCCCACCAACCCCAGCAGCCAGCATAGCCAACGGTCAGGAGGGATGATAGTTGGGAGTCCGATAGCATCTAGAGCAGCAGTTCTCAACCTGTGGGTCCCCAGATGTTGTTGGACTACAACTCCCATCATCCGTGAGCTCTGGCCTTGCTAGCTAGGGGTGATGGGCGTTGTAGTTCAACAACATCTGGGGACCCACAGGTTGAGAAAGGCTGATCTTGAGGGTCACTGCTCTAGTACATCAGGCAGCTTTTAAAGTTAAACAATGAATATTATGAATGATGGCACATCCCATTCAGTTGAGGTGGGGGCTCCTCCAGATGGAAATGGATCTTGCCAGCAAAGTGAGTGATGCCAGGGGGTTGGGAGTGGGGGGTTAGTGGAGGAGCTGGAAGCTGTTTATCCTCTAGTTTGCCATGGAACTTTCTGCATCTAGTTTTAAAGCAGTGGGTGAAAATATCAGCCGCATCCACTGTTAATTCAAATACTGTTATTTATTTAGTTTGCTGATACCATCATCTGTTGCTCTGCAGCTTCAACATTCAGTGTCATCTAAGAAAGGGGAATTTGTACACGCACACACACAAAGCATTAGCACTGTTATCTGCCAGAATCTCTCCCGAGGAAACAGAGTTTGTCGGGAGTTGGATTTTGTTATTTTTTTTCTCCTCCTTGGCGTTGTTTGTGTATCGTCTTCGCTTCTCTTTCTATCTCTCTCTCTCCAAGCGCCTCTTTTAAATGTAAAGCAGCCATAGGCAAATTTTTGCTAATTTTTTTTATTTTGTGTGTATACGCCTTTTATCGTTCCGGTGATGCGCCCAGAGCCTTATCCACCGATAAGTGGATTAGTTGTTGAGCTAAACAAAAAAGGTGTCTGACAACTGGGAAGCTCCAAAGAACATATTTTTTGTTTTCCGAAGAATGGAACTGTGTTTTGTATTTGTGTTTCCTCCCTCTCTTCTCTGGCACTTCACGGAGAGGAACAGTTTGTTGCAAATATCAGGAGCGAAAAGAGCATGTACCTTGCAGCATTTTCCAACTTCATGCACAGCTAGTCATTCAGTTACGGAGTCATTGAATTGTAGAGTTGGAAGAGGGGCCAAAGAGCCATCTAGTCTGAACCCCTGCAATGCAGGAACCACAGGCCTGCTCAGAGTAGACCCACCCAAATCAACAGCCATGACTGAGATCTGTTGTTTTCAGTGGGTCTACTCTGAGTAGAGGATGCGGGTAGCGCTGTGGGTTAAACCATAGAGCCTAGGACTTGCCGATCAGTTCGAATCCCCTCGACGGGGTGAGCTCCCGTTGCTCGCTCCCAGCTCCTGCCAACCTAGCAGTTCGAAAGCATGTCAAAGTGCAAGTAGATAAATAGGTACCACTCTGGTGGGAAGGTAAACGGCGTTTCTGTGCACTGCTCTGGTTTGCCAGAAGCAGCTTAGTCATGCTGGCCACATGACCCGGAAGCTGTACGCCGGCTCCCTCGGCCAATAAAGTGAGATGAGCACCTCAACCCCAGAGTCAGTCATGACTGGACATAATGGTCAGGGGTCCCTTTACCTTTACTCTGAGTAGAACTTCACTGGAGACAACCCAAGAGCTCGATGGGGGTTGATGCCCCTTGGGACTGGTGGAGCAGAAGGCAGGGAGCCCAGAAGTAGGTGGAGACAGAGCCAATGACAAATGGAGCCAATTCATTCTATTTTTCTCCCTGTCCTCCTCTCTTCTGAGCTCCACAGTGAGCAACACTAAGGAGGAGGATGCTGATCCAAATGGACCAGCCCCCTCTGGAGTAGAGAGTCTGGGGATTAGTTGGGCCAATGATCCAATTCCATCTTCTAAGGCAGCGGTTCTCAACCTGTGGGTCCCCAGATGTTGTTGGACTACAACTCCCATCATACCTAGCTCTGGCCTTGCTAGCTAGGGATGTTGGAAGTTGTAGTCCAACAACATCTGGGGACCCACAGGTTGAGAACCAATGTTCTAAGGCAACCATCTCCTGCAGAACAAACTGCAGGGCCCCAGGGCAGAGAATATGCTTTGTACACAGAAGGTCCCAGGTTATATCGCTGGCATCTCCAATGAAACCCACATTCACTTCTGGCAGGCAGGGGGAAAGAAAGACAAAAGTAGGTGGGCAACCAACATAAAAATTATATTCATACAACGGGCAAGTTTCTGCATAAACCCTCACACCCATCTTGGTCTTCCAAGCAGGAAGCACCATCAGAGTTCAAGGACACAGCCCAGCCAAGACAAGTTTGCACTCGAGGAGGCTAAAAAACAGGCCTGGGGAAAATCCCCTGGGCTGGATAGAGAGGCTTGGAGAGCTACGTTTGACACACACCTAACTCTGAGATTTCCCATCTCTGCCCTACCTGACCTACACATGTCTAGGATGGGGTCAGCAGGCAAGGAGGCGAGAACCATTTGCTGTTGCCTGCAGGAACCAGCAGGGGGCTCTAGACTAAAATAGTCATGAAGAGTTTGCGATGATGCAAGGTTTAAAGGTGCGGACGGCGCTGCTCTAAGACGTCTTTTAATGAAGTGTTATTCCCTCAGTCTTCAGCCAAAAGGAACGGAAATTGCAGGCAGGGGAGGCACACACAGAAAAAAAACATGTAAAAGGTCCCCAGCTGGCAGTTAGAAGCATCTGCACTTAGCCTGAAGGCTCCAGCTGAGAGCTATTTCACCATTTATCTACATGTAATTATTGCTATGAGGTGCAGACATTAACACTGTCAAGAACAATTTACCCTGACATTTTTCACTTGCTCTATACCCTGATGGGTTTCCCGCCTCCCTCGCTCTCTCTTCCCTTCCCCCTCCTCACATGTATATGGAGAGAGAGAGAGAGAGAGAGAGAGAGAGAGCGCTAAATACAGTATATGATTTCTTGGCAAGGTCTAGGACCGTCCTCATCCAGGCGTCCCCTTCGCAACTCATTAAACTTCGAAATTTAATTCTGTCTGGGAGGGAGGGAGAGAAAGAGCGAGTCTGGGAGAGGACGGTGCGTGCACCTCAACCCCCCCTTTTCCCAGCGCCCCGAACGCACTTTGCCTGGACACACTACCGTAACCCTTCCCGCAGCACCATTGTCCACCTACCCCCGCAATGACAGTATAGCAGATCAAGCATTTCCACTCAACACAAACCGAATTTACCGGTTGCTGCGTTTTCAATTGGAATGCAATCTCGAGCATTAACCTTTGCTTTCGAGGCTGCCTCGAAAACACGGCCTGCCATTTAGAAGCCGAAGCTGGGAGCTCCCATCTCGATGGCAGCTGGTTATTGAGGAAGCCAAGCCGTCCTCCAGCTCACTTGCCCGCTCAACTAACCGCCTTCCCTGTCCCTCTCGCCTCCTCTGGCGGCCTAACTCTTTTCCATAATTTGCCCAACCGGTGACACTTTAAATTAAGGCTCCCAGCCCGCTCCTGAATCTTGATTTAATGAGACAGTTATTGTATGTTCCCTAATAAATATCAATTGCCTGTTTGGGGTGTGTTGGCGGGCAATGTGACAGCGAAACAAACCGTGACAGCCTCATCCCTTTGTCACCAATATGTTGTGTGCAACCGATTGTTATTGTGGTGATAACTCTGCAATAGACAGGATCCACTATAGACCAGGGGCTCTGCCATTGGTATCTAGAGTGTTGTTCTTTGATCTTGGGTCCCCAGATGTGGGTGAACTACAACTCCCAACATCCACTGCCAGCTTAGTCCTATCTCAAGAATTATGGGAGTTGTAGTCCGCCCACATCTGAGGACCCAAAGTTGAAGGACATTGATTTAGACCAGTCTTTCTCAACCTTAAGTCCCCATATGTTGTTGGACTACCACTCCCATCATACCTGACTGCAGGCCCTTCTCACTAGGGATGGTGGGAGTTGTAGTCTGATGTCATCTGGGGACCCGAGGTTGAGAGACGATGATCTAGAAGGGCAGCTTGAGTGAGCAGACCAGTATGGTGGGGAGGGGTTGGGGGGGTTCCATAGAGCTAAGTCAAGATGGCTAGTCCTATTTCAACAAGTGGGTGGGGAGAGCACTGTGGAGGAAAATTTAAGGGATAGGGCCCAGTGTATCCACTAAACACTAACAGCTGAAAGACACCAAGTCCTTGAACTGCCCCTGTGAAAGACACCAAGTCAGGGCTGGGAAACCTTTATCAATCCAAGCGCCACATAATGATCCTTCTGGGGGCCACATGTCAGTGACAGGTGAGGACAGAAGCAAAAGTGAATGGAGCTACTTTAGGCCATATCCATTCATGCTAGTCCTAATCAGAGTAGAACTTTTGGTGTTAATGGACATGACTACCGAAAGTCCATTCATTTTAATGGGTCTACACTGAGTTGAAAGCCAAGAGCCCTCCTGCAACTAGTATTCAAGGGTATACTGCTTCTAAAGCTGGAGGTTCCTTTGATCTGGCACAATGATCTGCCCTCAATAGATATATCCTCTTCCTTGAATATCACCACTGCCTTTTAAAGCCATCATAGGCAGTGACCATCGACATCTTGTCTCCGGAGCCAGACTTTGAAAGTCGTGTTAAGTGCTAGTCTTACTCAGAGTAGACCCACTGAGGTTAATGGACATGGTTAAGTACGGTCCATTCATGTCAATGGGTTGTGCCCAATGCTAGTCCTACACAGAGCAAACCTACCAAAGTTAATGAACATGACTGTCTTAGATTCATTAATTTCAGTGGATCTACTCTGAGTAGACTAGCATTGGCTACATCCCTATGGATTTATTCTGATTAGGACTACCACTGATTAGGATACTACCCAATGTGATGGTGTGGTGTTCAATGGATTTGTTTTCTTGCATTCAACGTCATTGTTGTTGTTGAAAAAGTGAAGGGCCATGGTCAATAAAGGCAAATGATAGTTCAAGATTCAATAAAGGCAAGTGATAGTTCAAGGATAGGGAACCTGAGGCCCTCCAAATGCTGTTGGATTCCAGCCAGCCCCATTAAGCTTACCTGTGATCAAGGATGATGGCATCAGAAGGGCCATAGGTCTTCTATGCCTACATTAATAGAAGGCAGATTGGTGATGGAGGTAGTCAGGGCAGTGAAGGCAAGCAATGGCCTAGTTGAGGGATGACCATGGCCAACTACCAGGGGCAATGATGGGATTCAGAGTCTAGCAAGGTGTGGAGGGCATCAGTGTGGGAAAACTCTTCACTAGCTGCTCCACCAGACCATCTCCGGTGTACTCTGATCCTTTCCCACCCCTGCCACAAGTACAGACCGATCAGCGTTGTCACCACAAGCAGGACTTAACACATTGTGAGATCTGGCAGCTTGTTTGCGCGGATGTTAATCAGCTCCGCCTGTCCCTTCCTTGTCACTGCCCAGTCGCTGCCACAGCCAATCTATATCCTAATCTCCATCAATTAACGAGGAACACTTTATCCCCTCTCCTTCCCTCCCCCCTCCTGCACCTCCGCTGTCAGGAGCACCCACCCCAAAGCCACAGCGATCGAGGGGGGAACGAGCCCTCCCCACATCTCAAACCCCCACCACCACCCTCTATTCACTTTCCGCTAACCTGGCGCACCCAATTAGGCGTTTGACACCCGAACCCGTTGATAAATTGTTTCTGTCATCTGTTTTCTGTCTTTCATTAAATGGGAAGACGGAGGACAGGAGGAGGGGGAGGGGGAGGACACAGGCGAGGAGGACGGGGGTGGGGTGGGGGAGGGAAGGATGGGAGATGTGATCTCCCGTGCTTAGCGAGGCTAGATACATTAATTACAAAACGGCCATTTGTGGCATGAAAAAGCATTAATTAAATTTATGCAATCATTATCTTTAAACAGTCGTATCTGCAGAATAATCAGCCCCTGCCTTCGTCTCCCTTTTCCTCCACTAAGTAGTTCTAATCCCTGCTTTCCTAGACTTTATCTCAGGATCAGACGTCTCTTCTGCACTTGCAAACTTCGGAGAGCAGACGGAGCCCAGAACTCTTGCTTCTGAAACGCCAGGCGGGACATCCTTGCAGCAGCTCCAGGATGCCAGAGATGGGAATGAGAGTCTAGGGCTGTCATAATAATAATTTATTATTTATACCCCGCCCATCTGGCTGGGTTTCCCCAGCCACTCTGGGCGGCTTCCAACGGAACACTAAAATACAATAACCTATTAGACATTAAAAGCTTCCCTAAAGAGGGCTGCCTTCAGATGTCTTCTAAAAGTCTGGTAGTTATTTTTCTCTTTGACATATGGTAGGAGGGCATTCCACAGGGCAGGTGCCACTACCAAGAAGGCCCTCTGCCTGGTTCCCTGTAAACTCACTTCTTGCAGCGAAGGAACTGCCAGAAGGCCCTTGGCGCTGGACCTCAGTGTCCGGGCAGAACGATGGGGGTGGAGACGCTCCTCCAGGGATACTGGGCCGAGGCCGTTTAGGGCTTTAAAGGTCAGCACCAACACTTTGAATTGTGCTCGGAAACGTACTGGGAGCCAGTGTAGGTCTTTCAAGACCGGTGTTATATGGTCTCGGCAGCAGAGCATCTCTCTTGCATGCCAATTGTCTCAGGCTCAGTCCTCAACAGCAGCTCCAGGGAGGGACTCTCTGCCTGAAACCCAGAAGAGCCACGGCCAGTCTGTTCAGAAAATACTGATCTAGATGGACTTGAGATGAGGCATCTTCCTATGATCCTTTAGGGCAGTGGTTCTCAACTTGTGGGTCCCCAGATGTTGTTGGACTACAACTCCCATCATCCCTGAGCTCTGGCCTTGCTAGGGTGATGGGAGCTGTAGTTCAACAACATCTGGGGACCCACAGGTTGAGGAAGACTGCTTTAGAGGAAGCCTGTATCTCAGCTTTGCATCCAGGAGGTCCCAGGTTCAGTGATAGGAGAGAGCCCTGTCCAGAATCCTGAGGAGCCACTGCCAGCATAGACAACACTGAGCTAGATGGACCAATATTCTCACTCAGCTTCCTGTAGCTCAGTGTTAGAGCCTGGAAAAGAAAAGCCTGAGAGGCACTGCTAGTCAGTGCACATTGCACTGAGCTAGGGTGGACCAATGACTCTGACAAGGTACTCCTCTTTTTTTCTGACACTCTGGTGAAGCAAACACCATCTGTAGTTGCTGGAATGATTACATTATTGACTGCCATCGTCGCTGAAACTCAGTGGCTCTTTGGCTGTTTTAGCTGTTGTTATTAATCCCTGTCACTCCTACTGGAGGCAGGGATGGCCAACAACATGGATGGCTTTGAAAGAGGATTGGACAAATTCATGGAGGAGAGGGCTATCGATGGCTCCATGGTCACAGGCAGCACTGCTTCTGAATACCAGTTGCTGGAAAGGGAAGGAGAAGAGAGTATTCTTGTGCTTGAATCTTGCCTGTAGGTTTCCCATCGGGAGATCTGGTTTGCCACTGAGAGAACACGATGTTGGGTTAGATGAGCTGTTGGTCTGATCTAGCGGACTCTTACTTTTTTATGCTGGGGCTGGCTCATATGAAGCAGCCATGACAGCAGGAGAGGGACACATCTGTTGATTTTCAGATATTGCTGCACTCCCCATTATCCTTTGCCCATGCTGGAGCTGATGACAGTTGAAGTCCAATAGCATCTGGAGGGCCACTGGTTCCCCACACCTGCAGAAAGATGTGGGGGGAAATGCAGGTAAGGCCATGATCCATGGTTTGTTCTTGTGGCTATCTCCATTGAACAAGCTGCCTGCATTCAATGACTTGGATTCATAGATTGGGAAATGCTGGTTGTGGGGCAGTGTCTCCCCAAATACTGTATTCCTTTCCTCTGGATGATGCCTTCTTAGGCCATACATTTAAAACCCTATGATGCCACTTTAAAGAATATTGGCTTCACCAAATAATTCTGGGAAATGTAGTTTGTTAAAGGTGCTGAGAGTTATCAGGAGACTCCGACCCCCATTCCCCTCTTGGAGCTACCCTTCCCATGAAGAGGGATTGATTACTAGACCTCTGGGAATTGTAGTCTGGGAGGGGGATACAGGTCTCCTGACAATTCTCAGCACCTTTAGCAAACTACGACTCCCATAATTCTTTGCAAGAAGCCATGACTGTTTAAAGTATTATCATAGCGCTTTAAAAATACATTGTGAATCTGGCCTTACTAAGAAGTTATACTGTAACAGGAGCTGTCCATGGTACTGATCGTTAACACGCTGGGTAGAATCTTCCTTTTGCAATTTACAATGCAATCCTAACTCCTCAGAAGTAGGTCCTGTTGGATTCAATGGGGCTTGCTTCCTGGTAACAGGGTGAGGATCATTGCCTTAACCGGGGGGTGTTAGGGGAAAATGCAACAGTATATGCTCTCAGTAATATCCAATAGCATTGTGTTCTGCATACCAATATTTTTGGTGGCTACTCCAAGAATAACCAATTGAGATTTCACATCAAAATTTACAGACTCCTGGGCTTTGAGAGCCCATTCGTTTCAGTGCTAGCAGAGAATGCGCAAATTCCTTTAAGCAGATTTCCCTAATATCCGGGGTTCAATTGGAAAGGGGGACGTGAGGAGTGGAAGCGGTTAAACCGGTTTAGGTTTCCAATGCCAACGTGCCCTCAATGTGGAGGAGAGCCATCCCCTGTGTGATCTGTTGGCCTAAGAGCCTCTGCTCTGAACTATGAGGCCCTGATCCACAGCTCAGACCATTTTCTTTTATACTGCAAGGACCATTTCTAATTCAAGACCTGACTGCAATTGCATACCTTTTCTCTATCTTGCTGTGTACACCAATTTAGGGAGATTTGTATTATTGGTTATTGCACATGCATGATAGAAAAGTTGGAGTTCTCCTGTTTGCTTTGAACCCAGGGTCTGACTCTGCAAAGGCAGCTTTCTAGCCTCCTATATCTGAAAGGAAGGGCCTGTAGTTCAGCTGCAGAACATACGTGCAAAAGTTCCAAAGGCTTGGTCCTTGGGATTCACTAGATGAGCCATTGGGTCCCTTGGAATTCTACAGTGATTTCCTGGTGGAGCTGGGACTAAGGTAAAGGTAAAGGGACCCCTGTCCATTAGGTCCAATAATGGCCGACTCTGGGTTGCGGCGCTCATCTCGCTTTATTGGCCGAGGGAGCTGGCGTACAGCTTCCGGGTCATGTGGCCAGCATGACTAAGCCGCTTCTGGCAAACCAGAGCAGTGCATGGAAACGCCGTTTACCTTCCTGCTGGAGCAGGACCTATTTATCTACTTGCACTTTGACGTGCTTTCGAACTGCTAGGTTGGCAGGAGCTGGGACCGAGCAACGGGAGCTCACCCCGTCGCGGGGATTCGAACCGCCAACCTTCTGATTGGCAAGTCCTAGGCTCTGTGGTTTAACCCACAGCACCACCCGTGTCCCTGGGAGCTGGGACTATTCCCTGTCAAAACCCCAGATAACTATTGCCAGTCAATATTGAGCTGGGTGAACTTATAATTTAAGACAACTTTCTGCGTTCCTGTTTAAAGCGTCCCTTTATTCAAAACCACAAGGGCTGGGATCTTAGTTTATTTTATGGGCCCAGCAGTTGAGCACCTGCTTTGCATGCAGAAAGTCTTCATTTAAACTCTCAGCGTCTCCCATTAATGCCTGCAACCCCGAAGAACCACTGCCAGCCAGTGTAGACAAAGCTGAGCTGGATGAGTCAGTCTGACATGGTTTGAGACAACACCTTCCGATGTCTCCATTTAAAGCAGCCTTTACTTGAGAACCATATGACTAGAGCAACAAACCGAGAGAGGAAGCTGGTGGAAAGGAATTGCTTCTCAATTGTTTAAGGCTTTCTCCATTCACTAGCCATCCCAGAGTAAACTCAGTGTTTGGCCTGGAATCTTGCTAGCTGGCACCATGTTTGGTGAACTTTATCGAGGCTATTTCATCTCCCCACAGACACACACCCCCCACACCTCTTTCTCTTTCGATTTTTTCCTCGGTCCTATGCCTGATGGAGAAACCCTGAGGCATTGGCTTGACTTAACTGGTGTATCTTACACTGTAGTTAAGCTGGACTTTAACTGATTGCAGCGGTCCGCTTGATCAGAGGTGGGGAGAAGTGGGGGGAGAGAAAGAAAGAGACAGAGAAGGAGAGTTCCACCGCAGATTGGAAGACTATCAGCCAGCCAGCCAGCCAGCCTAGCCTGAGGCTGGGATATGCCACTCGGTAGAACCCTTTGTAGTATACATCTCTTTTCACAATTTATAGATACTTCCCTTTTGCCATCCCAGGAAAAAAGGAAGGAAGAAGCAGAGAAGGGGGGTGTGGGGAGAGCCTCAAAGGATCTCCGCGAAATCTTGTTTGGAAGCAGTGAACCACCACCCTGACTCCATTACTGGTGCCTGCGGGGGGTGGGCGATAGGAGCAGAGGGACCGATCTGCTCAACTGAGGAACAGGGAGGAGGGGAGAGGAAGAAGGTGGGGTGTGTTTCAGATCGGCTTTGTCGATTTGTGCCGGTGTGGGGCTGCAGAGGAGAAGGAGGAGACACCACAATGATGTGCTTTGTTTGTTTTTTTCCTTTTCGGAAAACCTTGGGTTTTTGTTTTGTTTTTTTAATTTGGGGGATAGTTTAATAGGCGCCTTTTGACCCTTAGCAGTAAAATGTGTAGGGTGCTTTGTTTTGGTTTTTCAGGTCCTTCCTGCTTTGGAGCAGGACTAGCCGTGGTTTTAGAGCAGAGGGACGTGGGTGGCGCTGTGGGTTAAACGACAGAGCCTAGGACTTGCCGATCGGAAGGTCGGCAGTTCGAATCCCCGCAACGGGGTGAGTTCCCATTGCTCAGTCCCTGCTCCTGCCAACCTAGCAGTTCGAAAGCATGTCAAAGTGCAAGTAGATAAATAGGTACCCCTCTGGCGGGAAGGTAAACGGTGTTTCGGTGTGCTGCTCTGGTTCGCCAGAAGCGGCTTAGTCATGCTGGCCACATGACCCGGAAGCTGTACGCCGGCTCTCTCGGCCAATAAAGCGAGATGAGCGCCGCAACCCCAGAGTCGGCCACGACTGGACCTAATGGTCAGGGGTCCCTTTACCTTTACCTTAGCCAGAGGTATTCGTGGAGGAGAGGGCTGCTCATGACTCCTAGCCACGATGGCTACGATCTGCAAATACCAGTTGCTGGAAACTACAGGAGAGGAGAGTTATTTTTGTGTTTGGGTCATGCTTGGGGGTTTCACACAGGAATCTGGTTGGGCACTGTGAGAAAAGAATGCTGCACTGGATGGGCCTTTGGCCTGATCCAGAAGGTTTCATAAGTTATAGTGTTGGCCACCAAATTCATGGAGGGCAGGGCTATGATCTACCAGCTGCTGGGAATCACCAGTGAGGAGAGTTGCTGTTATTGGTTTCCCATCATGGGTATCTGGCTGGCTTCTGTGAGAACAGGATGCTGGACTAGATGGGCCACCTGCTTGATCCAGCATTTTCTTAATAAATGAAATGTCTAAATAACTGAAATGTCTTATTATTATTATTATTATTATTATTATTATTACTATTAATATTACTATTACTATTATTATTATTATTTTAATCACCACTAGGTATTTCCCTATTGCTTGGGAAATGCATTTCTCGTCGGCCGAGCAAATTCCTTAGGAACTTCTACTGAGTCAGACGATTAGAAGATTCAGTAAATTCGTGAATGGCTACTAGCCACAGGGCCTAAGTTCTACCCTCAATGCCAGAGACATTGTTTGCCTCTGCATAGCATTTGCAGGGAAGCATAAGTGGGGCAAGTGTTGCTGTTACGCTTGCTGTTGTACTGCTTGCAGCCTTCTCATGGGGAAATCTGGCTGGCTACAGTGAGAACCCTCTTTAGCCTAATTGAGTTACAGGCCTCCTTTTAGCAGCCTCCACGCCCCACAGTGTTTTCACACAGCGTACGAAGCTGTGATTTTAAACTCTGGAACTTGCTGCTGCAGGAGGCGGTGAGGCCCACCAATGTGGATGTCTTTAAAAGAGGATTGGACAAATTCATGGAGGGTAAGGCTATCGATGGCTACAAGCCATGATAGTATGCAGCCTAGGACCCACATACCTACGGGACTGCCTCTCCTGGTATGCCCTGCGGAGGACCTTAAGGTCCACAAATGACAACACTTTGGAGGTCCCAAGTCGCAAGGTGGTTAGATTGGTCTCAACTAGGGCCAGGGCCTTTTCAGTACTGGCCCCGACTTGGTGGAATGCTCTGTCACAAGAGACCAGGGCCCTGCGGGACTTGACATCTTTCCGCAGGGCCTGCAAGACAGAGCTGTTCCACCTGGCCTTTGGTTTGGACTCTTATGTTTTCCCTCCCCTTACTGTTTTGATCCATGGGCTACTTTTAAAATGAGGCTGCATTTTAAATTGCATTTTAACCTGTATTTTAAATTGGTTCCCCCCCCCATTGTGTTTTTATTGTAATTTTACTGGTGTTAGCTGCCCTGAGCCCGGCTCTGGCCGGGGAGGACGGGGTATAAATAAAATTTATTATTATTATTATTTATTATGATGGCCGTGTTCTGGCCTCCCTGGCTGAAGGCAGCAATGCTTCTGAATACCCGTTGTTGGAAGCCTCAGGAAGAGATAGTGCTCTCATGCTTGGATCCTGCAGGGGGTGGTTCCCATTGAAGCATATGGCTGGTCACCCAGAGAAGAGGATGATGAACTAGACGGGCCATTGAACTTTTTCTATAAAATGAATAGACTCTTCCTCTCTGCATTTGCAGCGCCAACTTTCCAATAGTTTTTTAAAAAACGGTCTTTTGTAGTCTTTAATGTCCCTTTTAAAATAGCTGCTCTTACCAATTCCCATTGTAGGGAAATCAGTCTGTGATTATGTATAGGGTATTAACACGTCGGGGGAGAGAGAAGGAAGGAGTTTGCTTTGCGGCTGAGAGAGGGATAAAATGAGGTTTAAGGATCTCAGTGTGGAGATGGGAAATATTAAGTTAGGTTTGAAAGAAGCGTTCCTTGAATACTCTCTGGGGATTAGGGAATGGAGTGGTGAGCGAGGCAAGAGAATCCGCCTTAATGATGCCAAGATCCATCCCTCATAAAGGGATTCCACGTAGAGGATGGAGCTTTCGGTATCAATGACCTAACAGACTTTCTCTCTCTCTCTCTCTCTCTCTCTCAGCCCACCACCCGAAACATCTCCCTTTCCAATCTAATTCCAACCAAGCTTTTCAAATATTGTGATAAGGGAGAACAAACGGAAAAAGGAGGTTGGAGGGTCTCTCGTGGCCATTTAAAGAAGGAAGGGGATTTTCTTCTTGTCTTGCAAAGTCGAGGGGGGATTGCGTTCTTCCCACCCCAGACTCTTCAGCGCTTGCCTTAGAAGGACAAAATGCCTACCAGTATGATGGCGATATGATTTCTAAGCAGAGACGGAATGGCAGTCTGTCAGGGAATGTTGAACAGGGAGTTGAGTTAGATGAACCTTGGTGCCTCTTTCCAATTCTACAATTCTATGATATTATTATTATTATATGATACCTTCAGGATCAGAGGGCAGCATGCCTCTGAAAACCAGTTGCTGGGGTGCATGAGTGGGGAGAATGATGTTGCCCTCATGGGCTTCCCTTTGGGTCATCTGGCTGGGCTCTGTGTGGGGAAGATGCTGGACTAGATGGGGTCCCCTTTGGCCTGATCCAGCTGCTTAAATTCAAGCTCTTTTTCCCGTATGCTCAATGGACCAATGACTTGTGGGCCAGTTGTGAAACCTGCGGTCCCCTAGATGTTGCTGGACTGCAACTCCCATCAATATTGACCATTGGCCAGCTTGACTGCGGCCAATGGGAGATAGTCCAACAAAACTGGAGTTTCACAGGTCCATCCAGCTCAGTATTGACCACAATGGCAGAAAGCAGCTCTTCAGGGTCTCCCAGCCCTACCTGAAGATGCCTTTGGAGATGAACCTGGGACCTTCTTCATTCAAAGCAGATGCTCTACCCCTGAGCTACAGCCCATCTCTCAAGAGAAGGCTAACATGTGTGTTGCAAAACTGATACATGGTCCTTCTCCAAAGATGAAGGTGGGGCATGCCTCACCTGTGTTGCTTGCAGATAGGCAACTATGAATTAGACAATTGTGGGCTAGATCAGTGAATAAATGATAAGGAGAGGGCTCATAGCTCCAGGTTTCATAAGGAGAATCATAGAATTGATAGAAGGATCTCTCTTAGAGCAAGAAGTGGGAACCTGGGGTTGCCGTGATGTTAGACTCCATCTCCCATAAGCGACAGACAGCTGATGGAAAAGGGGATTTGTTGTGCAACAGCATCCAGAAGGTCTGATATCCCCAACCCCTGGAAGACGACAGAGTTGTGGTGGAGATAGATTGGGGCAGTAAGGACACGTGATAGTCTAGTTCAGGGATGGGAAAGGTGTGCCCCTCAAGAAGAAGAAGAAGAAGAGTTTGGATTTGATATCCCACTTTATCACTACCCAAAGGAGTCTCAAAGCGGCCAACAATCTCCTTTCCCTTCCTCCCCCACAACAAATACTCTGTGAGGTGAGTGGGGCTGAGAGACTTCAAAGAAGTGTGACTAGCCCAAGGTCACCCAGCAGCTGCATGTGGAGGAGTGGAGACGCGAACCCGGTTCCCCAGATTACGAGTCTACCTCTCTTAACCACTACACCACACTGGCTCTCTTCTAGGTGATGCTGGCCCCTATCAGCTCTGGCCAGGGGTCAGGGATGATGGGAATTGTAGTCTAGCGATATCTGGAGGACCCCACAGATCCCACATCCCTCCATTAAAGGAAGGCAGAATTGTGATGGTGCTAGCTGGGGGCACTAAAGGCAAGTGATGGTCTAGTTCAGGAATGGGGAGCCTGCAGCCCTGCAGTTGTTCCTGGACCACAACTCCCAACAGCCAACATATGGTCAATGATGTTGATGAGAGTTGGAATCCAGCAACATCTGGGGGGGGGACACACTGGAGGGACCAATGGTCTGACTTAGCATGGCAGCTTCCTATGTTCTTGCTGTGCCTTAAGGGAGAGCCATAGCTCAGAGTTTAGCCCTACTTTCCTTGCAGGATGTTCCCAAGTTCAGACCCTGGCGGCATCTTGAGGTAGGTCTGGGAGAGACTCCCTGCCTGAAGCCCCGGAGAGCTGCTGCCGGTCAGTGTAGCCAGTACTAAGCTAGATGGAGCAATGTCTGACTAAGGCAGCTTCCTAGGGTCCTATTTCAATAAGCCCTTTATCCAGTGGACTAGAATGTGGTGCTGATAACACCAAGGTTGCAGGTTCGATCCCCATAAGGGACAGCTGCATATTCCGGCATTGTAGGGGGGTGGAAGAGATGATCCTCAGGGTCCTTTTCCAACTCTGTGATTCTCAGAACATCTTTAGGGAAAGGACCACAGGTCAGTCACTGAGCATCTTCCTAGCTTGCAGAAGGTCTCAGGTTTAATTCCCAGCATCTCCAGGTAGGACCAGAAGAGACTCCTTGTCAGAAATGCTGGAGAGCTGCTACCCATTGAGATAGAGGGAGCCACATGGGTCTGATTCTGTCTACAGCATCTTCGTACACTCCTGTCTAGCAGGAATAGTTGGGTCTTGTGCCGCTCGCCTTTCGCTCTTTTGCTCTCCGATACCCACCTGCCCTGGAGACCCAGTGGGCTTTCCCCACCCGATGCCCACCCCCTACGCCCACGTCCCCCTCCAAACCTAAAATAAAGCTATTGATGGCTGAGATTGGTTTGCCTAATTGTGGTTTGCACTCTGAAGCCATCTCCGTTTATCGTAAAGGGTGCACATTTTGCGGCTTGAGCCTCGGCGGCCAGAGGCCCTGAGGGCTAGCTCAGAAATGGAGAGAATTAATTACATTAAAAAAAAAAAAAAACTCCCCTTCTTTTAAAGTGTGTGAGAGAGTGATGAAATCCCAGAGGGGAGGAATGTGTAAGGGCTCTGTAGAAACAGAGTTTGGGGGGTGGGGGTGGACTGTTAGTTCCCGCCACCACCAAAATAAGAGGACAGAGAGATACAGAGAGATAGAGTGGCCCTTTGCTTCTGGCGCCTGAAAAATGGTAACTTGGGAAATTTCCAGTTTATTAGTTTTATTTCATGGCATTTATTTCCCAGCTCTGCCTCCAAGGAGCTCCAGGTGGCATGCGTGGTTCTCTCCCTCCTCATCTTATCCCCACAACAACCCTATGAGGTTGTCAGGCCAAGAAGGAGACACCAGCCCAAGGTCATCCAGTCGAGTGACTACGGCTGAGCGGGGATTTGTACCCTGGTCTCAAAGGTCCACTCTAACCACACTAATAATAATAATAACAACAACAACTTATTATTTGTACCCCACCCATCTGGCTGGGTTTCCCCAGCCACTCTGGGCGGCTTCCAACAAAGACCAAAAATACACTAAAATGTCACGCATTAAAAACTTCCCTGAACAGGGTTGCCTTCAGATGTCTTCTGAATGTCAGGTAGTTGTTTTTCTCTTTGACATCTGATGGGAGCACGTTCCACAGGGCGGGCGCCGCTATCGAGAAGGCCCTCTGTCTGGTTCCCTGTAACCTCACTTCTCACAATGAGGGAACCGCCAGAAGGCCCTCGGCGCTGGACCTCAGCGTCCGGGCAGAACAATGGGGGTGGAGATGCTCCTTCAGGTATACTGGGCCGAGGCTGTTTAGGGCATTAAAGGTCAACACCAACACTTTGAATTGTGCTCGGAAACGTACTGGGAGCCAGTGTAGGTCTTTCAAGACAGGTGTTATGCGGTCTCGGCGGCTGCCCCCAGTCACCAGTCCAGCTGCCACATTCTGGATTAGTTGTAGTTTCCAGGTCACCTTCAAAGGGAGCTCCACATAGAGTGCATTGCAATAGTCCAAGCGGGAGATAATTAGGATAGCTGGGAAATGGGCTCGGATCTCACGGCAGTCAAGATTGTCACGAGCTGACCTTGGAACGCAGTGTCCCTTTATTTTGTGCCCCCGGTTTCTTTGTCCCATGTAGGACTTCACACAGGTGTGTGGGGAACCTTGGGCCCTCAGACGCTGCTGAACTACAACTCCCAGCAGCCCCAGCAAGCATGGCCCAATGGCCTGGGATAGTGAGAGTTGTAGTCCAGAAACATGTGGAGAGTCAGAGGTTCTCCATACCTTAATCAGTATCTGTAGCAAAGGCCTCTTCCATGAACCTGTGTGAGGGTGTAGGGACTCCAGCAGCCAGCATGGGACAATGGGAGTTGGAGTCTCAGGAGATTGGAAGATTCAGGACACATAAAAGTAGATAGACAGACAGACCCTCTTAAGAATATTAAGGAGTTGGGGAGGGGAGGGACTAGACCATGTGAAAAATGAACATACAGTGGTACCTCGGGTTAAGTACTTAATTCGTTCCGGAGGTCCGTGCTTAACCTGAAACTGTTCTTAACCTGAAGCACCACTTTAGCTAATGGGGCCTCCTGCTGCCGCTGCGCCGCCGGAGCACGATTTCTGTTCTCATCCTGAAGCAAAGTTCTTAACCTGAAGCACTATTTCTGGGTTAGCGGAGTCTGTAACCTGAAGCGTATGTAACCTGAAGCGTATGTAACCTGAGGTACCACTGTAATATTTTAGCTGCAGTTCATTCATTTTCAGCTTTATGTTCTTGTTATTCACAACATAACCTAGGTTTAAGGTGCCATTCAGCTCCTAGCTTTCATATCTCAGTTTCTAACACTGCCCAGGTCCTGCTTGCAGGGTTTCCATTAGGGGATCTGGCCAGCTACTCTGGGAGCGAGGAGCTTGATCCAAGAGGTTTTGCTTATGTTTTATGTTCTTACCATACATGAGTAGCAGGTGGTACCTCCATGCTCAGAAGCAGTCTACCTTGGAATGCTGGGTGCTCTGAGCATCGGGGAATGGGGTGAGCCTTGCCTTCACCCTCTGCAGTTAAGCTTCCCAAAGGAATTTGTGTGGTTCTCCCCATCCGGTTTGCTGCCATGTCCAGAGCCTCTTTGATCGGAAACTTCACTTCGAGCCGGCGTCTGATTGAACGCCTAGAGGGGATTTTGGAGGGAGCAATTGATAAGAAGCAGGAGAGCTGGGTGGCGGGGACAGGAAGGATGCCAATCACCCTGATTGACATGACAGATTTCCTTCCTGATAGTAATATATTTTATTTATATATATAGAAAAAACCCTTTCAGATACGGAGAGGCTATTGATTTCTTGTTAGTGGTGGTAAACGCTCCAAGACATAATAAATTAGGAGAAAGCAAGGTCAATTGCAGGAAAAGCATGATAGAGGGAAATAGTAATAATAATCCTTTCCTCTAGAGTTTGGATCTGCAAGTTTTGGGGTTGTTGTTTTTTTAATAAAATGGGACGGACGTGGAAGAGCTTCACTAGTTGGAATATCTGTGGTGTAAGGGTCACTAGCTCAGAGTGTCCACACGCAGGGAGCTGCCAATGTGGTTAGAGTATTGGACTAAGACCTGGGAGAGACCAGAGTTCAAATCCTGACTCAGAAATAAGAATTGATTATTGGTTGATTCTTGCATTTATCCATTGCTTACTACAGGAAATGTTTCAAAGGAATTATTTAAAAAAACAAAAAAAAAACACGTAATACAAAAGTTTAAATACATCAGGAAGATAAAAATAGCATTATGGTGCTCATTGTTCAACAACACGAAAAGGACAAATCCTTTATATTTATTTATATCCTGCCTTTTCCCCCGGACTGGGACTCGAGGCATCTTATACAAGTTAAAACAAGACAGATAAAATACGAAAAAGCTAATATATATATATATGTATAATCATTAAAAATCAATTGAACCGTAATAGAATTGAAACAAGATGAAAACACAAACCTATTCAAATACCGATGAAAAAAACATGAAGCCATAAAGCTCACTGGGCAACCCCAGGCCATAGTCACTCATTTTCAGTCCACAGAGCATGAGACTTGTGCCCCACATTGGGAAAAACGCTTCCTGCACTGCAGGGGATTGGACCAAATGACCCTTGTGGCCCCTTCTGACTCTACAATTCTAACCTACTTTTCATGGTTGTTGTGAGGATAAACTGGGGCAGAATTAGAACCAGGTGCCCCACTTGGAGCTCCTTGGAGGAGAAAGGGCAGGGGATAAGCAGGGTAAATAAAAACAAATAGATACGCTGAATCAAGCCATTGGCCCATCTAGATCAGTCAAGTCTCATCATCTCTGACCATTGACCATGCTTGTCCGGGGCTGATGAGAACTGTAGCCCAACAACATCTGAAGGCAGAAGTCAGCTTCCCCATCTCTGGCCCACACTGACCAGCAAGATGTCACTGGGGTTTCAGAAAGGGACCCTTTCCCAGTCCCACCTGCCTGACACCCTAGAAAGCCACAGCTAGTCAGGGTAGTCCAGGGTTTCCCAGACTTGGGTCTCCAGCTGTTGTTGGACTACAACTCCCATCATCCCTTGCTAGCAGGACCAGTGGTCAGGGATGATGGGAATTGTAGTCCCAAAATGAGTTTGGGAAACCCTGGCGTACACTCTAGTGAGCTAGTTGGGCTGATAGCTGACTCTCTGTAAGGCAGTTCCCTGTTTAAATGAGTCTTTCAGAACCATGAGGACTAGGATCCTACTTAATTTGGGGGGAACGAACCATAGCTTGGTGCTGGAGTGCTGAGGTCCCAGGTTCAATCCCCAACATTTCCGTGAAGGGTTTGGAGTGTCTCTTGTCTGAAGAAACACCAAGTTAGATGGCAGCTTCCTATATCGCAAGGGAAGGGCCCCAACTCAATGGCAGAGCATCCACTTTGAATGCAGAAGGTCCCAGGCTCAGCAGCCAGCATCTCAAGCTTATATCTGGCAGACGTTGGGGCAAGGGGAGCCATCGGACTGTTTGCCGGGCGAGGAATCGCCTCTCCCGAAACAGCAGCGTGTCATTCGGAAAGAATAAAGTCCTCCCAACAGGAGGTTAGCGAGGGATAAAAAGCTTTCTTCCACCTCTTGCCGGGCTCCAAACATTTTCAATTTGGTGCATTAATTGAGGTCAATAAGATTATGCTACATTTTCAGACTTTCCCCCCCTTCCCGCCCTCACTTTTTCTTTATAAAAAAAAGGAAAAGGCTTTGGAGTGGCGCAGAGGGGACTGCCGGCACTTCGGCACTTTGCCAAAAAGCAAGGATGGGAGCAGCTGATGCTTCCTGTGGTCAGAGCATTGCCAGGAAAGCAGAGGGACTGGTCCGAGATTCAGAAAAGAGGTTTGTGTCAGAGTAGGAGGAGGAAGTGGCTTTTCTGGGAATCACAAGTGTGGCCGGCTTCCCATTGGGGCCTCTGGGTGGCCACTGTGAGAGAGCAGGATGCTGAGCTAAATCTTTGGGCTCATCCAGCAGCCAGGCTTCTGTTATGCTCTTAAGTCTACTGGTAGTAGAAATTAGTCACAAGAAATAGATGGATCCTCCAGGAACAGCCTGCCTCCAAATTCCAATTGCTGGAAAACACACAAGAGGAGTGTTGCTCTTGTGCTTGCTGGTTTCCCACTGGGGAATCTGTGAGAACAGGAAGCTGGACTAGTTGGGACACTGGCATGATCCAAAAGATCTTCTTAGGTTCCTATGAGAGTGCTGTTGGTTTCCGATTGGTGGTATCAGGTTGGCCACCGTCAGAACATCATCATCATCATTTATACCCCGCCCATCTGGCTGGGTTTCCCCAGCCACTCTGGGCAGCTTCCAGCAAAGTATTAAAATACAGTAGTCTGTTAAACATTAAAACCTTCCCTAAACAGGGCTGCCTTCAGATGTCTTCTAAAAGTCTGGTAGTTGTTTTTCTCTTTGACACCTGGTGGGAGGACGTTCCACTGGGCGGGTGCCACTACCAAAAAGGCCCTCTGCTTGGTTCCCTGTAACTTGGCTTCTCGAAATGAGGGAACCGCCAGAAGGCCCTCGGAGCTGGACCTCAGTGTCCGGGCAGAACAATGGGGGTGGAGACGCTCCTTCAGATATACTGGACCGAGGCCATTTAGGGCTTTAAAGGTCAGCACTGACGCTTTGAATTGTGCTCGGAAACGTACTGTAAACATGATGCTGGACTAGGTAGGGCTATTCTTAAAGTCTTCCATTCTTAAGAGTAGATTAGGCCGAACGATAACTAAAATTGGAAGATGATACTATACTACCAGCTCCATCTGGTATTCAGGCTGAGACCCTACCTGCCTGTGCACTGTCTCACCAGAGAGGTACATGCTCTGGTTATCTCCCTCTTGGACTGCTGCAATGCATTCTATGTGAGGCTAGCTTTGAAGGTGACCTGGAATCCAGAATGCAGCACCTAGACTGGTGACGGGGAGCCGCTGCAACCATATAACACCAGTCCTAAAGTATCTACACTGGCTCCCAGTATGTTTCCAAGCACAATTCAAAGTGTCAGTGCTGACCTTTAAAGCCCTAAACGGCTTTGCCCAGTATACCTAAGGAGCATCTCCACCCCCATTGTTCAGCCCGGACGCTGAGGTCCAGCTCCGAGGGCCTTCTGGCAATTCCCTACCTGCGAGAAGTGAAGATAACAGGGAACTAGGTAGAGGGACTTCTCAACAGTGACGCCCACCCTGTGGAACACCCTCCCATCAGATGTCAAGGAAATAAAGAACTACCCAACTTTTAGAAGACTTCTGAAGGCAGCCCTGTACTGGGAAGTTTTAAAGTTTGGTGTTTTATGTTTGGACAGGCTGTTGGCCTGATCCAAACACAACACGTAGGCTAATAGTTAGTAGAGAATATACTGTATAATAGAACAGTGATCATAGAAGTTTTTAATGTGTGACATTTTAATGTATTTTTAATCTTTGTTGGAAGCCGCCCAGAGTGGCTGGGGAGACCCAGCCAGATGGGCTGGGTACAAATAATAAATTCTTATTATGTTATATTATATAGTCTCTACTAACGTTTAGCCTACATGTTGTGTTTGTATTGTCGCGATTGGTTCTTATTGCAACACAGGGGTTTATTTTTGGTTCGTTGGCCTGATCCAGCAATACTCTTAAACTTGAGTTTAAAAACTAATGAGATGAGTACCGTTGTTCTCGAATCCTGCTTACCTTCTTTCCCTAGGCATGTGGTTGGCCATTGGTACAGAAGAGGACACTGAACCAGATGGACCTCTGGCCTGATCTAAATTCTGGCATTCTTGCATTCTGTTCCTCCCAAGCACTCAGTTCTCTTTAAACCTCTGGCTCGCTGCTGCTTTCTCTCTCCATGCATCATATGCCTGGTGCCATTGTTCCCCATTGACTTGGGTCTCATCTTGCAACCCCCCCCCCACAGGTCATGAGCATCCTGAGCAACCCCAGCGGGGTCCCCCCGCAGCCCCAGGCTGACTTCTCCATCTCGCCCCTCCACGGCAGTTTGGACACCGCCAACTCCATCTCGGCCAGCTGCAGTCAGAGGAGTGACTCCATCAAGTCTGTTGACAGCCTCCCCACCTCGCAGTCCTACTGCCCCCCAACCTACACCACCACCGGCTATAGTGTGGACCCGGTGGCCAGCTACCAGTATGGACAGTACGGACAAAGTAAGTATCTGCTACCGGAGGGTTAAGACCATGCCTGTTGGTGGGGTGAGGTGTGATTGTTGCAGAAACTCATGCAGGAGGGCAACAGGTAACCTCCTCTGCATCTCTGGAGGTGGGTGGGAAGTTGTGGTTCCTGTGTTGCAGAGGGTTGGACTAGATGACCCTTAGAGTCCCTTCCAACTCTACAATTCTATGATTCTAAGCAGGGACCCACACAGAGAACCACATCAGGATAAATTTTACAGAAAACTGTGTAGACATTTGCTAAATTAATGGATGCCAGTCAAAGTTGGCATTCTTCGCTCCATGGACCAACATAAATGCAATGCATAAATAAGTACACCATTATTATTATTATTATTATTATTATTATTATTATTATTATTATTTCAATTGATATACAGTGGTACCTCGGGTTAAGAACTTAATTCGTTCTGGAGGTCCGTTCTTAACCTGAAACTGTTCTTAACCTGAGGTACCACTTTAGCTAATGGGGCCTCCCGCTGCTGCCGCACGATTTCTGTTCTCATCCTGTGCTGCCCTATACCCGCAGGTCTCAGGGCAGTTATATATGGGTTGCATCCAGTGCTAGACCTACTCAGTGTAGACCCCATTAAGTTGAATGCAATGTCTAACTTTGGTTCATTTATTTCAGTGGGTCTGCAGTGTGTTAAACCTCTTTAGCTTTTCTCGATGTTGCCCGGGCCATTTTGGGACTCCCAAAAGGGGGTCTGGGAGCTCTGGGAGCAAGTGGCAAGGTCCCTGGGGCAAGGGCTTTTGGTCATCTCCGTGGAGGTGGGAGGGTCAGCTCACCTCTTGGTCCTCCGGGGTCACACACAATGCCCCCCCTCCCTCCCGAGAGGCTCTCAGCCAGACAGTTCACCTGCTACCCTTCGAAGCCAGGGATAAGTTTGTGACCCATTGAAACCCTTGAAGTGGGGGGGGGGCTCTCCTCCCTCTCCTCCCCTTTTCGCCCAGGGCTCATTGCAGAGTGACCTCCCTCCCCAAGCGGCCGTGACAACCGCCCCCCCCTTTGCCCTTGCTCCATGTAATGTGTTTCGACTTCTACGGCCAAATGAGAACCTTCTGTAAACTGCAGAGAGAGGGGCATGAATGGCTGTTGACTTCCCCACCCCCCTTGCTCCCTGCTCTTTCCCTCTTGCGGGAAGGTGGGGTGGGGGGGACGGCGCTTGATCTGCGACCCCGTGACCTTCCTCTCGCTTCTGGATGCAAAGGCCAGCCACACGTGCTATTGATAAAAATCTTAAACAAATTCCAATACCATGTATTTCCAATAAAGATGCCCCCGGGCCAGGTGTTAGTCACACCCCATGTGTGTGCGAGGGCAGGGGGGGAGCAGGAGCAATGTGAAAAATAAGGAAATGCAAGGGCAGAGAGGGTGCAGTGGGAGGGGGGTGAAGGAGAAGGGGGAGGAGTGCATTTCCTCTTAATACCCCTTTTTTCCCCACCCCCAAAAAACCTTACTGATAAATGATCAAGGCATCCTTTTTGTCTTTCCCAGAATTAAGGGGCAATTATGATGTAGATTGCTGATTTTCCATACCCTCCAATATTTCTCTGATGAAATAGGGATTCTTCTTCTTCTTCTTCTTCTTCTTCTTCTTCTTCTTCTTCTTCTTCTTCTTATTATTATTATTATTATTATACTCTTTATATCCCACCCATCTGACTGGGTTGCCCCAGCCAGTCTGGGCAGCTTCCAGCATATATAAAAACATAATAAAACATTAACATTTTAAAAAACCACTATACAGTGGTACCTCGGGTTAAGAACTTAATTTGTTCCGGAGGTCCGTTCTTAACCTGAAACTTTTCTTTACCTGAAGGACTTTAGCTAATGGGGCCTCCGCTGCCGCTGTGCTGCCGCTGCGCAATTTCTGTTCTCATCCTGAAGCAAAGTTCTTAACCCAAGGTACTATTTCTGGGTTAGCAGAGTCTGTAACCTGAAGCGCCTGTAACCCGAGGTACCACTGTACAGGAACTGCCTTCAGATGTCTTCTAAAGGTTGTATAGTTAAGTATCTCCTTGGCTTGGCGGTCGCATAACTCCATACCCTCCAACATTTCTCTGATGAAAATAGGGACGTCCTAAGGAAAAGAGGGACATTCTCGGATCAAATCAGGAACCGGGACGGCTTCTGTAAATTCAGGACTGTCCCTGGCAAACACGGGCATTTGGAGGGTCTGATTTTCTAGAGTGTATTGGACAGGGGCGTAGACAGTATGGTGCAGTTCTGAATTACCAAATTGGCAGAGTAGGGCCCTGCGACAACAGATCAAAATAATATTGATTTGATCTTGTAAGAAAATTGCAGTAGATTTCATAGTTCAATGTTATCACACTATAGCGTGTGCATGAGATTCTGCGCCCCTACCCAAGATTTTGACAGCCATGGGGCCCTCACAGGGTTTAATACGGCACTGATATGATGGCCTCCAGCCCTGGCAGGTATCAAGACCCCTGAGCAGGAATGATGATGTGAGTTGGAACCCAGTAACATCTGCAGAAGCACAAGTTCCCTGCATTAAGAGTCGTGATTCGGGTAGCTAGGGGCAGTGACGGCAAGCAATGGCCTAGTTCAGAGATGGGAAAACTGTGACCCTCTAGTTGCTTTAAGACTCTGACTCCCAACAGTCCCAGCTAGCATTGCCAGTGGTCAGGGATTATGGGAGTTGCAGTCGAACAACATTTGGGAGGCCACAAGTTCCCAATCCCTTCATTAAAAGTCAAGAGTTATGATGGAGGTAGCTGGGGCTGGTAATGGCAAATAATGGTCTGGTTCAGGGATGGGGAAGCTATGGACTTCTGGGTGAGGCTGGGCTCCAGCTACCATCAGCATGACCAACACTGAGGGTTGTTGGTGGAAGTTGGCCCAGTGACATCTTAGAAGGTCACAAGTTGGTTGGTTGAAAGGAGGCAGGCAGAGATCTGTGTATCATCCAGAGACATAGCGGGTATCATCTTCTAAGAGTGGATTCTTCATACAGCAAGGGAAATCTAAGGCTCCACTCACAGCAGGTCAGTGATGCAGGAAGGTGGGGAGACCAGACTCATGCAGAGATGCAACAGGCACCTCCTCAGTATGCTGTTTTGGGCTCCCATGAGCTTCCAGTTTCTACATTTCGCATGGCGATCCCCCTCCCTCAGGGGGGAAAAACATCTCACGACATCTGCTGCCTTGCCTTGGCGCAGAGATTGGACATTACCAACACAGGCAAAGGTATTCCCCTACTGACTGTTAAGTTTTTGCTGTTCTGCAACCTCTTGCCTTGGCAGGAGCCTCAAGAGAGGGGGAATTCTCAGAAGGGAGAGGGCAAGGGGTGTGGAAATGCTTACCTCCCCCTCCCCTCAGCAGCCCAAACACCTTTCCCCTTTAATAAACCACTGCTGTTCTGATTGCTAAGTGATGCCTAGATCAGGCTAACCAAATGCCTGACCACGCTTTGGAATGCATTAATCCCCACGGAGAATGAATTTCCCCAGTCGATCCTGTTTGGCCTCCGTTTTCTACTGGAGTCCCCAAATCTAAGCTTCCCCTCCCCCTCCCCCCCAAAAACCCCCACAGAAGGAGAACCACCTGTTGAATATGTGTGTGTGTGTGTGTATACACACACACACACACACACACACACACACATATATATATATACATACATATACATATACATATTATACATATATATATACACACATTATATATAAATATATATATACACACAAACACACACAGCTCACTGGGGCTTAATTTAGAGGCCCAACAGAGCCCCAGGACCCAATTTTCTTTGCCAGGTGTAAGTTAAAGGGACCCCTGACCATTAGGTCCAGTCGTGGCTGACTCTAGGGTTGTGGCGCTCATCTCGTTTTATTGGCCGAGGGAGCCGGCGTACAGCTTCCGAGTCATGTGGCCAGAATGACTAAGCCGCTTCTGGTGAACCAGAGCAGTGCATGGAAACGCCGTTTACCTTCCCGCCGGAGCAGTTCCTATTTATCTACTTGCACTTTGATGTGCTTTCGAACTGCTAGGTTGGCAGGAGCTGGGACCGAGCAATGGGAGCTCACCCCATCGCGGGGATTCAAACCGCCGACCTTCTGATCGGCAAGTCCTAGGCTCTGTGGTTTAACCCACAGTGCCACCCGCGTCCCTGTGTAGTCCCAGGTGTAGAACCTCACAAATTAGTAGAGTCACAGAACTGTAAAGTTGGGAGGGAGCCCAACCCGCTGCAATGCAGGAATCACAGCTCAAGAATCCCTGAAGGAGAGACCGCTGATTCAGGCCAATGCCAATCTAGTCTGCTATCCTGTCCTCACAGTGACCAGCCTGATCCCTGTAGGAATCCAACACGCAGGGCACAGGCGCAAGGAGAACTCTCCCATCCTGTGGCTCCCGCAGAACTGGTATTCAGAAGCATCTATGGATCAGGCCAAAGGGAGTTCCATCTACCCCCCAACATCCTGTTTCCCCAGTGGCCAACCAGGTGCCCCGAGGGGAATTCTGCAAGCAGGACCCCCCAGCACAGAAGCACTGTCTTTCCCCCCACGGCAGTTTCCAACAACTGGTACTGGGAAGCTCTGCAGCCAATGTTACGGGTCTGTCCAGGCCTCTCGTGGGGAAGCCAAGCTGAGATCTTGTGGAGACAAGCAGTGAGAAACTCGCCTGCTCCATCCCAGATGGTGTCGGCGGAGGTGTGCGAGGGGCAGGGTGGGGGGAGATGGGGGGCGGAGAAAGAGGTGAATGGAGGAGAATGGAGGAGAGCCAGAACAGAGCAGTCCCAGCCATTCCCAGAGGCCGAGGCTGCGCTAATGAAACCGCTGATGGAACGCAGAAGCGTGAAAGGATTCCTAATGGATGTGACAAGTCTAATAAGAATTTTCGCCTGGAAGGGACCCCCCTTTGGGGCAAGATGCTGACAGGATGCTGATGGCTGAAATTTGTTTACCCGTTGGCACCAATGGTGCCTTCCTTGCCAGCCTTGTATTAATCTAATTTGTGACATTAGAATGAGGGGGGTGGGCACAGAGTTTGACTGAAGCACTGCTAATCAGGAGTGTCAGTTACTTACTCATATATATATATATATATATATATATATATATATACTTTCACTTGCCAGTCTTCAGAGAATGGTGGATTTTGGGTCTTTCAGCCAAGTCAAAAGCACGTCACACAATTCCGTTTGCAGCCAAGAAATGTATTGAGCTTTTATTTTTATCCTTCTCCCGCAAACTAACTCGAGGTCTCAGGACGGGCTCGTGCCGTGGCACCCAAATTTTCAAGTGCAGGATGAGGGCACAGGATTCCGCATGCTGGACGGATTCTGGCTTTCTTTCTTTTTTTCAAAAAAAATTCAACCAAGTTTCTAGGTCTCTATATTAATAGAGTCCATGTGTTTTGACTTTTGAAAGCAAGATGACTTAACAATAGAAAAAAACGACACTTTGGGGCAGCCAAGGGGGGCTTATAAGTGTGTGGATGGATGCCAAGTGAAAAATCAGAAGCCATGGCTTTTTAAACTTGTTCGTGGGAGGTGGGGTTATTGGTTTGAGTTTGTTTGTTTTTCATTATGTATTTGTATTCTCATTTTGTATTTTTCTGTCATGAACCACCATCGGATCTCCGGATGAAGGGCAGTGTACAAATTTAAATAATAATAATAATAATAATAATAATAATAATAATAATAATAGTAATAATAGGATTTCAGAAGTTGTGGGGTATGGTGTTGAGGCAAGAATTTCTATCCCACTTTTCCAATACATAGGCATTTCTCAGGGTGGCTTCTAATAGCTAAGAACACAATATTATAATAAAATACAGTGGTACCTTGGGTTAAGTACTTAATTTGTTCCAGAGGTCCGTTCTTAACCTGAAACTGTTCTTAACCTGAAGCACCACTTTAGCTAATGGGGCCTCCTGCTGCTGCCGCACAATTTCTGTTCTCATCCTGAAACAAAGTTCTTAACCCGAGGTACTATTTCTGGGTTAGCGGAGTCTGTAACCTGAAGCATCTGTAACCTGAAGTGTATGTAACCCGAGGTACCACTGTAATGCAAAATGCATCAGAGAGAGGCATGGCAGATGAATACCATGTTTTAAAAACTGCAGCTGCCAAGCCCCATGGTGGGTGATGAGACAAACATGGGCTGACTGGCCTCTCCCATCTTTATCTAGGGTGTGTCTTTGTAGAACTGTAAACGCTTCTTCTATAGCATTATTCGCACTTTACCTCTTCCTCTGTTGTTTACTCCTCCTCTTCCTTTCCCCAGCCGCAGTTGACTATCTGACCAAGAACGTGAGCCTGTCCACACAGCGTAGAATGAAGCTTGGGGAACATTCGGCTGTGCTGGGTCTCCTACCAGTTGAAACAGGCCAAGCTTACTGATGGATGCAGCCACACGACATCGCCTACATTGATAGTCGACCACCAATGAGACACAAATGAAAAATGGAAGGAAAAAATCCCACTTCTTCCACCAGCCTTCCAAGGACCCAGCTCTGTCAACGCCCTTCTACTTCTGGGACCTTAAGCAGTGAACCTTCCAAATCTTGCCTGCTCCTGAAGGACAAAGAGAACTGAGGGAGGAAGGGAGAACCTTCCACTAATCCAAATTCTTACTGTGCAGACCTGTTAAGAAAGCGCTCGCCTATGGTGACTTTGACCCCTTCAAAGGCCAGAGACTATGAGTGTGATCCGATGTTTATTTCCCCCCTGATGTTCAAGCCCTCCTAGCCAACGCCGTAAACAACCAACAGTTATGGACCTTCCATTGATGTGGCCTCTGGGCTTAAGTCACTGTGGAACCTGTTTTCTTCGTAAATATATAGATAGATAGGTAGATTCTTTTCGTCTGTCTGCCCCCCAGCCCCATTTAGTTATTGTACATGATCGGCATTGCCTGTGAAGGAGGAATCCTGGTGATTGTTAAGTGTTGATCTTGGGACCAAATGGGAAAATATTTGGACCAAAAATGGAGAAGGTATAGCAAAAGGGGGTGAGGTTACAGTGCATCTCAATTCAATGTGTTGGGGAGAGGGAGATTTGATGTATATTGTAACTTTTTTTTTCCAGTTTGGGGACCACTAATTCTGCAGGAAGTTGAGACAGAATCTGAGGAAGCTGGAGGTTAGATGCATGATGAATACCACACAACTTTGTTCGCCTATGGCGTTTTAAAATTGCCACGTTCTAGCAATCTAGGGAGCCAAGTATATTAACAAAGACAAGGGACCCCTTGTTGTCTAGGCTGTCAAAAATCCCACACACCCTGAACACTGGCTTCAAAGTTGCATTGGGTCCTGTTGGATGAATCTATTAATCTACAAGTCCACCACATGGTGACAAGGAAGATAGGGGGAAACTCTTCATTTTCTTCCCCCTTCTGGTTGATTTTGACTGCTATACAGTCAGCGGCACCCAGCTTGCAAATGGAAGTCTTCTGTGGGAGGTGCTTCTATTAAAACTAGGTATTTAAAAGATTCAGGAACTGGCCCATACGACACTAATTTGCAGAATGTTTCCATATGCACATTTCCACTGTTGCTGATGCGGTTCAGAAGCCTAGCAAGGTCCGTATGGACCCACATTCTTTACCCCTAGTGCAGATGCAAATTTGGGCTGGATTTCAGAGTGGGAGGCAGGAATCAATGTCTGCCAGGGCTCACTCTGAGCTGTGGGGTACCAGCAGGGTTTTCTGGGCCCACAAATGGATTGGGACCTTTGACCTCCCCCACAACCTGTTGGCAAGGTCTGCTGCCTATGTGCACATTGAAACTAAAAGAAGTGCCTCTGGGCATGTGAAGATGGCAGAATTTTGCGGGCAATGTACTCTGTAGTGCCCCCAGTTGCCTTGTTACAAAGTGGGGGGGGGGCAGGGAGCAGGTCATCTGGGTCATCTCCTAACAACACCCCTGGAGGAACTTATTCCAGCGGTGACCTTGTATATTCCATTTGATAGAAAAAGAGGAGATGAGAAAGTTCAAGGACAGGAGAAAAGGACAGTCGAAACAATTGGCTGGCAGTAGTAGCCAACAATCCGTATTAGGATGGATGGTTTTCAGTGGTAGAGCAGATTCAAGACCCAATTGCATCTCCAGATAGGGTTGGAACAAACCCCCTACATGAAACCTTGGAGAGCCACTGCCAGTCAGTGTCAACAATACTGGGCTAGATGGACCAATGGTCTAAGGCAGCTTCCTATTTTGCCTACCAAAATCGGGAGCATTCCATTGCATCGGTGCTAGCCTTTCCTCTTGGGAAGTGTCTGCAGCTCAATTGCAGAGCAGCTTGCTTTGCACCCCAAGGTCACTGGTTCACTCTGTAGCATTTTGAGTTCAAAGCATATCAGATAGCAAGACTAGACTCTCCTGATGTTCAGAATACCTCATGGGTGTTGCAAGGTCTGTCGCACTTCATTGTGTGTGTCCACGAAGTCCCCACTCCCCTAAAACTCCCTTAAATCCAACAGCATTCACCAGTGGGCATGTGGTGGATTTTTAAGCGGTTCCAAAAATTATTGCTTTCCAAAATTAGGAGAACCATGAGTGCAATGTCAGACAGGCAAACCTTCAAGCCAGGAAGTGGAAGAATAATGAAAATACAAGGTGGGAAATTAGGAAGAGCTGGTAGTTTTAAGTTCAGAAAAGTCATTCCATCTCTCAAATTCCTTTCAGCCTTGTTTAAAGCCACGGGTGACCAGTTTCCTTCTCTACTGCTTTCACCTTAACAAACCATCTACTCTGGATGGTTTTAAGAGTTTCCAAGATACGGAATTTACCTCTAGCTCCAGCCACAGTCCCGGCCCATCTACCAAAATTTCTCATCTCAAGAGTTCACAACTCTAAGGCGAATTCGCTCATATCACATAAACGGTGCCAGAATTACGTATAAGCTAAACAAAGCTATAGATTAGGGCCCCACTCTCTTGGGAGGCCCCCAAAAAAATTAAAGGAAAAAAATTACTTTGATGAAATACATATTTTGTTATGTGCAAATGGTTTTAGATACCTATCAGGTCCATAAATATAGCATATATTCAACACAAAAAAGAGCAACAAAAGGACAGCTGGACATATAAAGGACCCCATTACCTTCAGTAGCTTAGGGCCTCATCAAACCTAAATCTGGCCCTGCACAGAAACCATGTTTAGATCTCGGATTGTTCTTGCATATATATATTGGGGGGGGCGGGAGGGGTAGCTGAAGGGCAGCATTGAGTTCTCCCAATTCCATATACATATGCAAAATGCATAGTAACTCTACTTCAACCAAAAGTCACCAATGCCACATAAACAGGAAGTAGCACCCTTGGAAAACCCTGCTTCCTGTTTTCCACTCACTCCCAATTTCCGCATCGGTTTTTGCAATTGTACATATAAAATAAAGCAGCACACACACACCAGACTGTGACTTATCCCCAGCCATTATTCCTGCAGATCCTTGGATCTCCGAGTCCATCTGGGATGCTGGATGCTGTGGAATGATGCTAGTGAATAGTAATGTTATTTGCCACTTCCCTTTGCCACAAAAGTGCACAGCCATCTAAGCCGCTGCTGTAAATATAGAGCTTAGAAGAGTATGTTGAAGAGGAGAAGCTCCTCAGTTCTTGGAGGTGGTACCTACGTACCTTAAGTGGAAACTCGGTCACGTGGTGTTTGTTTATAGAAAGTTGGCATTTCTCTTTCTTCTCTCTCTCTATATTACTAAACACACAGTGAGTGCTGTGGTAGTTTTTAAAAATACACATATATAAATATAAATAAATAAATATATATATATACATATATATATAAAGGCTTGGGAGGCAGAACAGTGTAGGACCTTTTGCGTATTGTATGTTTTCAAAATACATTCCAATAACTTTTGGGGTTTGGGGTGAGTTTTGCTTTAGGGGGTGGGGGGAAAGGGAAAGTTGCCTCTATCTTCTTTTTCGTGAAAGGAAATTTAAATTCATTGGTGGAAGAAGAAAAAATACATTGGGGGTTGGTTTTAATTGATTTATTAGATGAGCAGCAAAAATTCTGGGGATAGGAAACCAGCAAAGGGCAGGTGGAAGGCAACACCCAAAAAGAAACACAAAAATTCAAGGTGAACTGAAGGGGAGGAACCAAATGGTCGCTTTTACTATACTGACGGGCTGAGTTGCACTCAATTATTTTTATTTTACTTCCCCCACCTTTTAAGCAACCTTCCTCCCCAGCCATCCTGCAAACAGATTTTGTAACCCTTTTGCTTTTGAATGTTAAGTGATGTGCATCACGGAAAGAGGAACATTCTTTGGGACACACAAGCCCCAAACTTCCTGCCCTTCGATGTGAAGAACTAGTCCCTTTGGATTCCGGCTATGGCATTGGCCAACTGGAACATGCGCAGTTAGTGTACTACCATGGAGATTTAAATCTGAAATGCAGACATCTCCTGATTCAGTTATTTTTGTCCCATAAGGACTGTACCAAAACCCAGTTTTCCTATTAAGCATCCCATTTCACAAACATCAGGGAAACAGCTTTTGCTTTCGGTGACTTTTTTGACACTTAACTGCAAACCAGCGAGTTTCGGTGCTCTTTCTCCCTGTTGATTTGTTGTTGATGATCATGTTATATAATATGTTGACATGCCTCAGATGTTTGTAAGCAAAGGAGTTTGTATGCGAGGTTGCCCCGTGGACCACGGCAAACCAGGTGGGGCATCAGTGTGGGCAAGTGAGGGCAAAGGACAGTGAGGGCAAAGGAGGAGGAGGAGGCAGACAGCCAGGAGAGCTTTCAAAGCAAATCCTTGACAGCTGAAAATATTTGAAGCCCTGCAGTGAGGACGCGAAGTGATGAACTTCCTCTGCCCCTCATTGCTCTCCCCAAAGCTGCTCCTGAGAACCAGTCCAACTGCATTGACACATTCCATGTTTCGCTGATCATTCCGGTGGGGGATTTTCCAAGCTTGGGTGGCCTTGCCCAGATTCCATATGTGCCCCCCATGCACAATCAATGCTCCTGAAAGCACAGACTTTCCTGTTCATTGCCATGGAGAGTTCCAATGTGCATTTGATGCAGAACACCCTGGGATTTGCTGAAATGTATGGGGAAAGTTCTCTCATTGGAGAGAATTTGGCACCAGAACTTCCCTGCCCAGCCTGCAAAGCAAAGGGCTGGATACTGATTATTTGGGGGGGGAGGGGGGAGAAAACAAAAAAAACTGGAATAAATCACCTCCTCCCCACACGTTCTTTACCAAGTATTATTCTAACATCATCTTTGCATATTCTTTATTTTCTGCTCACCTTCCCCCACCCCCAAACCCAGCCAAATGCTCCTGCACCCCTGGGGGAAAATATATATAGATATCTGACCACTCAGAGATTTTGTGTATTTAATGTTTCTAACTTGTCACCCGCCCCGCCCCCTAACCAACTCCACATACCCCGCAAAACCTGGACAAATATTATCTGTAGAACATACCTTATTCCTAGTAATTGCAGATATGTTGCTTCTGTGTTCGAGTCATAGCTAATTTTTGCTCCATATGTACATGTGCGTGTGTGAGTCGGTGTGGGCGAGATGGTGAGTGTGTGTGTGTGTGAGAGAGAGAGAGAGAGAGAGAGAGAGTGCGTGTGTATATATATATATAAATATAATCACCTCATAATTTATTCAGCTATATGGAGTAGTAGAGTAGAGAAACAGAACTGGTACTTGCTTTAACTACCTGCTGCCTGTAGGTGTCTCTCTTCTGTAACTCAGGCGTAACGGTTATACATTAAAAAAAAGAAAGAAAATGAATTCAATGCTGCTTGGGGTGTCTTCTTTTCCCCCTCCCTTTGATTCCACTCACCGGGCAATCTTTCACATCATGGGTAGGGAAGTTCAAATCTGCAAGGCAAGTGTGGCCCTCCAGACCTTTTCAATCTGGCCCTTGGACCTCTCCCCAGTCCATGCCCCCTTACCCAACCCTGCCGTGTGCTCCCTACTTTGCCCAGCTAGAATGTGTCCCTGAACTGTGGGTTGCATCCAACTATGCCCCACTTAAGAACCTGAGAAGAGCCAGTGGCCCATTGAATCCAGCATGCTGATCTCACAGTGGTCAACCAGATGGGAAGCCCCAAGCAGGATCAGAGCAGAAGAGCGCTCTTGCCTCCTATAACCTCCAGCAACTGGTGTTCAGAAGCATTGCTGCCTTTGACCAGGAAGGCGGAGTATAGCCATCATGACTAGTAACCATAGATAGCCCTCTTCATGAATTTGTCCAACCTTCTTTTGAAGACCTCCAAGTTGGTGGCCATCTCTGCCTCCCGTGGGAGCTCCTTGGTTTGACAGCCTGAAGAAGTCCTCCCAGCCAGTGTGGTGTAGTGGTTAAGAGCGGTAGATTCATAATCTGGGGAACGGGGTTCGCGTCTCCGCTCCTCCACATGCAGCTGCTGGGTGACCTTGGGCCAGTCACACTTCTCTGAAGTCTCTCAGCCCCACTCACCTCACAGAGTGTTTATTGTGGGGGAGGAAGGGAAAGGAGAATGTTAGCCACTTTGAGACTCCCTCGGTTAGTGATGAAGCGGGATATCAAATCCAAACTCTTCTTCTTCTTCTTTTGTTTGTCCTGAATTCTCAAACATTCGGCTTCATTGGGTGTCTGTGAATCCTAATGTTGAGAAAGGAAGAAAACTCTTCTCTGTCCACTTTCCCCATGCCGTGTATAATTTTATGAACTTCTATCATGTCGTCTCTTGCTCGGTTTGTCTCTAAACTTGGGTTTCCCAAACTTGGGTCTCCAGCTGTTTTTGGACTACAATTCCCATCATTCCTGACCACCGGTCCTGCTAGCTAGGGATGGTGGAAGTTGTAGTCCAAAAACAGCTGGAGACCCAAGTTTGGGAAAGCCTGCTCTAAACTAAGAAGTCCCAAAGGCTGCAGTCTGAAGCTTCATAAGATAGTAGCTCCATCCTCTGCATAGAGGAGTATACTCTCTATTCTGGGAATATGTTGGGGCCTGTCAGGAGAAGCTGTGGATTCACATGTGCATCAGCCCCAAACCAGGACTCCTCAGCGACAGAGTTCTCTCTGAGGAAGAGAAGGATTCATGTCTAGGTGTGTCCATGTGGTTCCATGAGCCACCACCCAAGGAGACACCTATGCCACCAGACTCTGATGACTGGTCCACAGACTCCGCAAGGGCTCAAGAGAACCCTGTGGAGTGATACCCACAGCCAGAAACCCAACTTATGTGAAGGGTGAGGGGAAGGCACCCGCCCATTATTAATTGGCCCAGAGACACCACTCAGTGAGTAGGCTCCCCAGTCAGGGTCTACCCAGTTCTGCTATAAAACTCCGTCCATTTGCTCCAGGCTGAAACAACTTGGATGTCTGGCCAGAGAAGTTAGAGTACTGTCCAAGGTCCTGGAACCCCTCTAAGGTTTGCCAACCAGGAAACTGCTCACCACATCTTGTTTGAACCACTGCCCTGCCTCGGTGGTGGCCATCCCTGTAGCTCATGACAATAGGATCCATAGCCCCGACAGGCCCCTGCCATAGGGAAATATGACGGATCATTGCTGATAAATGTAGGAAGTGGGCAGAACAGACTTCTGGGTACCCTGGTGCCAAAGTAACCAACTGGAATTGGAAACCAACTGATTCTCATCCCTACTCACAGATCTATTCCCCTTTCAAGGGTGATGGAGAATTACTAGGTCATCAATCATGGCTTCTAGAAGAGCGAAATGACATTCTGCACTAGCATGACCTAAGATCCTCTTCCCGAAAAACTGGGTTCCTCAAGCTGTATAAATCATGCATTCTAGGGATATGGGAGAGATTTGATTCAGTTTGCATCCAGGCCTACCTAAATCTCGCTTCCCGAAGCAATCTGGGAACTGAAACACAGTCCTCCTTTGAAATTTACACTTTTATGAGTTTTGCAGCCAAGTTGTGGGGGTAAAGTCCGTCTTAAAAGGCACACACA
Source organism: Podarcis pityusensis (assembly GCF_964106645.2). Taxonomy (NCBI): domain Eukaryota; kingdom Metazoa; phylum Chordata; class Lepidosauria; order Squamata; family Lacertidae; genus Podarcis; species Podarcis pityusensis. The sequence continues at coordinate 78,210,434 of NC_138033.1, forward strand.
AACACACACACAAATGCACTATATTAGGGAAATTTGCTTTGAAAAGAAATCTAAGTCAGGCAAATCTGCATTCAGAAATGTGTTCATAAGGAGAAATTCAGACTGGAACGACTTTTTAAAAAACGGCAAACTGATGTGAAGAACTGAACAGATTGGAAAAATGGGAAACCAAATGTGATGGATCCGCTCATCCTTAACTGGCAACAATTCATGGTGCATAATTTCACCCCAGCCTCCCATCCGCTGTTTCTGGTAATCGTGCAAAGGACACAGGGGCAGTTGTGGCATATTGACACTCCACCTGAAATAGAGAGTTTGCTACACACTTTCAAGAACCAACGTCCACCATTCTTAAAGAACAGAAGTGTGATCTTTCCTTTTTAAAAAAATACACACTTCAGGAAACTGAATGCTGGGCCGAGTACCATCTTCTATGCATCCATATATTAGTGAAAAATAACAGGCAAAAAAAATCATTATATTAAGGGGAATTCCTCTGCAAAAATGTGCATACAAGACAAAATTGTGTAACATGAAAGTGTATATCAAGAGAAATTCATGCTGAAATACAGACATTTACAAAAAATGATGTGGAAGTATGGGGGAACTTAACTTTAGACTTGGAAGAATGACAAATAGAGAGTATGGTAACTGATAGATTTGCCCCTCTGTAGATCAAAGCAGCAAAGGGGTCAGTAACTGGACTCCCATGGGCAGGACCATAGGTCCATTGCTGACCTGATCCAAGGAAGTTCCTGTGTTCTTTTTCCTCTTTGTGGATAGGGAAGGATGGGATGATGTATTCTGACACTCTCTTAGACCAAGGATGGAGAACCTCTTAATAATAATCATCATCATCATCAACAACATATTTATTTACATCCATATTTCCCCTAGACTGGGACTCAAGGCAGCTTACACAAATCAAAACAACATGGACTGAATAATATAGAGCTGTAGAGTTGGACCCCAGCGCCTGCAATGCAGGAATCTCAAGCTCATCCATGACAGATGGCTATCCAGCCTCTGCTTAGAAACCTCCAAGGAAGGAGAGTCCACCACTTCTTTTGGGAGCCTGCTCTGCTGTCAAAACAGCTCTTTCAGAAAGTTCATCCTGATGTTTAGTTGGAATCTCCTTTCTTGTAACTTGAAGCCATTGGTTCGGATCCTGCCCTCCAGAGCAGGAGAAAACAAACTTGCTCCATCCTCCTCCTCGAGATATTTGAGAGGAGATATGATAGTCATCTCCTCTTTCCCAGGCTAAACATACCCAACTCCCTCAACCATTCCTCATAAGGCTTCGTTTCCAGATCCTTGGTCATCTTGGTTGCCTTCCTCTGCACATGTTCCAACTTGACGATATCCTTCCTTAAATTGTTGTGCCTGGAACTGGACACAGAACTTCAGGTATGCATAAAATGCAGAATTCTGAAAATATATAACACGTCTCTGTTAAAAGGTAATTAAACTATAATAGAATTAAAACAATATTAAAAACAAACCTATTAAAACGAAGGTATCCCCCTCCAGATGTTGCTGGACTCAGCTTCCCAGACCATTGGCTGTGGTGTGCTGCCAAATACAGCAGTTCTTTCCAAGGATATCAGGACACAGGGAATGAGGAGGTGGAAGGGGAACCAAAACAGTTTTATTAACAAATAAACAGCAGGCATGCAAAGCATAAAATAAAACATACCTGACAGGGGCTACCCAATCTCCCCTTCAGCTGCCCAGAACCCCAGGTGGAGCAGCAGGAGAAAGACCCCGACCGTCAATCTCCCAGCATCAGATCCTTTGATCTGGGTAGAAGCTCACCGGGCCCCTCCCACCTATGGCTTTTATAGCCTGCCTTGATGTAATCAAGTGTACCTGGCATTACTCATGATTAGCCCAGGACCCTTAGATGGAATTACCGTATTTTTCACTCTATATGATGCACCCAATCATAGGACGCACCTTGTTTTAGAGGGGGAGAACAAGAAAAAAAATTCTCCCCCTCTCTGCTCAGCGCCCCATCAGCGAAGAGGCAGGAGAAACGGAGCCCCTTCCATTTCTCCTCCCGCTTCGCTGAAGGGGCGCTGCGCAGCTCTCCCTCTCTGCTGAAGCTAGGAGAGTCTTGCTCTCCCGGCTTCAGCAAAAGGAACCCGAAGCCTTTGGAGCGCAGCGCGAGTTCCCACTGTGCTCCAAAGGCTTCAGGCGGATATCCCTGAAGTCTGGAGAGTGAGAGGGGTCGGTGCGCACCAACCCCTCTCACTCTCCAGGCTTCAGCGAAAGCAACGCGAAGCCTCCAGAGCGCAGAGGGAACGCTCCCTCTGTGCTTCGGAGGCTTCACGTTGCTATTGCTGAAGCCAAGGAGCCTGCATTCACTCCATAGGACGCACACACATTTCCCCTTAATTTTTGGAGGGGGAAAAGTGCGTCCTATAGAGCGAAAAATACGGTAATACAGAGCGGCTGAGAGTCTCCCACTACCTGCAGCCAGGCATCCAGCCAGCACTTGCAACACAGAAGAACCCAAGAAACTCCCGACAGGTGTGCAAAACACAAGAATCCAGCAGACCTCAAACTGGGGGTGTTAAAGGGAAAGGGACATGCCACCTACCTCCTCGAAATACAATTGTCTTCCGCATTTCCACTACATGTGGCCGGTGAGAAGCAGAGCCCAGCAGCATCAGATGGCCACAAGTTCCCTACCTTGGCACACAAATCACCCTGTGATTCCTGCATCGCAGGGGGTTGGTCTAGATGACCCTTGGGACCCTCTTCCAAACCTACAATTCTATGAATTTAAGATTCTGTCTTGGGGGAGGCCGGTACCTCACTGGTGGAGCATCTGCTTTGCATGCAGATGGCCCCAGGTTTGATCGCCAGGAACCTGGCTAGCAAAAGACTGGAACCCTGGAGAGCTTCTGCCAGCCTGTGCAGACACTACTGAGCTACATGGGCCAATGGCCTGACTCAGTGGAAGGCAGCTCCCTCAGTTCCTGTGTCTAGTTAACACAGGATAGGACAGCTTCATTTTTAACTATTTTCAGAGGAAGCTTCTGGGCTGCCAATTCCAGCCTGGAATACTTTAGCATTAAAGCATTCCGTGATCAATTTTCTATCCGTATCGGCATAAAGCAGTCTATTACCGTAGGCTGTGGGCCTGCATAAAATAAGGACATTTTGAGCGTAATAAGAAGGAATATAAGGCAGGGCATTGCAGAGGTGTGTGGGGTGGGGAGAGAAAATTAGCTGAGGATATGATTAGAAAAATCCTATGCTTGGAAGAAAGCACCTCATTTAGGCTAGGTGAGACAGCAAAACCTGGAATACTGCTATTAAAGGGTCAGTTCTTGGTTAATTATAATATTTTTACCAACGGAAAGAGACACCATTTGAGTTGTTTTGCTATGCCATCAAATAATAGCAGGCTGCCTGTTCCTTTTTTAAAAAAATGAACAGAACAAGAACGTTAAAAGAGCAGCCTGTAGGATTGAGCACAACTATCCAGGTCCATGGGACACAGATGGCGCTGTAGGTTAAACCACAGAGCCTAGGACTTGCTGATCAGAAGGTCGGCGGTTCGAATCCCCACGATGGGATGAGCTCCCGTTGCTTGGTCCCTGCTCCTGCCCACCTAGCAGTTCAAAAGCACATCAAAGTGCAAGTAGATAAATAGGTACCGCTGTGGCGGGAAGGTAAACGGCGTTTCCATGCGCTGCTCTGGTTTGCCACAAGCGGCTTAGTCATGCTGGCCACGTGACCTGGGAGCTGTACGCCGGCTCCCTCGGCCAATAAAGTGAGATGAGCATCGCAACCCCAGAGTCAGCCATGACTGGACCTAATGGTCAGGGGTCCCTTTACCTTTACCCAGCTCCACACTAAATAATCACAGGAGAGACACTGGTTTGAAAGGGAAGGCAAGCCTGCCCAAGACATAAGAAGACCTTTGCTGGAGTAGGCCTGTCGCCCATCTAATCCATTATCCTGTTCTCACAGTGGGCAACCCAGATGCCCCAATGGAAACCCAAAAGCAAGATCCAACCACAAAAATACTCTCCTGTGGTTTCCAGCAGCTGCTATTCAGAAGTGGCGCTGTGGCCTAAACCACTGAGCTTCTTGGGCTTGCCGATCAGAAGGTATGTGGTTCGAATCCCCACGACAGGGTGAGCTCCCGTTGCTCTGTCCCAGCTCCTGCCAACCTAGCAGTTCGAAAGCACACCAGTGCAAGTAGATAAATAGGTACCGCTGCAGCAGGAAGGTAAACAGCGTTTCCATGCGCTCTGGTTTCCGTCACGGTGTCCTGTTGTGCCAGAAGCAGTCTAGTCCTGCTGGCCACATGACCCGGAAAGCTGTCTGTGGACAAACGCTGGCTCCCTTGGCCTGAATGCAAAATGAGCGCTGCACCCCATAGTCGCCTTTGACTGGACTTAACCGTCCAGGGGTCCTTTACCTTTTACCTTATTCAGAAGTATTTCTGGATGTAGAGCATAGCCATTGTGGATACTAGCTCATGCTCTCCAACACTGCTCCAATGAAAATAGGAATAGCCTATTTCATCATCATCACTTTATTATTTGTGCCCCACCCATCTTTATGTGTTTGTGTGTATATATACACACACACACACACACAAACATTTTTATTGGGTTTTTTAACATATCATTTCCAACAATCAAATAACATAACTTCTTACCTTATACAATATTTTAAACTTCCGTCAACACCTCTGATGATTTTTCGTTCTTTATCACTTATTCTGCATTTCTTAATTTCTCTATTACTCTTAATTATCATTAACTAACAATTCTTCTCATAGTCTTTCTTGCAATATTTCAAGCAGTCCTTCCTTACAAAACTTCTTGCAATCCTACTAGCGTCATCTGTTCATTACCATTACTTTTCAAATAATTCATATATTTCCTCCAGTTTTCTAAGAATTTCTGGTCCCGCTGGTTTCGAATTCTTCCTGTTTATTTATCTAATTCTGCATAGTCCATCAATTTCGTCTGCTATTCTTCTTTCGTCGGTGCCCCACCAATCTGATTAGGTTGCCGCAGCCACTCTGGGTGGCTTCCAACATGGATTAAAACATAATAAAACTTCAAATAATTTTTAAAAAAAACTTCCCCATACAGGGCTGCCTTCAGGTGTCTTCTAAAGGTTGTCTTGTTACTTATCTCCTTGGCTCGGGGGTCACATAGCTCCATTACCTCTACAGTGAAAATAGGGATCAAATCAGAAACTGGTACACCTTCTGTAAATCCGGGACTGTCCCTGGGAAATAGGGACATTTGCAGGGTCTGCTAGCTTTCATCTGCTCCATTAATTTGTCCAATCCACTTTTGAAGTCATCCAAGCCATCATTACCTCCTGTGGCAGAGAGTTCCACAGTTTAACCGCGCTGCTTGAAGGAAGAGTTTGTTTTATCTGTCCTGATTCATCAGGGCGGCTCAAGGTCCTAACCGGGCTCAGGGGGGCTAACACCAATAAAATCATAGTAAAAACATAAGGGGGGACCAATTTAAAATACAGATTAAAATGCAATTTAAAATGCAGCCTCATTTTAAAAGTAGCCAATAAATCAAGACCATGAGGGGAGGGAAACATAAGGGTCAGACTGAGTCCAAACCAAAGGCCAGGGAACAGCTCTGTCTTGCAGGCCCTGCAGAAAGATGTCAAGTCCCGCAGGGCCCTGGTCTCTTGTGACAGAGTGTTCCACCAAGTCAGGGCCAGTACTGAAAAGGCCCTGGCCCTAGTTGAGACCAATCTAACCACCTTGCGACCTGGGACCTCCAAAATGTTGTCATTTGTGGACCTTAAGGTCCTCCGCGGAGCATACCAGAAGAGGCAGTCCCGTAGGTACGTGGGTCCTAGGGCTTTAAAGGTCAAAACCAGCACCTTAAACCTGACCTGTACTCCACCGGGAGCCAGTGCAGTTGGTAAAGCACTGGATGAACGTGATCTCACAGCAAGAACCCCGTATGGAGCCTCGCTGCAGCATTCTGCACCCGCTGGAGTTTCTGGGTCAGCTTCAAGGGCAGCCCCACGTGGAGCGAGTCGCCTCATGCCTGCTTTTTCTCTCAACTCTAAAGTCCCAAACACAAAAGAAGATTCTGCCCCAACCAAGGAGGAGTGGCAGACTAAATTAATGGACTATGCCAAAATGGCAAAACTTACTGGAACAGTAAGTAACCAAGAAGAACGAAATGTTATCAAAGAATGGCGGGAAATTATGGAGTATTTGAAAAGTTTTTGTACACAATTAAGCTCATTAGCAGGACTAATGTAAAACAAGCAGTTAAGCACAATGTTAAGGGGAAATTAGGGAGTAAGAAAAAAAATGGAATACAGTGGTACCTCGGGTTAAGTACTAAATTCGTTCTGAAGGTCCGTTCTTAACCTGAAACTGTTCTTAACCTGAAGCACCACTTTAGCTAATGCGGCCTCCTGCTGCTGCCGCGCTGCCAGAGCACGATTTCTGTTCTCATCCTGAAGCAAAGTTCTTAACCTGAGGTAATATTTCTGGGTTAGCGGAGTCTGTAACCTGAAGCGTATGTAACCTGAAGCGTATGTAACCCGAGGTACCACTGTATTATAGGAGATGTAGTATTAAAAAACAAAATTGCAAGAAACCGCAAGAGGGGAGGAGGGAAGTCCAAATACATATTTTTACTGTGAAGTTATTAGATTTGTATGTTTGTAAAAAAAAAATCTAAAATTTAAAAATGAAATTTTTATATTTTTTAAAAAGTCCAAACACTGCAATTTTTCTTCATACAAGGAGTTGCTCTATCACCTTGGTCACTTTGGGTTGCCCTATTCCGAACTGTTTCTAACTCTGCAATATGCTTTTTGAGGTGAGGCTACTGGAACTGTAAACAGTGAATGTCATATAGGACATCAGGGTTGTGGACATGAAAAGGCAAGGTCCAGTCAATCATCTGATCATCAGCTCATCTAAATCCATGTGCCTTTGGCCATGTGGTTCCATTATAAAAACTGCAATTACACATGGCGCTAAATAAATTATCCCAGGTATTGGGAAACCTCAAATGGTTTGGGTTGCTTATCATCAAACCATGGAATTATAGAGTTGGAAGGGGCAGCGAGGGTCATCCAGTCCAACCCCTGCAATGCAGGAATCTTTCGCCCAACACAGGGCTCGAACCCACAACCCTGAGATTCCTTCTCTCATATTTGTTCCGTTTAAAAGGATGGGTTTTTGTATATCATCTTTTGTAGGTTGTTCTCTCTATAAATTACTTCGGGGCCCTTTCTAGGAGTGCAATAATAATAATAATAATAATAATAATTTATTATTTATACCCCGCCCATCTGGCTGGGTTTCCCCAGCCACTCTGGGCAGCTTCCAACATAATATTAAAATACAATAATCTATTAAACATTAAAAATTTCCCTAAACAGGGCTGCCTTCAGATGTCTTCTAAAAGTCTGGTAGTTGTTTTTCTCTTTGACATCTGGTGGGAGGGCATTCCACAGGGCGGGTGCCACTACCGAGAAGGCCCTCTGCCTGCTTCCCTGTAATTTGGCTTCTTGCAGCAGTGTCCGGGCAGAACGATGGAGGTAGAGACGCTCCTTCAGGTATACTGGGCCGAGGCCATTTAGGGCTTTCAAGGTCAGCACCAACACTTTGAATTGTGCTCGGAAATGTACTGGGAACCAGTGTGCAAAGCAATGGCTCTGCGAATGATATCATAGCACAGGATGATGGCAGCAGGGAGAGGTCTCCTCCCATACCAAAGCTTGCTGACTTTTGAAAAGCAAAGGCTGCTCAGTCGGTTGATCTGAAGGTAAGGACAGGAGGCTGCCCTTGCTTTCAAAGACTTTCTTGGGCTTATGTGCAAGTGAGGATGGCTTTGCATGCAGAAGGTTTCAGGTATGATGCTGAGCATCTCTAGGTAGGGCAGCCTGAACTCCTGGAAAGCCACTGCTAGCCAGAGTACAAAATTCTGAGCCCGGTGGACAAACAATCTGACAAAGGCAGCTTCCTACTGAAACCAGTCCTGCTTTCTTTTAAGAGGAAAGGGCCATCGTTCCATAGCAGAGGATCGGCTTTGGATAGAGAAGACCCCCATCTCTCCAGGTAGAGCTCTGGTTGTCCCCTGCCTGATACCCTGGAGATTCACTGCCAGTCAGTGCGTCACAGAATTGTAGAATTTTGGAAGGGTCATCTAGTCCAACCCCCTGCAATGCAGTGTGTAGACAATATGAATCTAGACAGACCAACTCCCCCATCCCTATGTTAAAAGGGCACAGGAGCAGAAGAGGGTTCTCCCCCTCCCCAAGTCAGTTGGCAACCCTTCTGCAAAAGGGAGCTGAGATTTCGCCCGTCCATTTGGGTCTCCTTCCCTCTGCTAGTCGGTTCTACTCCTATAGCACAACGAATCTAATTGGCTTTATTTTCCCTGTAACAAGATTTTACAAGCGAGGGGGTGATGGAAGAGAAGGACTTATTGTACGGCCCTCCCCCTAATTCAGTTTCCGATTGTCTTGAAAATGTATCCCAACTAATTACTTGCATTAGGAGATACGGGTTTATTTCAACCAGGAAATAACTGAGAGGAGGAGGTGGTGGTGTTTTGTGGGGGGGGGAGTGACTGGGGAGAGGAGAAAAAGGGGGGGAGAGAGAGAAAGAGAGAGAGAGAGAGAAAGGGGGGAAGGAGGAGGCTCAGAACGACAGCCACAAGAAAACTCTTCTCATTTCCCCAAGACGCCCACAAAGCTTTTATGAATATAACTGGATTTGCAACAAGCATTCCAGCCTCGTGGAAAGAGGCACTCAGACAAGGAGACAATTTTACTAGATAATAGACTATCACGCAGGATACAATTTAAATTAAAAAATGCAATTTTCACCTTGAAATGAACAAATGATTACAATTTCTATACAAATTAAGGCATTCACTCTTTCTTTCAGTAGTGGCATCAGTCCATGAAATATGACATAATTGGCATGAAATACATTTTCAAATATTTTGGTTTTCTCTGTGTGCACACAGCAGTGTGTGTGTGTGTGGCTGCCGTGCATGGGTTTTTTTTTTCTTCCTTTTTTTAGGGAGAAAAAACAGAAATAAAGAAAAAAGAAAACACGGCCCTGATGTGTGTGTATGTGTATGAGTGTGTGCCTGCGTGTGTGTGTGTGTGTGAGAGAGAGAGAGAGAGAGAGAGAGAGAGAGAGAGAGAGAGAGAGAAATAGAGAGACCCCACTTTCTGGGGTGGGGTGGAGGGGGACACATTAAAAAGAAAACTACCCGAAGATTGAGCTTTTTTTATTATTATTCCTCTTGCCATCCCCTCGCTCCCCTCCCTCCAACTTGCAAGATAAAATTGGAAAAAAAAATGTATCAGACCGATAAAAAGAGTCTTGCAATGGAGGCTCGTAATGCCTCCAGATTTATCTAATCTAAATTGCCACGCTTATCTGCAAAAATCACATCTGTTGGTTATCTACCAGCTCCGCAGATCTGCCTCTTCATCCCCTCCCTCCCCTTCGCCTTCAAATGATTATTTTTTCCCCTTATTCCTCAGTCTTTTATTTTTAATTATTTTTCCATTATGTCCTCTTTTTTTCATATAAAGCTGGAGTTTACAAGGGCTAATCGGGGAGATTATTAGGCGAGAATCAGTAAGGCAAAGAAACTACCCCCCCAACCCGGTTTAAAGAAAGAATGAAAAAGGGAAAAAAATGCATTATCTGATGAGGGGGGCATGAGGAAAACAGCAGAGAGAGAGAGAGAGAGAGATTGGGCAGCCATCTTGAGCGGCCATCTTGATGGCAAAAGAACAGCAATGGGGTGGTTTGCTTGTGTAGGGGGGGGAAGTCTCTTCAAGCTTCTTGAAGCAGCTGCCAGGATCCTGGACTGGAACACGCAATGCCTAGAGATTTGCCAGCTTTATCCCGGGTTCCTATTGCTGTTCCTTTAGTGGCAACTTGATCTGTTTATGTTTATTGGGCATGGTGTTCACCTCAGTGCTGTGAGGCACTCCATCCTGACTAGTTTTGAGAAGCTGAGCTGCCATGAAAAGCATAGGATTGTGTTGGAGCCCAAGCAACGTAGAAGAACACCAGCGGCCACTCAGTTATTGATGTTTCTTGGCCTACAGCATTGCAACGTTCCCCATTTAACCCAATGTCCTCTGCATGGCTCACAGGTGAAAGCTAAAAACCATGAAGAGCTCAGATGTAAAACCTGAAAATGGTTAAAGTGGCGCAAGACTAAAATTTGTTGTTTAGTCATTTAGTCATGTCCGACTCTTCATAACCCATGGACCAGAGCATGCCAGGCACTCCTGTCTTCCACTGCCTCCCGCAGTTTGGTCAAACTCATGCTGGTAGCTTCAAGAACACTGTCCAACCATCTCGTCCTCTGTCGTCCCCTTCTCCTTGTACCCTCCATCTTTCCCAACATCAGGGTCTTTTCCAGGGAATCTTCTCTTCTCATGAGGTGGCCAAAGTATTGGAACCTCAGCTTCACGATCTGTCCTTCTAGTGAGCACTCAGGGCTGATTTCCTTCAGAATGGATAGGTCTGATCTTCTTGCAGTCCATGGGACTCTCATGAGTCTCCTCCAGCACCATAATTCAAAAGCATCAATTCTTCGGCGATCAGCCTTCTTTATGGTCCAGCTCTCACTTCCATACATCACTAAAGACTAAAATGGGGAACTGGAAATGGCAGTAGGAAAAAGAACTAGATGAGACTAGTGTCAGACTAGGATCTGGGAGGCTAGGGTTCAAATCCTCACTAGGTCATGAAGCTCACTGAAGTCATACCCTCCAACACTCCTCAGATGAAAATAGGGACATTTCTCACACACGCACATGCACACACACACCCAACAAGTTCCCCACACTGTCCGAGAAACATACTATAGCATCCGAACAAGCACTAAACTGAAAAGAGCTAGCGTTGATCCTGTTTTGCTAGCGAGTCTTGTACGATGAGACCTACATTGGCTCCTGGTACGTTTCCGAGCACAATTCAAAGTGTTGGTGCTGACCTTTAAAGCCCCAAACGGCCTTGCCCCAGTATATCTGAAGAGCATCTCCACCCCCATCATTCTACCCGGACACTGAGGTCCAGCGCCAAGGGCCTTCTGGCAGTTCCCTCGCTGCGAGAAGCCAAGTTACAGGGAACCAGGCAGAGGGCCTTCTCGGTAGTGGCACCCGCCCTGTGGAACGCCCTCCCACCATATGTCAAAGAGAACAACTACCAGACTTTTAGAAGACATCTGAAGGCAGCCCTGTTTAGGGAAGCTTTTAATGTTTGATGCATTAGTGTATTTTAATATTTTGTTGAAAGCTTCCCAGAGTTGCTGGAGAAGCCCAGCCAGATGGGCGAGATATAAATAAATAAATAAATATATTATTATTATTATTATTATTATTATTATTATTATTATTATTACGCAGGGGCTTCCTCCAATTTTGCATGCATTTATACAAACAACTTCTGCCAGCAAAAGTCTCCTGCAGACCCCATCTCTACCTCTTTTGTTTTGGTTTGTTTCGGGATTTCGTTGAATACGTAAAAAGAGAAACTTGGCATTTGCCTCTTCCACAAGTCTCTCGAGAAACTTGGGATAAGTTACATCTAACTGGTTGGAAAATAATTCTGAATTTAATACAGAGACTTTGATTCTTGGTACTCCTTGAACTTCTTACAGTTTCAATCATAAGTTTATGTTTCTATATATACCTTGCAATTCATGTGCCCCACACCTCCCATTCTCTCGTTTCTTATTATGGTCTTCGCCACAGACCTGTTCGTATCTCATCGCAAATATCTGGATAAACAGCTTTATCATTTCTTCTTGTGAATGCAACCTCCCATGCCAACTTTGGTTGAGTCCAGTTGAGTTTTTACCTGTTTCTCTCATGAAGTTCTATTTTGTTATTTGGGTTGTAGGGATAAAATTCAGTAAGAATACATTTTGGAAAATAAAAACAGGAGGCCTTTTGCTGTTATCCCACCTCCTCTTTGGAGTCCCCGTCCCCTTAAATGTTAGGCAGGCTCTGTCTCTGTTGTCTTCCCAGTACCTGTGGAAAACCTTCGTTTTCCAATGAGGCTTTTAAGTGGATATCTTTTTCCCCATCTGCACCTATACTGGCACTTTTGAACCTGTACAGGGAAGCAGAACGGGATCTGAAAAATCAAGAACTTGCTTCTCGTCTCTTAACAGAAACCCAGGGCTGTATTGCCAAATTCTGGAAGACACAAGACTTTCTAGAGTTTGCCCTCCTTGAAAAGATATCTCATAAACGAAAGGTATCTAAAGGGCCAAGCTTGAACAACCTTTTCTTTTTTCGTATATGGCAAGATTTTATTTCTTATACAGATATTGAGACACATGCAGTACCATCACTATATGCAAAGGTCTGGCTCATTTAAGACTATATTCTCAATAATGATGGAACTCATGGGTGCGTAATCCTTTTATTTTTTATAAATCTTTACTATTTGTAAGGTGAATCTTTGTCCAGGTTAACATTTTATTCTCCCTTTTGGAGCTGCCTTACATCTTTGTACCTTTGTCCTTCCAGGTTGTGATGCTTTACGGTTTAAAATCTTGATTCACAGAATCGTAGAATCTTGGAATTGGAAGGGATCCCAGGGGTCATCTAGTCCAACCCCCTGCAATGCAGAAATTTTAACCAGATTGCACACGACAGATGGCCATCCAATCTCTACTTTAAAATCTCCAAGCAAGGAGAGTCCACAACCTCCTGAGGAAGACCATTCCAATGTCAAACAGCTCTTACTGTTATTTAGTCGCAATCTCCTTTCTTGTAACTTGAAGTCATGGGTTCAAGTCCTACCCATCAGAGCAGGAGAAAACAAGCTTGTTCCCTCTTCCATGTGACAGCCCTTGAGATATTTGAAGAAGGCTGGCGCTGTGGGTTAAACCACAGAGCCTAGGACTTGCCGATCAGAAGGTCGGCGGTTCGAATCCCCACAACCGGGTGAGCTCCCGTTGCTTGGTCCCTACTCCTGCCAACCTAGCAGTTCGAAAGCACATCAAAGTACAAGTAGATAAATAGGTACCACTCCGTTGGGAAGGTAAACGGTGTTTCTGTGTGCTGCTCTGGTTTGCCAGAAGCGGCTTAGTCATGCTGGCCACATGACCCGGAACCTGTACGCCAGCTCCCTCGGCCAATAAAGCGAGATGAGCGCCGCAACCCCAGTGTTGGTCACAACTGGACCTAATGGCCAGGGGTCCCTTTACCTATCATATCTCCTCTAAGTCTCCTCTTTGGGGCTTTCTCTCTCTCTCTCTCTCTCTCTCTCTCTCTCTCTCTCCTCGATATGTTTTTGTAAAAAGAAAAAGGTCCTCATTAACACAACATCCTTCACGCTAATGGACTAACATCTTCGGATGCAATCCTTTCCTCTTCTGGCTGGCTTGTTTGTGCCTGATTATTTATGGCCTAGGGTCTACTCTGAGTACAGCTTATCCCTACAGACATTCTCTGACCATGGCACTCGATCCACAGTTTCTGTTTCCATGCGGCTTTCCTCTCGACACGGAAGTCGTCTGAGCACAGAATGTGACTCGTGACCTCACCGGCGAGCCCAATTCCATGCTTACCCCAGCTCAGGGCCTGGGGGCCAAACATCACAAATGCAATTCGGGCATAACCCTCACCCGTTCTCGCTGACCTGTCGATTTCGGCCGTAACTAATTCAATGGGGAGGGGCAAAAAGGTACTGCACATCAAACTGGGGGGAGGAAGGTAAATAAACATATGGAATAAATTACCAGCACAAGCAAGAGGAGGTAAATGAGTTCAAGGGACACCTATGGTTTCATTTCTGGCTCTCCACCCCCACCGCACACACCCAAAAAGAAAAACCAGGAGAATAATATTAAAGGAACCTGGGGGCAGGGAGAGAGAAAATGAGCAGGAATTTAGGATTAAGATCAGCCTGACGGTCTCTTCCTGTTCTTATCGGAGAGCAGGGAATTACAAGATTCGTTCTAGGGCACAGGCCTGCAAAAGGGGAAAGTCGGCATGGAAAGGAAAGCATCTCTTTGGAATGGTGAGCCAGCCTTGTGAGAGGGGCTCAAGCCCTTTTGACCCATAGGGCTTGGGTCAGAAAGCAGCCTGGGCACAATTCTTGAATGTGGGGACAGGGCGGGAGGAAGATAGCCCGAGTGGAAGGGAGCATACCGTCCAACATTTATCCTATGAAAATCGTTGTTGTTGTTGTTGTTTAGTCGTGTCCGACTCTTCGTGACCCCATGGACCAGAGCACGCCAGGCACTCCTGTCTTCCACTGCCTCCCGCAGTTTGGTCAAACTCATGCTGGTAGCTTCGAGAACACTGTCCAACCATCTCATCCTCTGTCATCCCCTTCTCCTTGTGCCCTCCGTCATTCCCAGTATCAGGGTCTTTTCCAGGGAGTCTTCTCTTCTCATGAGGTGGCCAAAGTATTGGAGCCTCAGCTTCACAATCTGTCCTTCCAGGGAGCACTCAGGGCTGATTTCCTTCAGAATGGAGAGGTTTGATCTTCTTGCACTCCATGGGACTCTCAAGAGTCTCCTCCAGCACCATAATTCAAAAGCATCAATTCTTTGGCGATCAGCCTTCTTTATGGTGCAGCTTTCCCTTCCATACATCACTACTGGGGAAAACATAGCTTTTCCTATACGGACCTTTGTCGGCCAGGTGATGTCTCTGCTTTTTAAGATGCTGAGTGGGTTTGTCATTGCTTTTCTCCCAAGAAGCAGGCGTCTTTTAATTTTGTGACTGCTGTCACCATCTGCAGTGATCATGGAACCCAAGATGAAAATAGGGGTGTCCTATTCCATTATTATGGGACGCGGTGGCACTGTGGTCTAAACCACAGAGCCTAGGGCTTGCCGATCAGAAGGTCGGCGGTTCGAATCCCCACAACGGGCTGAGCTCCTGTTGATCAGTCCCTGCTCCTGCCAACCTAGCAGTTCGAAAGCATGTCAAGTGCAAGTAGATAAATAGGTACCACTCCAGTGGGAAGGTAAATGGCGTTTCCGTGCACTGCTCTAGTTCGCCAGAAGCAGCTTAGTCATGCTGGCCACATGACCTGGAAGCTGTCTGCAGACAAATGCCAGCTCCCTCGGCCAGTAAAGCGAAATGAGCACCGCAACCCCAGAGTCGTCCGCAACTGGACTTACCGGTAACAGTCTGGGGTCCCTTTACCTTTATTCCATTATTATTATTATTATTATTATTATTATTATTATTACGACTCCCCCCCCCAACTTTTTCTGGCCCACGTAAGACCAGTCTGGATAGTTGGCCTTGGTGAAGATTTGACATTTTCATCCCCAAAAAGTTTTTGATTTGAGTTTCTACTGAAATGAGTCTGCATTTTAATGTTGCACTTTAATCTAGTTTTTAATTTGTATTTTAATCAATTGCTTTTATACCTGGTGTTAGCCACCCTGAGCCGTCTTGGCTGGGGAGGATAAATAAATATTATTATTATTACTATTACTATTATTATTATTATTACTACTACTACTACTATTAATACCCTGCCCATCTGACTGGGTTGCCCTAGCCACTCTGGGCAGCTTCCGACATACAGTGGTACCTCGGGTTAAGTACTTAATTCGTTCCGGAGGTCCGTTCTTAACCTGAAACTGTTCTTCACCTGAAGCACCACTTTAGCTAATGGGGCCTCCCGCTGCCGCCGCACCGCTGGAGCACAATTTCTGTTCTCATCCTGAAGCAAAGTTCTTAACCCGAGGTACTATTTCTGGGTTAGTGGAGTCTGTAACCTGAAGCGTATGTAACCTGAGGTACCACTGTATAAGAAAAACATAATGAAACATTAAACATTTTTTTAAAAAACTTCCCTATACAGGGCTGCCTCCAGATGTCTTCTAAAGGTTGTATAATTACTTATCTCTTTGGCTCAAGGGCTGCCTAACTCCATACCCTCCCAACATTTCTCTGGTGAAAATAGGAACGTCCTAAGGAAAAACGGGACATTCTGGGATCAAATCAGAAATTCTGCAAATCCAGGACTGTCCCTGGAAAATAGGGACACTTTGGAAGGTCTGAGGGAGGCAAGAGGTGAATGTTCGACGACACTCGAAAGGTTCCAGGTTAAATTCAGGACAAACAAAAGGAAGTGCTTATTTACGCAGCACATGGTTAGACTGTGGAACTCACTCCCACAGGAGGCAGTGATGGCCACCAACTTGGGTGGATGGAGAAAGGGGCTATTTATGACAGCCAACCACGATGGCTCTGCTCTGCCTCCGTGTTGGATTCAGCAATGCTTCTGAATCGCAGTTGCTGGACACCACCGGAGGGGACAATATTCTTAGAATTATAGAATTGTCATGAAAGGGTCCCAAGGGTCATCGAGTTCAATACCCTGCAATGCAGGGCTTCGTGTGGGGGGGGGTGTAATCCACCGGGAGCAGTCAAATACAACATTCCTTGTTTTCCTAGAGTGGACATGCAAAGGGATGTTGGTCCAGCCAGTCAAAACCTCCTGTTCCTCCTGGGCTGAAGCATCCTTCCCTTGCCTATGACTAGAGGTGGGTGTGACCTTACCTGTCCAGGTAACAGAAGGGCGAGTCATGCAGCACTCTCTCTCCCCCATTTTCACTTCCTTCTTCATTGGACCAGAGAGCCAGCGTGGTGTAGTGGTTAAGAGTGGTGGACTCGAAATCTGGGGAACCGGGTTCGTGTCTCCGCTCCTCCACATGCAGCTGCTGGGTGACCTTGGGCCAGTCACACTTCTGTGAAGTCTCTCAGCCTCACTCACGCCACAGAGTGTTTGTTGTGGGGGAGGAAGGGAAAAGAGAATGTTAGCCGCTTTGAGACTCCTTAAAGGGAGTGAAAGGTGGGATATCAAATCCAAACTCTTCTTCTTCTTCTTCTTAGCTAGGAATGCTCTGCTAGCTTTCTCAGCTAGCAGAAGCACTGGGACTATTCCCCATATGTGGTAGATCCACATGTACATATTTGTAACTAAGTCTGCCTTCAGGAATCCAACTGTGAACTGATGTGAGTAAACTTCTTTTATTTACTTTAAATAAGGAGTGCCTGGCGTGCTCTGGTCCATGGGGTCACGAAGAGTCAGACACGACTAAATGACTAAAGAACAACAACAATGGCTTCAACCCTAAGCACTCTTACCAGGGAGGCAGCCTAGTTGAACTCAATAGGACCTGCTTTGGGGTAGAAACATTTCCACGCACTACCCTTTCAACAAGCCTTCTAAGATCTTTATCCCGGTCGGCAGCTGTTTTGGATTTGAATTGATTTTTAATGTATGTGCAGTTGCTACTTTACATTTTGTGTCCGTGAAGCCATTGTTTTAACTGTTATTATATATGAAACTGTTGTATAGTGTGTGCATGTGTTATTACATTTTAAATCGCTTCGGGATGCGTCACTGAAAGGAATTCATAAATGAAATAAATTACCATTGTTCATTATCATTCTTTATTCCTATTCTTATTTATTAAACTTATGACTCTTTTTATGAAAGTAGCCCATGCATTAAAACAAACATAAAGAAAAACAGAGAACAATCTAAATCTATTATTATTATTAATAATAATATTATTACTATTATTTAGATCAGATTAGGGATGAATAAATCTATCAGTCTGGGTCTTCTCTATTTCTCATTTTTCCAACTTTTAAGTTTAGTTCGACATGTCAGTTTCCACATTTATTTGCGAATTTTTCATTTTCGAAAGGTTCACAAGAAAACCTGCATACAGTTTTTTTGCATGAATTTCCACTAAACATTTGCCTACCTGCAAGCAGTTTCCCCTAATATAATGGCATTTCTATATCTGCTGATCTCTACACTTCAGTGCCGAATTCTTTTCTTTGGATAAAATGCATTGCCAAATTTTGAGGGGTGCAAATTTCAAATGACGAGGGCATTTCAAAGGATGGCTGCTGGGATAGCTCAGTCGGCAGAGCATGAGACTCTAAATATCAGGGTTGTGGGTTTGAGCCCCATCTTGGGACTAGATGACCCTCATGGTCCTTTCCAGTTCTATGATTTTGGTTCACCAGCATGTGCGACTTAAACCCAAATGCAAACCAAACCAATTTCTTCCCCCATCCCTAAGAGCAGCACTTCCATGCAGCCAAGCTGGTCTTGCACACATGAAAATGTGGTTGCGTGGTTCCCACCTCCCCCCATAGAAATAAAGACATAGGACACAAGAATTCAGGTTAATGGGTCAAATTAGGCCACAACTTTATTGATTACAGGAATTGAGCGGTATTGTCTTAGGCATTGGTCCTACAACACGCCTGGCCCGTGAGGGTTAACCACCAGTGGGAGGAGTCCTGCTGAGGCATGTCAACTAGGACCTCCCCCGGGGTCACCGCGTGGGGGCATGCCGTGGGCCCACACCTCCATAGGCTTAGGACAAGGCCACGCCCCCCGGAATCCTTTACCGGACTACCATTTATTTGGGAGAAGGTGATGGCTATCCTTCTCCCCCTTCATCTGCATAACAATAGACTGTACCCCGACCAATGCCTACCGCCCATACCGTGAAGTTGTGACGGTTTGCTACGAGGTAGGCAAAAATCAAATGGCTGGAGCCAATCTGCCAGATGAAAAAATTCCTACCAGGCCCCTTGACGGCGACCAACCGCAGTTCATAGCAACGTCAGAAAACCTAGCCTAACGGGTGGGAGGGAAGGGAAAACCCGGTCAGCTGCGGCACGGGAAAGAGGGCGGTCCTCGGCCACGCCAGACCTAAGTAGGCGAGGCCACGCCCCCCGCGCCATCCGATTGGCTGGCACAGGGTATGATGCGGCCGAGGATTCCCAGCTATCGCGTGGGGCTGAAGCCAGCCCCCTGCTAGTGTGGGGAGGGGCGTGAAGCCCGCAACCGCACCTCCTCCCTAGCTCGGAAGTGGATAAATTGAAAGGGGAGCTTTTTATAGCAGAATCGCACATTATGACCAATTTACCTTTGATGTTTCCACAATCAGAAGCGGGGAATCCTTTTAATATTGTGGGTGAAGAAGAGACAAACAGGGATGTGGCCATTGTTGTTGTTTTTTAATATATTTTACACAATTTTTCCAACGCAACATAACAAATCCTTGGCTGCCATAGCCTACGGCTTCCATCAACCCCTTCTAATGGTTTTCTGAATTCCTTTCTAATTATGCATTTTATTACTATGCTTATTGTTTTAAATCCAGTCTTACATCAGCTAATCTTAATACCTCTCTCAATAATTTGAATGGTCTTCCTTACAAAACTTCTTGCAATCCTACAAGCGATGTTAAGTAGTTACAGTTGTCTTTCAAATACAACATAAATTTCTTCCAATCCCTTAGGAAAGTCTGGTTCTGCTGGTTTCAAATTTTCCCCGTAAGTCTTGCCAGGTCAACGTAGTCCATCAATTTTATTTGCCACTCTTCTTTTGTTGCCATTTCTTCTTGCTTCCATCTTTGAACTAATAGTATTCTTGCTGCAGTGGTCGCAGATAAAAACAGATTTTTATCATTTTTATGAATTTCTGTACCTACCATACCCAGTAAAAGAGCTTCTGGGGGTTTTTTGGAAATGTCAATTTCAACTTTTTAAAATTTCATTATAAATCATTACCCAGGAGTCTTTCACTTTTTTACATTCCCATTTCCAACATTTATTATTCGTTTTATACATTTTGGCTAGTTTCACCGGTGTTATATACCATCTATGCATCATTTTCATTATATTTTCTTTTAATGTACTGCAGGCCGTAAGGGATGTCGCCATTGTTAGTCCTACTCAGAATAGACCCACTGACTAATGTAAGTCCATCAACTTCAGTGGGTTTTAGTTAGATGCAACCCATTGAAATTGATGGACAGGACTAAAGTAGGCCCATCAATTTCAAAGGGCCTACTCTGAGTAGAGGTTAGTCGGAAGCAACGTTTGAAATTCATAGGCATAGCCAAGTTAGGTCCATCAAGTTAAAGGCAGAAATTAGATGGAACTCATTAAAATTAATGGACAGGACAAACTTAGGACCATGAGTTTCAATGGGTTTGCTCTGAGCAGGAAGTGGTTGGATGCAAGCCTTGGTCTTTTCTGGTGCAACCACAAAGACAGACAGACAGACAGACAGACAGATAAATGGTAAGCCTTTGGTTGCAACAGATTCCTTCAAAGTTGACCCCAGCTGGGCTAACCAGGGTTGTCAGCAGAGAGGACGCCAAATTAGACTCCTGCCGCCACGAGCCCAGATGCAACTCAGAGCAGCTTCTTTATGTATTCATGAATCGCTCGGAAGAGAAATAAAAGCATTCATTACGACGCAAAACTGTTACTAATGATATCTACCTGGCGCCCAGCACCTCTGGAAATTTAATGCGACACACTCGGGGTAGAAAATGTATTCGCTTATTCAGGGGGCCGGCGGTGAATGGGAAATTTCCCTTTCCTTAGCCCAACCTCATTCTGCATTCGCTAAAAGCAACATTTACAATTCTTCTGCCATTATGTCCTACCAGGGCCTCTGCGCTCGCTGTCACGACCTTGATATTAGCTGAAAATTGGAAATTCGATGGCGTGGCGGAGAAAGGGAGGGGCATGGATGGGAGGGCTCTCTGCTTTCCTCCCCCCCCCCCCTTCTCCCGGTTGCCTATGCTAAAGAAAAGAAAAGCAAGGTAATATTTACCACCAGGCCAGAGTCAATAGGATGCTCTCGAAGTGGGGGGGGGGGGCTGTCATTTGTCTTGCAAGAAAGGAAGAAAGATGGGTGGAAGGATGGGCAGATGGGACAATAATTTTTAGGAGAGTTGGAAGTGGTTTCAAAGATTTCCTCATCACCACTCTACATCTTTTCCTTAGTATCTCTGGCTAGCGATGGGCGAATATTTCAATTTTGACTTCTCTCCGTTTCTCCTCCTTAAGTTTCACTCTCTGTGTTTCTGCACCAGATTGCAATATTTAGCAGGTCCTTTTTGCAGGTTTCCCATAATCGGCATCTGGGTGGTCAGTGTGAGAAGCAGAATGCCGGACTAAGGTAAAGGTAAATGGACCCCTGACCATTAGGTCCAGTTGTGACCGACTCTGAGGTTGTGGCACTCATCTCGCTTTACTGGCCGAGGGAGCCGGCGTACAGCTTCCGGGTCATGTGGCCAGCATGACTAAGCTGCTTCTGGTGAACCAGAGCAGCACACGGAAACGCCGTTTACCTCCCCGCCGGAGCGGTACCTATTTATCTACTTGCACTTTGACGTGCTTTTGAACTGCTAGGTTGGCAGGAGCAGGGACCGAGCAACAGGAGATCACCCCATTGCAGGAATTTGAACCGCCGACCTTCTGATCGGCAAGTCCTAGGCTCTGTGGTTTAACCCACAGCGCCACCCGCGGAGGGGCCTATATTTTTTTATCTTGCATCTAAGTTTTTGTTTTTGTTTTTTAGGATAAGCTGATAAATTGATGCTAGTCATGGTGGCTTGCAGGATGAGAGGCACAACGTCTCTGAATAACACCAGTTGCTGGGAATCCCAATTGGGGAGAGTGGTCTTTTGCTCAGGACCTAGGTCATCTTGCCTTCTCCCGTAAACAAGTAAAGGTGTGCGGTCAGAGAGCAGAGGGAACCTGGCAGGGGAAGAAATCCTGCAATGAAAAGTGCCCTGCAAATGAGTAACAGGGAACAAGTAAAGGTAAAGGTAAAGGGACCCCTGACCATTAGGTCCAGTCGTGACCGACTCTGGGGTTGCGGCGCTCATCTTGCTTTATTGACCGAGGGAGCCAGCATACAGCTTCCGGGTCATGTGGCCAGCATGACTAAGCCGCTTCTGGAGAACCAGAGCAGTGCACAGAAACACCGTTTACCTCCCCGCCGGAGCGGTACCTATTAATCTACTTGCACTTTGATGTGCTTTCGAACTGCTAGGTGGGCAGGAGCAGGGACCGAGCAGCGGGAGCTAACCCCGTCACGGGGATTCGAACTGCCGACCTTCTGATCGGCAAGCCCTAGGCTCTGTGGTTTAACCCACAGTGCCACCCGCGTCCCTAACAGAGAACAAAGTCATCCCCAAAAGCGCTATGAGCAACAAAAAGCAACAGGAACAATTATCCCAGGGGCTGCTGAAAGCTCGATGAATTGGCTGAAACATCATCATCATCATCATCATCATCATTTTATTTATACCCCACCCTCCCCAGCCAGAGCCAGGCTCAGGGTGGCTAACACCAGTAAAATTACAGTAAAAACATAATGGGGGGGGACCAATTTAAAATACAGGTTAAAATGCAATTTAAAAAGCAGCCTCATTTTAATAGTAGCCCATAGATCAAAACCATAAGGGGAGGGAAGCATAAGGGTCAGACTGAGTCCAAATCAAAGGCCAAGCGGAACAGCTCAACTGAAGCTGTTGCTGTTGCAGTCAATTGTTTGGTTAAATCGGCATGTGGAGCTGAGCAGCAAACAAGACTTTTTTAAGGTAATGGCACTGCCCCTTCTTTCACACACAAGGGGAAATGCCTCTTCTAATTTGATCTCAGAAGAGGCACTCTCCATTACACTTAGGAGAGAATTGCTCTCCTGATTCTCCTCTTAGAAGAGGCATCCCCTCTTACATAGGAGGGAAACATCTTCGCAACAGCAACATAGAATAGACACACCCCTTCTTTTGCATTGACAGGATCTCTTGCCAAATATCTTCTCAGAAGCAAGGGGCAGCCCTCACCTTTCACACACGGCGGAGAATGCCTCTCCTATCCCTTTCCACCTGTGGTTTTTAAAAAGTACTTGTATTAAAGAGGCTTTAAAAATACATTTCCTTATCTTTTTTAAAATGCAAGTGCTGGGTACTTGGCTGACAGAGGGACTAGTTTATTTTTTTTTTAAAATAATTTTTATTAAAGTTTTGAACAACAAAGAAAGAAAAGAAAAACATACACAATACAAAAGAAGATAACAAAAACACACACAAAAAAACAAGATTCAACCATAAAAAAAAACAACATAACAATTAAAAACAATATCTCTTTTCCATTTCCGTTTTTTAGTTTACTTATTTTCTGGACTTCCTCATACCTCCCTCTTTTGTATTCCAATCCAAATTGTTTGTCCAGCAATTTCTTTTCCACTTTTTTAAACCCAATTTTTAACTTTAATATAATATTGAAATATATAACTTCAACTTCTTTAAACCTGATCTTTAGTCTTAGTATCATATAACATTAAAATTTTCCCTCTTAATGTCAAATTTCCATTTCTTTAAACATCTTTAATCCTAATCTTTAATCTTAGTCTATCATTAACTTTAACCTGTACAGCTGGAAACCGCTTATTTTCAGTCCAACATCACTCTAATATTCTTTAATTTTGCAATGTTTCTGAAGATAGTCTTTGAATTTCTTCCAATCTTCCTCCATCGACTCTTCTAGGGACTAGTTTAGACCTGTTTATCAAGGTTTCCTCTTTAAAAGGTGAACTTCATCCCGTTAGATATATATAAAGGTAAAGGTAAAGATAAAGGACCCCTGGACAGTTAAGTCCAGTCAAAGGCAACTGTGGGGTTGCAGCGCTCATCTCGCTTTGAGGCTGAGGGAGCTGGCATTTGTCCAGAGACAGCTTTCCAGGTCATGTGGCGAGCATGACTAAACCGCTTCTGGAGCAATGTAACACTGTGATGGAAGCCATGGTGCACGGAAATGCCATTTACCTTCCCGCCACAGCGGTACTTATTTATCTACTTGCACTGGTGTGCTTTCAAACTGCTAGAGTGGCAGGAGTTGGGACAGAGCAACACAGCCTTTCTCAACCTGTGGGTCCCCAGATGTTGTTGAACTACAACTCCCATCACCCCTAGCTAGCAAGGCCAGAGCTCAGGGATAATGGGAGTTGTAGACCAACAACATCTGGGGACCCACAGGTTGAGAACCACTGGAGCAACAGGAGCTCACTCCGTTGCAGGGATTCGAACCGCCAGCCTTCTGATCAGCAAGCCCAAGAGGCTCGGTGGTTTAGACCACAGCGCCACCCGCATCCCTAGCTATATATACCTAATGTTGATGCATGTTTTAATCTGTTTTTGGTTTGTTGCTGATTTTTATCTTTTGATTATATCCAAGAGTTGTGGTTTTTTGGCTGTTTTTAACCGACAGTCTCTTTGTAAACTGTTTTAAGGGTGTGTTTTGTTTTGTTTTGTTTTGTTTTGTTTTGTTTTGTTTTGTTTTGTTTTGTTTTGTTTTGTTTTGTTTTGTTTTGTTTTGTTTTGTTTTGTTTTACAATCAAGCTGGGATCTCGTGTGATCCCAACTCAGCCGATCGAAGACTTTCCGAGCTCAGAAAAGAAACCCGGGAGGGTAAGATTGGTGACCTTTTATCACCACACCACCTCCCTCACCCACAAACAAGGCCCCTCTGCGCCCAACTCTTTTCTCTCATCCCAATCACCACCTGCTCCCTAGGAAACATAATACTTTTTTAAAAAAAAAAGTTTTCCATGCGACCTATTGAAACTTTCGCTGGGTTCAGGAAGAAGGCAGCTTGCTACTGTTTATCGTTCTGTGGGGTATAAATTCAATTAGCTGGAAGGTGTGAAGACAAACAGGGATCCATTTCTCCGTGATTTATCTTTCCAAAAGCAATGTTGACGTCACAGAGCTAAGGTTTCCACAGCCCAGAACAAAATTAGCACCTCCTTAACTGAGAAGGAAACAGCAGGGAGCTGCAGTCTGAATACACACCATACATTTAAAGCACAGGGCTCCCAACCCCTTTCCAAAGAAGCCTGGGAGCTGTAGTTTGTTAAGGGTATTGGGAACTGTAGCTCTGAAATGGAGGCAGTGAGAGATTTTACTTTCTTGGGCTCCATGATCACTGCAGATGGTGACAGCAGCCACGAAATTAAAAGATGCCTGCTTCTTGGGAGAAAAGCAATGACAAACCCACTCAGCATCTTAAAAAGCAGAGACATCACCTTGCCGAGAAAGGTCCGTATAGGAAAAGCTATGGTTTTCCCAGTAGTGATGTATGGAAGTGAGAGCTGAACCATAAAGAAGGCTGATCGCCAAAGAATTGATGCTTTTGAATTATGGTGCTGGAGGAGACTCTTGACTGCAAGAAGATCAAACCGATCCATTCTGAAGGAAATCAGCCCTGAGTGCTCCCTGGAAGGACAGATCGTGAAGCTGAGGCTCCAATACTTTGGCCACCTCATGAGAAGAGAAGACTCCCTGGAAAAGACCCTGATGTTGGGAAAGATGGAGGGCACAAGGAGAAGGGGACGACAGAGGAGGAGATAGTTGGACAGTGTTCTCGAAGCTACCAGCATGAGTTTGACCAAACTGCAGGAGGCCTGGCGTGCTCTGGTCCATGGGGTCACGAAGAGTCGGACACGACTAAACAACAACAACAACAAAGGAGGAAACTACAGTTCCCAGGATTCTTTGGGTCATGGATAGAGCTTTCCCACAGGCATCTTTATTGGCCTTGTGAGAACAGGGTGCAGGGACTGGACGGGCCATTGGCCGCATCCAGCAGGTTCTTATTAGGTATGTTCTTATAGAAACTACAGTTCCCATGATCCTTTTGAGGGAAGGTTGTGCTTTGAAAACTGGAAAGTTACATGACTCCCTTCTTGGAAACACTAACTACATAAAGTTTGGCATTCGGATATAATGTCAAAACTAACATCTTATCTAAGAGTGAGATTTGCAAGTGAATCTTGGATCTGTTTACAGTGGTACCTCAGGTTAAGAACATAATTCATTCCGGAGGTCTGTTCTTAACCTGAAACTGTTCTTAACCTGAGGTACCACTTTAGCTAATGGGGCCTCCAGCTGCCGCCACGTGATTTCTGTTCTCATCCTGAAGTAAAATTCTTAACCTGAGGTACTATTTCTGGGTTAGCGGAGTCCGTCTGTAACCTGAAGCGTCTGTAACCCGAGGTACCACTGTATTTAATTGTCCCATTTCTACCCCATCTTTCTTCCAGTGAGCTGAAATACATGGTCCTCTACCGTCCCATTTTATCCTCACAATAACCCTGTGAGGTAGGTGAGGCTGAGTGGCAGCGACTGGCACCCAAAGCCACCCAATGATTTTCGTGGTTGAGTGGGGATTTGAACCGTGCTCTCCAAGGTCCTAGTCTGGCTCTCTAACCACTAAACCACACTGGCTCTTTTGTGGGAGAACTGGCTGCCCCTTATACAGTATCGTCAAGAAAATAATTACCTCCTACGAAAGCAAACCCAAGTAGGTTTGGAGGGATTTTTCCAAAGAAATATTATAATCTTACGTTAAGTCATGTTTTCTTGCAGAATAATATTAACTGAACTGAAAATAACGATAATGTTGAGGGGGTTTTGTTAAATATTGTCTGTGGTTTTTATTTTTATTTCCAAAAAAAAAAGGTATCAGCATGAAGTTGTTACAGTAAGGGCCACACTTTTAATATTTGGAGCGGGGGGAGTTTCTTGTATAGTGGTACCTCGGGTTACATGCGCTTCAGGTTACAGACTCCACTAACCCAGAAATAGTACCTCGGGTTAAGAACTTTGCTTCAGGATGAGAACAGAAATCACACGGTGGCGGTGCAGCAGCAGCGGGAGGCCCCATTAGCTAAAGTGGTGCTTCAGGTTAAGAACAGTTTCAGGTTAAGAACTGGCCTCCAGAACGAATTAAGTACTTAACCCGAGGTACCACTGTACTGCATACTCTTGAGTAGCCCCAGAAAAAAACCACTGATATAGCTAACAATTGTCAAATGATTGAATGATTATATATATATATATATATATATATATATATATATATATATATATATGGATTTATTTATAGCCCCCTCCTTTTCCTAGGCCAGAACCCAAGATGGCTTCAAACAAATTAAAACCACACAGATGAAATACAACAAAACCTAAAAATCATAGGAAATCATCGTTTCCAAAAGTAACAGGATTTTTAGAAAATGTAAATAACCCTGATCTGTTAAAATGTAGAATATAAAAACAGAATACCACTGTTAAAAGCCTTTTCATTAAAACACACACACACAAAAACCACCGGTCAATTCCTAAAGGCCAAACAGTCCGGCGCATTGCACAAACTTTCTCCAAAAATGGTCTGCCTTGGCACATTTCCAGCCGCAGCTCGGAGCGGACTGGAAGGAGGCATTTCGTTAATCCCACCCGCAGCGGGGACGTGCCAAGCAGCCCCACACTGCCCCCCCCCCCAGCCCAGCCTGTTCTGCCAGCTGGACTGTGTGGGAGAAGGGTCTGTGCCTGTCCTTTCGCTGCCACGCAGACAGATGTTTTGTTCCCAGAAGAGGGATCTTAGATCAGAGCAGGCTCATGGTTGCCAGGGAAAATGTGCAATGGGCGGGGGCGTTCAGAGAGGACAGAGGGAAAGCGGGAGGGGGATTTCTTGGGGCCAGGGTGGCATCGTCAAGGATCCCACCCATGTGGGATCTGTTCCTTTCCATCATGCCCCAGTTGAAGGAGATTCAGATGAAAGTGAGGGAACTATATCAAATAAGGGTGAAAATCGGGACCTCTTGTGTTCTGGACGTTCTGCCTTTCTTCCAAAACACCCTTCCAACTTCAAAGTGAATTAATGTGGGATCTAACACACACCACCAACAGTAAGCATCTTTATTAACTTATCTGCCCAGGCTCCAGAATCTGGGAAGGCCTTTTTCTTGGTCCTGCAGTGGGGACGGAGGACAGGGCCTTCTTGGTGGTGGCTGCTCCCAGGTGACTTTGGAACTCCCTTCCTAGAGAGGCTAGACTGGCTCCCTCCTTGTTTTCCTTCTACTGGCAGGCAAAAACTGTCTCATTCCAATAGGGAACTGAATGTTTTTTTTAAGGAAAGAGTGCTATGCTGCTTTTATTATCTGTAGTTTAATCAATTTGGGGGGGTTAGTCCTAATTCTATTTGAGTTTGGTTATTTTTAACAGTTATCCTTCATATGTTTACAGCTGTCTGGATTTTATCTGTGTTGTTTAAATTTGAGTAGCCCTCCTTGAGCTGGGGGAAAGGCGGCATAGAAATAGAAATAATAATGAAAATAATAAATAATGATAAAATGCCAGAGAAGAATCCCCTTCAATACACGCCAGAGAAGTGCTTGACAGGATTGCCCGGTGTAAGTCCCTGGTCCCACAGAGCTTACAGTTTAGATCCTGGGGAAAGAGATCATAGCACCCTTGGAAGGAGAAGGAAACCCACTTCTGTGTGTGACCCACATGTAGGTGGGACCACTGAGCTTCTTGGGCTTGCTAATCAGAAGGTCGGCGGTTCGAATCCCCATGACGGGGTGAGCTCCCGTTGCTCTGTCCCAGCTCCTGCCAACCTAGCAGTTCGAAAGCACGCCAGTGCAAGTAGATAAATAGGTACCACTATGGCAGAAAGGTAAACAGCATTTTCATGCACTCTGGTTTCCGTCACGGTGTCCCGTTGTGCCAGAAGCGGTTTAGTCCTGCTGGCCGCATGACCCAGAAAGCTGTTTGTGGGCAAACTCTGGCTCCCTCTGCCTGAAAGCGAGATGAGCGCCACAGCTGGACTTAACAGTCCAGGGTTCCTTTACCTTTATCTTTAGCTGATTGCAGGGTAGAAAGAGTCAACTGTAAGGGAGGCAAAGAAAACATTTCAGACCAACTCTGTGCACAGGGCCTTTGAAAGGCCCCCCTGCTAGGAAGAAGGGGAGGGCCATTTACAACAGTTGGAAAAGGTGAGAGAGAGAGAGAGAGAGAGAGAGGGAATGCATAAGAATGTGTGAGTGAGTGTGTATGTGAGAAACAACAGACTTTCCAAGTGTCCCTATTTTCCAAGGACAGTCCCAGATTTACAGAAGCCACCCTGGTTTCGGATTGGATCCTGGAATGTCCCTATTTCGATCAACCTTTAGAAGACACCTGAAGGCAGCCCTGTATATGGAAGTTTTTTTAAAAAATTATGTTTAATGTTTTATTATGCTTTTTATTCGTTGGAAGCCACCCAAAGTAGCTTGGGGCGACCCAGTCAGATGGGCAGGGTATAAATAATTAGTAGATGATGATGATAATGGAATAGGACGCCCCTATTTTCATCAGAGAAATGTTGAAACGCATGAAAGAAGTGTGTGTTTGTGTAAGAGAGTGCATCAGAGATTGCATGCGTGAGGGAAATAAATGTGTGTTTGTATGAGAGAGTGTGTGTGGAAGAAAGGACTGCGTGAGAAAGAATTGTGTAAAGTTGTGTGTGAGAGAAAGACAGAGAGGTACAAAAGTGTGTGTACATGTGTGTGTGTGTGTGTGTGTGTGAGAGAGAGAGAGAGAGAGAGAGAGAGAGAGAGAGAGAGAGAGAGAGAGAGAGAGAAATGTGTGCTTGTGGGAGAAAGAGGGAGAAGATTGCTGGCCACTCAGATTTCAGGATCTCAGGGAAAAAATGCAAGCTGCCGAGTATTTTCCCAGGCCGGGCAAAGGCTTCCCAGCTGCCTGCCGCCCCCACCGGGGTGAAGGCGTAGAAGCCTGAAGTCTTGCCAAAGCTCCCCCCCTTCCCATGTTTTGCACTGAAAGTGAGGAGGTGGAGGTTACAGAGTTTGGGGAGGAGGGGAGTTGAGAGGTTAGCAAAGGATTCGCCCAGCCTGGGTGAGAAAGTTGGAGACCTCTCTCCTAACCCCCCCCCCCAGCACCCTGCACAGCTGCTGAGCCATGCTGGCAACTGGAGGCAGGAAAGCAGAAGGGGGGGAAATCATAGCCCCCCAAAAACACAGAGAGAGAGAGAGCCAGAGCGCTGGGAATTTAGAGCAGCAGCAGCAGAGAGACAGAGAGAGAGAAAGGGCTCCTGGGTGAGCTTTCTGCACAGGTGCCGCAAAGGAATTATCACCAGCCCCCAGGCATGAATCAAAGGAGGCAGGAATTCCCCACGGCCTGGAAAGAATGTTCTAGAAGGAAGGGAAGGTGTCTGCCCTAGGGCAAAAGTCACAACAAGTCAAGTGGCTGGGCTCAGCTTCGCACACATGTAAACACACGCAGGCCTTTGCAGAAGTTGTGCCTTGTGCATCAGGCAAAACATACCGTAGATATATATGTATGATTGCTTTTCCATACACCTATAGAAACAACAATGAGAGCAGAACTGGAGTACGGTCTATCATCGCACAAAGTGAAGGCAGTATTTCACATCAGGGCTAACACATCAAGAAAACCATCTGTCTCCGTAAGGCATTTATTTGCTTATTCCCATTTACGAATCGCTTCCTTTCAGGAATCTCAGAGAGATTTTCATGGAGACACACACACACACAAACACACACACACTGGCATGCATATATATATATATATATATATATATACAAGTTAAAACAGGTGCATCATTTTTTTAAAAAATCAGTTTAAAACAAAACGTGCTTTTTTCTTTATTTCATAAAATGTATATAGCAGTTGATTCTACAAAAGAAAACCTCAAAGCAGTTTACAAAAAGATACAACGATAAAACCAAGGGGAGGAAACGTGATACTTTAAAACATACAGAAAGTTAAAATTCTAAAACAGATTAAAGGCGAAAGAAAGGATTGTCTTTAGCTCTTATGTTCCTAGTTTTTCCTTCGTATCTGAGCGATTTATTTTTTATTCTCCTCACGCTGCGTGCATGCTAATGGTTTGGGGGAACGGACTCAGACGAGAGATGGGAAACGTTTTTGTAGACTGAGGGCCGTCTTTGCCTTCTGAGTGACATTCGAGGGGCCACTTACAGATAGGTAGCCGTGTTGGTCTGCCATAGTCAAAATAAAAAAAATCCTACCAGTAGCACCTTTAAGACCAACTAAGTTAGTTCTTGGTATGAGCTTTCGTGTGCAAGCACACTTCTTCAGATACACTGGAAGGTGCTACTGGTAGGATTTTTTTTATTTCGAGGGGCCACGTGGCTGTGATGGGCAATGGCCAGAGGCAAATTGTGACAGGGATTCCCCCTCGGTCCTTCATCCACTGCAAGCAAGAGACATTATCGGAGTTTATGGATGCCTCCCAGCCAGGCAAAAAAACATTTGAGGCGTATGCAAAGCAGGGTCAGCAAGAGGAGCAGCTTGGGGAAAGTCCCAAGGGCCAAAATAAGATGTGTGGGGGCCACATCCCACCCCTAGACCCAGAGTTCCATTAAGGTTCCCACCTGGATTTTGCCCCTGGACAACCCACGGCAGAAGGAGCAACTTATCTGACTTACCGTATTTTTTGCTCTATAAGACTCACTTTTTCTCTCCTAAAAAGTAAGGGGAAATGTGTGTGCGTCTTATGGAGCAAATGCAGGCTGTGCAGCTATCACAGAAGCCAGAACAGCAAGAGGGATTGCTGCTTTCACTGCGCAGCGATCCCTCTTGATGTTCTGGCTTCTGAGATTCAGAATATCTTTTTTCTTGTTGTCCTCCTCCAAAAACTAGGTGCGTCTTGTGGTCTGGTGCGTCTTATAGAGCGAAAAATACGGTATTTTCAATGCCCATGACCTTCAAATAGACAGGTAGGAGGTTGTAGATGGCCCAGGGGAAACCCTACAGAGGTCGTGAGAAGGGAGCGCTTCCTTTCCCGTATACTGATTTCATCAGCCAGCTCCTATCTTCCGATAGCCCCGCCGACGTTCCCAACTCATTTCCATGCTGCGCATTCAATTTATTCCCCTCGCGGATTTATTATTCATCCCTAATCCACCGTTGGCTTGCAAATGCCACCGATCGAGGGGCCAGCAGAAGCAAGCGAAACGATGGAGAATGTAGATAGATATATCTAAAGTCAATGTTATCCAGCACACAAGTAGATCGGGAAGGGGGGACGACGACCAGCGATTCCTCTTATAGTGTCCTTATATTAGACCAGCCCATGCAAGAGGGGGCTATTGATGGCTTCTAGCCACAGTCAGAGGCAGCAATGCTTATGACTGACAGCTGCCGTGAGCCACAGGAGGGGAGAGGGCTCTTGAGTTCAAATCCTCCTTGTGGGTTTGTCAGCCACTGTGAGAACAGAATGGTGGTTTAGGTAGGCCCCCCTGGCCTGATCCAGCAGCGTCCTTATAATATTCTTATGTTCTCTTTGTTGCTAAGTCTAAAGGCAAACAGGATTGCCATTCTTCCGAAAGCCAGCCAGTTTGAGAGTCGGATGTGTTTTGGAAATGCAATCAGTAGTAGTAGTAGTAGTACAGTGGTACCTCGGGTTACATATGCTTCAGGTTACATACGCTTCAGGTTCCAGACTCCGCTAACCCAGAAATAGTACCTCGGGTTAAGAACTTTGCTTCAGGATGAGAACAGAAATCGTGCTCTGGCGGTGCGGCGGCAGCAGGAGGCCCCATTAGCTAAAGTGGTGCTTCAGGTTAAGAACAGTTTCAGGTTAAGAACGGACCTCCAGAACGAATTAAGTACTTAACCCGAGGTACCACTGTAGTAGTTATTGATTGCATGTCCAAAACACATCTAACTCTCAAACTGGCTAGCTTTTGGAATAATGGCTATTATTATTATTATTATTATTATTATTATTATTTACATCCCACATACATGCATCTCTCCTCCTGATTTAATCCTCACAATAACTTTGTGAGGTTGGATAGGCTGAGAGGCAGGGGTTGGCCCAAGGTCACCCCCTGAGCTTCATGGCTTGAGCAGGGATTCGAACTCGGGCCTCCTAGGCCCTAATCTGACACTCTGGGCAAATCCAAGCAAGGGGTATATGGTTTCAAAAACCCATGAAGCTGTTTGACTGGGGGGACGACACATGCACACGCACCCACAAATGTCAATAAACACACTAATAATAATAATAATAATAATTAAATAATAAAATTTTATTTTTATCCCGCCCTCCACAGCCGAAGCCGGGCTCAGAGTGGCTAACAGCAGTAAAAGTAGCACAGTTTACATAAAACCGTAATCAATTAATTGATTCTAAAATCAATTCATTCAAAAATCAATTCAGAATCAAATTAATGGCAACCACTGGGCTAGAGTTCTGTGAGGATTACCGAAGGAGGGGGTCAGACTATGCCTTGGCTAAAGATCTGGTGGAACAGCTCTGTCTTGCAGGCCCTGTGGAAAGATGTCAAGTCCCGCAGGGCCCTAGTCTCTTGTGACAGAGCGTTCAACCAAGGCACAGGTTGTAGACTTGTAGTCCTGCAACTGTTGTTGGTCTCCTGTGGGGAGTATTGGGGTTGCAGTCTGCCATCTGGAGGGCCACATCATAGGGTTCGCCATCCTTACAATAGGGGCATGAACTCTTGTGAGCTGAGCTGTGTGGCAAGGTGCCCATCAGCCCACAAGTGGATCTGAGCTGTGTAGCCAAATGAGATCCAGCAAATCGCAGGATTGTGTGTGTGTCATCACCCCTTGGCTGATGAACTGCTTGGAATCAGAAGACCTCCACTCATCCCCTGGGGGCCTCTAGCTCCTAGGAAACAACACCTTTTAAAAACCCCAGTGGATGTCTGAGTGGAGGGAAGAAAAAACAGCCTTTTGACCACAAGAACATGGTGAGGGGATGTTGCAATGGGAAAGGAGGGCCTGAGCCAAGAAGGGATGAGAGGGATTTCTGACCCAGTTGCTCACCTCCTGAGCTGAAAGAGTTGGCCGAAAACAAACCCGGCATCCTTGAAGTACAAATGAAGCCTAGTTTCGCCCCTGCCCACTGCATACCGGCAAAATAAGTCACACCAAGGTCTAAGTTGGGAGACACATAAGCTGGTGGCAGTGAGAGCCCACAGGGAGGGGAAAGAAGGCAAGGGGTGTGCGGAAACAGGGTTCAGGGTGTGTTTGTAGAAACAGTCATGAAATAATAATA
This sequence comes from Podarcis pityusensis, assembly GCF_964106645.2. NCBI lineage: Eukaryota > Metazoa > Chordata > Lepidosauria > Squamata > Lacertidae > Podarcis > Podarcis pityusensis. The sequence goes on from NC_138033.1 coordinate 78,244,181, forward strand.
ATAATAATAATAATAATAATAATAATAATAATAATAAATAATAATAATAATAATAATAATAATAATAATTTATTTATACCCCACCCATCTGGCTGGGTTTCCCCAGCCACTCTGGGCAGCTTCCAACAGAACACCAAAATACCTGTTAAACATTAAAAGCTTCCCTAAACAGGGCTGCCTTCAGATGTCTTCTAAAAGTCTGGTAGTTGTTTTTCTCTTTGACACTTGGTGGGAGGGCATTCCACAGGGCGGGTGCCACTACCGAGAAGGCCCTCTGCCTGGTTCCCTGTAACTTGGCTTCTCGCAGGAAGGGAAGCGCCAGAAGGCCCTCAGAGTTGGACCTCAGTGTCCAGGCAGAACGATGGGGGTGGAGACGCTCCTTCAGGTATACTGGACCGAGGTCGTTTAGGGCTTTAAAGGTCAGCACCAATACTTTGAATTGTGCTCAGAAACGTACTGGGCCTGTTGGACCTGGTCACTGCTTGAGGGTTTCCCATTGCGGCATAGATCACAGAACCAGGGACATCTACTTCCGGGTTAGTGGAGCTCATTACCCGAAGCATTCATAAGGAGGATGGTACGTAACCCGAGGTTCCACTGTATCTTATTTTTGCTGATATACGCATCTCCATGCATGCTTTACGATACGATAATATTTATTGTCATTGTCTCATACAGAACAACGAAACTGAAAAAATCTACATCAGACATTCAAAAACCAACAAGCCTACTATCCCAACTATCCCGGCCTGGTTAGCCCCTAAAAACTCTGAAACCCCATAACTGAATACAATATACTCATATAGAGACTACCTTACACTGTGTTTAAAACCAAAATCGCGTTTGGGTAGAAACTGTTTCTCAGGCGGCTAGTCCTAGTCTTTATAACCCTGTACCTTCTTCCAGAAGGCAGAAGCTGAAAGAGATTATTTCTGGGGTGCGCACTATCCTGCGCTATCTCTGCAGCTTTCTTATGGTACCTGGAAGCATAGATTTGATCCAAGGTGGGAAGAGTGCACCCAGTTACTCTTTCCGCAGTCTTTACAACCTTGCACAGCATTGTTTTTTCCCTGACCGTGCAGCTCCCAAACCACACACAGAGACCATAAGTTAATACACTCTCCACAGTACAATGGTACCGGGTTTTTAATGTGTTTTTTATACACATTACTTGAAGAGAGACCTCCATTGCAAAATTCAGAGAGGAGTGCGAATTTCAAAGGACAGCAGTGCCACAGTTCGTCAATTGGATCTAATTTCTCCTGCATCACGTAAAAACATAAGGAGAGCCTGGCTGCTGGATCAGGCCGACGGACGATCTAGTCCAGCATCTTGTTCTCACAGTGGACGACCAAACCATGCCTCTTTTGGGAAACCTGAAAGCAGGACCTTAGTGTGAAACAGCATTCTCCCCTCCTGTAGTTTCCAGAAACTGGCCTTAGGAAGCACTGCTGCCTCCAAACTTTTCAAAAAGCCATTCAAGATGGTGATCACGGCGTCCTCCTGTGGCAGTGAGTTCCATAGTTTACAAGGGTTACCATATTTCAGAAAGTAATAACCTTTTGGAAATTCCCAATCCCACCTATGAAAACCCAGTAACATCCAGGGAAACCCGGACGTTGGCAGCCCTAATTGACTCTGTGTTGTGTAAAGGATGTCCCTTTCTTTATGCCAGCTTCATCTTATCTGTACTTACCCCTCCATCCAAACTGGGTAGGTTCTGGGGCTAACAATGGCATCTTCCATTTCCATTACTAATGCCCCATCTCCAGTGCTATTTTATATATATATATATATATATAGAAAAGAGGTGCCAGAATTCATCATGAACGCCTCTGTTGTTCTCTGAGAATGGATGCCGCCAGAGAGGTGCCAGAACTGAGTTCTGGAGAGTGTCCAGCTAATAAAAGCCATAATAACAACAACAACAACAAAACCCACCCACTATAAAAGAGAGATAGGTATTAATAGATAGGCGAGAGAGAAAGAGAGCATAATAGGTAGGTAGGTATCGATGGATGATGCTTGCCATAGCTTGTTCCTGGAATTCATAGCTGGCCTGTGAAGTCAGGGGGTGATCGGAAGTCAAACAGCTGTCTCCAGACGGTTCATTACCGCCATGGGATTATGGCCCGCAAGCGGGGGGGGGGATGTCGAATACATTCTTTGGCAACATACGTCAGTTCGGCACCATCGCCTTCCCTCTTAGGAAATGCTCCACCACTTTTAGTCCATTGTTATTTTCCCTCTCGCTAAGACAGAGCTATTCCAGCCTAAACGATCCTTGCCCCATTCCTCACGAACTGGTTACCGAGTCTTTGAAACTTGGAAGCGAGCTAGGGTTCGACTTCGTCCGTGGCTTTCTGTCAGATGGAATAAGACACCCCCCCCAAAAAAAATGTCAGGGGGGTGGGAGTGGGCAATAAGAAAATAGCTGGCAAGAAAAAATGTTTATTAATTGAATGCTGGCTATTAACACCAAATGCACACGTTTTGTTGCTGAAGGCAGTAGGCTGGGTCTTCTGTGAGGCAGTATGGTGTAGTGGTTAGAGTGTCAGTCTAGGATCAGGGAGACCAGGGTGAGACTCCCCACCTGGGCATGGAGTTCACTGGGTGACCGGGGGGGGGCAGTCACAGTCATCGCCCAGCCTAACCTACCTCACAGGGTGGTTGCGGAGATTAAATTGGGGAAACCATGAGCTTCTTGCAGGAGAGGTGAGATATGCATGCAAATATAATAATAATTCTGAATATCCAGTGCTCAGTCCAGTATATCTGAAGGAGCGTCTCCACCCCCATCGTTCTACCCGGACACTGAGGTCCAGCGCTGAGGGCCTTCTGGCGGTTCCCTCGCTGCGAGAAGACAAGTTACAGGGAACCAGGCAGAGGGCCTTCTCGGTAGTGGCACCCGCCCTGTGGAACGCCCTCCCACCAGATGTCAAAGAGAACAACAACTACCAGACTTTTAGAAGACATCAGCCCTGTTTGGGGAAGCTTTTAATGTTTGATGCATTAGTGTATTTTAATATTTTGTTGGAAGCCGCCCAGAATGGCTGGGGAAGCCCAGCCAGATGGCTGGGTATATTATTATTATTATTATCATCATCATCATCATCATCATCATCATCATCATCATCATGTTTTACCTGAAAGAGCACCTCTGCCTGGCTCATCAAAAGCCACACCTGCAGATTCCAGGGGCTCACCTGGATAAGATAGTTAGAGCTGGAGCTGAGAAAGTCCAGGAGCTGATAAAAATTATTGCACTGCAGGGGGTTAGACTAGATGATCCTCACAGCACCTTCCAACTCCACAATTCTATGATTCCTTTACGATCTAGTCCAGTACCATCAACAATAGCAATAGTCTGGCCAACGACAGAGAACCTGCTCTGCATGCAGAATGCTCCAGTTTCAGTTCCCAGTGAAATTTCCAGGTAGGGAAAAGACTCCTTGCCTGAATCCTGGAAAGCTGCTACCAGTCAGCGTAGACCAGGCTTCCTCAACCTCGGCCCTCCAGATGTTTTGAGACTACAATTCCCATCATCCCTGACCACTAGTCCTGCTAGCTAGGGATCCTGGGAGTTGTAGGCCAAAAAAACCTGGAGGGCCGAGGTTGAGGAAGCCTGGCATAGACAATATTGTCGGATGGACCAATGGCCTGATTTAGTAGAACAGAAAAGGGACGCAGGTGGCGCTGTGGGTTAAACCACAGAGCCTAGGGCTTGCCGATCAGAAGGTTGGGTGTTCGAATCCCCGCAATGGGGTGAGCACCCGTTGCTTGGTCCCTGCTCCTGCCAACCTAGCAGTTCAAAAGCATGTCAAAGTGCAAGTAGATAAATAGGTCCGGCTCCAGCAGGAAGGTAAATGTCGTTTCCGTTTGCTGCTCTGGTTTGCCAGAAGCGGCTTAGTCATGCTGGCCACATGACTGTACGCCGGCTCCCTCGGCCAATAAAGCAAGATGAGCGCCACAACCCCAGAGTCGGCCACGACTGGACCTAATGGTCAGGGGTCCCTTTACCTTTATGTATCGTAAGCGAATGGCAGCAGCGCTGTGATAAAGGTTCAGAAGGTCCCAGACTCAGTCCCCAACCTGGAGGGACCTATTATCCGGCTTGGTCTCAAAATATTCCCTGTGCTTCTGTTGAAATCAGCCCTTCATTCAGAATCATGAGGACTAGGCTCTTAAACTGCAGGTGGGAAAGACCAAAGCTCAACAAAAGAGCACATGGGTTAGATGGACCTAATGGTCTGAACTCAGGATAAAGCAGCTTTCTCTGTTCCTAAATCTTTAATGCAAGGCAAAACATTCTTGCTATAATCTTAGCAAAACCTGGGGGGGGGGGGTGTGCGTGCGTGTGTGTGTATTTTCTCAACTCTTGCTCCCACCACCCACCCTTCCTCATCTCGCTGGTTGTTCTTCTCATTTTGTGCCAGATCATTCATGCTTTTGAAAAAAAAATCTTACACCGCTGTGTTTATCATGTTTTCCCCGTTTGCGTTTACACAGCCTCCTTTAATGGGCAATAATGAATGAACAAAACCAATTAAGATTTTATCGCGGCTGAAGTGGACCTGTTAAATTCTCTCCTTCCTCTCTGTCTCCCCACCGCGGTCCCTGAGAGCTCAGAAAACTCTCGCAGGTGGCACTGGTGAAACGCCACCAGGATATTAAGACAGCTTTCAGTAACTTATACCCCCATCTTCTTCACCACCACCACAATACCATAAAATGAACAGGATGAGTTTGGGCTGTGAGTGAGAGGAATGCTACTCTGGATATGCTCAGAGGTCAGGAATGCAGGGAGGGTTAGAAAAAAAAAATCCCTTGGCAGGCTGCTCCCTTCTAATTGCAGGCTCGAGCCAGTAGGTGGCGCTGCAGCAACTGTGTCGCTAATTTGCATGGCGCTTGTCTCCTAGGCAGGTGATTGGTCCTTGGTCACCAGCTAACCAGCTCAGATTGCTGATTGGCTGGGAAGCATTTATAACTCGCGGAAATAACTTAAGACCATTTGGTGAGTTTGGCTCAGGATAGACTCCTTAAAATTGCTGAGAATGGCCTATTTAACAGTGCGGGACCTCAAGCCAAGAGGTCTAAGGGGTTTAAAACAAGCAGTGTATAAAGTGTTACATACATACTTCCCAAAGACAGTTCTCCAAAATCAACAGTGAAGCAGTGGATCTCTTTGAAGATGAAAAAGCAGACATTTCTGATATTTTTGCATCACTGAATTGTATTAATTGTTTGACAGATTGGTTTTGAAATGGTTGCAGTAATGTTCGCGATGTGTTCTAATTCCTAACACTGTCATTATCATGAGCTCAGCGTTGTCACTGCTGAGCCGAATGTAGATATTAAATGAAATCAAAATAAGCTCACCGAAAGAGCTACCCGTCAAAATTCACACTTCACCAAATTTCACAATGAAGTTCTCCAGCCAAGTTATGCCTGTGGTGGGGGGGGAAACGCATATACTGGGGTGTGCATACATTTGCATGTAGTAGGAAAAATACAATGGTGCAAAAATGGCATTAAATGCATGCAGAATGCATTATGTTGGAGCAGCTGCTTTGCAAAAAGGTGTGTTTTAGAGAAAACCACATACAAAAAAAATAGAGAATCACAGCATCATGGAACTGCAGAGTTGGAAGGCACCCAAGGGCCATCTAGTCCAGCCCCCTGAAAAGCAGGGATCACAGCTGACGAATCCCTGACAGATGGCCACCCAACCTCTGCTTAAAAACCTCCAAAGATCTTCACCATCTTCCGAGGGAGTCAATTCCACTGTCAAATTGCTCTTACTGCCAGATATTTCTTTCTGATGTTCAGTCAGAATCTGCTTTCCTGTACAGTGGTACCTCGGGTTACAGACGCTTCAGGTTACAGACGCTTCAGGTTACAGATGCTTCAGGTTACAGACTCCGCTAACCCAGAAATAGTACCTCGGGTTAAGAACTTTGCTTCAGGATGAGAACAGAAATCGTGCAGTGGCAAAGAGGCAGTGGGAGGCCCCATTAGCTAAAGTGGTACTTCAGGTTAAGAACAGTTTCAGGTTAAGAACGGACTTCCAGAACGAATTAAGTTCTTAATCTGAGGTACCACTGTAATTTGAATGTTGATTAGGAGAAATTCACACTAAAATGCTGACAAATTTTTGTGGCGTTTTTTTCTCTCTTTTTAAACACAATTTGTTGTGGGAAGACGAAATTTAAGATTGAAAAAACAAGGAACTTGGTGAAACCAAATCGCCACGTATGCACATCCCCATAGGGATCTCTGGCTATTGCCCCCATTCTCTCAGCCCTCTGGAGTTGAGAAAAATGAAATCAACACACACACACACACACACACACACACACACACACACGTTGCCAAAACTTGTGGAGCAGAAATGATTCAGGTGGGGGGGAAACCATCTTAGAGTTTTGTTGGCCTGGATTTTGAAACAGGAATGGGGAGCTGATCTCGCATCAATCAAGTGGTTAGGTGGCCCTGAGGTAAAACTGAAAGCAAGTGGATTGTGGGGTTGATGTCGCCCAGTTGGCCCCAGAAGGCAGGCACCCAAATGTCATCTTTGTGATCTTAAACCACAACGCTGTGAAAAAATAACTAAGGGTGGTGGCGGGGGCGGGGGGAGAGAAAGAAGATTCGGCCACGCTGCGGATGCGTGGAAGCAGCTGGTTCAAAACTCTGATTATATTAATATCGGATATCAAAAAGAAGGGGGACAGAATGCGAATGTTTTGCAAAATAACTTTCCAGAAGCTTTCCACACACATACAGAGAGATGTCTTATCTCTCCGGGTAATGGAAGTAACAGAGATGAAACTTCAGATACATTTTAAATACTCATATATGAACAGGGTGAGGAGGGGAGGGGAATTGAAGCAATCTTGGGTAAAAGCTGCTCTCTTTTTTTTCCCCCTCCTCGATGTAAAACCGTGAGCTGCAAAACTGGGCAAGATTCTGCAGGCTATGGGCCAGGGATGGGCATGACCACAGGCCAAAGTGAGTGTGGGGTAAGATACGTGACTCATGCTTTTTGTGCAGGATGAACCTCCTGGCCACATAAGAGCCGAAGTTTTGTATTCCCCACACACTCATTTCTCTATCTGCCGCCTGGGTAAGCAAGGTGTGTTTTCGCAGTTCAAGGACAGATTGCAGCCTGGAGGAGCAGGAGCAGTGAGTGGGGAGTGGGTGTAGACTGGGAAGAAGGGGCACAGCCCAAGGGCCAGATCAACATGTCTTGAGGGCCACATCTGGCCCACAGACCTGATGCATATAATGGTGTTAAGTATTAAACTGCTGGGGGGAGAGAGAGAAAGAGAGGGAGGGAGAGAGAGAGAGAAGCAGATATTTTTCCATGGAAAGAGATGCTGGAACTCACCATATTCTCTTGTAATGACAATGGCATTAGAGGTGCAGGAAGTGAGTTTTGATGATTTCCAGCTGAAAACAAAGCCATAGATGATGATAGATAGATAGATAGATAGATAGATAGATAGATAGATAGATGATAGATAGATAGATAGATAGATAGATATAGATAGATAGATAGATAGATAGATGATAGGCAGGCAGACATCAAGACGAATCATGCCCAAATTGGCCAGGACTGCATCCTCAGAAGCCAGTGTTCTGGGATTTTTCACACAACGGCCCTTTAGTCCTGTTTCTTGGGATGGGGAAGGGGACGTTGAGTGAACTAAACACAAATTGTGTGGTTAGAGCAGCGGTTTTTGTAGCGGTTAGACTGCAGGGGTCAGCAAATTTTTTCAGCAGGGGGCCGGTCCACTGTCCCTCAGTGGATGAACGAATTCCTATGCCCCACAAATAACCCAGAGATGCATTTTAAATAAAAGGACACATTCTACTCATGTAAAAACACACCGATTCCTGGACCATCCGTGGGCCGGATTGAGAAGGCGATTGGGCCAGATCTGGCCCCCAGGCCTTAGTTTGCCTACCCACAGGTTAGAGTGCCAGACTATAGGACCTAGGAGAGAGCGGCGTTCAAATCTCCCGCTCAGCCCCAAAGCTCACCAGGAAACTTTGGGCCAGCCCCCAACTCTCAGCCAAATCTACCTCACACGGTTGTTGTGAAGATAACATGGAGGGGAGAGGGAGCTTCCCGTACACCAGCTTTAGCTCCTTTGAATAATACGGGATGTTAAAATAATAATAATAATAATAATAATAATAATAATAATAATCCCTCAAAAGACTCTCCTGTATTCTGCGCAGGGGTGCCAACTTGAATTACCATATTTTTCGCTCTATAAGACGCACCAGACCACAAGACGCACCTAGTTTTTGGAGGAGGAAAACAAGAAAAAAAAATATTCTGAATCTCAGAAGCCGGAACAGCAAGAGGGATCGCTGCGCAGTGAAAGCAGCAATCCCTCTTGCTGTTCTGGCTTCTGGGATAGCTGCACAGCCTGCATTCGCTCCATAAGACGCACACACATTTCCCCTTACTTTTTAGGAAGGAAAAAGTGAGCCTTAAAGAGCAAAAAATACGGTAAATATCAGAGGGGCCCAGGTGAGTCCTGCCCCACAAACTCTATCACATGATGTCCTGCATGCACACCATTTGAATGGCAATGCCCATAAACTTCTTGGGGGGAGCTCACCCTTTCAAATGTTTTCTTGGGGGGCCAAAGCCCCCTCGGCCCCTAGGAGTTGGCTCCTATGATTCTAGGCCATCGTTTGGAGAGATGTGTCCCTGAGTTGAGGTCCCCCTCTTTCCATGGAAGGGGGTCGTCCCTTGGTCACCCCGAGAATGCAACGTCCTTGCTCAGAGGCAAAGGCCTGGGGGCACAGCTTCCTCCTTTAAGTAGCATTGGCACTGGCAGCGTTCGAGGAAGATGTATCATCCGAACCACACAAGGAGCCTCTAAAATCCAGTTCCCCACCGACTGGGGGGAGGGAGGAACCGTGCAGCTGGCATGGCAGAAAACATCCAGAGAGGGAACCACAGAGGCTTGCCCAACATGGCATTTCCTTCTTAAATCCCAAGCAACCCCGAGCCAACTTTCCTGCGGTTGGTTTGGCTGTCAAAACGCCTCCTCTCCTCCCTCCTCCCTCCTTTTTAAAAAGAAAAAAAAAAGAAAAATTATATATATATATATATTCTGCCATGTGAACCAACCTTGCTGGCTTCAGACACTCGCAAATAATTTATCTCTTGGGGGCTTTCCCTAGAGACCAATAAGAGGCGCGATCTCAGCCATGGAATCCAGGGGCGAATGGCGCCAGTTCCCTTCACCTGTTGCGGTTCTCAAATTTTCCTGGCTCCAAATCACGAGCTTTCAGACAAGTCCTCCCTGGAGTACCCTGAGAAATGTGGGGGTAGGTGCATTCCCTCTTCTCCACCCCCCCTCCCCACCATCACCACAAAACACACACTCCTCACAGCCACCAACTGAGATTTCTCCACACACACACACACACCCCCCAAAAAAAACCCAACCTCCATGCTAGCAGATGAGAGAAGCTTCAGATCGCCCTTCTGGTGGGAGACACAGGGCTGGCATCATCGCCAGTCTCCTTTGCCCACCCGGCGGGCCGTTTCAGAGCCTCAAATCCCAAAAGGCCACAAATGGGCCACCCATGGGCCCGTTTTGTGTAGGCAAACGTATTTCAACGTGCACTGTTTCTCCTGCAAACAGGCATGCCCGGCCCACAAACTTCATTCCGCACGAAGGCGGACTTGTTTGTTTTCGGGAATTTGGGGGACCTATTCCTAGATTGGATGAATGGTGAGGGAGTGAGGGTGGAGACGGTTTCAATCCCATCAGCAATTGTGCTACATCTTCTGAGTTGACAGCAAGGGAAGCCCCACACAGAACACATTGCAGCAATCTAGTGCATGAATTGGGGGACGGGGACGGGTATTGTTTTGCCCGTTTTGTTTTACTTCTTGTTTTTGCTTTACTTATTTACTTGTTTTCATCCTGCATTGCATTCTGCGAATCGGCATGAGATCCTACGATGAAGGGCAGTATATAAATCAAATGAATAATAAACAAAACAAAACAAAATAGTAAAATAAAAATAAAAATAAAATAAAAAAACTGATGTGACCAGGCTTTCCTGATCCAAGAATGGTCATAGCTGTCAAACCAATTGCACTTTAAAAAAAATTAAAATAAGAATTGAGACTCTTTCCCCCTGCCCTTCCCAAAACAGTTGGAGAATTTAGTCTTTTTCTGAGAATATCGGGTGGAATTGCCCAATTAGTCAGCCTGCAAATGGAGGGGAGTTTTTTGTGTGTGTTTTTTACACTGAATTCAGCACATGAACTCATTTGCGGTGTCTAACCATGCGATTCTCTCTCTCTCGCCTGCAAAACAAGAATAATGGCAGTGTCCTACACTGCAGGACTGTTGTAATGGTTGCCAGAAGGATGCCTGCTATGAATAATCTAATAATACCTAAGTGTCACTAAGGGTGGTGCTTTTCAGCTGGAGTTCACCTGAGCTCAGCTCCAGCGCCTCTCAGATGGGCGCCGTTGCCATTCTAAGAGAGCAAGGGGAAAATTCTCTGGCACCTCTTGCTCTAGGAAAATAGCACTGAGTGTTGCTCTATAGCCAGAGTCAGAGAGAGGGGAGAATTTTTTTTATCTGACCTCCTCTCCTCTGCTTTGAGCACTGTGGTACTCCTCATCATATGGCTGTTGGGGCTTTTCTTTGCAGAGGACCCCCAAAACATCCTTTGTCCCTGTAGTCACCGCAATGGAGCCTCTCTAACACAAGTGAAGATTTAGAAACCAACCTGGAGGAGGAAGAGGAGGAGTGGAAAGAGCACCATCTACTGTCAGATGGCCGTAATTACACATTGCATCCAAAACAATATTCCATTCCAGGGTATTCCCCCCCCCCCCAACCTGGAGCAAAGGGGAAAAATTGCGGCTGGGGGGGGGGTGTTCAAAGCAAGCACATTCCAGGGTCTGCTTGAGGGGGCGGGGCATGCCTGACATTTCACAGAATATTAAAGTCCTCAGTGGAGGCAACCAATTTAAAAAAACAAAACCAGAAGTTAAAAACACAGTAAGACAAATCTAAAAGCCCATTGAACTACAGTGGTACCTCGGGTTACATACGCCTCAGGTTACATATGCTTCAGGTTACATATGCTTCAGGTTACAGACTCCGCTAACCCAGAAATATTGCTTCAGGTTAAGAACTTTGCTTCAGGATGAGAACAGAAATTGTGCTCCGGCGGCGCAGCAGCAGCAGGAGGCCCCATTAGCTAAAGTGGTGCTTCAGGTTAAGAACAGTTTCAGGTTAAGTACGGACCTCCGGAACGAATTAAGTACTTAACCCGAGGTACCACTGTATGTACTGTATGAATAATTGCAGCAAACTATTTATTAGATGATTGAGGGGGGGCTCCTGCCATTTGAGGATGGCGCATTGTCTCAATGCTGGTGGGGGGAGCAGGTTTTGAGAGAGCACTTTTTCACCTTATATACGCAGTAGGTCTCTGGGTTCTGCAGGAGAATAAGAACCTAAGAACAGCTTGCAGGATCAGATCATCAGCCCCAGCCATCCAGCCCAGCACCCCATTCTCATAGTGGCCACCAAGGCGGCTATGGGGATGTAGCGCTCATCTCGCTTTCAGGCCGAGGGAACCGGCGTTTGTCCACAGACAGCTTTCTGGGTCATGTGGCCAGCAGGACTAAACCGCTTCTGGCGCAAGGAGACACCGTGACGGAAACCAGTGCGCACAGAAACGCCGTTTACCTTCCCACCGCAGAGCTACCTATTTATCTACTTGCACTGGTGTGCTTTCGAACTGCTAGGTTGGCAGGGGCTGGGACAGAGCAACGGGAGCTCACCCCGTCACAGGGATTCGAACCGCCAACCTTCTGATCAGCAACCTCAACAGGTTCAGTGGTTTAGATGGCCTTGCCCTCTGTGAATTTCTCGAATCCTTTCTGAAGCTGTCCAAGTTGGTGGCCCATCTCAGCCTCTCTGCAGAAGTGAGTTCCATCGCTTAACTATGTGCTCTGTGAAGATGTCCTTTCTTTTTTCTGTTCTTTAAAAAAAAAATTATAAAAGTTTTCTTTGAATTACAAAAGAACGTGCAATCTCTCTCTCTCTTTTAGATCATAGAGTCTCTTAGTGATGTTCAATGTAAGACAATGTTGTATCTAGCATAGGGGTTGAAGGGGAAGAGAAGTGGGAGGAGAGAGAGCTGGGAGAGGATGAGTGTTAAAGTTGCAAATTATTTTTCCTTTTCTCAGAATGGATATATGTGTGAGTTTTTTTGTGACAGCGTGACTTGGGCAGGTCCTCTTTTTATTCATTTCTTGGATAGCCACAGGTTCTCGTATTATTCATCTCTCCTTGATGCCCCCCAAAATATCTGAAGCCCCTGCTGCCCAGAAACTTGGATCAGGGCCTTCAGTGTGGTGGCCCCAGAAACAGCATCCCAGTTGAGATATGACAGGCACATGCTATCTGCACTTTTTGGGGGGGGGGTATTGTTCTTCAAAACTATTTTTAAAAAAGTTTAACAGTGTTTGCAGCAAGTCTGCAGATTACCTTGAGATGTATATGGTGATTCATAATTTACCCGTTTTGTTATTGTTGTTTAGTCGTTTAATCGTGTCCGATTCTTCGTGACCCCATGGACCAGAGCACGCCAGGCACTCCTGTCTTCCACTGCCTCCCGCAGTTTGGTCAAACTCATGTTGATAGCTTCAAAAACACTGTCCAACCATCTCGTCCTCTGTTGTCCCCTTCTCCTTGTGCCCTCCATCTTTCCCAACATCAGGGGCTTTTCCAGGGAGTCTTCTCTTCTCATGAGGTGGCCAAAGTATTAGAGCTTCAGCTTCACGATCTTTCCTTCCAGAGAGCACTCAGGGCTGATTTCCTTCAGAATGGAGAGGTTTGATCTTCTTGCAGTCCATGGGACTCTCAAGAGTCTCCTTCAGCACCGTAATTCAAAAGCATCAATTCTTCGGCGATCAGTCTTCTTTATGGTCCAGCTCTCACTTCCATACATCACTACTAGTTTTACTCATTTTAACTATATATAAATATAACTTTATTTATATTCCACTTGATTGTAAACAGAACTTCTGAGCAGTATACCAAAAATAGCAGCGAAATTGTCAGTAAAGAGGTTTAAGCACCCTAGGTTGTAGCCAATGATAGCCATACTCAAAGCATACCCATTGAAATGACTAAATTAGGTCCATTCATCTCAATGGACATGCCCTGAGTAAGTTGGATAAAAAATCAAATACGTCAATAGTTCAGATAAAAAGCAGGTTAAAGCATCGGTCAGCGTCTACATGTCTGGATAGTTTTGCCTATTATTAGCAACATTGATATTAAGGAGGAGGAAAATGGCAAGGGGAGACAATGTTGTGCAATGCTTAGAGCGTCAGACCAAGACCTGGGAGTCCAGGGTTCAAATTCCCCACTTGGCCACAAAAATCAGTTGATGACCTTGGTCCAGTCACTGCCTCCCTAACCTACCTCGCAGGGTTGTTGTGGTGATTAAATGAGGAGGGGGGGGAGAATTGTGTATGCTACCTTGAGCTTCGTGGAGAAAAGGGTATCAAGGCAAAAAAAAAAACTTAAGGATTATATGCAATGCTACTCAAGAGTAGGGGACGCAGGTGGTGCTGTGGGTTAAACCACAGAGCCTAGGACTTGCTGATCAGAAGGTCGGCGGTTCGAATCCCCGCCACGGGGTGAGCTCCCATTGCTTGGTCCCTGCTCCTGCCAACCTACCAGTTCGAAAGCACATCACAGTGCAAGTAGATAAATAGGTACCGCTCCGGCGGGAAGGTAAGCGGCATTTCCATGTGCTGCTCTGGTTCGCCAGAAGCGGCCACATGCTCAGCCAATGAAGCGAGATGAGCGCCGCAACCCCTGAGTCATTTGCGACTGGATGTAATGGTCAGGGGTCCCTTTACCTTTACTCAAGAGTAGACCCACCGAAGTTAATTATCCCGACTGAGGGCCGTTGATTTCAATGAGATTCCCCTGAGCAGGATTTGGGAAGGGGAGACAGGAAAGTGGAATGGGCAAATTTGTCCATCTCAGCTTCAGACCACCTGTAAAAAGCCTGTGTGGTGTCAAACGCATGACAGGAGCGCCGGCTGTGAACCCTGAGCGCTTCAAGGTGCTTTGACGCACACTGGCACCATGGACACCCACCCGCTGATCCATCCACTTTCTCCGGCAGGCATCCCATGTGGTTTGAGTTACCACCTTGAGCAACACAGACAGGAGAGCGGAAGGTTGGTGGGAGTGGAGGGGCGAGGAGAAGTAGAAACCCCAACTTTGGGTTCCGTCCAAGAAGTGTCACACATCATCATCCGGCCTGTAATAATAACTACTTATCTAACAAGGGGGGACGTCAGACAGTTTGATTTGCCAATTAGCCTCACACTGAGCTGCTAACCAAAAGCAGATGGACTGATACGTTATCTCAGTGTTTCCCCGACAAAAAGGGAGAGGGAGAGAGAGGCAAGACGCTTTTGCCTGGGTTGAAACAGGAGGCACACTCTGTTCTTAACACCCAAAAATTAAAGGGGGACTGCTAGAGCTGGGCAAAGGGTCCTCCCTCATTTGTCTGTGCGAGTCGCCGTTCTCAGCAACTCATCCAGAGATGTGACAGGCACCCTCCTCCACCTGTTACAGCTGGGGTGTTCTGGTGGGACCCAGAAGCAACGGGATGATGCTTCCAGGTAAGGCTGCCATCTGGAGCAAGGGTCAAACCTCTCAAAGATGATTAAAACAGATGAGCTTCCGCAACCAGCCCAAATGTCCTGTTCACCGTGGCCGAGGTGGAAGTAGATTGGGGGAATAATAGGGCTGCCGTACATCCAGATTTCCCCAGACATTAGAGGGATTTCAAAGGCAGAATTGATGTCCAGGGGGAGGGTTTCTGAAAGGCAGCGCTTTGTCCTGGATCTTAGGCAAGTCAATAAAAAAAAATCACATTTTTGTAAATTTTAAAATTTTATATATGATTTATTTATGATGGCCAATACTTTAAAAAAAGCTCAAATTTTTGGGGGGTGTCCTGGTACCTTATGGGGGTATAGGAGATAAGAAGAGATTAGGTGAGAGGAATGATGTGTCTCTGTCTGAAATACGACTTGTCCCGGACCTCCCACTTTTATTTGCCACTTTTATTTTCCTTTGAACACCACCCAGTCCAAACGGGCAGCTTGCATCGATCAGAGGGAAGTGGGGTGCAAAACAGTTGTCTTCCAAAACAACCCCTCAAGGATGCTTAAACACAGATGTGGGGAACCAGTGGCCTGCCAGATGTGGCCTAACTACAGCTCCCATCATCCCAAGCCATTGCTTGCTGGGGTTCATGGGAGAGGTAATTCCCCACCCTCTGGGGGAGCCAAAGGTTCTCCTCACCTGCTCTAACCCATCCCATACAAATGAAAATATTTAGGAACCAATCTGGATCTGCCACAAATATTGGGGTGGGAGATGGGTTGCAATAGGAAAAACAGTATCCCGTCCCCCAGCCCCATTACATTATTCCAGAAAATCAGCTGAATGATGACGAACATGTGTGGAAGCATGCAAAAAAATAATCCAGCAACTATAGTACAGTGGTACCTTGGGTTACATATGCTTCAGGTTACAGACTCTGCTAACCCTGAAATAGTACCTCATGTTAAGAACTTTGCTTCAGGATGAGAACAGAAATCGTGCTCCGGCGCCGCGGCGGCAGTGGGAAGCCCCATTAACTAAAGTGGTGCTTCAGGTTAAGAACAGTTTCAGGTTAAGAATGGACCTCCGGAACGAATTAAGTACTTAACCCGAGGTACCACTGTACTATAAACAGCAACTATAGTACTATAAAAGCTTGGCGCAGAAAGGACCCCAGAATAGGGTTACCAGACGTCCCCGGTTTCCGGGGACAGTCCCCGGATTTGCAAGTCTGTCCCCGGGAAACGTGGCAGTGGCAGCCTCAGCAGCCCGGAGCCAGCCTGGTAGCACAGTTGGCTCTGGCTGGCTTCAGGAGCTGCTCGCTGACCGCTGCCACGGTGCCCGCCATTTTTCCTGCGCCACGGCAGCAAGCAGCTCCTGAAGCCAGCCAGAGCCAACTGTGCTACCAGGCTGGCCCCTCCTGGGCAACGGCCACCCGCCTGTGACGCCCGGGCCTCCCCTGATCTGTCAAAACAAAGGGGGAAGGAGATCGGGGAAGGCTCAGGAGTCATGGGCAGGCAGCCCGCCATTGTCCAGTTTTTAAACAGGGTGCGAAAGAAGGGCTTTGCACCTTTATACAATATGCATGTGTGCTTGGGCCCAGGGTCTTTTGCCTCACCATCCCCACCACCGTGGTACCTCGGGTTACATACACTTCAGGTTACAGACGCTTCAGGTTACAGACTCCGCTAACCCAGAAATAGTACCTCGGGTTAAGAACTTTGCTTCAGGATGAGAACAGTAATTGTGCTCCGGCAGCGCGTTAGCAGCAGGAGGCTCCATCAGCTAAAGTGGTGCTTCAGGTTAAGAACGGTTTCAAGTTAAGAACAGACCTCCAGAACGAATTAAGTTCTTAACCCAAGGTACCACTGTGCAGAATCCGTTCCGGAGCCCCATTCGCAACATGAGCAGAACGCAACCCGTGTCTGCGCGTCTGCGGGTCGTGATTCACCGCTTCTGAGCATGCGCGTGACATCATTTTAAGCGTCTGCACATGCACGAGTGGCAAAACCCAGAAGTAAACCTTTCCGGTACTTCCAGGTCACCGCAGGATGCAACCTGAAAAGATTTAACCTGAAGCAAACGTAACAAGAGGTATGACTGTACTGACTCCCTGTTGCTTGTTGTTTAGTCGTTTAGTCGTGTCCGACTCTTCGTGACCCCATGGACCAGAGCACGCCAGGCACTCCTGTCTTCCACTGCCTCCTGCAGTTTGAACAAACTCATGCTGGTAGCTTCGAGAACACTGTCCAACCATCTCGTCCTCTGTCGTCATCTCCTCCTTGCGCCCTCCATCTTTCCCAAAATCAGGGGAACATCCATGAAGGGGTCCCTGTTGCTACTCAGCTTAAAAAAAAATAAGTGTCCCCAGATTCATTGAAAAAAATCCGGTAACCATACCCCAGAAGGATCCCAAATTTTTTGTGTGAGTCGTTTTACTGAGTGGGGTCCTGGTCTTCTTGCCTGAAAGACCAGCTCTGGTGGTCCTACTGTCCTGAACAAGACAAATTGAAACAGGTGGACAAGAGAGTTGAAAGCTTGCCAGTGTGCTAGCAGGGAACACTCAAAATCCCTTTTCTCTCTTCTCTTCTCTCCCGCTAACTTCCCCCTCCAACTTTCACACACTCAGAGTTGCGTTTATCATCTTCAAAAAAAAAAGAGGTGTTTCAATAGCATTAAAGAGCTGATTTGAAGGTACTGAAGCCATGAAAATTCAGAGTTCGGGCTGAGAGAGAGAGGGAGGGGGGAAATCCTCTTGAAGCTTTGCCCCAACTTACAGAAAGAGCATCTGAGAACGTTTGCTATGGGCCTCTCTGTCTCTGAGCTGGTTGGCTTAGACTGGTCTGAAGATAGAGGAGACCAGGAGAGGAAGGAGTTGGCAGAAAAAAGAGGGGAAAATCAGAGCTTTTCAAGAGAATCAAACAGTAAGTAGGCCAGCTTTATAAAAGACTCAGATTCCACATAGGGATTGGACTTTATTCGCCGTGAACATTGGTAATAAAGCAGTATGTGGTGGTGTTTTCACAATTCTAAAGCCTGGCAGAACGTGGTGCTGTGGTTAGGGAGAGGAGAAGAAACTGGATACTGGATCAGGCCAATGGCCCATCCGGTCCAGCATCCTGCTTTCACAGGAGCCAAACATACCCTCCAACTTTTCTATGATGAAAATAGGGACATCCTATTCCATATTAAGAATAAGAATATTTTTTTTATCTACATCCCATCCATCTGACTGTTTTGTCCCAGCCACCCTGAGAGTCTTCCAACGTATATAAAAACATAATGAAACATTTAAAGCAGCAGTTCTCAACCTGTGGGTTCCCAGATGTTGTTGGACTACAACTCCCATCATCCCTGAGCTCTGGCCTTGCTAGCTATGGGTGATGGGAGTTGTAGTTCAACAACATCTGGGGACCCATAGGTTGAGAAAGGCTGATTTAAAGGATTCCATCTACAGCAGGCATCCCCAAACTTGCCCTCCAGATGTTTTGGGACTACAACTCCCATCATCCCTAGCTAACAGGACCAGTGGTCAGGGATGATGGGAATTGTAGTCCCAAAACATCTGGAGGGCCAAGTTTGGGGACTAGACAACCCTTGGGGTCCCTACAATTCCATGGTTCTATTATTCTATAACCCCGAGTTGATGGCCGCATCTTACAGCAGTGAGTTCCGTGGGTTTAACTCTACTCTGTGTCAAGAAGTCCTTTCCATTTGCTCATCCGGAATCAGCTTCACCAAAGAACCCCAGTGACAAGGAAGGAAGAGGGAGGGAAAGCCACTTCCGCCCTGCAGATTGCAGGCGTCACAGCCCCAGCCCCCACGCGATTGGGAGAATCCCCAGCCGCATCACCCCCTGGCCAGCCAATCAGCCGGCTCTGGGGGCGTGGCCTGCCCTATTTAACGCAGGCGCAGCCAGGGATCTCCCTCCTTTCCCGCCTATCAGCTGTTCCTGTTTCCCACCCTCCCACCCTTTAAGGTTTTCGTTCCTTGACCTTGCTATGGACCTTGGTTGGTCGCCGTTGAGGGGCCTGGTAGGAATTTTTCCACTTGTCAAATTGGCACCAGCCACTTGGTTTTCGCCTACCTCGTAGCAAATCATCACAACTTTCTGGGTATTTGCAGTTAGGCATTGGTATAGTTCTATAGATGGAAGAGGAGAGGTAACGCCATCACCTGCCCCGTATATTGAAGGATAGCCCGATAAAGGATTCCGGGGGGCGTGGTCCTGTCCGAAGCCTATGGAGGTGAGGGCCTAAGGCACGCCCCCGAACAGTGACCCCGGGGGAGTTCCTAGTTGATGTGCATCAGCAGGACTCCCCCTACTGGTGGTTAACCCTTCCCGGACTTCAAGCAGACAGGCTGAAGCCAGATAGTCGGTTAGGACCAATGCCTAAGCCAATACTGCTCATCACCTGTAACCAATAAAGTTGTGGCCTTATTTAGCCCATTAACCTTAATAATTGTGTCATGTGTCTTTATTTCCACTGGGGGGGGGGCGGGAACTCGCCACACAACCTTCTCTCCGAGCAGCAATGTACAAATCAACAGGTGTCCATTTCATCCCACAAGGCTCTGGAATTACTCCTGCCTCATGGTGTAGCTTTGAATGGCATCCTGGAAGAAGGCGGTCGTATTGCGCTCCGGGTGAAAGAAAAGGATGTAACATTTGGGGCCAAAGTAGCCCACGCAGATACTGAACAAGTTGGACAGGACGGTGGCCGCTTCAAAGACAATCACCACGAACCCTTCGAAAATGGACATGACAAGGAAGAGGGCCACCCAGGAGCCAAAATAGCCCGTCATGCACAAGGTGATGTATTTGGCTTCGTTGTAGCTCTTCGGCAAGGCCTTCCCCATGTAGGCAAAGCAAAAGCAAAGGAAACACAAACTCATGTCAAAGGCATTGTTGAAGACCGTGGTGGCGCGGTAGTCCTGGTTGCACATCAAGATGAGTACGGCCGGGTGGTTGCTCACCCGGGTTCGGAAGGGTACCGGCTTGTTGAAGTAGATATTGAGCGCTACGATGAAGACCTTGATGACCAAGACGACGGCGACAAAGACCCTCTGCCCGTTGTACTTCCGCCAGGCGTCGTAGGCCCGAGGCAACTGGGCGGCCATCTTGAAGACGCAGATGATCTGGAAGGAGCGGACAGTGATGCAGGCAATGCAGGTGGTGAAGCAGAGGCTGAAGACCGTTTGGCGGCAGAAGCAAACCAGCTCCGTCGGACGGCCCACGAAGAAGAGGGCACTGCAGAAACCAGCGGCCAGGGAGGCGATCATCAGGAAGCAGAGGCGGCCCCCGGCAGACTTCACCACTGGCGTGGCAGAGTGGCGGGTGAAGAGGGCCAAGGTCCACAAGGTCGCCAGGAGGCCAAGGGTCGAGAGAGAAAGGAGGACGATGGAGATGGCGCCGCCCCAGTGGATGTAGAGCAGCTGTTTCATGAAGCACTCTTCTTTGCCGGGTTCCGACCACATGTCCAGCGGACACTCCTGGCAGGTGAAACTGTCTGCCGACCAAAAAGGACACACACCACAGACACACATAATTAGTCAAAGTTAAGTTGTCACTATATCAGGGGCTGGAAATTTAATTGGTTTGCTTTGTCCAACAAAAAGGTTGGTTGATGGATGGGTGGTGACTGGGAAAAGTGAACTGACAATCTTTGGCCCAACTATAAACCATTTTAAAAGGTAGAATTTATCTAGCTGACCTTCCTTCGCAATATTTCACTCTGTGGCTTTGGGAGGATATTCTGTTTAGTTGTTTGCAATGAATTTTCCTCTCAGTCTTGAAGCAGATTTATGTTGTGTCATGTTTGTTTCAATACTAAAGAGGATGCTCTCTGAACGCAGAAATTCCCTGATTATTATTATTATTCTGCATTTGCATTTGTTTGTTAAGACAGGGGTAGGCAACCTAAGGCCCATGAGCCGGATGCGGCCCAATCACCTTCTCAATCTGGCCCGTGGACGGTCCGGGAATCAGCATGTTTTTACATGCATAGAATGTGTCCTTTTATTTAAAATCCATCTCTGGGTTATTTGTGGGGCCTGCCTGCTGTTTTTACATGAGTAGAATGTGTGCTTTTATTTAAAATGCAGCTCTCGGTTATTTGTGGGGCATAGGAATTTGTTCATTTCTCCCCCAAAAAATATAGTCCGGCCCACCACATGGTCTGAGGGACAGTGGACCGGTGGACTGCTGAAAAAGTTTGCTGACCCCTGTTTAAGAAGCTTTAGCTTCCGTTGTAGACCCTCTGGCTGGGTCTGGTTTTTCCATTAGGCATGCTAAATGTTTAGAGCTCCACCAGCAGAGATCTTCTTACTTGCTCACAGAGCTGAAAAGCCATGGGTCTCCTTCTCTCACAACTGCAACTGGGCAGGTTGTAGCAGAATTCTCGTGTACTTGGATCTATGACTATGGTGCCTATAAAATGTACATATTTATCTGTAGATCTAATATTGGAAGGATGGGCAGGGGGCGTTACGATTATAAGAGTGCCAATGGTCTACAAAGACTTTAATGCAGCCCTAGACCCTATAATCCCTAAGAGAAAAGCTTCAGGGTTGCTGTTGTTTTGTATTATCATTTAAACATCTTTTTTATCTCACCATATATCATTTCCCAAAATGCCCTCGGTTTCTTATGAGTCACAGTTTTGAGTGTCATAGGCGCCAACCCCCTGGGGTCCTGGGTGCCTGAGCACCCACAATATTCCCCACAGTCGGGGGGCCAAGTTGGAACTCCTGTCTAGTGTTATGAGAGAGGGAGGAAAACTATTTTTTCCATTTGCTTTCCCCAGGCCATGCATCATTTTATAGACCGCTAACATCACTGACTTGCCTTTTCTCTAAGCTAAAAGCAGAGTGGGTGGCAGGCTTTTCCCCATACCCACCACCTACACAAACTCTGATGGTAGACATAAGATTATAAGAAGAGCCCTCCTGGATCAGACCAGATGAAGATGACCTGCACTACAACTAATCCAGAATGCGGCAGCTAGACTGGTAACTGGAAGCAGCCACTGAGACCACATAACGCCAGTCCTGAAAGACCTACATTGGCTCCCAGTACGTTTCCAAGCACAATTCAAAGTGTTGGTGCTGACCTTTAAAGCCCTAAACAGCCGCGGCCCAGTATAGCTGAAGGAGCATCTCCACCCCCATCGTTCAGCCCAGACACTGAGGTCCAGCCAGGGGCGGGGCGAACCGCTTGGCGGCGCACGTGCAACGTCCATACGGACTGCGCACGTGCGGCAGCACATACGGTCGTCATGTGAGCAGCAGCCCGTACGGATACCCATATCGACAGCGCACGAGAGTGGCAGTCCATACGGACGCCGTGCGAGCAGCGCCCATACTAACTGCGTGCACGCCCTTGGCCGCTCTACAGCTGGGGGGGCAGCGGGCCATCTTGTCACACATACCCCTGAGTGGTGCCCAGGATGACCCCCCCTTCGTACACTCCTGGGTCGAGCGCCAAGGGCCTTCTAGCAGTCCCCTCACTGGGAGAAGCGAAGTTACAGGGAACCAGGCAGAGGGCCTTCTTGGTAGTGGCGCCTGCCCTGTGGAACGCCCTCCCACCAGATGTCAAGGAAATGAACAACAATCTGACTTTTAGAAGACATCTGAAGGCAGCCCTGTTTGGGGAAGCCTTTAATATTTGATAAATTATTGTATTTTAATATTTTTCTGGAAGCTGCCCAGAGTGGCTGAGGAAACCCAGCCAGATGGGCGGGGTACAAATAATAAATTATTATTATTGTTATTGTTATTATTATTATTAGATGGGGACTCGTACACTCTAGCATCCTGTTCTCACAGCAGCCACCCGGATGCGCCTCCAAAAGGAAACCTGCAAATAGGACCTGAGCACAACAGCAGCTCTTCCTTCCTGTGGTTTCCAGCAAGTGGTATTCAGAAACTTACTGCTGCTGTTGAGAAAGGTCCCGGCCTCACACTGCACACACTCAAAACAGCAGGTGAGCACCCCGATCAATTTCTTCTTATGTCCCGCCTCACATTGCTCTGAGCAGATGGACTGAGGCGCCTGCAAATGAGAGAGCATGAAAAGAATTATACTTGATGTGCTCACCACTTATATACCGGTACATACACACACTGTGTGTGTGTGTGTGTGTGTGTGTGTGTGCGTGCGCACGCGCGCGTGCACATTTTTTTTGACGTTTTAACATTATGAGGAAAGTGAGGATTTACAGAAGGAAAGTAAGAAAGAAAGAAAGGAAGGAGAGAGAAAATAGAAGAAGGACGTTGTGCAACCTGCTTGCAAAAGGAAACACTGCAGTGTGTGTGGTGAAATAAACAAAAACGAAACAAACCAAAATGTTAATCTTAATTCCCTTGCTTTCTTATCATGTGCACACCATATGACTACGGATACAATTATAGCAATAAAATAAAATAAAATTCTTAAGTGTTATATATTAATTTGTATTTTGTATCTGTATTTTTGTTTCTTTGTCTTATAAGGCTGATTAATATTTTACAGCATTTTAAATGCGTTTTTGGAAGGGGGGGTTATTGTGTGTTTTTTGTTTTTGTTTTAACTATTGACTTGTGTTTTTTATCTTGTCTGTTTATCCTGTGAACAGCCCTGAGATCAGGTGACAAAAGGCAGTATATAAATCTGATAAATATATAAAATTCTTGGGTGTGTTGTATCTTAACTATTGTATGTTCTTCTAAACCATACTAGAGCATAAATAGGAGAAACTGTTTATATGCCACCTTATTCATAAACAAAGTGTACTGCCCAAAAAACCAAAAACCTGTCTTTTTTGCTAGACACTCCAAAGCCTTTCCGTTTTTGTGGCCAAGGGGGTGGGATTTCTAACAAGGCTAATGCCAAGACCTTTGAATGTCAATCGCCCAAATTAGCCAGCTCAAACTTTTGCTCCCCTTTTGTTGTTCATCCCCCCCCCACACACACACACAATTTTTATTATTTATTTTATCATGGTGATAAATCGGAATCTTCCTTCCTACAGGAAGGCCCTCTAACATCTTCCAGAGCAGAGGGTCTTCTGTTTGTAAGCCCGTCCATGATGCCAAGGGTTGTCACCAGGAAAATTGTCAATTTCGGTCAGTTACATTTATTTGTTGAGTTCCTTGGAATTTCATTCCCAGTGATGTGTTTAAGACACGGCTCCAGAAGTGCAGGATCTTAACGGCATCTCCAGGTGAGACACAGATAGTTTAAAGGTAAAGGTAAAGGGACCCCTGACATTAGGTCCAGTCATGGCCGACTCTGGGGTTGCGGCACTCATCTCGCTTTATTGGCCGAGGAAGCCGGCGTACAGCTTCCGGGTCATGTGGCCAGCATGACTAAGCCGCTTCTGGCGAAGCAGAGCAGCGCACGGAAACACCGTTTACCTTCCTGCCGGAGCGGTACCTATTTATCTATTTGCACTTTGACGTGCTTTCAAACTGCTAGGTTGGCAGGAGCAGAGACCGAGCAACGGGATAACTGCCTCTCTGGCAGTGATCCTGGAGTAGCTTAGCTGTGCGCTTTCCTTTGTATAGTGTCAAATTGCTGCGGTTCAAAACCCCGTGATTGTAAAACAAAAAAACAAAACAAAACAACCACCCTTAAAACAGTTTAAAGGTAAAGGTAAAGGGATCCCTGATCATTAGGTCCAGTCGTGGCCGACTCTGGGGTTGCGGCGCTCATCTCGCTTTATTGGCCGAGGGAGCCGGCGTACAGCTTCCGGGTCATGTGGCCAGCATGACTAAGCCGCTTCTGGCAAACCAGTGCAGCGCACGGAAACGCTGTTTACCTTCCCGCCATACTTTGCACTGTGACGTGCTTTCGAACTGCTAGCTTGACAGAAGCAGGGACCAAGCAATGGGAGCTCACCCCGTCACGGGGATTCAAACCACCGACCTTCTAGGCTCTGTGGTTTAACCCACAGCGCCACTCGCGTTCCATTAAAACAGTTTACAACGAGTTAAAAACAGCAAAAAAAACCCCACAACTCTTGGATATAATCAAAAGATAAAAATCAGCAACAAAACAAAAACAGATGCGGATGGCGCTGTGGTCTAAACCACCGAGCCTCTTGGGCTTACTGATCAGAAGGTTGGCGGTTCGAATCCCCGTGATGGGGTGAGCTCCCGTTGCTCTGTCCCAGCTCCTGCCAACCTAGCAGTTTGAAAGCAGACCAGTGCAAGTAGATAAATAGGTACCTCTGTGGCGGGAAGGTAAACGGCGTTTCCGTGCACTATGGCTTCCATCAAGGTGTTCTGTTGTGCCAGAAGCGGTTAAGTCATGCTCGCATCATGACCCGGAAAGCTGTCTTTGGACAAATTCCAGCTCCCTCAGCCTGAAAGCACTGCAACCCCATAGTCGCCTTTAACTGGACAACCGTCCAGGGGTCCTTTACCTTTACCTAATGTTTGGAACATCACATTAGGCCTGGCAATCTTCCACTGGCTTCCAGTTCATCTCCAGGTCCAATCCAAGGTGTTTCTTCACTTACAACGCTCTGTGGGGATTCGGACATCAGTACCTAACAGAACATGTCCACCTGTTTGTAAGGACCCTTTTCCCAATAGCTCAGCAGGTAAAGCATAAGACTCTTAATCTCAGGGTTGTGAGTTCAAGTCCCACGTTGGGTAAAAGATTCCTGTATTGCAGGGAGTTGGACTAGATGGTCCTAGATGGCCCTTCCAAATCTACAATTCTATGTCTTGAAACAGCCTTCATCCACCTGGTACCCTCAAAATACCTGCGACTACAGCTCTCATCAGCCCTGGCATCCTTCATCAGCTCTGTGCCCAATTTCATCCCCTTTACATGCACTGTAGACATTTTCAAAATGACAAAAAAAAAAGCAGCGGTGATTATTATATCTGTCTTTCAAAGACAAAGCTCTATACAGGGACGCCTCAAGGAGTTAACCTCCAAACAGGCACAAGGTGGCAGTCTTGAGCCAATGTAAACAAGTTGTGGGACCCGCCTGGTGCAGATATCTATCAGAAGGGGGGAACTGAGATTTCTATGGACTTGTTTGCATTCACCCTAAAGCATATTGGTAAATTATAGGGAAGGACAGGAGCTGAGTTGCAGAGCTCCTGCCTTGCATGCAGAAAGCCTGCAGTTCAATCGCTGGCACTTCCAGGTAGGGCCGGGAAGGACTCCCTGCCTGGAACCCAGGTGAACTCTGCCGGTCAGTGCAGGAAGTATTGAGCTGAGTGGAGCAATGATCTTCAGGCAGCTTCCTCAGGGTTTTGGGTCGGAGACAATTCCGATGGCTCTGTTGGGGGTTGAGCCTCAGATCTCCAAGCAGGTATCGAGCTGTGGACCTTCCTCAGAAAGTGACGGTCAATATTGTCCACATCTCCAGAATTTCCCTGACATAGCCAGTCAGAAATACTATCCAGGCAGAAATTGCTGTAATGTCCGGGAAAACCCGGACGCACGTCAACCCATGTCGGAAGGGTAGATTTTTGCAAACGTCCTTTAAAAAAAGCTCAAAAAGCTCAATTTTTTTGAAAATTTGAAATATGGCAACCCTAGTCCATGGTAATTTGTGGCCTGGACCCTTCCAGATTAGACTGTTGCAATTTGGGGGGTCAGGGGTCGGTGGGTGCAGTCCTTGAAAACTGTCCACAAGCTTCAGTTAGAACAAAACCTCCGCTAGCTCACCTAAACTCCCTGAAATCCCCATTTTTGACATTTGTAGTTCTCAATCAGAGGTGGGTGGAACCTGTGGTCCTCCAAAGATTGTTCAACCACAGCTCCCAGCATCATCCCTGACTACTGGCCATCCACACTGGACTGATGGGAGTTGTAGTCCAAGGACGTCTGAAGGACCACAAGGTGCCCATCTCTTAATTAGGCAATCACTTGTCCTTATTGCCCTAGGCTACCTCCACCACAACTCTGCCTGTTGCTGCCTCCCTCCCATGGGTTGCTGGACTCTAGGTCCCATCATCTTCCCTGACCATAGGTCATGCTGGCTGGGACTGATGGGAGTTGGAGCCCAACAACACCTGGCCTTAGATGTCCCACCCCCCAACCTTGAGATACAACGCCAGGTCTCAATGGAAGTTCCCACCACCACTAAGAAGACCCTTGTATCTAGTAAGTACCCAATGGGTTCATTCCACAACAGGAGAAAGACCTCGGAGGTGGAATGGGCTGTCTGGCACAGGGCAGCCATGGGAGTCCCTTGAGACGCTACTCACTGTGTTGTTTGCGGTGTGCCAGGTGATGATGTTTTCATTGACGTCGAGCCTTCCCTGCAACGAATTATAGGAAGCAATCTTCTTGAAAGGCTCGCCGGGAACGTTCCATTGCCACTGTATGACCTCGAAACCGTTCGGTGGGTCTCCTTTCTGGTCAAAGTTGATCACGGTCCTCAGCAGGGTGAAGTTCACCTTGTGCATCTCCTTCAGCAGCTACAACACGAGGAGAGAGGTACTGTTTGTGCGGCAACGCCAAGCCATTTTGAGCTCAGGCCTCAAAACCACACTACAACCACCACCGCTCTCCCTGAATCTACTCTTGCAGATGCAGCAAGTGAGTGACCCCCATAGAAACACCCTATGTCATTTTTTGCTTACCTCAAGGGCGCCCTCTGTGCTGCAGTACCAGGGGCCCACTTTAGCATTCTGTCAGCTGACCCCAAAGAGCCAATCCCTGCCCAGGCTCTATCTCTCCCTCTAGTTTCAATGTTCAGCATTCAGCTGTTGTTTAGGTACCCAAAACAGCACCACCCACATGGGGTCATTCCAGCAGTTGACCCAACAGATTGTGCCCAGTGGCCCTGGAATGATGGCAGACTGTTGGAAAGGGGTTTTTTTTTTTTTTTGTAGCTGGAAGGCTGCATTTCCTCCTGGGTCTCCTTACTGGGGTCATTGGTAGGGCTGGGCGATATATCGTCCAAAACTAGTTTCAAGTCCATTATCATGATATCGGCTTTGTAATTTTTTACCTGGGAATATATTGTAAATCACAGTGTGTGTTAGGACTGGGCAAGGTATATCGTCCAAAATTGTTTCAACTCCATATCACGATACCAGTTTTGTAATCTTTAACCTGGGAATATATTGTGAATCATGATGCGTCTTTGTGTTTGTGTACAAAAAATCACAGCGTGGGGGGAAACCGTGAAGCCAGCCGATGCCTCTACAGTACATAGCTCCATCCTTATTTCAGACACCGTGATATATTGGTTATGTCGCAATGTTTACCTGGTGACATATTGCATTGTTGAAAACCAGATAATCGCCCAGCCCTAGTCACTTGCGGAACCAGAGGCAAAATTTGGTTCAAATTTTTCTTTGGTAGGCAAATTTCTACACTCGCGTTCATCATCCCTCTCTATCCTCCGTCCACTGGGTAAGTCAGGGCCAGTGAGGGGGTAGGGCCCTGGGGCGGGGGTGTGGTTTTGGGACGGGGCACAGCCTGTAAGGACCCCCAGAGGCCAGATAAAGAGGTCTGGATGGCCTCAGCTGGCTCCCTGGCCTCATTTTCTCCATCCAACCCTAAACAACCGTGTCTTGCAGCCTCCCGCCTTTGGTCAGGCCTCCATGAATACCGTATTTTTCGCTCTATAAGACGCACCAGACCATAAGACACACCTAGGTTTTGGAGGAGGAAAACAGGGGAAAAAATATTCTGAATCTCAGAAGCCAGAACAGCAAGAGGGGTCTCTGCGCAGTGAAAGCAGCAATCCCTCTTGCTGTTCTGGCTTCTGGGATAGCTACGCAGCCTGCATTCGCTCCATAAGACGCACACACATTTCCCCTTACTTTTTAAGGTACCCCTGCCCATACGGGCCAGTCGTGTCCGACTCTAGGGTTGTGCGCTCATCTCACTTAAGAGGCCGGGAGCCAGCACTGTTCGAAGACACTTCCAGGTCACGTGGCCAGCGTGACGAAGCTGCTCTGGCGAGCCAGCACCAGTGCAGCACACGGAAACGCCGTTTACCTTCCCGCTATAAAGCGGTACCTATTTATCTACTTGCACTTAGGGGTGCTTTCGAACTGCTAGGTGGGCAGGAGCTGGGACCGAAAGACGGGAGTTCACCCCGCCGCGGGGATTCGAACCGCCGACCATACGATTGGCAAGTCCTAGGCACTGAGGTTTTACCCACAGCGCCACCCGCGTCCCTTCCTTACTTTTTAGGAGGGAGCAAAAAATACGGTACATTCCCTCCCTCCCCAGCCATGTGGCAGTGATGCGGGAGTTCACCTCCCACGGATAAATCTCCCGCCGGTCGCATCTCGTGGCGCTGCATCTTAGCAGCTGGTGCAAGGCATGCGCGACCACGTAAACGGCCGAGTAGACGTTGAAGTTGATGCGGTCCCCTGTGCCCCGGAGGCTCTTGTCGTAGGAGCAAGCCTCCGCCAGACAGTCGTCGCATTCCTGGTTGCACGTTGCCGCGCCGGAGGCGTCCTGGCCTTCGCCGCCTTCCCCCGGGTGGGACGGACCCCTGATGCGGAAGTCGTCCATCCCAGGGACGGGCACTTCCCTCACGGCCACACCAAAGATGGTGCCCACACTCGAGATGTTGGCGACGTCGTGGGTGGTCGGGTCGATGGACCAGGCCTCTGCGGCGATCCACACGACGTCCGTCATCTCCTGGCGGATGACTTCTCTGAAGAACGTGGGGAGAGGCAGTTCCAGGCTGAGGATGATCACCACTTTGGCCGTGCTCCTGCTGATCTTGGTCACAATACTGCTGATCCACTCCTCTGTGCTGTTGCCCGAATCGTGAGGATCCTTTCCCTGGACTGGGATGGTCTCCTGGAAGGCAATGCAGCCTCGGGTGGCCTGGGCTCGCAACAGCTGCAGGTTTTGTTGGCCATAGTCGTCGTCGCTGGAGAGGACAATGAACCAGTTCCACTTGAAGTGCTGCAGGAGCTGGAGCATAACAGCGATCTGCTGCTCGGCGCTTGGGATGGTGCGGAAAGCCACCGGGAAGACCTTAGGGTTGCCCAGGAACTCGGTGGTGGCGCTGTAGGTGATCTGGAGTGGAAGGAGAGCATAGCTGTCAACTTACGGATTTGAAGGGACCAGCAGCCTTGAAAATAAGAGATCAGCAGCCAAAATAAGGGATTTTAGTCAACCAGCAGCCAAACAAAGCCTCAAGCGGTGGTTCCCACAGCGCAGCAACCCGGGAAAGGGGATGCAACAAGGGAAACCACCGTAACCTCTCCGCTGGGAAGCGGTGAGCAAAGGCAAGTCCCCAGACAACGCGGCCGATTTGATTGACACAAGGCATGCAAGCTCCACCCCCCAGTCGTTCTTAGACTCCTTATTAGGTGAGCAACGCAGCCAAGCAACACAGTTGGAGCCTCCCTCCTCCCTGGCCGGCAAGGAGGGAGGGAGATGAGCTGCTTCCTTGGAAACCCAGGAAATTTAAGGGACATCATCAATAAGGGACAGCAATAAGGGACTTTCCCACCAAATAAGGGACGGTTGACAGCTATGAAGGAGAGCCGAGTCACCCTCAGGGCGACCAAAGAAGAGAACCTCATAGGAGGGCACAGCACCAGCAAGGCAGGACTAGCAGATGAAACTGATGGAATATGTAGAAACCGCTAGCTTAAACTAGCAGAATCAGAGATTAGGAAGAAAGAGTTTTTAAAGAAGAGTGGGGGGGGGGATTGCGGAATACTTGAAAAATTATTGTAAACAACTTAAAACGTTAGCAGGGTGGGAATAAATTGAGCAGTTGGACTACACGTGGAGGGGAAAACTGGAAAAGAAAGAATAAGAAATACCGTATTTTTCGCTCTATAAGACGCACCAGACCATAGGACGCACCTAGTTTTTGGAGGAGGAAAACAAGAAAAAAAATATTCTGAATCTCAGAAGCCAGAACAAGAGGGATCGCTGCGCAGCGAAAGCAGCAATCCCTCTTGCTGTTCTGGCTTCTGGGATAGCTGCACAGCCTGCATTCGCTCCATAAGACGCACACACATTTCCCCTTACTTTTTAGGAGGGAAAAAGTGAGTCTTATAGAGCAAAAAATACGGTAGCTAGAATATGCAGCGGTAAAGGAAAAATGAAATGAACCATAGAAGGGGGGGAGGGAAGTCAAAGCTAAGTAAGCTGGTAATATGTGCAAATTAGAGTGGCTGGGGAAACCCAGTCACATGGGTGGGTATTATTATTATTATTATTATTATTATTATTATTATTATTATTAAACAGGACATCCCTATTTTCATCAGTGAACTTTTGGAGGATATACATAATGCCAGCTAGGCGAAAATACTGAGAGAATGACTCCAGGCCGGCCAGAGGCATGGCTTGTGGAGAGGAGGCGTGGCCTTGGGAGGCTTCCAAGGGCCAGACGTTGAGGTGTGAGGGGCCGCATTCCACCCCTGGGGCCCGCAGTTCTCTGCTCCTGCCGAGGAGGGCCACCAACTTTACCTGTGGGACGAGGAACTGGCTCAAGAGGAAAGCGGCTGTCACCGCTGCCTGAGACGAGTCTGGCCCGATGACGGCTACCACCCTCGGGCGGTACTGCGTGTAGTTGGTCTCGATATCCAGCAGGGAGCGGTTGTTGGAGAGGAAGTATAAGATCGGATGGATGGTGTTGGTGAGGTAGCAGACGTCCACCATCTCGTAGCCCAGCCGCACCCCTGGCAGGAGGGCGCTGGCTTTGTTGATCTCTTCTACCGCGTAGCGCATGGCCTGGAGGTAGCTGTAGCTCACGACTTTCAGATTGTACCTGGGAGAGGGGTGAGAGGCGATGCACTGAGGGCCAGCTCTGGACCGGGAAGGCCGGGCAAAGCTCCGGTTGAGTCGCCTGCTCTTCTTTAAAAGGATTCCAGCAAGCATCGTTAAAAAATGTGAAACACAAGAACATCAGAAGCATAGCTGTCAAGTGTCCCTTATTTGGCGGGACAGTCCCTTATCCCAGGGCCATGTCCCACTGCTGTCCCTTATTGATGATGTCCCTTAAATAAGCTACTGAAGGTAATGGGGCCCTTTCTATGTCCAGCTGTGCTTTGTCAACAACAAATTTTTGCTGTTTTTTTGTGTTGAATATATGCTATATGGTAATTTATAGGACCTAATAGGTATCTAAAGCCATTTGCACGCAACAAAATATGTATTTTATCAAAGTAATTGTTGATCCCTTATTTTGGCTGCTGATCCCTTATTTCTGAGGCCGCTGGTCCCTTATTTTCAAATCTATAAGTTGACAGCTATGATCAGAAGCCATCAGACCCATGGTCTAGCTGCCTGCACTGACTGGCAGCAGCTCTCCTGGCCTTCAGGCAAGCCTGTCCAGATGCATATTCCACACCTGGAGTCCTGTGTCCAGTTCTGGGCACCACAATTTAAGAAGGAATTTGACGAGCTGGAACGTGTGCAGAGGAGAGTGGCCAGTATGATCAAGGGAAGCCAAGCCTGATGAGGAACGGTCAAAGGAGCTGGGTATGTTTAGCATGGGAAAGAGGAAGCTGAGAGGAGATATCTTCAAATATCTAAAGGATAAGCCGCATGGAAGATGGAGCAAGCCTGTTTCCTCCTGCTCTGGAGAGCAGGGCCCGAACCAACAGCTTCACAAGGAAGGAGATTCCAACAAAAGACCAGGAAGAAAAATATATGGTAGAAAGAGCTGTTCCATTAATTTGAATTTGAATTGATTTTAAATGAATTGATTTTAGAATGCTGTGTTACTTTTATTGTTGTTAGCCACTCTGAGCCCAGCTTTGGCTGGGGTGGGCAGGATATAAATAAAATTATTATTATTATTATTATTATTATTATTATTATTATTATTATTATTATTCCAACAGTGGAATGGACTCCCTTGGAAGGTGGTGGACTCTTTTTCACCAGTGGTTTTAAAGCAGAGATTGGATAGCCACCTGCCAGAGATTGTTTAGCTATGGATCCTGAACTGCAGGGGTTTGAACTATATAACTCTTGGGTGTACCCCAGACACTTCTATGAATCCACACCCGAAATCTCATTTCATTCCTAAAATGACCTGCCCTCCCCAGTGCCGGATTTACATATAAGCTAAACAAGCTATAGCTTAGGGCCCTACTCTCTTGATGGGGGGGGGGGGATTAAAGGGAAAAAACCTGGATGTACATTTCCAAAATATAAGATAAAAAATAAATAAAGCCTACATACAGCAAGTGTTTTCTGTTATGTAGGCTCCTATGATGTAAGTAATGGGCCCCGCCTGCTAGCCTGCTCCCTCAAATATCACGGGTTTGCTCATTTCTATATATAAGGTGCCTACATGGAGTGGTTGCATGACCACATGTGCAAATGGCTTGAGATACCTATTTGGTCCATAAATAATAATAATAATAATAATAATAATAATAATAATAATAATAATTTATTATTTATACTCCGCCCATCTGGCTGGGTTTCCCCAGCCACTCTGGGCGGCTTTCAACAAGACACTAAAATACAATAACCTATTAAACATTAAAAGCTTCCCTAAACGGGGCTGCCTTCAGATGTCTTCTAAAAGTTTGGTAGTTGTTTTTCTCTTTGACATCTGATGGGAGGGCGTTCCACAGGGCGGGTGCCACTACTGAGAAGGCCCTCTGCCTGGTTCCCTGTAACCTGGCTTCTCGCAGCGAGGGAACCGCCAGAAGGCCCTCAGCTCTGGACCTCATTGTCCCGGCAGAACGATGGAGGTGGAGACGCTTCTTCAGGTATACTGGACTGAGCACTGGATATTCAGAATTATTATTATATTTGCATGCATATCTCACCTCTTCTGCAAGAAGCTCATGGTTTCCCCAATTTAATCTCCACAACCACCCTGCGAGGTTCGTTAGGCTGGGTGATGACAGTGACTGCCCCCCGCCCTGGTCGCCCAGTGAACTCCATGCCCAGGTGGGGAGTCTCACCCTGGTCTCCCTGATCCTAGACCGACACTCTAACCACCACACCACACTTTCATATTCATAAATTCAACACAAAAAAACAGCAACCATTTGTTGTTGACAAAGGACAGCTGGACATATAAAGGACCCCATTACCTTCACTAGCTTTGGGCCTCATCAGACCTAAATCCGGCCCTGGCCCTCCCCCATTTCTGATACCCGGTACATACTTTTTGCAGATGGGGACCTCCTGCGCGGGGCTGAGCTGGGGCCTGCCCACAGCTTCTGCGTGCAAGGAGAAGAGACCCCCTAGGATGTAATCTCCTGCCAGGTGGAAATGGGAAGCGGGTGTGGTTACTGAGGCCGCAGCAGCCACCAAGGCACCAACGCAGGCTGCCACCAGTCCGGTGAAGCGCATGGTGGGGCACTTTTTTTATGGCACCCTCATATCGGCAGCTGTCCAGCCAGAAGATGGATGAGATGTCTCTGACCTTCCCCTTGCCACCTGCCAGAGCCTTTCGCTAGCTCCTTTGCATAGGAGGCAGGTAAGGACCAGCTCATTTGCATGCATTTATCCATGGGGTGGGCCGGACGCGGGTGGTGCTGTGGTCTAAACCACAGAGCCTAGGGCTTGCCGATCAGAAGGTTGGCGGTTCGAATCCCCGCGACGGGGTGAGTTCCCGTTGCTCTGTCCCTGCTCCTGCCAACCTAGCAGTTCGAAAGCACGTCAAAGTGCAAGTAGATAAATAGGTACCACTCCGGCGGGAAGGTAAACGGCGTTTCCGTGTGCTGCTCTGGTTCGCCAGAAGCGGCTTAGTCATGCTGGCCACATGACCCTGAAGTTGTACGCCAGCTCCCTCGGCCAGTAAAGCAAGATGAGCGCCACAACCCTAGAGTCGTCCGCGACTGGACCTAACGGTCAGGAGTCCCTTTACCATTATACATGGTGTGGGGAACCATGACCTGGGCATTGGACTCAATGGCTCAAGTGAAAACATAGGCCTCAGTCGTTTCGCTGCAATGTGCTGACCGCTTTATATTTTTCAGGTTTGGCCAACGTGGCCCCCTGCAGATGTTAAAGGTAAAGGGACCCCTGACCATTAGGTCCAGTCGTGACCGACTCTGGGGTTGCGGCGCTCATCTCTCTTCATTGGCCGAGGGAGCCAGCGTACAGCTTCCAGGTCATGTGGCCAGCATGACTAAGCCGCTTCTGGTAAACCAGAGCAGCACACGGAAGCGCCGTTTACCTTCCCGCCGGAGCAGTACCTGTTTATCTACTTGCACTTTGATGTGTTTTCGAACTGCTAGGCTGGCAGGAGCAGGGACAGAGCAACGGGAGTTCACCCCGTCACGGGGATTCGAACCACGGACCTTCTGATCGGCAAGTCCTAGGTTCTGTGGTTTAACCCACAGTGCCACCTGCAGATGTTACTGGACTCCAATTCCCATCAGCCCCTGGCAGCTCAACCAATGGTCCAGGATGATGGGAGTCAGAGTCCTTTGACAGCAGGAGGGCTAGAGTTTCCCCAGCCCTGCCTTAAAAGCTAGGGACAGTGAAGGCAAGAGATGGTCCGGTTCAGGACTTAGCCGAGATGGCGAAATGACATGTTTAACCAGAGAAAAGTCAGTGTTCACATTTTTTGACGACTGGAAGTGTCCCGTAGACTTTGAATGGAAAAGAAAAATAATGACTTTGGATTTGAAGACTGAACATGTTTTTTGTAGAAAGTGGCTTTGTTAGGTATTGAGTGAATGAAGTGAATGTTGTTTGCATATGGCAAACGAAGAATTCAAAGTCTTACCTTCTGAATTTTATTTCTCTCTCTCCTTTAACCATTATATTTCCTTATTTCTCTCGCGCTCTTTCTTGATTCCTCCCCCCCCCCCTTTATGTTTTTATTGTATTTAGATCAAAGTCTTAGTTTGGACAAAAAAAGGAGGGGAAGATATTCAGTATTAAGTTTTGTATTTTTCTCTATAAGCACTAATATTTTTTTTAAGACTATAGAGAGCCTTTATTCTCAGTAATAAAGGAACACACAGGTGGAGAATACTTTTATTTCTTTATTATTTGTAAGCGGAATCTTTGTACGAGTTAATACTTCATGATCCCTTTGGAGCTTTGCTGGATCTTCGCATTTTTGCCCTTCCGGGATGTCCTTCTTTGTGGTTTAAATATCAGATTCTTTGTTTTCTTCCTCTTTGTCGTCTGTACTTTGGAGGGGAGGGGGCTTAACAAGTCAATAAAATTAAAAGAAAGAAAGAAATGGACTTCTGTTCACATTTAAAGACAAGGCTGCCTAAAAAATGGTTTATGTCAGGGGATCATAAACCAAAAAAAAACCCCTCAGCCCTCTTACCTCCCAGATTTGCACCATGCTAGAAAACTCCTCTCCCCCTTTTCCATGCAAAGCTCAGGGTTCGCTCAGGCAAATAACCCTGTGCTTTGGATTTGCATAAGTAGCCTGTTTGCATTTAACCTTACAAGAACAGGC
Source organism: Podarcis pityusensis (assembly GCF_964106645.2). NCBI lineage: Eukaryota > Metazoa > Chordata > Lepidosauria > Squamata > Lacertidae > Podarcis > Podarcis pityusensis. The sequence continues at coordinate 78,280,227 of NC_138033.1, forward strand.
CAACTGCTCTGTCAAAGCTGCGGGGGGTTGCATTTTGAGAGCATGACACCAATCTTGATCCGGAGACCCCAGTGTTCTTTGGAGGACGAGGGCAAGGGCAACTTTCTGCTGTTGTGGTGGTGGTGGTGGTTGTTAATTTATTTATTTATTCATACCCCGCCCATCTGGCTGGGTTTCCTCAGCCACTCTGGGCGGCTTCCAATATTAAAAACATAATACAGCGTCATAATTAAACATTAAAAACTTCCCTAAACAGGGCTGCCTTCAGATGTCTTCTAAAAGTATGATAGTTGCATATTTCCTTGACATCTGATGGGAGGGCGTTCCACGGGGTGGGTGCCACTACCAAGAAGGCCCTCTGCCTGGTTCCCTGTAACTACACTTCTAGCTACAAGGGAACCACCAGAAGGCCCTTGGCGCTGGACCTCAGTGTCTGGGCTGGATGATGGGGGTGGAGATGCTCCTTCAGGTATACTGGGCCAATGCCGTTTAGGGCTTTCAAGGTCAGCACCAACACTTTGAATTGTGCTCGGAAACGTACTGGGAGCCAATGTAGGTCTTTCAGAATAATAATAATAATAATAATAATAATAATAATAATAATAATAGCCATTATTCCAAAAGCTAGCCAGCTTGAGAGTTGGATGTGTTTTGGACATGCGATCAATAACTACTACAGTGGTACCTTGGGTTAAGTACTTAATTCATTCCGGAGGACCGTTCTTAACCTGAAACTGTTCTTAACCTGAAGCACCACTTTAGCTAATGGGGCCTCCTGCTGCTGCTGCGCCACCAGAGCATGATTTCTGTTCTCATCCTGAAGCAAAGTTCTTAACCTGAGGTATTATATCTGGGTTAGCGGAGTCTGTAACCTGAAGCGTATGTAACCTGAGGTACCACTGTATATGGTCTCGGCGGTCGCTCCCAGTCACCAGTCTTGCTGCCGCATTCTGGATTAATTGCAGTTTCTGAGTCACCTGAGCGCATTGCAGTAGTCCAAGCGAGAGACTGTCCAGATCATCATAAGAACATAAGAAGAGTCTGCTGGATCAGGCCAATGGCCCATCTAGTCCAGCACTGTCCTTTCACAGTGGCTGCCCAGATGCCTCCCAATGGACAGTCTGCAAGCAGGATTCAAGCAGAAGACCACCCCGTCTCCTGAGGTTTCCAGCAACTGGTATTCAGAAGTATCGCTTGCGCCAACCCTGGACACTAGATTTCTGCCACATCACTGCTTCTTGGCGTAACCTACCTCGCAGGGTTGTCGTGGGATGAAATGAGGGGGGAGCAAAAGCCACCTTGAGCTCCTTGAGAGCCAGTGTGGTGTAGTGGTTAAGAGCGGTGGACTCGTAATCTGGGGAACCGGGTTTGATTCCCCGCTCGTCCACATGCAGCTGCTGGGTGACCTTGAGCTACTCACACTTCTCTGAAGTCTCTCAGCCCCACTCACCTCACAGAGTGTTTGTTGTGGGGGAGGAAGGGAAAGGAGATTGTTAGCCGCTTTGAGACTCCTTAGGGTAGTGATAAAGCAGGATATCAAATCCAAATTCAAACTCCTTGGAGGAAGAAAGGTGGGACAGAAATGCAAGTTCTACAGCAGGGATTAGGAGGCAGTGATTGGCTTTAAAAGAGAGGATTGGGACAAATTCATGAAGGAAAGAGCTATTTGTGGCTACAATCCTCAATTGCTATGTGTTATGGTGTATTGTCATAAAACTGTAGAGTGGGAATGGCCATCTAGCCCAGGGATTCCCCAACTGAGGTCTCCAGCTGTTGTGGACTACAACTCCCATCATCCCTAGCTAGCAAGATCAGTGGTCAGGGATTATGGGAATTGTAGTCCCAAAACAGCTGGAGGCCAAGGTTTGGGAAACCATGCTCTACAGAGACTCATCAACCTTTTTGTCCAAGACTGCAGGGAGTTTGGCCTTTCACCAGCCTGGCGAAATAGAAGAAATCCTGTATTTTTTTCTCTATAAGACTCACTTTTGCCCTCCTAAAAAGTAAGGGGAAATGTGTGTGTGTCTTATGGAGCGAATGCAGGCTGCACAGCTATCCCAGAAGCCAGAACAGCAATAGGGATTGCTGCTTTCGCTGCGCAGCGATCCCTCTTGCTGTTCTGGCTTCTGAGATTCAGAATATTTTTTTTGTTGCTTTCCTCCTCCAAAAACTAGGTGCCTCTTATGGTCTGCTGCGTCTTATAGAGCGAAAAATACAGTACAGTGGTGCCCCGCAAGACGAATGCCTCGCAAGACGGAAAACCCGCTAGACGAAAGGGTTTTCCGTTTTTGAGTTGCTTCGCAGGACGAATTTCCCTATGGGCTTGCTTCGCAAGACGAAAATGTCTTGCGAGTCTTGAGATTTTTTTTTCGCTCCCCCCCCTTTTTCTAAGCCGCTAAGCCACTAATAGCCTTTTAGCAGCTAAGCCGCTAAGCCTTTAATAGCCGCTAAACCGCTAATAGCGCTAATCCGCTAATCCGCTAATAGGGTTGCTTCGCAAGACGAAAAAACCGCTAGACGAAGACACTCGCGGAACGGATTAATTTCGTCTTGCGAGGCACCACTGTAATCTAGATGACCACCCCCCCTCGCCCGGAATCTTGCTTACAGAACATGAACACCTGATTTTCCCAGCATCCCAATTACGATTCAGTCTACCGTCCTCTGGGGGCAGGAAGGACACCTGATGAAAAGTCATGCCGAATAAGATGGGTCAGTTGGTGGCTATTTCCATCTGATGTTACAGAGGGCTCAGCAATCTGGCTGGTTTGCATACATTTCCCTGCCCTGAAGTATCTGGCCTCAAACCTGGAACAGAGGAGTCCAAAAGCTGCAGCCGACAGACACACCTAAGGCAGAAACCCCTCCCAGGCATTGCCTGGTGAAAAGAATCTCGGGATGCAGGGTTTGGGGAGAGCTGCTGCCAGTCAGAGTAGGCAGTACAGAGTTACTGTACTGGGCTGTAGCTCAGTGGTAAATCAAACAGTTTGTTTCAGTCTGAACCCCTAAAAAGTTGTTACCAGTCAGTACAGGCTAATTTTTATCATTTACAGGGGTACCTCGGGTTACGAACTTAATTCGTTCCGGAGGTCCGTTCTTAACCTGAAACCGTTCTTAACCTGAGGTACCGCTTTAGCTAATGGGGCCTCCCGCTGCTGCTGCTGCTGCTGCTGCTGCTGCTGCTGCTGCCGCCGCCGTCGCGCGATTTCTGTTCTCATCCTGAGGTAAAGTTCTTAACCCGAGGTACTACTTCCAGGTTAGCAGAGTTTGTAACCTGAAGCATCTGTAACCTGAGGTGTTTGTAACCCGAGGTACCACTGTATTATTATTATTATTATTATTATTATTATTATTATTTGCATTCTTCAGTCTTGTTTTGTCTCATGAAAAGTAAACTCAAAGCAGCTTGCTACACATCTTCGCAACTGAGTAGTTACCAGCTGGATTTCCAGGACACAAACTGGACTAGAACCTTAGGGTCCTGTGGCAGAGCGTGCCCAAGCAAGGTAATGCTGCTGTTGCAATTTATGGGAAATTAATTTTAAGCATAAGGGATGTGCGCCTTGTCTGAAGACGAAGAAGCCTATTTACACCGTTAATCGACGGGATGCCTGTAGAATTCATTAAGTGGTTCCGGTTGCGTTTTCGAGGCTTTAGTGGAACAAAATGGTGTACCGGTAGCAGGATCACAGCCCGTGGCAAATGCACTTAGCTCACCTCTGCAGCTGCTGACATCACACAAGAGTCCACAAAGTCACACGGCATTTTGTATTGTTGCAGGAACCCCACCCATCATTCAGTTTGTACAAACATCACACACACACACACACACACACACACACACACACACGACATACGTGACGTTTCTGTTATAAATTTATAGTAAATCAACCATACATCGGATTTACACCGGTCCACTTTTATTTTGGAGGGACGCGGGTGGCGCTGTGGGTTAAACCACAGAGCCAGGACTTGCTGATCAGAAGGTGAGTGGTTTGAATCCCCTCGACAGGGTGAGCTCCCGTTGCTCAGTCCCAGCTCCTGCCAACCTAGCAGTTCGAAAGCACCTCAAAGTGTAAGTAGATAAATAGGTACTGCTCCGGTGGGAAGGTAAACAGCGTTTCTGTGTGCTGCTCTGGTTCGCCAGAAGTGGCTTAGTCATGCTGGCCACATGACCCGGAAGCTGTACGCCGGCTCCCTCGGCCAATAAAGCGAGATGAGCGCCGCGACCCCAGAGTCGACCACGACTGGACCTAACAGTCAGGGGTCCCTTTACCTTTACCTTACTTTTATTTTACTCCATGAAGGAAGAACTATCACAGGGGGATGGTTTGATACAGGATGGCCATAATCCCTTAACCATACCAGCACATACACAGGAGCCCTACCCAGTTGGCATGACAACCTTGATGGTCCCAGACAAGACCATCAAGGTCACAAAGGACTTGCAAATGGAAGTGGATTGAACATGGACTGGAACAAAGGACAATGGTCAGATCTTCCCTCTGGGGGCAGGAAACTGCCAACTCCCTTTTGTCCTCTGGAAATGACTCATGGGGAGGGGGAGAGGAGGAGCCAGCCAGGTGACAAGATACTCAGGTTACCTCCACAACTCCTCCCTCAACCCCTCCTTTTTGTGATGTAGTTGTGATGTAGTCTTAGGGGTGTAGTTTGGGGGATTAGTAACTAATAAAAGTTGGGGTCTTCTATTGTTCTGGACTTCCATTTTGCTTCATCTTGTTGCAGGTGGGAGTCCTGTCGCGACAGTATTCAATAAAGGCCAAGACTACAGGCTGCCGTTTTGCTCCAAGTTATCCTGGTTGGTGTCTTTGTTTTTGTCCAAGGGAGCCCTCGGATTTTTCCGCTAACAGTATGACACGTGGCCTCATTCAACCCAACGCTAAAAGGTTTTCACCCACAGATTCCCACTTGTGGGATCCCCAAGAGCTGGGTTCCTACACCGGAGGAAAGTTGCCTCTAACCCCCTGATCCAGCTAACCTGAGCAAACTCAAGCGTGTGCATGTCACATGAATTGAAATCCTCAAGCCCAATGGCAGGATGTGGCCCTCCAGACCTCTGTATCTGGCTCTCAGGATCTCAAACCACAAAACTTCCCATCAAGCAACTCAGCGGTGCCCTGACTTCCCCACCCCTTCCCTAAGTAAGCGTATTTTAATAAGCCAAGTCCGAAAATGCATAAAATCTTAATCAGATTTACTAAGCTCTCTTTGTTCCAAAGGCACATACAAATATACACCCTATTACATTATTATTAACACTGAATTTAACAGCCGTGTTGAGCTGTTAAACATATTGCAAGTTAGCCGCCCACAAATCAATCATTCCATTTTAACTTTCCCCTCCAAAGAATCCTTCTTTTATTTTATTTGGAAAGTTGATGCCGGAATCTGGATAAAAATATCTGGGCTGCAAAAATAGGCATCCTTAAAAAAAAAAGAAAATCACCTTTGCCTAGCCCCACTTGAGTGATCAAATCTACAGCAGGTGAGGTTTATAAAGAAAGAGGCATTGTTGTCCAAATAATATTGGCCAATGGGAACTTGGGTTTTGGAGATTCTATCCAAAAAACCCCACAAAACCCCACAGGGGTTGGAAGGAACAGGTCACACAGGTCAGAAAGATTGCAGTGCTCACTGCTGATACGATCCATGCTCAGTCTGAAACCAGAGGTCTTTTGGGGGATGCAACCCTCTTTTTCCAATCCACAACTCTGAGTGCAAAGGCTTCAGGGTCAGCTCAGACAAGCAAATGCCCCTATGAACCAACATTTTAACGAAGCTGCGCTTGGCAGAGAAACTGTATTCCTCTGCCCAGGCGGGAGCAGGGCACAGTTTAAGGTGGAAAAATAGAATGATGCAAACTTTTTAGAGACCTGGATCAAGAGGGCTTAGCTCAGCATATCTGGAATCCTGCCAAGGTTTAAAATGTGTTGAAATTAAGAGAGCTTTTTAAAGATTAAAATAATATTAATAATTAAAGGTTATTCCAAAGGCTAACATTGCACTGAGCCTCAATGTTTCCTCCAAAACAGGAAATAAGGTTCCCCAAGGGATTTGGGGCGGGGGCATCAGTTCCTAAATACACCTGTGCATTACGAGAGATTGCCTCTACTTTAGCAGATCCACAGTGCGGTGGGTCAGTAACCCAACTGCGGCTCCAAGATAAAGGCACCATCAAGAGCTGCATCACTGCATGTACGGATACTTCCAGTCCCCCAGGGGTGCGTGGGTTTCTTTGACGGCTTGGGGGGACGTCCAGCGCAGGATGTAGTGGGGGCTCCCGGGCTTGTCGTTCGTTCCTGTTTCCAAAGGAGAGAAATGCAAACGGCAATCTGAGAACAACGATTTCCTTTTTTCCCCCTCCAAAACACAAAACAAGCAAAGCAAGCTGCTAGACCTCATTGCGCCTCCGGCTACTTATTTCACATTAGGGATTTTCTATTGCTAACACCGTTTTCTTCTTCTTTCGCCTGCCTTTTCATTGGTCTTTACCTCTTTGCATTTTTAACTTTTTCTATGGTTTTCTTCCACGGTTCTGTTTTTATTGCTGTAAACCGCTTTGACGTACATTTTTGAAATGCTAATTTTTTTAAAAAAACAACAAGATATTCAATAAATAAATCTTGGGATTTGGAAGTATGCACTATTACAAGGAAATGTAATATTACATTTCCTCTCGGCACTCCCTGTTAATTCCTTTTGGGCAGCCAACATGGTGTAGAGCAGGGATGTCCAACAGGTCGATCGCGATCTACTGGTAGATCCCTGCGAGGTCTTGGTCGATCGCTGTTTGATCTCTGGCTACCTTTCCTCAGCGTCGTTGAAACTGACTCCTGCCCTGCCCTTCATTGTTGTCTGATAAGTGGAAGGGAAGACAGAGCTTTCCCTCTGTGGCTGTTATCATTCAAAGCGATATTATTGTGAGTGACTTTTTCCCTTTGACCCTTGCCTCTAACACCCCCCAAAAAACGGAAAAAGCTCCCTAAGAAAAGTTCAACAACTTTGACCTGAACCCCCCAAAAGTGGGGGATAGATCACTGCCAGATTTTAATTCTGAAAGTAGATCGCAGTCGCTCGGGAGTTGGCCACCCCTGGTGTAGAGCGTCAGACCTGGGAGGAGAGACCAGGGTTCAAATCACCCCATTTGGCCCCAAGAAGCGCCCCCCCCCGGGGAGACCTTGGGGACAGCCTCTGTCCCTCAGCCTAGCCTACCCCACAGGGTCGTTGTGAGGATAAAATGAGGGGGAGCACTAGGCATGCCACTTTGAGCTCTTGTAGGAAAGAAGATGGTCGTAGAATTGCAAGGGATTCCAAAGGCTCACCTAGGCCAATTCCATGACAGATAGCCATCCAACCTCTGCTTAAATTCTATTATTATTATTATTATTATTATTATTATTATTATTATTATTATTTATACCCTGCCCATCTGGCTGGGTTTCCCTAGCCACCCTGGGCGGCTTCCAACAGAATATTAAAATACAATAACCTATTAAACAGTAAAAGCTTCCCTAAACAGGGCTGCCTTCAGATGTCTTCTAAAAGTCTGGTAGTTGTTCTTCTCTTTGACATCTGGTGGGAGGGCGTTCCACAGGGCGGGTGCCACTACTGAGAAGGCCCTCTGCCTGGTTCCCTGTAACTTGGCTTCTCGCAGCGAGGAAACTGCCAGAAGGCCCTCAGCGCTGGACCTCAGTATCCGGGCTGGACGATGGGGGTGGAGACGCTCCTTCAGGTATACTGGGTCGAGGCCGTTTAGGGCTTTAAAGGTGACTAAAACAGAGGAAGAAGGTTCTGAGCTCCCCCACCCAGTGCAAAACCCCACCCAACTTTTGCTCTCGCACACCTGAGGCCCGGGATCCGCCGAACGGCTGCTGCGCCACGACGGAGCCAGTTGACTTGTCGTTGATGTAGAAGTTGCCGGCTGCGTTCCTCAGGACCTTTGACGCTTCGTCAATGACGGCTCTGTAAGAGACATAGAAACAGGGGTGGGGGGAGGAAATCATGTTAAGACAGCACGAGGCCACACCTGCGCGACAGGTCACACAGACAACCCAGAAGACCAGGGATGGAATCACTGGATGTGCCGGGGGGGGGGCAGTCAGTGCCTCTCTCAGCCTAACCTACCTCACAAGGTCATTGTGGGGATGAAATGAGCACGGACAGAACCATGCACACCGCACTGAGCTCTTCTCGGAGGGGAAAAAGTGGGGTACCAACCCAATGAAATAATAAGGAACAATAATAAAAGTGGGTCCTTGTCTTGGAAAGACGGCCCAGAATCAAAACCCATACCTATATAAAATTAGTTCCTCCTCTCTTGACTTGCTCGCAGCACCTGATTTGTACTATGCTGGCAAATGTGGTCAGGATGAGACCCTGTGGGGGGTGGGGGGGTGGACTCCAGTGCTTACTTATCTTGGGCAAACACTGCCCCCGTGAGGCCATACGGAGAAGTGTTGTCAATCAGCTGAAGGATGTCTTTGTACTGACTCTCCGGGTAAACATACACAGTCAGGATGGGCCCGAAAATTTCCTGAATATTGGGGGGAGAGGAAGGAGATAGGGGGCAAAAGATAAGAGATAAGAGATTCATCTCTGAGAACAGCGTTGGTGTGAGTGTCTAAATCTGCAGATCTTCAGGATCTGTCCCAAACCTTCCAACATTCAGCTTAGATAACACCTAGAGTCGAACTTAGCTGGATGCCACATAATGGGTCTACTCTGAGTAGGACTCCAACTCCCAGCGTTGTCCCAGACCACTGGCCAAGCCTGGCTAAAGCTGATGGGAGCTGGAGCCTCAACAACTCTTTGTGTTGCAAGTTCCCAATCCCTGAACCAGGCTGTCACTTTTGCCTTTACTGTCCCTAGATGCCTCCATCGCTTGCCTTCACTGCCCCCCGGCTACCTCCATCACATCATATAGTGCAGAGATGGGCGATCTATTGATCTCTGGATGCTGCTGGACTACAGCTCCCATCATCCCTGACCATTGTCCCTACTGGATGAAGCTAATGGGACCTGGAGTCCAACGACCTCTGGGTTTTTTCCCGGAGTAGAACGTGAGATCCAACATAAAATGTTTCTGCCTCCAGGCTTAACAGATCAAAGGCTTTTTTCTTTCTAAGGTAAAGGGACTCCTGACTGTTAGGTCCAGTCGCAGACAACTCTGGGGTTGCAGCGCTCATCTCGCTTTACTGGCCGAGGGAGCCGGCGTACAGCATCCGGGTCATGTGGCCAGCATGACTAAGCCGCTTCTGGCGAACCAGAGCAGCGCACGGAAACACCGTTTACCTTCCCCGCCAGAGTGGTACCTATTTATCTACTTGCACTTTGATGTGCTTTCGAACTGCTAGGTTGGCAGGAGCAGGGACCGAGCAACGGATGCTCACCCTGTCGCAGGGATTCGAACCGCCAACCTTCTGATCAGCAAGCCCTAGGCTCTGTGGTTTAACCCACAGTGCCATCCGCGTCCCTTTTCCTTTCTAGAGTAGGGTAAATGCCTTCATCCATGGTACCCACCTTGGAAGCTGTGTTTGTGGGGGGGGGGGACACAAATACTGTTGGCAATTTTTGCTTTAGCAGCCAGCTGGATCAGGCCAATGCCTCATCTAGTCCAGCGTCCTGTTCTCTCAGTGGCCAGCCTGATTGTAACCCACAAGCGAGACCTGAACCCAATCCCCAATCCCTTCTTGCAATTTCCAGCAACCAGTATTCAGGAACATTGCTGCTTCTGACTGTGGAGGCAGAGCACAGCCATAAATAAATAATAAATAATAAAATTTTATTATTATTTGATTTGAACTGATTTTATAATGAAATGATTTTAGAATGTTGTATTATTTTATTGTTGTTAGCCACAGCTTCGGCTGGGGAGGGCGGGATATAAATAAAATTTTATTATTTATTATGCAAACACACACACACACACAGACCCCAAATTTTTCCAATCCCCTTTCAAAGCCATCCAAGTTGGATCTTGGGACTTCCTAGCTACACCTGGCCTCGCTTTCCGGCTTCACACGAAATGTATATGTGAGCCACAGAGGACGCTCAACGTTCCCCTGGCAAGAAACGATGCCCCCTTCGAAGACTCACCTCTTGCATGATGGGGTCTTTCGGGTCCTTCGTCTCAATAATACACGGCTGGACAAAATACCCAACCTTATCGTCGCACCTGCCTCCGGCCAGGATGCTGAGGTTCGACGACGTCTCGGCGTGGCCAAGCCACTTCTTGATGCGCTCAAAAGACTGGAAGAGAAGAAGGACATAAGAACATACAGAGAAGCTTCCGGATCAGGCCAACGACCCATCAAGTCCACCATCTCACGGTGGCAGAACAGGAAACCAGCAAGCAGGATCTGGTCACAAGAGCCCTCTTCCCCTTCAGAGAGCTAGTGTGGTGTAGTGGTTAAGAGCGGTAGTCTCGTAATCTGGGGAACCGGGTTCGCGTCTCCGCTCCTCCACATGCAGCTGCTGGGTGACCTTGGGCCAGTAACACTTCTCTGAAGTCTCTCAGCCCCACTCACCTCACAGAGTGTTTGTTGTGGGGGAGGAAGGGAAAGGAGAATGTTAGCCACTTTGAGACCCCTTCAGGTAGTGATAAAGCGGGATATCAAATCCAAACTCTTCAAACTCTTCCCACTGTTTCCAGAAACTAGCATTCAGAAGCATGGCTGCCTGTGGCTAGCAGCCATCGATAGTCTCCTCCTCCTCCATGAATTTGTCCAAACATCTGTTAAAGCCACACAAGCTGGTGGCCATCACTGCCTCCTGTGGCAGGGAGTTCCGTAGTTTAACGATGTGCTGCACATAAAGAAGTTCTTTTATCCGTCCTGAATTACCGTATCCCACGTTCAGCTTCATCGGATGCCTAACGAGTTCTAGTGTTATTTTGAGAGGGAGAAAAAAACCTTTCTCCGTTCTACCCATAAATTTATAAGCTTCTATCAGGTCGCCTCTTACTCAACATTTCTCTAAACCAGTGTTTCTCAAACTTGGGTCTCAAGCTGTTTGTTTTGGACTACAACTCCCATCATCCCTAGTTAGCAGGACCAGCAGTCATGGATGATGGGAACTGTAGTCCAAAAACAGTTGGAGACCCAAGTTTGGGAAAACACCACCCTAAATCAAAAAGTCCCAAACACTGCAACCTTTCTTCATAGGGGTCACTCCACACACGCACCCCCCTTTGATTATTTTGCTGGTCCTTTTCTGAATCTTTTCCAACTCTATAATATCCCTTTTGAAGGGAGGCAACCAGAACGACACACAGTATTCCAGATGCAGTCGCACCACAGGTTTGTATAATGGCATTATGGCACGGGCAGTTTCCATCCCCGCCCTACAAAATTTGGGTGCGACCACCGGAATGGAGGGTTTGTGAAGGAAGGCCCAAGTCCGGCACCCACCCAGATTGCATTCGCACAACCGCCGGCGTTTGGGTGATTGGTACAAACACCCCGACAGCACTCTACTGTGTCGACTGAAAATCGAGCATCACCAAGGAGGTTAACATTACTTAGACTCCACAAGGCATTACTAGCATATACAGTGGTACCTCGGGTTACATACGCTTCAGGTTACATACGCTTCAGGTTACACACTCCGCTAACCCAGAAATAGTGCTTCAGGTTAAGAACTTTGCTTCAGGATGAGAACAGAAATCGGGCTCCGGCTGTGCGGAAGCAGCAGGAGACCCCATTAGCTAAAGTGGTGCTTCAGGTTAAGAACAGTTTCAGGTTAAGAACGGACCTCCAGAACAAATTAAGTACTTAACCTGAGGTACCACTGTAAAGCCCTTAATAGCCTGGGACCAGTTTGCTTGCAGGGTTGCCTTAATAGACACCCACACGACTGCTAAATTCTGCAAAACTGCCACTGTTACAGGTGCCTGTTGTACACTATGCAAAAGATCTTTTTCATGAAGGCGGCACCTACACTTTGGAACTCCTGGCCTTTTGAAGTCCAGAACGTGCCAAAACTCACGGCGCCCTTTTCGGCGCCCACCAGAAACTTTTTTTTTTGCCTATCCACGCATTCTTCGGCTGACCGCCGGTTTTAATTCTTTCGGAAGTTTTCGGATACTCGCCGATTTCATCATTTTGTTTGTTTCCGTAAAGCGCTCAGAGGTTACACAGTGGTACCTCAGGTTGAGAACTTAATTCGTTCTGGAGGTCCGTTCTTAACCTGAAACTGTTCTTAACCTGAGGTACCACTTTAGCTAATGGGGCCTCCCGCTGCTGTTGTGCCGCCGCCATGTATTTTCTGTTCTCATCCTGAGGTAAAGTTCTTAACCCGAGGCACTACTTCCGGGTTAGCAGAGTCTGTAACCTGAAGCGTCTGTAACCTGAAGCATCTGTAACCCGAGGTACCACTGTACAGTAGTACCTTGGGCTACATACGCTTCAGGTTACAGATGCTTCAGGTTACAGACTCCGCTAACCCAGAAATAGTACCTCGGGTTAAGAACTTTGCTTCAGGATGAGAACAGAAATCGTGCTCTGGCGGCGCGGCGGCAGCGGGAGGCCCCATTAGCTAAAGTGGTGCTTCAGGTTAAGAACAGTTTCAGGTTAAGAACGGACGTCCAGAACGAATTAAGTACTTAACCCGAGGTACCACTGTAATGCCCTCAAGCGGTGGCTCCACTCCCTTGGCCAAGGTGGGCTGGCTCATCTGGGGGGGGGGGGTTGAGCTAGATGGAAGGGACGGTGGCCGCCCCTGACCTTCTTAGGAGGGCCAAGCAAAGGAAAGAAGAGGAGGATTCTGGGAAACAAGAAACTTGCCCCAAAGATAGATCCCCGTGGTCAGTGGCGCCTCTTCCCAACCCCTTTGGGTGTGACGAGAGATTAGCCCGATTCAACAGGAGAAGCAAAGGACTTCAAAGGGAAAGTCTTCGGCTACGGGAAGGGGGAAATGTGCCTAGACGGAGCGAAGCAGGGGAACGTGAGGGCGGGGAGCGAAGAGGAGGAGGAGGAGGAGGAGGAGGCGATGGCAGCGGTGGGGTTATCATTATTGACAGATGCCTGCTCCTAAGCTGTGAAAATACGTCTTTAAAGAAAGCATTTGCCGGCTCAGCCATAATCTCAGCAGGGATTCGCTCAGCAGAAAAGGCAGGAATGGAGGAAGCTCAGCTCCTGGGAGGTGGAGATAGCAGAGCAAGGGGGGGCGAGGAAGGAACCGAGGTGGGGGTAATGCCACACAGGACCCAGAGACTGGGGAAGGGGTGGGACAGGGAGCCATTGAAAGCGGGACAGGGAAGGGCAGGTGGCTGTGGGATCGTTGGCTGTGGGTCCGAGAAGGATGGGGAGGCCAGATCTATATCCCTAGGTGAAGGAGGAAACGGGTTTGCTAATTTGGGCCTTTTTTGGTTCCTTTTTATCCCACCTTTTTCTCCCGAGGAGCTGAAAGCACCCGACGTCATTCTCCTCCTCTAATCCCCACAACAAACCTGCGAGGTAGTTTAGGCTGCCCCAAGGCCACCAAGCGAGTTTCATGGCCAAGTGGGGTGTGGGTGAATTCGAACCCTGGTCTCTCGGGTCCTAGCCCAACGCCATAACCGCTACACCACACTGCCTTCAATGCAACTGATGCACTCCGGAGTTTTGTTGAGGATTATCCTGGGAGACGTTCGGCTGAAGGGCAACTCACAGAGATATGATGCAGAACAAATAGTGTTGCGTCAGGAGGTGGCCAAAGAGAGGGAGGACCCCGATTTGGCTGCAGTTGGAGGGAGTCAAGAGGGTGGGGGCTTTGTGAGTTTCATTAAGGGCCCTGCTTCCTTCAGGAACATAAGAACCCCCCACTGGATCAGGCCAATGGCCCATCTAGTCCAGCGTCCTGTTCTCGCAGTGGCTGACCAGAGGCCTCAAAGGGGAACCCACAAGCAGTGTCTGAGCACAAGGGCATTGTCCCCTCTGGTGGTTTCCAGCAACTGATGTCCACAGAAGCATCACTGCCTCCAACTGTCGCTGTGGCTAGTAGCCATCAAGAACCCTCTCCTCTATGAATTTGTCCAGTCCTCAGTGATGGCCATCACTGTATGCAGTGGGAGGGAGTTCCACAGCCTAACCACACACTGCACAAAAGAAGACTTCCTTCCTTCCTCAATGTTCCAACATTCAGCTTCAGTGGAGGTTCACAAGTTTAGGAGGAAGAAAAACGTTTCTCTGTCCACTTTCGCCGTGCAGAAATTTATAAACTTCTGCCAGGTCTCCTCTAACTTGCCTTTTACCTAAACTAAAAAGTCCCAAGGACTGCAACATTTCTTCATAACAGAGTCATTCCATTTCCACTTTGATCATTTCGGTTTCCCCTTTCTACACGTTTCCCAACTCAACATATCCTTTTTGTGGGGAAGCGACCAGAATTGGACGCAGAACATTCATAGATTTCTAGAGTTGGAAGGAACCCTGACGGTCATCTAGACCAACCCCCTGCAATGCAGGAATATGCAGCTGTCCCATTAGGGGATCGAACCTGCAACATTGCCATTATCAGCACCATGCTTTGCATTCCAAAAGTGTCCAGACCAAAGATTTCAATAATGGCATCCTGATACTGGCAATTTCGTTTTCAATTCCTTCCTTCGCCTTAAGATTGATCACTCTTTATGCCAGAGAAAACTGAGGCCAGGTTTTCCTCGCCTTCTCAGGGAAAGTGCACAGGTAAAGACTGGTGGGGAGGAAAAGAGAGCAATGTCTAGGGTTAAAATAACAGGCTGGAAGGAACACATCCCAAACTGGTATGTCTATCTCAGTTTTGTGCGCACACATGGACACACATCGGGGGGAAAGCTGTTGGTCCATCAAGCTTGGTATTGTCTACACTGACTGGCAGCAATCACTTTCAAGGGTTTGAGAGCAGGTGCCCTACTCATTGAGCCTGCTCACTCCTTCCAGCTGGAACCCTGCAATTTTTAGGGGCTGGTTTACGTGAACCGACACCACCCAAAGAACACTACAAAACGAAAGAAAAAGGTTCTATATGTGGGACCGTAGAAATGCTGAAAGCCTGGCTAGTTGCTGTGGGAATTAAGCCATGAATCCATGCTCATGTGTGAACTAGTTTTCCGCCAAGTTTTCCAGGACTAAGCAGCAACCTGCATTGCAGAAGGGCAAAAATCTGCCATAGCCATGAACGTCTTTTGAACCCCTGTCTGGACAGGGATAGACTAACCTCTGTAGTCTATGCTCTGGTAACCTCTAGGTTGTTGTTGTTCAGTTGTTTAGTCGTGTCCGACTCTTCGTAACCCCATGGACCAGAGCACGCCAGGCACTCCTGTCTTCCACTGCCTCCCTCATTTTGGTCAAACTCATGCTGGTAGCTTCGAGAACACTGTGCAGCCATCTCCTCCTCTGTCGTCCCCTTCTCCTTGTGCCCTCCATCTTTCCCAACATCAGGGTCTTTTCCAGGGACTCTTCTCTTCTCATGAGGTGGCCAAAGTATTGGAGCCTCAGCTTCAGGATCTGTCCTTCCAGGGAGCACTCAGGGCTGATTTCCTTCAGAATGAATAGGTTTGATCTTCTTGCAGTCCATGAGACTCTCAGGAGTCTCCTCCAGCACCATAATTCAAAAGCATCAATTCTTCGGCGATCAGCCTTCTTTATGGTCCAGCTCTCACTTCCATACTTCACTACTGGGAAAACCATAGCTTTAACTATATGGACCTTTGTCGACAAGGTAATGTCTCTGCTTTTTAAGATGCTGTCTAGGTTTGTCATTGCTTTTCTCCCAAGAAGCAGGCGTCTTTTAATTTTGTCACTGCCCCTTCATGGATCACTGCCTTGCCGTGGCGAAGGAGCTTGAATAACTCAGAGAAGCTATGAGCTATGCCGTGCAGGGCCACCCAAGATAGACAGGTCATAGTGGAGAGTTTTGACCAAACGTGATCCACCTAGAGCAGGAACTGGCAAGCCATTCCAGTATCCCTGCCAAGAAAACTCCATGGACAAAGACCTCTAGGTTAGATTACTGCAATTGCATTATACATAGGGTGGCCTCTGAGGGTGGTTTGGAGGCTTCAAGATGGTCCAGAATTTGGCGGCCAGGTTGCTCACCAGAGCAAGACGGCGTGAGCATATTGCACCGATCCTGGCCTGGCTGCGCTGCTTGCCAATTTGTTTCTGGGCCCAATTCGAAGTGCTGCTTTTGATGTATAAAGCCTTAAACGGATCAGGACCGCAATACCTCAAGGAGAGACTCTCCCCATAAAAGCGACCTGGACCCTGGACCCTTCTTCACGTGCCTCTTCTGTGAGAAGTCCGGAGGGTGGCAACACAAGAACGGGGCCTTTTCTGCAGTGGCTCCTCGTAGAGGCTCGCCTGGCACCTTCATTATACACCTTTAGGCACCAGGCAAAAACACTACTCTTCAACCAGGCCTTCCACCTCTATCTGTGCCGTCTGAGAAGTGGGTGAGACGCATTTCCCCATCCCCACCTTGATTTTAATGCATCTATGTTGCAGGGGTGTAGTTGTAAGTTGCTCTGGGTTGCCTTGGGCAAGATAAAGCAACTAGCCAGGTTAATTAGTAAATAAATGGGGGTCTCAGGCCCAGGGGTTGATTTGAGGTCCTCTAAGCCTCTCTGTCTAGCCCCTAAGACTCTCGCCAGGCCACCCCCCTCCTCTGAGGCCACACCCCTCACTGGTCCTGCTTTGCACCCCACTAGAGTCTTTTAGCCTGGCTGGGAAGTGCTTCCCTTGAACTCTGAAAATGCCTCTTCCTTCCTTGGGTGGGGACATAAAGAAGGACATGCGACTGTTTTATTAAAGTACCCAGTGCCGGATTTACGTATAAGCTAAACAAGCTATAGCTTAGGGCCCCACTCTCTTGGGGGCCCCAAAAAAATTTAAAGGGGGGAAAAACTGGATGTACATTTCCAAAATATAAGATATAAAATAAAATAAAACCTACATACAGCAACAGTTGTGTAGGTCCATAAATTACCATATAGCATATATTCAACACAAAAAAGTGACAATTTGTTGTTGACAGCAGGACATATAAAAGGCCCCATTACCTTCAGTAGCTTAGGGCTTCATCAAACCTAAATCCGGCCCTGAAAGAACCCTATTGCACAAAGGCAAAATTTACCTTTGTTGCCCCTCCTACTTTTGCCTCTGCCCCCACCCACCATGACACGTGGCCCCCGAAAGCCTGCCTAGAAGGGAATGTGGCCCTCGGTCTGCAAAAGGCTGGGCAAGCAGTGGCCAAAGCATAAGGAGTGTGCACATGTGTTGTTGTTGCTGCTAAATTTGTTGCATCCCAATCTTTCTCAAAAAAAGCCCTGGGGTGGCGGCTACCAGCAGCTAAGACACAAAATGGATTTTACAGAAACCATAATCTAGAATCCGGTATGATGCTCAAAATAAGCAAGAATCCCAGCTTGGCCATACAATTCTCCATTAGTGATGGCGGTTGGCGCCCACTGGGCCCAGTAGGGCAGAAGGCAGGGAGCCAAACAGCAGGTGGCGCTAGAGCAAAAGACAGGCGGGAATCACTAGCTTAGGACAGAGTCTACTGAGCCAATGAGATCAACCCTACAGCACCCTAAAAGCCTGCAAGGATAAATGAACAAAACCAGCGTAGGGGGCAGTCAGAGGTGCACAGAGACGGAATTTCCATAGAGAAATCCCGATTTCACCGTACAGAAATACTGGAGTGACCGGAAAAGAGATACGAATGAAGCCCGTTACCTTGTGGTCGATGACAGCAGAGAAGAACGTCTCGAAATCTGTCGGCTGGGGAGAAAACCAAACGAGGGAGAAAAAATGTGAGATGCCTCTTGGTTTCTGTTCTGCCCATCTCCCACCAAAGTGAGGGCTGCATTCATGTCTTACGTTGAAGGTACTGTGATACCATTTCAACACCGCTTTGGCTTCCTCTGAAGGATTCTGGGAACTGTAGTTTGTTAAAGGTGCTGAGGGTGGTCTGAGATCCCTCTTCCCCTCCCAAGTTATTCCCTGGGAAGATGGATTGATTGCTAAACTGCTTTGGAAATTGTAACTCTGGGAGGGGAATGGGGGAACCTCCTAACAACTCTCAGCAGCCTTAACAAACTACAGTTCCCAGAATCCTTTGGAGGAAGCCATGAATGTTTAAAGTGACATGATAATGCTTCAAATTTTCAGTGCAGATGGGGTTTTTTGTTGCGCTCAGCGCTGTTTCCGTCGCACTACAGTTCCGAGTCCCACTAAAAACTATTAATCTCGCTATCTGCAATGGCCAAAACTAATGTAATTAATTGCCAAATGAAGTTCAGTGTCTTTAGGTACAGAAGCTACTATCATCAATGCTTTCCCCAAAGAATTCAGGGAGCTGTAGTCTGTTATAGGTGCTGAGAGTTGTTCTTTCCCACACAGAGCTACAATTCGCAGAGTTCCTCAGGAAAAAGGACGGATTGTTAAAGCACTCTGTGAATGTGCTCAATGAAGACACAAATCACAGAGCACGAGATTTGGATGGGGAAGGGATCTAGGTTCAACCGTCGCCATCTAGGGCTGGAAGGGGAGCCACCACATGTTTTGGGGACCCCTCCTGTTTTTGTGACTGCGACTGCTTGCAATATTGTGCTCTGATGTTGCAATCCACCCTGCGGCTTTGACCCAGGCCAATGGCCCAAGTAGCCCAGAATCGCAGTGCCCAGTAAGTAGCACAGCTGCCCCAAAGGGGAAACCTGCAAGTGGGGTCTAGGAGCAAGCGCCCTCTCTCTCATCCTGTGGTTTCCAGAAACTGGGACTCGGAAGCATTTCTGCCTCTGACTGTGGAGCCAGAGAACTGCCACCATGGCTAGTAAGGTAAAGGGACCCCTGACCATTAGGTCCAGTCGTGGCCGACTCTGGGGTTGCGGCGTTCATCTCGCTTTATTGGCCGAGGGAGCTGGTGTACAACTACCCGGGTCATGTGGCCAGCATGACTAAGCTGCTTCTGGCGAAAACAGAGCAGCGCACGGAAACACTGTTTACCTTCCCCACCAGAGTGGTACCTATTTATCTACTTGCACTTTGATGTGCTTTCGAACTGCTAGGTGGGCAGGAGCAGGGACCGAGCAACGGGAGCTCACCCCGTCGCGGGGATTCGAACCGCTGACCTTCTGATCGGCAAGTGCTAGGCTCTGTGGTTTAACCCACAGCGCCACCTGCGTCCTGCCACCATGGCTAGTAGCCATCAATAGCTTTAAGAAGAAAAAGGGAGGGATGGCAAAAGGCAGTGGTTGTTGTTTTTTTAAATTAGTCTGTTCTGTGCAACCAATCCCTGCCTGTGTAGGCAACAAGTCAATTCCTAATTGCCAGAGAGAGAGAGAGAGAGAGAGAGAGAGTACAGTGGTACCTCGGCTTAAGTACTTAATTCGTTCCAGAGGTCCGTTCTTAACCTGAAACTGTTCTTAACCTGAAGCACCACTTTAGCTAATGGGGCCTCCCGCTGCCTCCGCGCTGCTGGAGCACAATTTCTGTTCTCATCCTGAAGCAAAGTACTTAACCCGAGGTACTATTTCTGGGTTAGCGGAGTCTGTAACCTGAAGTGTATGTAACCTGAAGTGTATGTAACCCGAGGTACCACTGTACTAAGGACGAAGGAGAGAGTTCTGTAGGGAAAGGGGGTGTCAGGCATTGCGGGGAGGGGGCAGGGATGGTCCCGAAAGCGGGGAGGGGGAAAGCAGGGGATAAAGAGGTGCCTTCAATGGGAATTAGCAGCCAGCCAAGTGCAGCCTCTAATCCCATCAGCCACCCGCTGAGCCGCAAAGCCCCTTCAGCGGGAGAGGAGTCTTCCCACTCACATCGCCCACTTTGATCTTCCGGTGCTCTTCCAGGAGCGCGGCTTTGATGCGGGGCCACAGAGAGTCGGGGGCGTAGAGGCGGGAGCAGGCCGAGCACTTCTGCCCGCCGTACTCGAAGGCCGAGCGCAGGGTCCCGCTCACCACGCTGGGCACGTCCGCCGAGGAGTGGACAAAGTGGAAGTTCTTGCCGCCGCACTCTGCGCAGAGGGGGAGAGAGAAGGGAGACTTTGGCACAGGAGTTGAGCGGCAGAATGGCGTTGACTTCCGTGCTTTGTGAGAACGTCGGAAGAGCCCTGTGGCTGGATCAGGACCCTGGCCCAGCGTCCTCTTCTCAGAGTGGCCAGCCTGGTACCCTGAGCACGACCCGAGTCTAGCGGTGACACTCCTGCAGTTTCTGGGAGCCGAAATCCTCACACAAACATCCCCCCCCCCAACCAAACATTGAATTGTTGCTTGTTTTTTATATAATTTATGTTGCGGTCGTGACGCTCGGCTATGTTATTACCGTATGCAAAACCGCTTTGCGGCTCAAGCGAGTGAAAAGCAGCACTGAAATACAGTCGTACCTTGGAAGTCGAATGGAATCCGTTCCGGAAGTCCATTCGACTTCCAAAGCACGGTTTCCGATTGGCTGCAGGAAGCCCCTGCAGCCAATCAGAAGCCCAGCCGGATGTTCGGCTTCCAAAAATAGTTCACAAACCGGAACAGTCACTTCTGGTTTTGCAGCATTCGGGAGCCAAAACGTTCAAGAACTAAGCTGTTCGAAAACCAAGGTACAGTCATACCTCGGGTTACAGACGCTTCAGGTTGCGTTTTTTTGGGTTACAGGCTGCCGAAACCCAGAAGTACCGGAACGGGTGACTTCCGGGTTTCGGCGGTCACGCATGCGTAGAAGTGCTAAATCGTGCTTTGCGCATGCGCAGAAGCGCCGAATCGCAACCCACGTGTGCACAGACGTGCCGCTGCGGGTTGCAAAACTGCATCCCGCACGGATCATGTTTGCAAGCCGAGCATCCACTGTACAGTTCTATAATGAATGAATGAAACATGGCAGAAGGCAACTCGGAGTCTCCGTGAAAACCATCACCTGAATTTCAGCCTTCCAATCCACATGCCTCCCGGAGGAATATAAGAAGCCCCCAGCTGGATCAAGCCATCTAGCTTAGCATCCTGTACTCACAGCGGCCAAACAGATGCCCATTACAGGAAGCCCACAAGCAAAGCTCAAGCACAAGGGTGCTCTCTCCTAAGAGCCTTGAGGGGTGGAGAGAGTTGCTGTTCTGCTCAGGTCCTGCAGCAGGGAGTTCCAAAGGTTCGCTGCACATCGCACAGCGCAGATCGGTTTATTTCCATCCTCCCTGAGCAGTTCATGCATTCACTGAGTGACTAACAACCACAATGGCTACAGCTGGAGGCAGCTATGCTTCTGAATATCAGTTGCTGAACGTGGCAGGATGGGGAGAGGGCTCTGGGGTTCAGATCCTGCTTGTGGGCTTCCCACTGAGGCATCAAGCTTGGCCACTGTGAGGACAGGATTCTGGGCTGGATGAGCCATGTGTCCTGATCTAGCAGGCTGTTGTTATGTTCTTAGTTCCTTGGAGGAAAGGTGTAAATAACAGCAACTCCTGCAAGGAACAACTCAAGTCTTTCCAGCCTGCGTGGAGAATTGGGGCGGCATCACCCACATCAGACGCTTACCCCCAGCAAGCCGTGGGAAGGTGCGGTACCGATCCAGGTTCTCGGAGACCTGCTTCCAGAGGCGCTTGAAGGTTCTGGAAAGGAGGGGAGGAAAAAGAAGAAGAAGAAGAGTTTGGATTTGATATCCCGCTTTATCACTACGCGAAGGAGTCTCAAAGCGGCTAACATTCTCCTTTCCCTTCCTCCCCCACAACAAACACTCTGTGAGTTGAGTGGGGCTGAGAGACTTCAGAGAAGTGTGACTAGCCCAAGGTCACCCAGCAGCTGCATGTGGAGGAGCGGAGACACGAACCCGGTTCCCCAGATTACGAATCTACCGCTCTTAACCACTACACCACACTGGCTCTCATGATGCAGAATTTCAGAACCCAGGCTCTTTCGATGTTCATATGAACAGTGATGTTACACACACACATAATCTCTGTTTCGATCTGTCAAGCCTGCCCCTAAACATATTGTATGTGATCCTGGGTTCAATCTCTAGGGGGCTGGACTAGATGTCCCTGTGGAGTCCCTTCCATCTCTAACAATTCTACAATTCTCAGGGCACCAAATTCTTGGTTTGCCACCAGCCAGCCGCTTAATTTCTGGCAGAGGCTGCATCAGCAGATTCTCTCTCTCCCTCCCATTACAAATTGCTGTTTTCTGGGGCTAGCGGGAGTTGCCATTTCCACCCCGGCCTGACCCCCCTCTCCTGCAATCTCTGGCTCTCAGAAGACTGCGAGGCTATTAAAAGCGCCAGCCTCCTCTAAACCTCTGAACGAGCGCCACGCTCGGATGCGCCCCTGCTCCTTAAAAGGTGGGGAGCTCATAAATTAGCGCCGGAGTGTGGGACTCCTGGTGTGAGAGCATTAGCATTTTTATTGTTTTGAAAAGCAAGAGTTTGGTCACACTTGAAATCAAAAAGAAGAAAAAAAGAGGGGGGAGAGAGAGAGAACAAAATGAAGTACTTCTGGCTTTGCCTCTCCTGCACTCTGCCACGGACAGGAAGTGTCAACCTATAAACAGGAAGTTGAGCAACCCGTAAACACACTTTCCAGGAAGTATCAGCCAATAAACAGGAAGTTGAGAAACTTGCAAGTACAACTTCCAGGAAGTGTCAGTGTGTAAGCAGGAAGCTGTTTACACGTAAACAACTCTTCCAGGAAGTGGTACCTATAAACAGGAAGTCAAGCATGCTGCAAATTCATCTTGCAGGAAGTATCAGTCTATAAACAGGAAGCTGAGAAGCTTGCAAATACAACTTCCAGGAAGTGTCAGTGTGTAAGCAGGAAGCTGTTTACACGTAAACAACTCTTCCAGGAAGTGGTACCTATAAACAGGAAGTCAAGCATGCTGCAAATTCATCTTGCAGGAAGTATCAGTCTATAAACAGGAAGCTGAGAAGCTTGCAAATACAACTTCCAGGAAGTGTCAGTGTGTAAACAGGAAGCTGTTTACACGTAAACAACTCTTCCAGGAAGTGGTACCTATAAACAGGAAGTCAAGCATGCTGCAAATTCATCTTGCAGGAAGTATCAGTCTATAAACAGGAAGCTGAGAAACTTGCAAATACAACTTCCAGGAAGTGTCAGTGTGTAAGCAGGAAGCTGTTTACACGTAAACAACTCTTCCAGGAAGTGGTACCTATAAACAGGAAGTCAAGCATGCTGCAAATTCATCTTGCAGGAAGTATCAGTCTATAAACAGGAAGCTGAGAAGCTTGCAAATACAACTTCCAGGAAGTGTCAGTGTGTAAACAGGAAGCTGTTTACACGTAAACAACTCTTCCAGGAAGTGGTACCTATAAACAGGAAGTCAAGCATGCTGCAAATTCATCTTGCAGGAAGTATCAGTCTATAAACAGGAAGCTGAGAAACTTGCAAATACAACTTCCAGGAAGTGTCAGTGTGTAAGCAGGAAGCTGTTTACACGTAAACAACTCTTCCAGGAAGTGGTACCTATAAACAGGAAGTCAAGCATGCTGCAAATTCATCTTGCAGGAAGTATCAGTCTATAAACAGGAAGCTGAGAAACTTGCAAATACAACTTCCAGGAAGTGTCAGTGTGTAAACAGGAAGCTGTTTACACGTAAACATCTCTTCCAGGAAGTGGTACCTATAAACAGGAAGTCAAGCATGCTGCAAATTCATCTTGCAGGAAGTATCAATCTATAAACAGGAAGCTGAGAAACTTGCAAATACAACTTCCAGGAAGTGTCAGTGTGTAAACAGGAAGTTGAGCATCCCGGTAAACAACTCTTCCAGGAAGTGGCAGCCTATAAATAGGAAGCTGAGCTGCCCACAAATATGACCTCCAGGAAGTGGAAGATTGTAAACAGGAAGCTGAGCATCCCGTAAACAGGACTTCCAGGAAGTGGCAGCCTATGAACAGGAAATAGAACAACCTGTAAATACAACTTCAAATCGGTGGCAGCCTACAAACAGGAGGTCTCCCACCCGTCCTAACTCACGGTACACTGCCGGTGAAGTTGAGTCCACAAAAGTGCTCCGAGGCTGTCACTGTATCGCCAAAAACGGGGCCGTCGGCCGGGACGAACTGGATGACGTTGGGCGGGAGCCCCGCTTCCAAAAGGATCTTGTAGACGGCATAGCTGGACAGCATGGCTGTGTCGCTAGGTTTCCAGAGGACCACGTTCCCCTGGGAGAAAGCAAAGGCCACAAAGCAAATCAGATTTGTCACAGAATCATAGAATTGTAGAGCTGGAAGGGATTCTAGTCCACCCGCCTGCAACGCAATTGGTATTTAGTTAGGACAGTTAAATGGAACCTCCAAGTTCAGGGGCCGTGTACCTCAGAATGCCAGCTGCTTTGCAGAAACAAGGGCAGAGGGCTGTTGCCTTCGTGCCCTGATTATGGGCTTCCCAGAGGCGTCTGATCAGCTGGTGTGGGAAGCAGGAGGCTGGCTTGACTTTGGGCCTTTGGGTGTTCTTAAATAGCCACTGTGGCATGGAATGGAGCCTTTGTGTACGGGGGCAGTCTACCTCCAAAATGCCAGTCGCTCGGGGACAAACAGCAGGAGAGACAAGAATAGGTGGGCTCGCTGTGGTCTCACTCAGCAGGCTGAACACTGAACAGGTAGCTGCCTTATCAGACCAATTGGTACATATAGCTCAGTATTGTCTACACTGACTGGCAGCGGCTCCCAGGGCTTCACAAAAAGGACATCTCAAGCCTACCTGGAGATGGCAGGGATGAGCCCTGCAGCTACAAAAGAGTTTCCAAGGTTGAGCCTCACCTCAAAAAGGACACTGTTGAGTTTCAAAAGGTTCAGAACAGGGCAACTAAAGCGATCGAGGGGGAGGAGAGACTCCCCTGCGATGAAAGGTTACATCATTTGGGACTTTTTAGTTTAGAGCAGGGTTTCCCAAACTTGGGTCTCCAGCTGTTTTTGGACTACAACTCCCATCATCCATGTCTAGCAGGACCAGTGGTCATGGATGATGGGAATTGTAGTCCAAAAACAGCTGGAGACCCAAGTTTGGGAAACCCTGCTCTAAAAAGTCCCAAATGATGTAACCTTTCATGGCTTTGAGAAAAAGCAAGGAAGAGGGGGCATGATAGAAGTTTACAAATTTGTGCGTGGCTTGGAGAAAGCGGAGAGAGAAAATATTTCTCCCTCTCTCATAACACTAGAACTCCTCCAACGCAGCCGAACATTGGAAGATAAAAGAAATAACTTCTTCATGCAGTGTATAAACTATGGAACTGCCTGCCACAGGAGGCAGTGATGGCTACCAACCTCTCTTTTGCGGAAAACTGCAGGAGGGGAGAAGGCCCTTGCGCTTGAGGGACTAGTTGGGACAGTGGCCTGACTATTCCTAAATTTTTACGTTCTTGAATTTGAGAGATTTGGATAGGTGCTTTTGTCCCTAACCCACTCTCCTCCCCGTCTCAGGATTGCCTAGCAAACTTTGAGGAAGTATCCTAGTGTTAAAAAAAAGACCTTTTTTTAAAATGTCCAGAGGATGGCGAGGGGAGGGAGGGTGATGTTTAAGAACCGGAACGCTTTCCCCGTGAGATGCTCAGCTCAGCGGGCAGCGGGAGGGACCCCCCCTGGTGTTCAAAAAGCACAGGGCTGGGTGTAGAAATACGTGATGCACAGAGAGGGGAGGGGGGAGAAACACTTCTCCCCAAAACTCCCCCTGCCACTGGCTGGTGGGGGGAGGACGAAACACCAAAGAGCCACCCAGGGCGCCCCCCCCCCCCGATTACTCACCATCAAAGCGGGAGCTCCTGCCAGGTTCCCTCCGATGGCGGTGAAGTTGAAGGGGGAGACGGCAGCAACGAAACCCTGCAGGAGTAGGGGGGAAAGGATGAATTAGGACCGTGGAATAAGCAGCCACGGAAGAGTTTCTGGGGGGGAAGGGGAAGGCGCAAGCAATCGAGCGAGCGAATGAGCCCGCATAAGCATCTGTAGCATCTTTTTAAAAAAATATGCACAGGGCTGCAGCTCCCTGAGAAACTTCGTTTTCATTTTAAAAAAAAAAACACAACCCTGCAAAGCTTCTAGCCCTCATTGTGCACAGGCAAGCTTGAAACCATGCAGAAGTCAGAAAAGGTGGGTGGGCGGGACTAATAAGATGGTCAGAAGTTGGGGGGGTGAACGCCATTTAGCAAAGCACATAATAATAATAATAATAATAATAATAATAATAATTTATTATTTATACCCCGCCCATCTGGCTGGGTTTCCCCAGCCACTCTGGGAGGCTTCCAACAAAAGATTAAAATACAGTGGTCTGTTAAACATTAAACGCTTCCCTAAACATGGCTGCCTTCAGATGCCTTCTAAAAGTGAGATAGTTGTTTATTTCCTTGACATCTGATGGGAGGGCATTCCACAGGGCGGGCGCCACTACCGAGAAGGCCCTCTGCCTGGTTCCCTGTAACTTGGCTTCTCGCAGCGAGGGAACCGCCAAAAGGCCCTCGGCACTGGACCTCAGTGTCTGGGCAGAACAATGGAGGTGGAGATGCTTCTTCAGGTATACTGGGCTGAGGCTGTTTAGGGCTTTAAAGGTCAGCACCAACACTTTGAATTGTGCTCGGAAACGTACTGGGAGCCAGTGTAGATCTTTCAGGACCAGTGTTATGTGGTCTCAGCAGCCACTCCCAGTCACCAGTCTAGCTGCCGCATTCTGGATTAGTTGCAGTTTCCGGGTCACCTTCAAAGGTAGCCCCACGTAGAGCGCATAGCAGTAGTCCAAGCGGGAGATAACTAGATCATGCACCACTCTAGCGAGACAGTCTGCGGGCAGGTAGGGTCTCAGCCTGCGTACCAGATGGAGCTGGTAAACAGCTGCCCTGGGCACAGAATTGTCCAGGATTCTGCATGGATTGTTGTCTTTATGATCATAGAATTACAGAGTTGGAAGGAACCCTCAAGGATTTTCTGGTCCAACCCGCCCCCCGCCCCCCCCACCCCCGCAGTCACAATGGTCTCTATCCTGACTGTCGCATACAGGGTACCCCACCCCAGGGGGGAACAACCTTTGTGCCCCACCTCCAGCCCCCGATAGATCATGCTGTTGGTACTGGGGGGAACGCTGAGCGGCTGTTGCTCCTCCAGCTCCACGGCGTATTTGGCATTGAAACGGAAGAAGTCGATGAGCTCCGCGGCCGCGTCAATCTCTGCCTGGATGACGGTCTTTGCCTGGTTTAAACAAACAAAACTTTCCAAAGTTGCCATTCTTCCAAGTTCATGTTCGGTCCCTTATCCACACGGGCCTCTGCTTCCCTCCCCTTAACGCAGAGCTACCACATAATACTTGTTCAGCGTTCATAAAAAAAAATAATGAGCAGAACAATGAAATTATTACTTTAAAAAGAAAAGTTAAAATCAAACATTTGAAACACTGGGAAAAAAATAACAAAAATCAACAAGGTGTTGAAAATCGGGTCAAAACCCTCGCAAGCATTCCACGTGCCTGGATCGGCTTTGCCTAATCAAAAACATTTTCAGCAGAAAGTGTATGGTGAAGATGCTTGCCCGGTGTCAAGAGGCAGGGAGTTCCAAAGTCTAGGCGCTAAAAGATTGGGTTTCTTTTCTTTTGCAATCATACAATCCAAGGACTGTAGAGTTGGAAGGGGCTGCCAAGGGTCAGCCCCCTGCAATCAAGCAGTACAGTGGTACCTCAGGTTAAGTACTTAATTCGTTCCGGAGGTCCGTTCTTAACCTGAAACTGTTCTTAACCTGAAGCACCACTTTAGCTAATGGGGCCTCCTGCTGCTGCTGCGCCGCCGGAACACGATTTCTGTTCTCATCCTGAAGCAAAGTTCTTAACTTGAAGTACTATTTCTGGATTAGCGGAGTCTGTACAGTGGTACCGCGGGTTACATACGCTTCAGGTTACAGAAGCTTCAGGTTACAAACTCCGCTAGCCCAGAAATAGTACCTCGGGTTAAGAACTTTGCTTCAGGATGAGAACAGAAATCACGCGGCGGTGGCAGCAGGAGGCCCCATTAGCTAAAGTGGTGCTTCAGGTTAAGAACAGTTTCAGGTTAAGAACGGACCTCCAGAACGAATTAAGTTCTTAATCCAAGGGACTACTGTATACAGGTTCCCCATCTCTGCCCTAAAAATAAACTGAAAATCATTTTTAAGATACAGAAAGGGGCAAATCATGCAGGAGGGGCCACAATCTTCCCTGCGAGGAAAAAAGAGAAAGCATTTGATTTTCGCCTTTAATTTTTTTTAGCAGGAAGGTGACTAAAGGAAAGGATAGATAGATATTACAGAGATTTTCTGCCATCGTGAATAAAGAGAGCTTTTGCCCTCTCTCATAATACAGTGGTACCTTGGGTTACATAGGCTTCAGGTTACAGACTCCGCTAACCCAGAAATAGTGCTTCAGGTTAAGAACTTTGCTTCAGGATGAGAACAGAAATCGTGCTCCGGTGGCGTGGCAGCAGCGGGAGGCCCCATTAGCTAAAGTGGTGCTTCAGGTTAAGAACAGACCTCCGGAACGAATTAAGTACATAACCAGAGGTACCACTGTATATAATATTTTAGTAAAAATAAACAAACAAATGATATTGCTTCTTCTTTCAGATTTTTGTTTCTAACTCAACACAGCACGCGGGAATGCAGAGGAGGGTCCTAACCACAGAAACATCTCCCATAATCCCTTGCACAGCCTGCTGGGGTTTTAGACCCGCGACACACCACACACCTGTCCCACCATAGTCTTGGCCAGGATTTCCGCTCTCCTGGGACCGCTCAGCAGGTTGGCCGCTTTGAAAAATATCTCTGCACGGTCCTGGACAGGCCGTAGGTCCCATTCCCTTCGAGCAGCCACAGCGGCGTTGATGGCCTTGTTCAGCAAGTCCTGGTGGGCAGAGAAGACGACAGGGGAGGTTTATAAGAATTAATAAATTGAAGACAGAGGTCCTTTGGCTGGGAAGGGACGATATGGGATTGGGGGGGCAACTCCCATCTCTTGCGGGGGCGCAATTAGTGCCAGCACCGTCCGTTAAGAGTTTGGGTGTAATCTTCGACACCTCCCTTTCCATGGAGGCGCAGATTACAGTTATAACAAAGGCGGCATTTTTTCATCTCCGCCAAGCTAAGCAGTTGGCTCCTTACCTCTCTCGCCCTGACCTAGCCACTGTGATCCACGCGACCGTCACCTCCAGACTGGATTATTGTAACTCACTCCACGTGGGGCTGCCCTTGAGACTGACCCAGAAACTCCAGCGGGTGCAGAATGCCGCGGCGAGACTCCTTACGGGGTCCTCGCTGCGAGATCACATTCACCCGGTGCTATACCAGCTGCACTGGCTCCCAGTGGAGTACAGGATCAGGTTTAAGGTGATGGTTTTAACCTTCAAAGCCCTATACGGCCTAGGACCCTTGTACCTACGGGACCCTTGTACCTACGGGACTGCCTCTCCTGGTATGTCCCACAGAGGAACTTACGGTCTTCAGACAAAAACATCCTGAAGGTCCCAGGCCACAGAGAGGTAAGGCTGGCCTCAACTAGAGCCAGGACTTTTTCGGCTGTGGCTCCGATCTGGTGGAACGCTCTGTCACAAGAGACTAGGGCCCAGCGGGACTTGACATCTTTCCGCAGGGCCTGCAAGACAGAGCTGTTCCACCAGGCCTTTGGTCAGGGCACAGCCTGACTCCCTCCTTTGGCAATCTTCACAGAACTTTAGCCTAATGGTTGCCATCAATTTGAGTTGAATTAATTTTATAATGAAATGATTTTAGAATGTTGTACTATTTTATTGTCGTTAGCAGCCCTGAGCCCGGCTTCGGCTGGGGAGGGCAGGATATAAATAAAATTTATTATTATTATTAAATCCAGTTTGAAGAGAATAGAAAGAGAGAATAACTTCCTCCGCCGTTCGATGCACACAGCACCGGCGACATTCCCTGCCACAGGACAGCAGCATTCATCTGAGTACTGGACGTTGGGGAGTTTTGCACCCTGCTGGTGGGCCAACCAGAGGCATCTGATTGGCCGCCGTGGGAGGTAAGAGAGGGACTGTAGCTCAACAGGTAGAGCATGCAGGAAATCCCATTTCTGCCACCAGGAAATTATCCGTGCCCAAGCAGCACATCTGCCTCTAGACACAGCTTCCGACGCAGGCGCTGCTCACCTTATCTGCGTAGCAGTATTTGGCCACTTTGTGGGAATGGTTGAAAGGCTGAAAAAGAAAAGAAAGGTATTTTTGGAGGTCCTTATAGTAACGTTCTGCCCATCTACTCAGAAACCAGCCCCGTCTCCCAAGGTTCAACAGGATTTACTCCCAGGTAAGTTTATACAGGGACGCGGGTGGCACTGTGGGTTAAACCACAGAGCCTAGGGCTTGCCTATCAGAAGGTTGGCGGTTCAAATCCCCGCAACGGGGTGAGCTCTCGTTGCTCAGTCCCTGCTCCTGCCAACCTAGCAGTTCAAAAGCACATCAAAGTGCAAGTAGATAAATAGGTACCGCTCCGGCGGGAAGGTAAACGGCGTTTCCGTGCGCTGCTCCGGTTTGCCCGAAGCGGCTTAGTCATGCTGGCCACATGACCCAGAAGCTGTGCGCCGGCTCCCTCGGCCAATAAAGCGAGATGAGCGCCGCTACCCCAGAGTCGGCCACGACTGGACCTAATGGTCAGGGGTCCCTTTACTTTTACCTAAATTTATATAGGATAGCAGTAGTCTTAGCTAGGAATAAAGCCCATTGGCATTCCAGAAGATATTTCAAGGAGTATTTCAAGCTCACATCAAGGGCTACCCAGGTAGCAACTAATCCCAACAAGATTTTCTTTCATTAGATTTATATCCCGCCTTTTTCTCCAGGGTGCTCAAGGGGTGTACATAGTTCCTCCCTGCCCTCACTTAAACCCAGCAACAACCCTGCGAGATAGGCAAAAGCAGCAACTGGCCCCCAGGGTCCCCGCAGAGAGCTTTACAGCTGAGTCAGGATTTGAACCCGGGTCTCCCAGGTCCTAGCCTGACACTCAAACAGCTACATCGCCACAGGCTCCAAAGACAGAGAGGGTATCCTTCCCAAACAAAATCTAAAAGCAAAATCCCAACAGCTTAGTGGTTTTGGGAAGTGGAGGGAAAATTCATCACAGGGCTATGTCAGGCCACTAACAAAATACAAATATAAGCGGAAGTTTGCCGACGGAACTCACCGAGACTTGATACCTCACATCGGCCGTCCACACCTCCTCTCCTCCGACGACACAAGGGATGGATTCGGTCTTGCCTTTCAAATCATTTAGAGCCTACAGAAAGAGTTAAGAGCCATTTGGTGCCCAGCTTATATATCTGAGTTTCTAACACCGGATGGGAACTGTAGTTAAGCAATATCTGGAAACCATGGGTTCATTCCCCATCTCTGCATTAAAATTATTATTATTATTACAACTACAATTATTAATTAAATTTCTATACTGCCCTTTATCCAAGGATCACAGAGTAATTTACAACATAAAAACATAAAAATACGTAACATAGTAACAAACAAAAACAATAACACAGTTTAAAAGGCCATAGATGGTTGAAGTAGCCAAAGGCCTGGAGGGGAAAGAATGTTTCTGGCTGGTGCCTAAAGATATGTAACAAAGACGTCTGTCACTCAGACCCATACATGTATAAGTAAGATTAAGGGTTATGTAACTTCTTCCAAAGGGACGCAGGTGGCACTGTGGTCTAAACCACAGAGCCTAGGGCTTGCCGATCGGAAGGTCGGCAGTTCGAATCCCCGCAACGGGGTGAGCTGCCGTTGCTCGGTCTCTGCTCCTGCCAACCTAGCAGTTCGAAAGCACAAGTGCAAGTAGATAAATAGATACCGCTCCGGCAGGAAGGTAAATGGCATTTCTGTGCGCTGCTCTGGTTCACCAGAAGCGGCTTAGTCATGCTGGCCACTTGACCCGGAAGCTGTACACCGGCTCCCTCGGCCTATAGAGCGAGATGAGCGTGCAACCCCAGAGTCAGTCACGACTGGACCTAACAGTTACCTTTACCTTTAACTTCTTCCAAAACAGCATGACACTCTAGAAGTTGAATAGGATGCAAAATCTGAGGATGCTTCGAATTAGGGTACCTAAGTTGGCATAACAGTAAAAACGCTTTGGCATGAAAAGCCCCATAACCCAAGGAAGTAGGTATGAAGAAGTAAAAAATGCACAAGAGAAACAGTAGCTGATGGAAGTACCGTATTTTTCCATGTATAGGATGAGGGTTTTTTATTTGAAAATTATGCAAAAAAATGGGGCTCGTCTTATACAAGGATAGTGAAGAGTTGGGACAAGCAATTGTTGGCTGTCGCAAGTAGGAGATTGCCAGCGGCATTTTTGCGTGTTATTGGTGGGTGCGTCAAGGTCCGCTGGCTATTGGCTGCTGCGGCAATTGGGCGGGTGCTTGGCGCTTGCTTTCGGCGAGTGTGCAGATGATTGGTGGCTTTGTGGATGTGTGTGCGATTGGTTGTAGCAGTCCTGTGGGTGAGCAATTTTCAACAAGTCTAGGCAATTCTCCCCAAAAAAGTTCAGCAACTGTGGGCAATCCCCTCCCCAAAAAAGCTCAGCAACTCTGGGCAATCTCCCCCCATTTTCTCAATTTTTAGTCCCGTAAAAGAGAGGGTGTGTTATACACAGGGGCGTGTTATACATGGAAAAATACGGTAGCTGGGGGCAGTAAAGGCAAGTGATGGTCTCGTTTAGGGATGGGGGAACTGTGGGCCTTCCAGATGTTGCTAGACTCCCAATTCTCATCAGCCGTGGCAGCAACATCTGGAGGGCCAAGGCTTCCCCATTCTGGCATTAAAAGAAGGCAGAGTTGTGACGGAGGCAGTGAGGGGCAGTAAAGGCAAGTGATGGTCAAGTTCAAGGATGACCAAAGTGCGTATATCTCCTCTATGCAGTACCTTCTGCAGAGCTGCTCGTTCGGGGCTGCCGGACTTGAATGCCAAAATGGGTTCGTTGGCCACCTCTGCAGTGGCTCGGTGCTGCCATCGCAACCTGGTAGCGGCGCAGGTGGGAGAAGAAAGAAAGAAAAGGGAGAAATGTTAGCTCTCGGGTCCCTTTGCGAATTAGCCCCTATTAAGCTGACAAACCTAGACAACATCTTAAAAAGCAGAGACATCACCTTGCCAACAAAGGTCCATATAGTTAAAGCTATGGTTTTCCCAGTAGTGATGCATGGAAGTGAGAGCTGGACCATAAAGAAGGCTGATCGCCGAAGAATTGATGCTTTTGAATTCTGGTGCTGGAGGAGACTCTTGAGAGTCCCATGGACTGCAAGAAGATCAAACCTTTCCATTCTGAAGGAAATCAGCCCTGAGTGCTCACTGGAAGGACAGATCCTGAAGCTGAGACTCCAATACTTTGGCCACCTCATGAGAAGAGAAGACTCCCTGGAAAAGACCCTGGTGTTGGGAAAGATGGAAGGCACAAGGAGAAGGGGACGGCAGAGGACGAGATGTTTGGACAGTGTTCTCGAAGCTACCAGCATGAGTTTGACCAAACTGTGGGAGGCAGTGGAAGACAGGAGTGCCTGGCGTGCTCTGGTCCATGGGGTCACGAAGAGTCGGACACGACTAAACGACTAAACAACAACAAAGCTGCTGGGTTCTTTTACAGAAAGGCCGTGGCGGATGACAGCTACAGAATGACATCCACAACAGTACTAGCAAAAAATCTTGTTACAGGGACGCTGCCATTGCCAACTCAGCCTGCCCAATGCTTTGGCCTTCAGTCCAAAGTTCAACAGTTTGCTCAGCAGACTGTAGCTGGACCTGTGCGTCTTGGTGCAAAGTTTGACATTCTTCTCCGCACCGGGCCGGCGAGCCAGCTCGAATTTTCTTTAAGAACTTTAGGGCAAGTGCAGTTGGAGAGACATGGGGAAAGCAGACCGGCTGCCTATGTTTGCTTTCCTAAGATGGTGGCTTTGCCAGTCTGTTATCTCATGCAAGCGCTGATAAAATCCAAGCCCTCATTAGCTGCGATAAGGAAAGGAAAGGTGCGAGGCAGATAGAGATAACAGGACTGTGGGACTGTTGGAATTACCAGGAGTCTATGTCAACGGGAGGCAAGAGATAGACTTAAGAATTAAGGCCCTCTGGATGTTGCTGAACTACAACTCCCGGCAGACCCAGCAAGCATAGCCAGCAGCGGTGGGAGTTGTAGTTCAGCTGCATCTGAAAGGGGCATAGTAGAAGGTCCCAGATTCAATAACTAGCATCTCTAGCTAGGGCTGGGATTCCCCCTGCCTGAAACCCTGGAGAGCGGCTGCCAGTCAGAGTAGACAGCACTGAACTAAATGAACAAATGATTTGAGTTGGTAAGACCACACCAAAATTGTGATGTTTCCATTTGGCCAAGTCTGCCAAAGCTGAATGGGAACTATCGCCCTGTTGCTATCTTTTTAAATATTTTATTTCATTTTTATTTCAGTCTGAATTTTAAAAAACAACAACACAAGTGCGTCTTTTTAAAAATCACGTGTTGGTTTTACCACCTCAAGGACCTGATCGCCTTAGGGTGAAGGTTGGGTAATTATCAATAATAATGAATTTAGCAGTAAAGCCTGGGATCAGCATTTTAATTTAAAGCCTATAAATAATTCTTTTCCAAATAAAGTTAAGGCAAGCACTCTGAAGGGCAAAAATGCAGAAGTTCTCCTCCTGCAGTTTAATTTTTAAGAGCTAGAATCATCTTTTAACCTCCCACTGAAGTTCTTTTGCTGGTGGGGGGGAGAAAGAAAAAATTCCACTTGCTGACGACAGGCCAGAAAATGTCATCAGAGCAGCCACCCGACCTCTGTCAAAGTTCTTGCCTTGAAGCTCCTTGCAAAATCTTTGACTGCCTAGGGAGAGAGGGAAAGACACCTAAGAACCCCTCCCCCAGGTCTGTTTTTTTCCAGGTTATCTGAATTTGGGGAAATTGCTCTTTTCGGGCATGGTCAAAGTCTCAGAAAGCGAAAGGCTTCTGGAGATAAAAAGAGAGGAAAACGGGTGCCTGTCCCTGGAAAGAAATACTATGGGCTAGTTTTACCCAAATTAGACCTACTGAAATTAATGGTCTCAAGTTTGACAATGTCCATTAAGTTTCTGAGTTTACTCAAAGAAGGGCTAATGAGAGACACAGCTCAACAAATACAGATCTCAATCCCCTGCTACCATCCACCAATAGAATGTTTACTGACAGTTTGAAACCGCAAATCCTTAAAACAGCACAAGAGAGTAAGATCCAGGAGACAGAAAGAGATCATGGCTGAAATCCTAACTATGTATACATAAATGTCCCATTGAATTGAATGGAGCTTAACTCACAGATTAAGTGAAGTTAGGCTTGCAGGAAGGGGCCCTTACGTTAGGAATCAGTAGAAGGGGGCTATTCATTGAGGAATGAATAGAAAAGTAATTCCTGGGGAAGCTACTAGGAGGTTCCCTAACCCCCCCCCCCCAAAAAAAAGTAGAAGGGACTGCCCAGGTTTGATCTTTGTTTACTGGAGGGGTACTTTTGCACGCAAGGAAGGAGGTTACTTCAGAGATACCCCTAGAACTAAGGGTTCCAGACTCCCCCCACCATCCCAAAGAGTGATCAGATAGTGGCAAGAAAACCTTCCTTTCAGAATGGGGGTGGGTCACTTTCAGACTTCTATAAGAGGGGCTTTGCAATATCCAATTTAAGCCAGCCAGGAAACTACAACTAATCCAGAATGCGACAGCTAGACTGGTGACTGGGAGCAGCCGCCGAGACCATATAACACCAGTCTTGAAAGACCTACACTGGCTCCCAGTACGTTTCCGAGCACAATTCAAAGTGTTGGTGCTGACCTTTAAAGCCCTAAACGGCCTCGGTCCAGTATACCGGAAGGAGCGTCTCCACCTCCATCGTTCTGCCCAGACACTGAAGTCCAGCGCCGAGGGCCTTCTGGCGGTTCCCTCGCTGCGAGAAGCCAAGTTACAGGGAACCAGGCAGAGGGCCTTCTCAGTAGTGGCACCTGCCCTGTGGAACGCCCTCCCACCAGATGTCAAAGAGAACAACAACTAACAAACTTTTAGAAGACATCTGAAGGCAGCCCTGTTTAGGGAAGCTTTTAATGTTTAATAGGTTATTGTATTTTAGTGTTTTGTTGGAAGCCGCCCAGAGTGACTGGGGAAACCCAGCCAGATTGGCGGGGTATAAATAAACTACTACTACTGCTGCTGCTGCTATTATTATTATATACAGGAGCACAGTCTGCGATGGGGTGGTTTCAGCCTGACTGCCCCACACTTGGAAAATCGGGATTCAAGACAGGAAAGAGAGGATTTGCCCCCCTCCCCAAATAGTCGCCCCCATCGCCCCCAATAATCCAAACTCACCCCACTCTGGGTAGCGTTCTCTGTAACAGTGGAAGCAACATCCTACGGATACACACTGTATATATCTCTCTCTTTAGAGGCTTTGCAAAAAGGAATCCCAAACTGGGAGCAAAGCACGCATGGAAAGGGGTAACCCCTCCCTGTGCCTTAATTTGGAATGGACCATTCTCTTAGCAATGCGGGGGAGGATATCTGCATAACCCCCACCAGAGAAGAACAACCCATTACGCATTGCTACAGAACATAGCTCCGAAAAGCATTTATTGTTATGTATATTTTCTCAGCAGAGTTCAGCCTCAAATATCCCTAGCTGAAAGTATCTATATTTAGATTCTTCTTTTGCCCCCCCCCCAAAGAAAGGCAAGTAGGCTAACCCAATGCTCTTCGGAAAACGGGGAGGGAGCCGCGGGAACCAACCAGAAGGCGGCACCGCAGAGTTCCGACCAATCAGACGCCGGCTTCAAGTTGCAACCTTTAAATGAGAGAGGTAAAGGGGAAACGCAGCAAAGGTCTCTTAAAGGGGGAATCAGCTGAGAAAGCGGGTGGGGAAATGTGGGGGGCAAACTAAGGAATCCTGCAGCATTTCCAATGCATTCACAAAGGGTTGGATATCGGCCCCAGACCCAGGCAAGCATTTTCCCTTAGTCTGCGGCAGCTGGACCACAGGCAGAAATGCAACTGGTGCAGCTGTCCGTGCTATGAAGATGCATCTAGAGCAGGGATCAGCAAACCTTTTCAGCAGGGGGCCGGTCCACTGTCCCTCAGATCTTGTGGAGGGCCGGACTATATTGGGGGGGGGCGGAATATGAACGAATTCCTATGCCCCACAAATAACCCAGAGATACATTTCTAATAAAAGCACACATTCTAGAGCCAGTGTGGTGTGGTGGTTAAGAGTGGTAGACTCATAATCTGGGGAACCGGGTTCACGTCTCCACTCCTCCACATGCAGCTGCTGGGTGACCTTGGGCCAGTCACACTTCTCTGAAGTCTCTCAGCCTCACTCACCTCACAGAGTGTTTCTTGTGGGGGAGGAAGGGAAAGGAGAATGTTAGCCGCTTTGAGACTCCTTCGGGTAGTGATAAAGCGGTATATCAAATCCAAACTCTTCTTCTTCTTCTTCTTCTTCTTCTTCTTCTTCTTCTTCTTCTTCTCATGTAAAAACATGCTGATTCCCGGACTGTCCGCGGGCCAGATTTAGAAGGCGATTGGCCCGGATCCGGCCCCCGGGCCTTAGTTTGCCTACTGTAATTGTTAAGTTGTGGGTGAACATATCAGACGACACAGCAATTCTTCAAACAGCTCTTGTTTATTCACAGAACAGAACTGAACTGAAGGGTTCAGCCAGCCTGCTTATATAGAGCTCCACTAGAACACAACAGTAACCATTTTCTGTAACTATCCAATCACTGAACGTCACTTTCAATCCCTTATTTGCATATGTGGACCTGAGTGAAAACTATCTACAGTATCCCCCTGCTGGCCCAGGGTGAGAACTTTAGTACATAACAGTAATAAACGTAAATCTGCCCTTATTCCCTTATGGGGGACACAAGAGCCCTTACAGAGTCCTTTGCAGGTTCTTCATCGGTCGGAGAAAATAACAGAGGCCAACCTGAGAATATTGAGAAGCAAAGCCTGATCTTTATTGAACTGTTACAACAGGGTGCCCCCTTCACATGCAGGAGAAGGAGGAGGACCCAGAACAAAGGTGTGTCCGCCCTTATATAGACATTTTAAATTGCCCGCCTTTGAGTTCAAGACCACCCCCAGAAACATCATACCTACATCACAGAAGGGGTGTAGCTCAAGACCACCACCCCCAGATACATCATACCTACATCACAGTGTTACGGAAATTACCGGGGGGGGGGCACATCTTTAAAGTTAAATATTACAAATATTATGCCTGAATGTATCCTTTCAACTTGACAGCTCAGGGAAGTTACCTAGCTTTAAAAATAATATAAAACCTTTCCCAGTTTCCTCCATTCCAAAGCTATTTTCCCCTTGAAAAAGGACTCCAGGAAGTTCCCAGAGGTGACAATTGCTGGGCTCATTGTTAGCCAAAGGAAGCCAAATCTTTTGGGTGGTGGGTACTTAAGACATATTTGTCTATGCTAATCTTATACCTGAGGCTTGCCCTGCCATGTCTGCTTATTCTAATCTTGTACCAAGGACTTGTCTGGACATGTTTGCCAAGGTTAACCCCTCACCTTTTGTGACATGTCAGTGATGTAATATTGATGTAGCAATGATGCTGTACGAACTGTATTCTGGGATATGGTGGGAAAGTTTTAAAAGTCTTTGTCACCCCATCCTCGGGGTTCAAATTTGCTCTTTGAAACTATTGCGCAATAAACTTTGGTCTATAGCTATTTGCTCTGGTTGGCTGGACTCCTTCCTTTATTCTGCAGGGACCCGTGGGCTCTGCCCGACAAGCTGGGTGACTGAGCAGCCTCACACCTAGATTTTTCCGTAACAACAGAAAGGGTGGTCTACAGCAGAAATCTGAGTGCGTTGTTTACCTCCTGTTTGGCAGGTTACCTGTTAATGCTTACTTGATTGGATACCCTGGGGAGCCTGGCCAGACTTTTGTAATGACAAATACTTAGTTCCTGAGCCAGGTCACAGGCTCACCCTATTCATACACAAACATACCCTTAAGACAGGATTTGTGAACAAAAAGACAATGGGGAGGCTCCCCCACCTCCTCCCTCCTTGCAGAAAACACATTTGAAAATGGTTTCAGGGCGGTCCTCCTGTGCTGCTCCAGACATGTGGTCCACACATCCATGTATGAACTTGGTTGGTACATTTATGAACATTTATTATATATATAATACCTTAATTTTTTTTATTTCACTACCCATGCAGCCTTTCTCAACCTTGAGTCCCCAGGTGTTTTTGGCCTACAACTCTCATCATCCCTGACCACTGGTCCTGTGAGCTAGGGATCATGGGAGTTGTAGGCCAAAAACATCTGGGGACCCAAGGTTGAGAACCACTGATAGAGAGAAGAGCTTTCTCTGTGGGATATCTGCCTGGTATTGCTGGAGAACATAAAAAGAGCCCTGCTGGATCAGGCCAAAGGTCCATCCAATCCAGCATCCTGTTCTCACTCTGGCCAACCAGATAGATGCCCAAAGGGAAGTCTGAGAGCAGGATCTGACCACAAGAGCCCTCTCTCCTCCTGTGATCTCCAGCAACTACAGTGCAGTTGGGTCAAGAGCTCTTGAGTCGTCAAGCCATAGCTGTCAACTTACAGATTTGAAAACAAGGGATCAGCAGCCAAAATAAGGGATTTTAGTCAACCAGCTGAAATACAAAGTGAAAAGGGACCAGATAATTTGGGAGAGCAGCACTGGTTTTTAGCCCTTCGTTTCCAGAGGTTGCTGCTCAAGACACCAGCTGATGAAATACCTCAATTAAATAACTACAAGCAGCAACCACTTTTTGCGCAAAACAAAGTCCAAGCTACAAAGATGCTGCTGCAGTTCTGTATCTTGTCTCTCGTGCTCCATCTGCAGCTCTCAGTTCCATCAGGCTGGGCGGGAGGAAGGGGGGAGAATAGCACCCGAAGTAAACCCGCAGGTCAGACCATCTATGCTAGTCTACCACTACAAATCTATGGGAGAAGCGCTTGCAGCGCTTCCTCCGCTTTCCCCCTCTATGGTTAGCCCTTGGAACACCTGCCTGCGCCTGCGCCTCCACCTCATCCTCCTCTCTCTGAACTGCTTTCTCTATGGTTGCCCTCGCTCTCCTCTCAAGGCTCCTCAGTAATCCATATGCCGCGCCAGGCTGCCCATCTCATCCGGGTCCTTCAGCAGCGCAGCCACAGTAGGGTCTAGCGGGAGCGGCGGCAGCGGCAGGCAGAGGGGAGGTCCCAGGCAGAGAAGCTCAGTTCAGCGGCTGTGAGGAGGATGGCGGCGGAAGGGCCCAAGGCTCCCAACAGTCCCGGTGCAGAGGGGCTCCCAGAGGCCGAGGCTGGTGAGAGGAGGCCGGAGGGGGGTGGGCCGAGCAGCCAAGCAACACAGTTGGAGCCTCCCCCCTCCCTGGCCGGCAGGGAAGCTGCTTCCTTTGAAATCCGGGAAATTTAAGGGACATCATCAATAAGGGACAGCAGCGGGACACGGCGCTGGGATAAGGGAGTTTCCCGCCAAATAAGGGACGGTTGACAGCTATGCTTCAAGGGCAGGTTCTACCTCCTGTTAAGAACGGTGCCAGGGGCCTTGAAATATTAGTTGCTGCGAATCACAAGCAGGGCTGCTAGTGGTGAGGCGAGGAGCCCAGAACAAAAGCATGTTAAAAATTCCAAACCCTCCAATAGTACCTTCTGGGTCTTTAAAGCCCTAGACCCAGGCTGCAAACACCTAAAAGGCCACCTCCTTCCCTACAGAGCCTTCTGGGTGCTGAAATCAGCAGAGGGGCCTCTCTTGGTAGTTCCTCTGCCCTCAGAAGCTCAGGGGGGTGGCCAGCCCAGGAGAGGGCATTCTTGGTGGCACCTTCTGAACTGTGGAACTCCCACCCCACAGAGGTCCATCAGGTATTTTCATTGTGCAGCTTTTGTTGTCTTCTAAAGACACACTTCTTTGCTCTGGCCTTTTGACACATGAGATGTGTTTTCGGAATGCAGCCCGTTATTTGTTTTAACCATTGTTAATGTTGAATTAGGGACGCGGGTGGCGCTGTGGTCTAAACCACAGAGCCTAGGGCTTGCCAATCAGAAGGTCGGAGGTTCGAATCCCCGTGATGGGGTGAGCTCCCGTTGCTCGTCCTGCCGACCTAGCAGTTTGAAAGCACGTCAAAGTGCAAGTAGATAAATAGGTACCGCTGCGGTAGGAAGGTAAACGGCGTTTCCGTGCGCTGCTTTGGTTCACCAGAAGCGGCTTAGTCATGCTGGCCACATGATCTGGAAGCTGTACACTGGCTCCCTCGGCCAATAAAGCGAGATGAGCGCCGCAACCCCAGAGTCGTCCGTGACTGGACCTAACGGTCAGGGGTCCCTTTACCTTTAATGCTGAATTTTAAGGTTGTTCTAGCCTATCCTGGGGACCTGTTGGCAAAGGGCAGGTAATAAATGAAATAATATTTTCAAAAAATGTGTTGTTTTTTAAAAAAACTAATTCTGTTTTAAATGAGGTAGTGGAGGCTGAGCAACTAGGAAAGGTGCTCTCAGCACACAGATCTATCCAGACAGACCATTATCAGCATTACCTTGAAGTGAGCTATTATTAGCATTCTAAGGCTATAAGTAGAAAACAGGGGTAACAGAACACCGCATGATCAATGGGCCTGCTGGAAGTACCAGGAGAAAGTTATATGCAAGTTTCACTTAAAGAAAAAACAAAGCCTGATGCCACAGTGAGGGACTGAATACAAGAGGCTTGATGCGGGTGGCACTGTGGCCTCTTGGGCTTGCTGATCGGAAGGTCGCAGTTCAAATCCGTGCAACAGGGTGAGCTCCCATTCCTCTGTCCCAGCTTCTGCCAATCTAGCAGTTTGAAAGCACACTAGTGCAAGTAGATAAATAGGTACCGCTGCAGCGGGAAGGTAAATGGCGTTTCCGTGCGCTCTGGCTTCCATCATGGTGTTTCGTGACCCGGAAAGCTGTCTGTGGACAAAAGCCAGCTCCCTTGGCCTGAAAGTGAGATGAGCGCCACAACCCCTTAGTCTCCTTTGGCTGGACTTAACCATCCAGGGGTCCTTTACCTTTTTACCTTACAAGAAGCTTGAGGGAGAATTTTTGCAGGATCCTGAGCTCATAAGGGGCAGGTCTTCACAGGCTTCACTTAAGTTGGAAAGAGTTGGTGCGGATCAGTCACTACCAACCTGGTGTCCGCCAGGTGCTCTGAACTGTAATTCCATCAGCACTGGCTGGGGCTGATGGGAGATTTAGTCCAAAACACTTACAAGGCACCAGGGTTGGTGGAGCCTGGTGTGCAACACAGAGGATTCACTACAGCCTTGTTCTGTAGCAGCAGCATGGGCTTGCTACTCCATTCCAGGTTCTTGCC
The DNA here is from genome assembly GCF_964106645.2 of Podarcis pityusensis. Taxonomy (NCBI): domain Eukaryota; kingdom Metazoa; phylum Chordata; class Lepidosauria; order Squamata; family Lacertidae; genus Podarcis; species Podarcis pityusensis. The sequence continues at coordinate 78,322,544 of NC_138033.1, forward strand.
AGCCTTACAGTCTTCCAGGACACTCCATTCCATTCCCCAACTTTCTGCTCCTCACTCCCCAAACAGGCACTCAGTGTTCTATGACCATTGAGCATGCTCAGTCTTCACTGGACTAAATTAAGGGTGGGGAACCTCAGGTCCAGGAGCTGAATGAGATCCAAGCCTCAAGCCAAACCATCCCCCAACTCCAACCCTGCTCTATAGCCACTTCCTTGAGAGCTTTTGGACGCGGGTGGTGCTATGGGTTAAACCACAGAGACTAGGACTTGCCGATCAGAAGGTCGGCGGTTCGAATCCCCGCGACGGGGTGAGCTGCCGTTGCTCGGTCCCTGCTCCTGCCACCCTAGCAGTTCGGAAGCACGTCAAATTGCAAGTAGATAAATAGGTACCGCTCCGGCAGGAAGGTAAATGGCGTTTCCGTGTGCTGCTCTGGTTCGCCAGAAGCGGCTTAGTCATGCTGGCCACATGACCCGGAAGCTGTACGCCGGCTCCCTCAGCTAATAAAGCGAGATGAGTGCCGCAACCCCAGAGTTGGCCACGACTGGACCAAATGGTCAGGGGTCCCTTTACCTTTTTACCTTTACCTGAGAGCTTTTGCCTGGAAAAAGGAGGGTGTGTGTATGAGAGGGACATGCAAACCTGATTTCTGCCTGGATGAAATGTAACAAAAGGGGGTAGTCACATCCACTGCCCCACCCATTCTGCTACTGGCTCCGCCCACCATTGCTGTGCTGCCCAGCCCCGCAGAAATAGACAGACACACACGAAACTTTCAATAACCAGGAAGTTTGGCGTTTATTGTAAGGGTTTTTTTTCCTTTTAAACAAAGAATTACCAGAACCCGTTTTCCCCACCAACAAGCTTCAGGTACATCCCTGATTCACAGAGAAGCCCGTTTGGTATGTGAAAGAAAGGGAAGGGAAGGGAAGGGGAGGAGAGAGATTATTCAAAACCAAAACATTTGCTAGAAAGAACTTGAGAAATGAAGGATGAACCATGTTTCAGAGCTCCTCTCCTAGAAGCAGGACCAGCAGCACAGGGCAGTTCAAGCAGAGATGGACGGGATTCGTGGGTGTGCTTCCTTTTCCAAAAGAGGAAAAGTCCCCACAGTGCTTTGGGACATCAGATTGGATGTGTAAGGTGGGAGCTTTTTGGCACTCATGAATGCATGGCAACAATCCGCTTGGAGCATGGAAGTGCCAGGATGCTCACACAATTTTTGGGTGCCCTATCCAAAATGAAAGTTTCTGAACCATCAATAAAACACGGGCTCATGTGAGGCTGTGCTACAGATGAGGAACAGGGAAATCCCACTTTGATGGGGGGTGGGAGGCATGTGCTTCTGGAGTAAGCTTAAGAAATGGTTAACCCTTGGACCTTTCTCCCAATTAGAGCACAAATACATTACATCTGGTTATCCCCACTCCCTTAAAATGCTAATATACAGAATATAAAGCACAATATGTACAACAACACAGTAAACAGTTTCTTTCCCCATCCCACACTCGTTAAGTAGTCAGGGTTTTTTGCAGTTGGAAAGGAAATACTTCAGCAACTTCAGTCATAAAGAGAAAGGCGGCGGCAGCGGGGTTAATCCAGATTACCCTTTTTGGCCCCAAAATTGAGCCGCCTTAAAAAAATAAAATAAAAAACCACAGGATACCAGCATTTGGAGGACGTTATAAATTTCTTATAGCTTATACATTCCTTATAGCGGAAGTCATAAAACAATGTATGCCCACATTACTACTCACAAACTTCTCTGCTGCATTATTATTTTTTAGGCAACAGTGCAAATTCAGAATTTGCAAGGGGACAGAGGGGCCTTGTGGTCCCTTTGCTGGAGGAACATCAGCCATCAGTTGCAAACAAAAAACCAACAAGCAAACCAACAGCAAACAGACAATACCCAAGCCCTTGTACCTAAGTTTCTGCAAGACAGCCAGCCGAGCAGCTATTTTGCACCATGCAATTCCTATGACACCACCTGCCAAGATCAACAGGGCCTCCATTTTAGAACTTACTTTGCCTAATAAAGTGCAGTTTGTGGATTTCTAAAAGCAGCTCTGCAAGATACATTCACAAAAAAGTTACCAGCTTACAGAAGTTTTTAGTAGTCCGCCTGCCTTCTCACAACACATCCCCTATGTCAGTCATTTAGGGGCCTAAGGTGGAAAAAAATAAGGCCTCTGCTTTGGTACAGCTTTTTATCTGCAACTAATTATACACATGACAGGTTACCTACAAGCCTGTTGGAGCTATGAAGGGTGTGAAATGCTAATAAGCTCTTTGAAAATAGCAAAAACACCAACCCAAACTTTTGTGTCTCCACTTCTTCAGAACAGGAGAGGCTATATAACAAAGGATGGCCGAAATCTCCAAACCAGACACAAATGCTGAGAATCGCCATCTTTAAAGCAGGCTGCTTAAAAAGTGGTCTTGCCTTGGCTCTCCTGCCAAGATGGATCAAGGCCCTTCCTTTTCTACATCTCTCACAAAGAGTCAGAGTCAGCAAAGGATGAACGCACAGAGCTTGGCAGACAGAAGCTTGAATTATCTATGAATTATCTGGAAAACTGGTCTGAAAACCTACCAGGAGGGAAAAGTTGAGTTTGTGCTATTGACCATCTGGAGCAGCAAGTTTTATAGAGGCAGGCAAACAGTCTGCAGCAGCATGACTGTGTTTTGAAACCTGCATCCTCTTCTAGTCTGCTTCTGAGAGAGACACAACAATCAAGTGATCTGTTGTGGAAACTCTGGCACCGACACATGACATGAATGTTGCAAAGGCTAGAATGGCTCTCTCAACAATTTATGCTCAATGTGTTTGAAGGGATGGAGGAGCCAATACAAGGCAGAGAGACTCCTGCATACACCAGGAGCATGCCTAGCGCTCTGGAGGGAAATCCATACAATCATTTTTGCAGGTGGAAGCACCTTCCAGAAACTATCTGCTTGTTGCTGCAGATATTGTTGGAAACAAAGGCAGACAACATCTTTGCTATTATTAATCTTCCATGCAGAGTACTGGCTGGACAAATCAGCTAGTTATATTTTTGCTACTGTGAAAATTTGGGAAATTGAACTTTGCTGTTTTTGACCACCAAGCCAAGCTGCAATAGGTAGCAAAGTGCTAAGTCAGGTACAAGCTTCCTAAAACTCTGAATCCTTTTTGTGAGCACCATCGACCTTGGCCAACTCAAAAATGAAGTGGTGAGAGGATAAAGCGCCCCCCCCAGCCCCCAGGTTCCCATCATTCAGATTCAAATTTGCTCCAACCATCCTTCCCCTTCTGATACATTTTGAGTATGTGAGCTAGCCAGGAATGGTGCTGAGTACAGGAATCCTTTGGGTTGGAGCCAAATCAGTTTTACTCAGAGTAGAAGAAGAAGAAGAAGAAGAAGAAGAGTTTGGATTTGATATCCCGCCTTTCACTCCCTTTAAGGAGTCTCAAAGCGGCTAACATTCTCCTTTCCCTTCCTCCCCCACAACAAATACTCTGTGAGGTGAGTGGGGCTGAGAGACTTCAAAGAAGTGTGACTGGCCCAAGGTCACCCAGCAGCTGCATGTGGAGGAGCGGAGACGCGAACCCGGTTCCCCAGATTACAAGACTACCGCTCTTAACCACTACACCACGCTGGCTCTCAGTAGACCCACTGAAATCAACAGTTCATGTCCATTATCTTCATGCAGCACTAGCATTAGATAAACCCTCTTGAGATTTGAGTGTTACTTCATGTTATGCAGAAAACTGATTTTCACCCATTTCTTTGTGTGTATGTGTGTGTTTGTGTACATTTGTGTACACACACAAATAATTCAGATTGAATAATAATAATAATAATAATAATAATGCCACATCCTTACCTCTATTTCAGTTCCCACATGGGGAAATCTAGAAGGGTTTGTTTCTTGAATAATGCATGTGGAGCGACTGACAGGACAGGAAGTTTGCTCTCTGTTTTCCCTCTAGTGAGAGGCAAAAACCTTGGAGAGTCCTGACTGAAGGATGGTGAGCATGTTTTTCAGCTATTGCAGTTTGTTACATGGCTTCCCCCAAATGCTGCCAAACAACAGTTATGATGTCTGAACTTAACACCTTTAAAAATACAGCATCCCCTTTGAAGAGTACACATTTAAGCTAATTGAATTTCATTAGGGGGTGGTTTTCCTTTTTGTCCTTGGCATTCATCTTCAAAGCAGCTTTGCATACTTGTTCACTGCCTGAGCCAAGATGTAGTAATAAAACACTGGGAATAATTCAACATTATTGTTCTTTGGACATTTTTTCTAAAACAACAACAACATGCATCCATAAAGCAGGCACAAGGCCCGTCTATTGAATTCACATTTTCTTTTCTTTTTACAAACCTAGTTTGCTTAGGAATCTTGACAGATCTTCATCCTCTCACTAACAAGTAAAGGAAATTAGCCGGCTTAAAAAATCCCTTAAAAACCCACAAGAAAATAAGATTCCCACCCCCACTCCCACCCAATTGTAATTAATTTTTTAAAAAGTGTCAATATGACACTGCCTCAAGAATAGAAAATAAAGTATTTACAGCTTTACAGAAGGGGGGGGGGGCGAAGTCATTACAATTCACGTCCAGCATTTTCACATTTTTTTTCCTGACAAGCTTTAAATCTGGTTGCTACGGACGGACAAGACTAAATGCAAATCTAGAGGTGCCACTGTCTACTAAAGCCAGCAGCACTGGCTGAAAGAAATGCAATATGAAGGAAACTGTACTGTTAAGGGACTGATCCATTCGCGAACTCACCCTGATGCTCCCTCAGATATAATAAAACCTCATATTCAAAATGTGAAGAGAAATTCTTAAATTCAGGTTGCATATGATAAAAAAGATACCAACCACCACCTTAACCACTACTATTCTGTTCTATCGTTATTCTTACACAGGTAATCCCCACCTACCTCTAACACATACAAATAATAATAATTGCTTACTTGAGTACCCACCTAGTCATTACAAAATGAACCATTTTGTTGATGCCCTCCATGTTGACCAGTGAAACCTCATCCCCCTACCCACTTATACAACCATACAAGAACCAGTTCCCCCTGCCCATGCCTACCCACTACACTCTACCTTGAGCATGCCAGCCATTAAAAGCAAACACATTGACACATGCTCTTAAAGTTTAAAACACACCCCTCCCCCCAAAGAAGATTAGCAGCAATGAAGTTGGATGGCCTTAAGTAAAAACCGCTCAAATTCTTAGTTTCAGAAATAGTAAATCCTACAATTTCTGGGCAACTGAAGTTTAGCAGGTACACATACAACCTGCACTCAGGAGCTGCCAGATTGGGTAGACGGGTCTCCCAGTGTCTGGAGAAACTGCAGAGCGAAAGAGCCAACATTCAGTGCTGGCTTCAGGACCCTGAGATGCTATTTATGAAAGTGCCAAGGCCCAACCCTTTGGAAAGGACAGGGCTGCTGGTCTCCCCTCCACCCCCCCCCCCAAAAAGCTGCAAAACTCACAGTCAGAAAAGGGTACAGCTTTGGATAGAAATGGGGTGAAAAGAATAAGGGCTTAGGAATGAGATTCCTTTTCCAAAGCAGAGAGAGAAAGCGATGAAGCGCTTGACCAAAAGTTGCAAAAACAAGCTTTTTAAGGGCCGCTAAGCAATGGGGCATAAAGCTACTAACCAGAAGCAGCAAACTTGAGTTTCAAGCAGCAAATCAGGACGAACACAAAGTGTCCCTTTTTATATTGCATCTCCCACTCCCCCCCTTTTTTTGCATGGATGGGAATATAGTAAAGCTCCCCTTCTGAAGCCAAATACTTCCCCACCCAGGAGTGTCTCTCTCACATGACAGACGTGTTCATCTGCCTAGGCACCAGCCATCACCTTCAGCAACCCAAAGCAGCAGCCAATTGGACAAGAAAGCACTCCGGAGACAGAGGGGGAAGGAGCCCATCAGCCACACAACAGCTTTTACTAGGGGTTGAGCTGTAGGCATGAGGGGAGAGGTTTCTTCTTCTAGGCATTTCGTGTCATTAAGAAGCGTTTTGCAGGAGAGATAACTATCTGACACCCACCCACCCACAGCAGCTTTGCCAGAAGGGTGATTGTGCCTCCAAATCTGGGCAGCATAAAATGATACCATGTTGGCAAAGAGCTACTCTTTTGTTCTGGATAACAGCAAGTGATCTGGACCAAGAAGATGCTAATTCATGGCACCGACCCCAGCTGACTATCTGGCAAATAAACATCAGATGTTTGTGTTTAAGCCACCAAAGGATGGAGTGGGGGCTAGTCTCACTTGCTTTTCAGAAAAGCAAAGCATGTGACAGTTATACCTTAGTGCCAGACAATACAATACTGTACTCTTGATTTTTCTTAAAAAAAAAAACACCACATCTTGTAATACTTATTTTCAGTGTACCTGAAATACAGTGGTACCTCAGGATACATATGCTTCAGGTTACAGACTCCGCTAACCCAGAAATAGTACCTCGGGTTAAGAACTTTGCTTCAGGATGAGAACAGAAATCGTGCTGCGGCGGCACGGCGGCAGCAGGAGGCCCCATTAGCTGAAGTGGTGCTTCAGGTTAAGAACAGTTTCAGGTTAAGAACGGACCTCTGGAACGAATTAAGTACTTAACCCGAGGTACCACTGTACAGGTGCAGGACCTGACATGCTTCAAGACATCTAAAGCTGTGTTCCTTGCTGAGGGGTCTTGGGAAAGGTAATGCCACTCACCCTATAATTTAGTTAACACTGATTCTGAGGATGGTGTGGAAAGCTATCACGCTCCAAGCTTCCGAAAGCAGCACAAAAATGCAGTCCTTCCTCAACAGTAACTTTTTGAGAGGAAATCATTTGATGGCTAAAGTACAAATGAAGGGGGAGGGTGAAGAAAAGAGGGAGGGAAGGAAGAAAGTTTGGAACCAAAGGATCACTGGGAGCAGATGCAGCAGTAGGAAGCTCCCTTGGCCAAAACAAGCTCCACAAACAAGTAAAGGTGTGCAAAGTGAATGCTCAGCTTCCTTTCCAACAGGAGACAGAGAAGCCCAGCAGTGACCTAACATTCCATACAAATAAGGCGAACGCTTTGCTTGCTTGTTTTTGCATAGTAATTAAAAAACAGTGTTATTCCCACCCCATCAGACTTTTGCTATTCTTGCCTTGCCACCAAGCTTCTAATAGAGTTCTGGACCTCAGCAGAAAAGGTGTTGTGCAGGTCTCTGAAAGGATTCTCTCAAGCCACAATTCACATCCCTTCTAACTGCATGAGCCAAGAGCAGGTGTCATTAAAGGGCTATGATTGGGAGGGGAGGACACTTTCAATCCACGCAAGACACTTGTCCTCATTGCTGCTCAATGGTGTGATATTTGCTACTTAGTTGCCACAGGGCCTGCTCTGCCAATTTGCCTAGCACTTCAGTTCAGTGCTAAACTTCCATACCAATTCATTCTTCTGCTACCAGAAGCTTATTTAGAATCATCATTTTTATATAAAAAGCACTATGATATTCCAGTGGAGCTCAAAGTGGCTCAGCTTGGGGCAAAGGCACAATTAAAATACCATATTCACATACTTTTTCTTACAGAACTCCACATCTGTCATTTGTAGAACAGTATAAATGTTTTTTACAGCACCAAATCCTTGGATGGGGTGGGAAAAAATACTAGATCAAGTCCTTGGCACCCCCAAGGCTAGGGGCTTTGAAGTCTCTGATCTCTCTGCATTTGTGAAATCTCTTCTTTTTCTGGGTTTTCTTTTTCTTCTCTCCTTGCGCCAGAACGTTCTGGTTATTTATCAGCTGACCATGGGCTCAACGTCTGCTTCTCTGTCAAACTCATCCTGAATTTCATCCGTGTTTCCTGAGTCGCTGCTGGCTACCGAACTGGGAGACGGGGAATTTCTGCTGACAAAGAAAAGGGGAGAGAGAGGAAGAGTGTGGTTAGGTCCATTCTCTTAATAAGCCGTCTTTCCATGTTAAACAGCGGCAAAAGCATGTTCAACTTACATGGATGTAAAGTAGGGAAGTACTGGCTCCCCAGAATGCAAAGGGCAGTATGTTTGCTGCATTTCAGGCATCAACAGTTTTATAGCAACATGTAAAACCCTTCGCAGACATTGCAAAAAGTGAGATGACAAATGGAGCAGACAGCACCCTAGTGCTCTGGACCACTGGGTGCCATGAAGTATCTGTCGTACTTAAACAGTATTGCTGTTAAACTGGATTTTCAAGGTAAACAGTTACATCTTGGGGCCTGCTGTGTTTGGTACTTTCAGCGAAACCAGACACCTCAGAACAGCTAGTCTTCAGATTATTGAGTCCCTCCCAATACCTCTGAACGAAAGCTCTCCATCACCATCCCACTTGGGCAAATAAAAGTTATCAGGTGTGGATTCTGTGTTACCTTTCAGCAGAGCCTTTAATGAGCCGCCGGCAAGTCTCCATTTGCACATCCAGGCCCCGTTTCATGCTGCACATTTCCATGTACTCATGGAGGTGGCGATTCATGTCACTCTTGGCCGTGGCAAGCTCAAGCTGCACAGAAGGAGAGGGCCAAGTCAAGTCATGCAAAGAATGAGAACTACCATGTGCCCTCCCTGCCCATTTTGATGGAATGTCAATTTATTACCACTAGCTAACCTAAAGGCTGCTAATGGAAGTGAGCATCACTATTTATAAAGGAGGCAATAAGCTACCTCCTCATTTTTCTTGACAAAGTTCTGAGCTTATGATATACCGGTACATAAATTCCAAAAGATTCTTTGGATGGCATGCATATTTATGGTATGACAAGGTTAAAGCAAATAAGGCCTTTAAGAACCATATTGTCAGAAAATCATTGTTTAATGTCTGGATAAAATATAAAGACTTGCTGGAAAATAAGACACCAAGGTGGCTTTCACCTTTGGAAGCCAAGGCCCGAAAAAGACCCAATATGGAGGCTAAATGGCCAAAATATTGGGAAATACTAGAAAAGGATGGAGACAATTGGAAATTGCAGAGTTTGGAGAAAATGAAAGACAAAGTGCGAGATTGGTTACATTACGCTCAGATTAAAGAAGTTTTTAAAAATGATAAAAAACTAGGGTTCCAGGTGGAGAAATCGAAATTAGAAACAGAATTGTTAGAACCAAAGATTAAGGTACTTTCAAGGATGTATAACTTGCTGTTGAAATGGAATACACAAGATGAAACGGTTAAATCGGCTATGATAAGGTGGGCACAGGACATTGGGCATAATATCATGTTTGAGGACTGGGAGAGGTTGTGGAACAATGGATTGAAATTTACTGCATGTAACGCTCTGAAAGAAAATGTAATGAAAATGATATATAGATGGTATATGACCCCAGTCAAACTTGCCAAAATTTACCACCTGTCTGATAATAAGTGTTGGAAATGCAAAGAGTGTGAGGGAACGTTCTTCCACCTCTGGTGGACTTGCCCTAAAGTGAAGGCGTTCTGGGAAATGATTTATAATGAACTGAAAAAGGTATTTAAATATACCTTCACTAAGAAACCAGAGGCCTTCCTTTTGGGTATTGTCGGCCAAGGGGTGGCAAAGAAGGACCAGACATTTTTTATGTATGCAACAACAGCAGCAAGGATACTTCTCGCAAAACATTGGAAAACTCAAGATCTACCCACACTGGAAGAATGGCAGATACAACTGATAGACTACATGGAACTGGCTGAAATGACCGGCAGAATCCGTGACCTGGGAGAAGAGAGGATTGAGGAGGACTGGAAGAAATTTAAGAACTATTTACAAAAGTATTGTAATTTGAGTGAATGCTAAACAAGACGCTAGATCAAAATAACTGAACACCACTAAATTTAGAAGTTTTTAAGAAAATAAGTAAGATTGTGAAACTTAGCTCCTTTTGAGAACTATAAGATTATGAAATATAAGGGATATAAGAATTTTAAATAAGATGATAAATTGCTGACAAAACGTTATAACGATGAAAATGGGAGCGGGAGATGTGAGGAAGTCCAAAGAAAATGTGAAAATATGTTAAGATCAATGTTACATTGTTTATTATGTTTATTTTTATTGTAAAACTTAATAAATTGCTTTAAAAAAAAAAAAACATAAATTCCAAAAGATTCAAGGCAAAGAAGTATCTCTTCACCAATAACATACACAAGCCCTCTCAAGCTGCACCCCACGCACATGAAAGCTCATACCAATAACTAACTTAGTTGGTCCCTAAGGTGCTACTGGAAGGAATTTTTTTATTTTGTTTTGACTACAGCAGACCAACACGGCTACCTAACTGTAACTAGAACCTTTATTTCCTATTACCTTCTGTCATTCTGCCCACCCCAGAAAACCTTGCCCACCTTGTTTCTCTTCTCATGTCCAATTCAACCACGCATAGCCCTCATTAGCAAAAAGAGATGGAGAAGGTAACTGCCTTGAAAGTTACCCCTCAGCAATAAGGCAAAAGCCTGACCATTTTGATCCATGACCAGCCTGTGGCTGCTCATCAGATTTAATCATTTGCTGCTCTTAATTAAACACAACTAGGCCACACAGACAAACAATTCTTAGGCTCCTCGTTCCTTACCTCAATCTGTCCTATCGTTTCTTGGTATTCTTTGTCCCTCGTTTTGAAGAAAGATTCTGTTTCATGGATCAAGTTGCCCAAGTTCTCCTCTTGCTATAAAATAAAGAAAATCAGGAAGAGGTGAGCAAGGAATTCTGTCACCCAGAACCAGCCAAAGAGCCAGGCAATACTGTAGATCTCTCCAGCTCAGTACTGTCTACAGTGACTTGCAGTGGCTCTCCAAGATTTCAGGCCAGGATCTCTCACAGGCCCTACCTGGAGATGCTCCAGATTGAACCTAGGACCTTCTCCATGCATTTAGTGTATTATGGTAACATTCAAGATCATCTGTTCTAAGATAGTGTCCACTTGACAGAATTCAGCCTAGCAGAGCTTTACAGACAGAAGCCTGCAGTGCAGAAAAATGGTTCAGTTCTGGCTCCGTCTGGGGAGCTAGAGGCCTGGAGAGAGGGAGTTGCAGCACTCTGTGCTCAGCTCCCTGAGTCAATTAGCCTTTTATTCCCGATCTCGATCTACAAGGCAAATCTACCCTTTCGTTGTGTAATTTTCAGTTAGAAGGGATTTAAGCCTCTTAAAACCTTTAGAGCTGCAGCATGCTAGGCCTGAACTCTGTAATACTCCACTGATAGCTATACTTCTAACACACAGGCACATGGTTATATGCAAATAATCTGTCACTTAATTCCAGCCCATCACTAAAACTGCTTTATCGCCCTGGCAGTTGCAGCTCACTAGAAAGGCGCCTTCACAAACGTATGCCACATTTTGCAACTGTAGCACTTTGGTGTAATCTCTCACCGTTTTGCAGTGCACACCACCACAGTTCACAAAATGGAAAGGAACAACTTAACATGCGTTCCTGGCAGTCAGTATAAGGTGGATTGCTGAGGAGATGTGGCTGGGCTGCTGCAGTGGCTTTCTAGCCAAGGAGATAAAGCTTCCTACCTCCCACCATCACCACCCTCTATCATGTTACTGAGAAAGGGAGGAATGGAGGTACACTGAGAATCTGACCATGAAAGGTCACAGCTCTCCCAGTGTCAAGGCACTCAAGGCTCAAATGCACCATCAGAAAGGGACATCAGAAAGGTTTCCAAGCAGTACGTCTCCCAGTACGTTTCCGAGCACAATTTAAAGTGTTAAAGCCCTAAACGGCCTCGGTCCAGTATATCTGAAGGAGCGTCTCCACCCCCATCGTTCTACCCGGACACTGAGGTCCAGCACCGAGGGCCTTCTGGCGGTTCCCTCACTGCGAGAAGCTAAGTTATAGGGAACCAGGCAGAGGGCCTTCTTGGTAGTGGCGCCCTCCCTGTGGAACGCCCTCCCACCAGACGTCAAAGAGAACAACTACCAGACTTTTAGAAGACATCTGAAGGCAGCCCTGTTTAGGGAAGCTTTTAATGTTTGATGTATTACAGTATTTTAATATTTTTTTGGAAGCCGCCCAAAGTGGCTGGGGAAGCCCAGCCAGATGGGTGGGGTATAAATAAATTATTATTATTATTATTATTATTATTATTATTATTACTACACACCCATTAAACACAGAAACTTTTCCCGACAGACTTTATTGAGCAACAGGAGCAGGATTCTGTTGCTCTACCTAAACAGTTCAGCAAGCACCAATGGAATAAGCAGCTCAAGGCTCTTCTGAACCAGGCATCCTAAAAAGAGAATTTGCAAACCAGCTGACTTGATGCCCTTGGAGAAAGATGTCTAGGCCACTCCATCATTCCCGTCCTCTCATTTTAGCTCAGTGTTTCTGATATATGTCAGTTAAATCAAAGTCCCATTCATTAAAAACTAGTAAGACTTTGTTAACGGTGCCTAGCCTGCTTCCTTTGTGACTCTCTGTTGTTGGCTTAAAAAAATTTGTTAAAATATTATCAGATATACAACAAGCCTATATTTTTAATACCAAAGCTTGACCAGCTTCCTGTGAAGTCCCTTCTCACTTTGCTCCAATGTTTAAGCGGCTTCAGCTTTATTTCTCCAATATGGGACAAATCAAAATCAATTTCTACAGAATCACCAAGTGCCTATCAGTTTAAGAAATTTATGCTACATTCCAGAAGTTGTCAGCCACTTGTAAGTTGTTGATAAAAGGATAATTTAACATAGTAAAATTAAAGATTCTCAAATTCACAACCAGTGCTCTTGAGTCCTATATGATCTCATAGGCCCATGTTACTATAGTTGAAGGGAGATAAGTTAAGAGTTGCTTCCCCTCCTCCCCATTTTCTTGTTTATAAACACCACCATTATCATTTAACAAGACCTTGAGTGCTTGGCAACCAGTCACAAACATCATTTACAAACCGCCACTGCCTGCAGAAGAGCATGTGATGGAAGGTTCAAGCTACCGGATCATGCGGTAACAGCAGGCTCCACATGAAAAAGCACTGCCATGTGACTCCAGAAAATTAATGTATAAAAAACATATGTATGCTAATATTAGACAAAATACGCCATAAGGAATAAGTAATACAGTACATGTGTGTTGAGACGGTGGGGAGCTGAAGGTGAGTGGAGAAAACATAAAAATGTAGCCAATACCATGACAAAGCTTTAAACTCCATGTTGGTTTTTTCCTGCACAATCAAAGGAGCCTCAACAACACAACTTCAGGTGCCGATCAAAAACAATCGCCTGTCAATTATACAGCAGCAAGTAAACCAATCTTTGCAAAAGTGGCCATTTTTATTCTCCAGCAGAGAGGATGTGCCAAATTCTAACACAATGGAGGCTTTTGAAAATTTGGATGTATGTTGTTGATAATAAAAAATCATTACTTTTTAAAACCCTTCCAGAAATCAGTCACAACCTTACTTCTGAAGAAGCTAGAGACCCATCTCACAAAGAGCCCAGATCCAAAACTCACCTCTCCCTGGAGCTCGATTGATGGGTTACAGTTGGTGAAATCTTCCCAGAGGAGCAAAGTATCCTCATTCTCCTCCCACGTCAAACTGTCACAGTCATCATCAAAATCGAAGGTTTCACGCCTGACAGGGAAATATATATACATATATTTTCATTAAAAATCCTTGTAATCCTTCTTCAAAACAAGCTTAGGAGACGGTATTAGCACTAGAACACACACATAAAGGCATAGGATTTTGATGTGGCTATCTCGCCCTCTGCTGAAAAAAGGCTCCACATCTGCCTTTTATTCTGCTGCAGGATAGACAGAATTGAAATTCCAAGCTAATCTTAGTGTGACAGTTCAGCTGTTCCCCTCCAGGTGGTGCTGCACATCAAAACAACAGTCCAGAGCTTTACACAAAGGTTCTAGTGTCCAAATTAAAAGGATTTCTGCCTATCACTAACAAAAGATACGAAATGCCCAGGATGTACACATGTAATTAAAAAGTCATGCTTTAAAGCAGTGAAAGGATGGGCAGTTTCACTAACCACCTATGATCATTGCTCTGTGCTGCTTTAGTTTCATATGCCGTACAACAGGGGTCGGCAACATTTTTTAGCCGCAGGCCGGTCCACTGTCCCTCAGACCTTGTGGAGGACTGGAGAAGTGGCACTGGGGGGGGGGCAAGTAGTCCTCCTCCTCACCCCCCACCTCCACCCACAGCCGCTGCGATTAACTTCCCTGGCCGCAGCTGCTTCTCGTGGGTAGGCAGAGTGAGCTCGTCCGCTCCGCTCTCTGGCCCACAGGAGCACCAGGGCAGTGGCAGCAGCAGAGGGAAGATGAGTGGCGCAAAAGGGCTTGCTCTGGAGATGGGCTGCTTAAAATGGTGCTCAGCCAGCCCCCTTCCTCCTCTAGGCAGGGCGAGGAGAAGCCAGGAGGAGGGAGGGAGGAGGCGCCGCCGCAGTGTGTGTGAGGGAGAGGGGGGGAATGGAATGGCACGGGGGGGGGTGTTGCAGCCCGAACGAACAGAATCCCCACACCGATCCACGGACAGTCCACAGGCCGGATCCTGAAGGCAATTGGGCCTGATCTGGCCTGTGGGCCTTAGTTTGCCAACCCCTGACGTACAACAACCAGAAACAACTAGAAACTGGGGGGCCCTGATGGTTTCATCACTAATCCTGCCCCCTCCCCAGATTCTATGCACCCAATTTTGAAATCTCCAGGGGATAGAGCTGCATGTGGGAGCTGCACAGCAAATAAGGAGTCCCAGAAGCTCATTTAGCTCTGATGTCTAAATTGGAAGTGGTTTTATACACAGTCTGACTGTTGATCCACTTAGAGCAGTATTGTCTGAATAGATGGGTGGCAGGAGTTCTACACCGTACCAAGCAAGACTCTTTTCCCAGTTCTACCTGGGGATGCCAAGAAGTGAATGTAGTGACTTCTGCAGGTAAAGCAGGTACTTTGCAAGGACCTTTGGACTACAGACCTGTAAGCAGTTAAATGCCGTACAAATGAAGTAACGCAACAGCTCTCATCATTAAGTAAGCAAACATTACTAAGGCAGTTCCAGGGAACACCTCACATCAAAACTGATGCCTTTTATGGGACCAATTTGGGCTAGCTGAAGGAACACAATCAAGCTTGAGAAGTTACATCTAGTCAATGTCACAAGGCAGTGATGCCTGAATTTTCAGCTAAAAACTAACAGGATGAAACTTTGAAAAGATTTTACACTAGCTTCTTTTAAAGAATTGCCTGAGAGGGGACTGCTTGATCCCATCCTCCAGGAATCTTGTGGCTACTTTGCTGAGCTCCACAATGGCAGACATTTTTGTCTCCTGAGTTCATTTCCTTCCCAGCAGAGCATATATAAAGCAGGAAGTCGAGGTCAACACTTCATCTTATGACGAATGGATTCAAAACTTGGCAGTGGACTGGAAGAGGCAGCATGGGAGCACATGCCAGCTTCTAAAATCGGCCAAGCCTCCCAGCTTAAAACTACTGCTTGCCTTCAGCTGCATTTATTTTGCAACCATGGCTATTTGTATAATCTGAATAATTTGAACCCTCTTACGAAAAGACACAGCACTAATGCAGTTGTTGTTCCTTAGGGGTTTTAGAAGGGATTTCTTTTCACTTCCAACAATGCAATGGACTGGCCTATTAAGTGTATAGTCAGAACTGTCAACCTTGTCCACAGTGTTTAAACCCAAAAGATTACTTGCAGAGTGTCAAAATAAACTGCAGGATTCCTGGGTGGGCTTGCAGACGCAGGGGTTGTACTCCATCACTGCCGTAGTCCAAGCATGTAGCATTTTAAGAGTAAAGGTGCGCAGCAAAAGGTGATGTTGGCACATGCCATTCAAAATAGGAGCTGGAACAAATCCCATGTCCCGAAAACATGCCATAGGGGTGGGGCTCCTACGTAAGGCGCATGGCATGAATGAGAGCTGCTAACTGCAGATCCTTCTGAGGGAGAGTGCATATGCACAATGGCCTGGAAATTCTGCTTCTTGAAAGAGGCAAAGTGTTTAAAAGCATTGGCTCTATAAAAACAGTCATAAAGACCAGCATTATGATTACTAAGCAAGAGTTTCACTTGGGGACATAATTTCTGAGTGACGAAGACTCTTATCTTTTATTGGCATTTAAGAAGAGGACTGCTGGGTGAAGTCATTATGGATTCCAGTAACGGTATGTATAAGCTAGCCAATCCTGCCTAGCTCATTTTCAGCAAGCTTCCCTCCCACTGGATAAGAAGTGTTGCTTAGACAGCAAGGCATGCAGTGCAATGTAGGCTGTCCCAAAGTGTGTGTTGTGATGCCCCTGCATTAGGGTTGCACTTACAGCAAAAGGCTGCAGGCCCTCTTGTCAGCAAGCCTTGCTCAGGGGATCTATATGCAGAATTTCAGATACCTGTATTTTCAGGTATCTGAAATTCTGCATACAGATCCCCACCCTTTTCATTTTCTTTTTGAAAACCAAGTTGTTTCTGGCCATGATGACTGCAAAGCATACAACTGGAAGTGTGTAGGCAATTACCACCAAGATCTCAAGAGGTGGCAGGGAGTGAAAAGCTACTATTTGCAGCGTACAGGCTTGAGTGCCCTGCACTCCTTGTTACCCTCCCTATGATATGAAGACTCTATCTTAGCTGTATTTAGAACAGAGCTAGGGAACCTGATGCCCTCCAGATGTGGTTGAACTACCACTCCCATCTTTCTATGATGACTGGGGCTGATGGGAGCTGGAGTCCAACATCTGGAAAGCACTTGGTTCCCCATCTGTGCTTTAAAAGATTAGACATATTCATGGAGGATAGGTCTAGCAATAGTTATTAGCTAGGACAGCTATCTGGAACCTCCAGGTTCTGGAAGCAGTGGCCCTCTAGTTACCAGTTCCTGGGGGACAAATTGGCCAAGGATTCCTGGCTTTCAGTATTGCTTGTGGATTTTCCCAAAGGCACCTGGCTAGCCAACAAGAGAAGCAGGATGCTGGAATAGATGGGCACTTGGTCTGCTCTAGCAAGGTTACTCTTATGTTCTTCCAGCAGAAGCAGAATTATGCAAAACAAGCAGATCTATGCGAGTTCTCTGATTTGCATGATTAAAAGCTACAAAATCCTACTTGCCTCAGTGAAGAACAGAAACTACCTCGAAGCCATATTTTGGTGTGTGACCCTTCCAAGGGTCACAGCCAAAAGGATGCCAAGACATTCCCCAGCCTCTGAAATACTCACAGCTGATTAAACATCCTCTTCATTTCATCCGTGATGTTCAGAGAACAACTGACTTCATCGTCCGAAAATCGGGCATTGTCTGGGTCCTGCTCAGAGAGGTCATCATCCGACACGAGTTTCCGCTCTTTCTTCTTGGAAGCCACCTGAATTGGAGAGAAGGGCGGTGACTAGAAGGTTCAGGTGAGCTGCTACGCCAAGAAGCGGCAGAGATAAAGGAGAGGTATGAGGTGGGGAAAAATATTGTGAGCCATCAGCCACCCCCACCCCACTTCCAATGGTTTGAGTGAGCAAGTGACAGCTGACACAGATTCATTAAATCACAAGTGTTACAGGTGGCAGAACACACAGCACAGGGAAGCAGATTGAGACAGCACGCGGCAAAAAAGCAAGCTGCTAGACAGGCCATGCCCCAGTGGCACAGCCATTTGGGCTGCAGTCGGCCATGCGAAGGCTAGGAGGATGACGCACAAGCGGTTGGAGATGCTCAAGGTGACAAGCTGGAGAGCAACAGGCACCCCTTGGCGGTCCCCTGCCTGGCCTCAGCTAACAGTGACAAGGGGGGACTAGGCTGTGCCATACAGCTAGGAAGAAGAACCCCGAGTCCTGCACCATTTTCCACCTAGAAGCAGAGCGAGTCAGGCACCAGGTTTGAAAGGAAAACAGAATGAAATTGGAGGAAGGAGTTTGGAAACACAAAGAAATTTCATTTCAAATATCCATCCACCATAAACAAAAGTGGATCACAGCTATCAAACAGAGTTATAATCGGCAAGCATATATGAGTGAACTGATTCCTTAGTACGACTCTGGGATGGTTTTATGAATTTTGTTTTATTGGTTTAAGGTTGTATGGGACTGTGTGCTTCTTGGGATTTAATAATGGATATCAGAATAATCAGGGGCATAAATACTAAGAGGAGGGGCAGGGTGCCCTGTGGTGATGGCCTGTCTCCTACTCCCTGGACCAAAATCTACTTGTGGATGGAGGTTTTCACAGCTGCCTACACACTTGCAATGTCATGACAGCTAACTGTTTGTTTTCTCCTAGAGTTCTCCCAGGGTCAGAAAAAATTATCTGATTTTTATTTTATAAGGAACATAAAAGCCAAGTGGGACATTGTAATGCATTTTTGTGGTGTCTCAAGAGGACCAGCAGACACACAAGCTTGCTCTTATGATTTATCTGAAGACTTCTAAAGAGATTGAGGTCTTAATGTTGCTGTGTGAGACCCAAGGCCTGGTGACACCTGTGCAGACCTTTGTAGATGCAAGAACACAACTCCCTGCTTCAGTTAGATTATTCCCAACATGGGAACAGAGCACATGAAACTGGGGTGTTCTCTACAGAGGCTTGTCAGCTGGTCCCATGATTTATAGTGGGAATCCTGAACAGCAACTCCAAATCCAAAACACAGCTCCATCTCTCTCTGGCACAGTCATGTTCTCCACAGGACAGGACGGAGCCTAATCACCTGGAATATCTTGGAAACGTCTTCAGAGTTGCGCTGCTGCGCTACATCACACAGTTTGGCTGTGATATCGATTCGTCGGCAGATGTCCATGTCCACCTTCATGGCTTTTTCTTGGATCTTTGTGTCCAGGTCTGTCATAGGCTGCAGGAAGGACAGCAGTGGATTATCTTCCATTAATACAGTTCAGAAGATAAGAAGGAGATGACCTACAGTATCTCCATCAATGCAGATCACGCCAGCCTCCATATTAAATGCTGCCTGGTTTCCAGGCATGCTAAACATCCAAGGGACAGCAGCATTTGGGGTAGGTAGTCAATTCTCTGCAAGTTGAACACTGATTTCTAACCAAGGCAAATGTTCAAGGAAGGTTACGCTTTAAACAAACTCTCAACCCAAAGCCTTACATTTGCAATGCTATTTATTTTATGGAATGTACATGGAAAAACCTATTCCAGAAGTCCCCCACATGATGTGTGGGATGCAGGTTCTGTTTTATGTAGAAAGACAGTACTTCATGTCAGAAAATTCACCTAGCTACTTCACACTAAAAATAGTTTCTCTTACAGGACAATGATATTATTGAATTCCAACATCTTTCAAGAACTTACAAGATGAAACCTGGCACATGATATATGCCTGCAGAAAGTAATGAGCATTTAAAAAAAAATCTACAACCTAAAATATTTAATTAAGGGACCTTCCAAATTTTCTAATCTTGTTCAGATTTTCACTTCCTAGGTTTGTTTGTGTATATATATTGTTTTGCTGCTCATTATTTGCAGTTCTGAGCTCCTTTAGGAGGAAGAGCAGCACAGAAATGTAAGAAATTCAGTGGCTATAAATGGAGGAGCATTTCCCAAATATTCTGTAACTGTGCTTTTTGCACTACATAACCCTTAAAAATCTACACACACATCTTTCTAGAGAAAAGCATCTAGTTTCTTACAAAAAAAAAAATCCAAATCTGACCAAAGCCAAATATTTATTCCACATACAATACTGATAAGGACAACATTTTACACCTCATACCCTTCCATTATGGAAATGTCTCTTAAACAATCATTTCTTATCCAAAAAACCTTGCACTACTCTCTATGAAATTCTGCAGCTTCTGCTATCTACAAAAGATGTACATTTTTCTGTATTCCCTCACCCTTAGTTAGACTGTGCTCTGACTGGGCTGCTGCTCTCTGCACACACTAACGGTATTTATTTTAAACTATTAAGTTTTAACAGTCCATAACTACGCCACCTATAAATTACAAAGATAAAATTATGCCCTGCATGTTTACATCATGAAAGTTACAAGGTATGTAAACTCAACTGAGATCCTGCCAACCTTTTTACAGTTCTGCTGCCCTAGAGCCACACTGACACATCCACACTTGGCCAGAAGAATGGATTTCCCTCATAAAAAGGAGAGTGCAAATACTTGTGTCCATTGACATTTTCTCTGGAGTCTGACTTTCAGAACCACAATATGCACCAACAGGTTCTCTCCACACACCCCCACGGTTTTTATAAGGAGCCCAGGGCAACATGCTTCTGATATGTCCCAGAGCAATGTTTGAAGTTCCCAACTGAAAACAATACTACAGAGGGGGGTGGAGAGAGAGAGAAAAGAGGAGGGCTGGGGTAGCTCTGCTGTTGAGCCCAGAGATAAATGTGAGCAAGGCCTTAAAGTGAAGTGTGTGGAAAATCAGGAGTCGCTTTTCTTCATGTGAACTAGAATCTTTGAGCACTCAAGTTCCCTACATCAGCTAAATAGTTATCACATAAACGAGGTTTGTCATGCTTTCTACCTGTTCTGATTGTCAGGCCACACTATTGACAATTCAAGTTTCCAAAGCAGGAAGCTGCTCCCTGAAACGACTCCCTAAAATAACATTCACAGTTCTAAATATGCACACAGTTTACTCAATATGCTCAAATGGCAGGCTTGAAACTAAGTGACCCAGCAAAGTAGATCTGAACTGGAGTTTCTGAAATCATTTTGGTTAGATGAAACTGAAAGGAGTATTTTTAGCATTTTTCTAACTGATGGCACCTGCATGGTGCTTCTTCAAACCTGCACTTAATGGGAAAACCTAAACCTTTTAAAGAGCATTCTTTCCAGAGGTTGCAGCACTGGAGGGGTAGGGGGAAGTACCCAGCACTGCTAGCTGGTGTGAAGCCATCGGGGAACACTCAGGGTTGTGTGATAAGCAGCAAGTTAAATGCATCTACACAGACCAGACAGGAAGCAGGGAGAGGACAAGGGAATTGGTCTGATGCATTAGATCATACAAGGCAGCCATAATACTAACTGCAAGCAGCACTTACTGAAATCATAACTTTTTCATTAATGAAGCTATGAAGATGACTCCCCCCCTTTAAACCTGGTGCAACTCAGCCTGCCAGGGTACTTACATCACTCATCAGACCCTTGAAGACGACAAGTTCAGCTTTCAGTCTCTCAATCTTCTCATTTAGCTCTTCTTGGAGGGCTTCGGCTTCTTGTGCCTCCTAGAGGACAAATGGTACAAAGAATTGTGGTGCGGAAGGAAGGGCACAAGCTTCAGACACAAAGCTCAAAGAAATAATCAAATACAGATCCGGCAGCTAATTTCAGTTTGCTCCTATCTTGTGGAACAGCCTCACTATCTCACTATCAGGTAAGCCATGGAGTGGGAAACGACATGTGGTCCTCTGGGTCCCCACAGTGCTATCCCAGATGCCTCAAATACTGTAATAAACATTATCTCTGGATGTTGGAAGGTCAACAATGTGAATTAGATTCACATAAGTAGCTGTGACCATCTTAGCTGCTAATGAAAAGCTATGCCATTATGCAACCCACACCTCTGGACTGCCAGCTTTATTGATTTATCAGATTTCCAATGCATCCTTCACCATAACACCCTAGAGTGAGTTACAACAATTGAAAATACAATCAGAAATAGAAATCAAATTATTATAATTATAAAACTGTTCAAAATGCAACAAGACAATACAAATTCAGTGAAAGAGGTGGGTGTCACAAAACAAAATGTCTTAACGATCAAATACTTGGATTATGATATGCATCTTCAGCATATGACAAAAGCTGTACAATTAAGATGCTTAGATGCACCTCTGTGGGGAAGGAGTTCTACAATTTAGGGGCCACCACAGAGAAAGCCCTATCTCAGGCTACAACTGAGGATGGTGGAATTATCAAGAACCCCTGTCACACCACACTGTTATTAACACCTGAGAAGGCTAATAGAGATGAAGACAGTTTTTCAGATATTTGGAGCCTACATCCTTTAGAACAATGAAGTTGTTCTTCTATGGTGAAGTGCCACTGGATACCAGGAATCAAAGCCCTCTTTATAAAAAAATAAAATCAGAGTTCTTTATTATCCTGTAGTACAATTTACAGAAGAGCAGCTGTGAACCAGTATCCCATTTAGGGTCTGGTTTTTTACAAATGAAGTGATACACACACCTGGTCATTAATCCCAGGCAGTCCCTAACCCCAGGCCACAGGCAGCTCATGAAGCCAGCTGGGCACCAATAAAAATAAGAAATGGCCCCTATCGACCTTTGAAGAAACATACATTTAGGTGCTCTCCGAAACCTACCTCTTGGAGAGTCTCTACCATTGATTCCAGATTCATTCGCTTTGCCAGTTCCTCCTCCCATCTGAAAAAAGAAGAGTTGTGAATTAGAGATGAGAGAAGTATGTGACAATGGCACTCTTAAACAGCACAGCCCAAGTTGGAGAGAGCCTTACGAGCTCTGAACCCAATTTCAAATTGAAAGATCTGACAAGCAGTTGTCCTGGCCTTGGATAGTCCTGTATGGGATCCAGTTTTCCTTGCTGGTCACAGATTGTTACATACTGCCTAAAGCCAGCCTTCTCCAACTTGAGGCCCTTTAGATGTTTTGGTCCACAACTTCCATAAACCCTTCCATAAGCCCTAGTCAGAATGGCCATAAGATGCTGGGACTGATGGGAGCTGTGATCCAACCATCTGGAGGGCACAAAGTTGGAGAAGGCTGGCCTAGGTTAGGGCGAATGCATGCCCTACCCCAGAATTAAAATACAGTACTAAACCTCACTTATTGGAAAAACTTGCCAGGAATACTTTGGTTCAGTAAAAACATGTTAACCTCCAAATGATCATATCTCATAATAAAGGACACTCTTTTAACAACTACAACTTCATAGGTGAAGCCAAAGCCTGCCTCCTCCTTCAAGCACAGTGGCAGCCCAAGGCACTAGGAGTTACTGCTGACTCCATCAGATAAAACATTCTGCAGAAAGCTTCCCTTAAGTAAGCCTCAGGAATGCATCAGGTCACGTTTGCAGAGACCTTTCGCTCCACAAATCCCTCAGTAGAAGTGCTGGAAAACTTGAAAGCTTGGTTACGAAACTATGATTGACGACTGCCATTAGACGTCTGGAAAAAAGCATCAACGCAAGGATGATTAAAATACTCCCAACAGTCTAATTAAAAGCACAGTATGAAATTACACTTGTTTACTTATCCAATTGGCTAACATTAACAAGGTTACATTGGTAAAAGAACAGAAAACACAAGATCTACCCACAACACTTCATCAAAACTACAAAAGTTTGAGAACTGTTCCTGTGTCATTTGCTGACAGATTCATACAATGATTTGCCAGCATTCCCATTTCCAAAACAATCTGGTGATGTTTGTGTTTACCATTCAACCACATCCCACTGAACTCTTTCCAAAAGCAGCTTCTGTGCATGAACCAACATTTTACAAGTCGTAACACACACACCCTTAAGGGCTGCATTTAGAACACAGCCACATGCCAAGGGGATCATTTCAGAAGGGGACAACAAAGGCAGCTGTTAGGCTGTCATTTTCCGCACTAATCCTTGACAAACTGCACCTGAACGTGTCGTTTTCCTGAAGCGGGAGGAGGAACTCTTGTGAACCACAAGCATTATGTGCAACCCACAATGGCCATCTTTACTTTTGTGTCTGCAGGGCAGATCTACTGGCATGAGGTGAAGTCTCCCTAATAAGCAACTGCACACTTGAGCAGAAAGATATTTCTAACCTTGCTTTTCAACACCAGCCATTTAAAATATTGGTGCTGGGGTTTGTTTTTAACACGTGTGTTTTTAGACTTCAACTCTAGTGACCCTGCTTGCACACAAGTTACTGGTTACCAGGGTATTTATATACAAGAAGCAATGATGCTTTTCCAAATCTGCATCCATCTTCTGACCTGCAGGAAATATACTTGGAGGTAAAAAAAAAAGTTGCCATTCCAGACAACAGATTTAGAGATAAATAGTTGAGTTATTTTTCCAAATCATTTACACAAGGAATATTGATGAGATCATTACAATTTTACGTGCCAGGTAGGATGTTGTACCTCCAGTACTTAAACTGATAGTATCAGTTGCTGCTCTCAAAGGCTTATCTTCCTTGATTTCAACTTCTTGAACTACAAGGCAGAGCAAGAGACAGACAAACTGGTATTAAAAAATAAAAAGCAAAAGCAAAATGTTAGGTGGGTCCTTCCCCAGTACATGAGTCATTCTAAACAAGTGTCATAAAGTTATGACAAATCACTGTCCTCTCATAGTCTGCAGGGTGTTTGCTAACCACAATCACACAAGTGGAGCTGTGAAAAGTTTCATTATCTTTGTTTAAACCTAGTTAATTTGCTTCATGCGGTGGAAGGACCCAATCCCAGTTTAACTGACTTAACAACATGCTTTCCTGGTGACACAGAGGAACCTCAGGCCCAGGGGCTGGATGCAACCCTCCAGGCCTCTGTCTGGTCCCAAGGCCCCACACCCTCCCAAGCTGCACCCATTGCCAGACTGTCCTTGTACCCTCCTTGAATGTTTCTGCCTGGCTGGAGTATGTCCTTAAACTCTGAAGCTGCCTCTGGCTTGCTTGAATGGAGGATAGAGAGGGAAATGTAAGGGTGAAGAAATACGTTGCCTTTGCCAACCCCTCTCATGTGGCCCCCAAAAAGGTTTTCCAGGAGAGAATGGGCTGAAAAAGGTTCTGCACCCCTGGCATACAGTGATGGAGTCATATGCATGCTATGTGAATGTACACATATAAAGAACAATCCAACCCCACCCCACCCCACCCCCTGCTTTCAGTTGCAAGGCAAGCTGAGCCAGATAGGCAATTTTTATCTGCCAATGACTCTCTCTGAAGAAGAGCCAGCCGCTACATTTCACTAATGGCACGTAAGGTTTCCCCAATGGAAGTCATAACCAAAATCCCTTTTTGTTCTTGGCTTTGACTGTTTCTCCCATGACACTGATTAATTTCATACCAGCCCTGTGTGAACACATTTAAAAACCAAAGTGTCTCGTCTCCCTGGTGTAAACCAACTCTTGAGTCTGACACAAGAACACAAATTAAAGCAACCCACCAGCCTTGCTCCTTTCAGATTAATATGTTAAAATAGGCAAGGCTAGAGTCATGACATACAGATCCTATTCACAAACAAATATTGTTAAAAAGGATTCTGAAACAATCCACCACTGTTGCTGCTAGAAGCATCACATCACAAGCAATACAGAGGTAGTGATGGAGGAAATGCTTGCAGCTGACTGCTATGTTCTTTAGCCATTCCTATAAGGCCTCATTCATTGCCAAGAGAGCTTTAAGATGCTGGTGCAGCATGTTTCAGCTGTCCTTAAGATATGCTCAAGCTCTGAAGCAACCTGAGAGGCCAGCATATAAGTGGGGCTGCTCTGAAGTAGCCTAAGGAGATGCTGAGGCAGCCATTCTTGATCACACACGTCACCTTCCCCCTTCCAACAAAGCAGAGGAAAACGCCTGACTGCTTCATTAGCATCCCTCTGGCAGTAAGAACATAGGAGCCTGTCCTTCTATTGGTAGGCCCACTTCCAGCCGGTGAGACTGCAAGGTGTCTGGGAAGGCAGCCCAAAGGACAGCAGTTCTCACACTTATGCTGCAGACAGCTGCTCTTCCTAGGTTCAAAATTTTCTTGGCTCAGACCTCAGTTCCCACAATGTCCAGCTGCAATCAAGGCAGGACATTCAGCGCTGGAGCAAATTTTGCCAGCCAGAATTTACAGACTGCAAAAATGCCATTAGCAGCCACGTCACAGGCTACTGGGATTATTTTTAAATAAGGTATCAATTCCAAAACATTTAAACGCCGAGCATGATCTAAGCTCCTTCCTCCCTCTAAGGGCAGCTGTGTGTTTTGACTACTCTCAACATTCACATGGCTCATTGTTATAGTTACTGGGAAATGATGGACCAGTCAAGCTGAAGCTAGGAATCCAGCCCTCTGTTTCCATAGGCAATAGGGCATTCCTCACTTATTCCATCACTGCAGCCCCAGACCTCAAACTACCTCCAATGTCATATGCTTCTTTGACAGGCTGGGAGGAGGGAAATACTTTCTAGAGGTAGCATAAAAACAGTTACAGTATTACACAGCAAGGCAAACCACACCAAGCTGATGAAAGCAGTGTTGGCTATAGAGAAGAGTCAAGAGTTTAACTACGTACTTCAGCCTTAGAAATATTATTCATGAATTGAACTGACTTCTAAAGAAATATGAACAGTGACAGAAGGAATTTTAAAAGGTGGCCATTATGTAAATGTTTATCTTGTTCGGGAGTTTCCATAAATACTCACTTCCTTTTGCATTAGTTTGAACCATTTGGTTTAACTCTTGCATTACAGAGGGGGATACCAATGCCTACAATGATTCTGGGTCCATGCCTTCCTTTCCTGTTGGGCCCCAGGAAATTTCAATTGCCCTCTACCCTCTGAAAAAAAGGCACCCCTCCCTCCTCCTCTTGTCCCCATCCAGGAGAGGTGTTGAGGTCTGCTGGGATATCTGCTCCCTCCCTGTCTGATGGAGGATTTGAAAAACAAGCTTTGATATTTTGGGAGTAGCTCTGACAGAGCAGCTGCTTTGCATTCAAAAGGCACAAAGTTCAGTCCAGGTGGGAATACTGGAGAGCTCTGCAGTCAAACCTCATGTTCCAATGAGGAACATCCTTGCCCCCATCAGAAGAAACCACATCATTGCTGAACTGCCACGGTGCTTCACCAAAGGGGCTGACCTCCTTCCACTCCAAAGTGGTTGGGATGTGCTAGGCCCAGTGGACAGGGACCGTGGGGTTTAGTTTCCAAGATCATTGTGGTTGGCGACCTCTGTGGGGAAGAACCACTTGATCAATCAGTCTGCAGAGACACTATTGACAATAACTACAAAGTCACCTTTGGGGTGGACTTAGAGATGGAGCATTTTGAGGTGCCTGCAGCTGTGGGACACAGCTGGCCAGGAGTGCTTCAAATGCATCGCCTCCACCTACTACCACGGGGCTCAACCTATAATCATCATCTTCGACCTGAATGACATGGCCTCCCTGCGCCATACCAGGCAGTCACTGGTTGATGCCCTGAAGGAGAAAAACCCTTCCAACGTCATTCTCAGGAAGGATCTTAGCTCTCCAGTGAAATACAGCTTCATCAAGAGGGATACCCTCAAGGTGACAAAAGAAATGGAGGTTGAATACTTGACTGTCTCCTCACTCACAGATGAGAACGTGTGGCGAGTTCTTTTTCCTGGTGGCAGAACTGACCTTCAAGGGCAGTGTGGTGGCAGAGCTGGAGAGGAGCAACACACTCAGGACTGGCGATGCCAAGTGGATCCACAGTGACGAGTGAGACCTGTACCTGACTGATAAGTGGTGGAGAGTCAAATGCTGCTAGGGATGCAAACTGTACAGATGGGGAAGAAGTTGCATTGGCCTGAACATTTGCACTGAACTTATTTCTATACTAAAGGAAAGTGTTGTTTTTTAGTGTGTGTGTTTTTTTAAAGAATAGAACAAATAACTCCAGGTTGTCTCATATAGGACCATCACAAGCTGCTTTGTACTAAGTCAAACCATTGGTCCATCTAGTCCAGTACTGTCTACACTGACTGGCAGCAGAGGCTGCCCAGGATTTCAGCTAGAGGATCTTCCCAGCCCCAGTTGGACATGCTGCTGGGGACTGAGCTTGAGATCTTCTTCATGCAAAGAGCAGGTGAGCAATGTGCGATTCCTGCATCGCAGGGGGCTAGACTGGAAGACCCTTGGGGGTCTCTTCCAACAATAAAATTCTTTGATTCTATGAGGGGGGAGGTGTTAAAGAAAATCTCCTCCCCCCCCCCAAATCCTGCATACCTAGGCAGTATGTGGGGAAACCATGACCTTCCCAGAGAGTGATCCCATTTTGCTGCCAAACCAAACAGACACCAAACCAACAAGCTTGATAGGATGAGGATTATGTCACAGTCACAGACTGAAAATCACCCCTCCCAGGGAGACAAACCATTAAACAATTGTTGGGTACAATTTTAAAATGCCTCTTAACTGCACATGGAGAGCTAAAGAACATTGTGAAGAAAGGAGGACAGGCCATGTTTGCTCCTAATATGAACCAATAGAGAGGTTGGTTCTCAAGCTTCCATGGAAATAATTGTGATTAACAGGTGCATACTAGTGGCAGAATTCTACAGTTCCAATGTCAAGTGATAATTTCAAGGGATGATCGAACATACATGCACCCTTAGGTGTTGAAAGGAATTCTTCATTTGGTGAGAGCCAAGGATGAGAGAGTGTAATAACAGATGTCAGCTTTTCATCTGGGCATGAGGGTTACACCTAGTTTGCTCATCTCTTCGATGAGAAGCATCTAAGGTATTCTGTCATGAGCCCCGCCAGCATTAGACAAAAGGATGAAGAACAAAGAACAGCGAGTGCCAGGCCCAGGTAATTGCACCCTGGGTGGTACCCCCTTGCCCCACAGTCACGGGCTTGAGACACGTTTTTCCACTTGCTGCCCCATGGCAACGCTGCTTGTCTTAAATCGCTTCAGATCTCTTGATGGCCATGTTTTCCCAAGGTGCACCTGACTGGCAGGGTGTGCCGTACTGTTTGCTAATGCTGGCGAGAGATTTTATGTTCCTCATGCTCAAACACAACCAGTTTACTTTGAAATTACTCATGTGTGGGTCTGTAGCAACATGCATACTAATCTCTTTCTCCCTATATCCATCTAAAGAGTCATTTCCCAATCACCAGGGCTGGCATTAATGGTTTTTTAGTTGCTGGTTACATCACTGTGGCAACTGCCAAGGATGTCTGATTGGAAATCGTCATTCGAGGGGAGCTACATCTCTCATCCACGTCAATGCCATTAAAAAAAATGTCAAAAGGCAACATTTGATGTACTAGTTCCACGAATTAATACGATGCAAAAATGATGCTTATAACTAAGATAAAACAAAATTGTGGAAAATTAGTACCCTCCATCTAGGTAATTTTTGAAGTTTATACCAGCTTGCCTTGGTGCAGAATTCAACTAATAAAGATGCAGCGTTTTGAGTTAGCTTCTCTTTACTGTATGCCATTAGGTGCTCCTTTAAACCATTAACAGCAGAGACAAGTATACCACAGACAAGAGCTTTTCAAATCATTGATGATAGTCAGCACTTGGTAGGCGATGCTGAGGAGGGAACAAGAAGATGACAAATAGCTGTAAGTAACCAGAATAACTGCATGCATTTTAGCAAGTCTGTGTTTATATTTCTAGCAAGATGCTTACTGAAATACAAAACTGAATGGATACTGAACAGCTCTGTGAAAAATGTTTTAATTTAATGGGAATATCCAATTCCATTAAAAGCTGGCTAAAGCTGCTCAGGGATTGCAACTTAGAGCATTATTTCCTCAAACGATGAAGTTCAGTATACTAATTTTAACAAAAACAACATTCTATACTGTCAACACTGGCAGGCAGCTGCTCTCCAGGGTTCCCTGTCCTTCCCAGCTCTACTTGGAGAATGATGCTGCCAGTGACAGACCCTCAGACTTTCTGCACAGAATGAACTAATCTACCTGTGAACTACACTGTCTCTTCTCTTAGTTTTTGATATGATGCTACCAAGTACCAAGTTTCTATATGCAGGAGACTTGAGCAAACAGTCCCATCAAGTTGGCTTCTGTACCTGTTCTCATTAATTATGCCCCAAAATGGAAATACTCCTGATGGTGGAAAATGTTAGCAAGAGATTTCATAGGTCTGGTATGCACATGTCAGAACAATGATAATGCCTGGTGAGCTAGTACGTACCTTGTAAGCACTGAACAATTATGCATGGTGATTAAATTCACCTGAAGGGGGGGAAGCAACAACTTGTTGTTGGAGCCACAATAAACACTCTGCACTGTAACAAAGAGCAAAGTTGTATTTGTTCCAAGCTTTGTAATAGCAAAACTCCTCCATGCTTAGGTTTACGAAGAGCTGAGAGGAATGTGTTGGGTTGTGGTTTTGACCGCATTCTTCAAAGTTCTGTCGTTAATTTCAGCAGGGCAACACCTCCTCAAGCAGCTCTTGTGCAGAACTTGCAAATAAATACATTTCAATCTATTGTGGTAAGATCTGTATGCATGCTATGCTCCAGCTACCATTGCAAAGATTTTCTTTGCTTAAAGCAAAGGAACTTCACTGAAATAAGAGCTGGGATATCTCTGTCCTAGCCTGCTCCACGTGCTCAACAGCTCAGAGTCCTTCTAACCAAGCAGCCTGATCACATGCTATTTGCAACACACATTGTAAACTGCAGAATTTAAAATTAGTATTCTGAGTATTAATCAATGCCACAATTTTTCAGCCTTACCTGAATAGAAGGGATTGAGAACTAGTGACACTCTAAATATTTTTGGACCACAGCTCCCATAATCACTGAACACTGACCATGTTGGCTGGGGTTGATGGGAGTCCACTGTCATCAAGAGAACCACAGGGTCCTCATCCCTGCCATACAACTCTGATGGCATGGCATCCATATAATTTAGGTCAGGGGTCAGCAAACTTTTTCAGCAGGGGGCTGGTCCACTGTCCCTCAGACTTTGTGGGGGGCCGGACTATATTTTCTTGGGGGGGGGAATAACTCAGAGATGCATTTTAAATAATAGCACACATTCTACTCATGTAAGAACACCAAGCAGGCCCCACAAATAACCCAGAAATGCATTTTAAATAAAAGGCCACATTCTACTCATGTAAAAACACGCTGATTCCTGGACTGTCCGCGGGCCGGATCCGGCCCCCAGGCCTTAGTTTGCCTATCCATGATTTAGGTGATATATGGAGATTCCCATAACAATTTATTCAACTGTCAGGGATGATGGGAGCTGTGGTTTAGCAACATCTGGGGAGCCAAGGTTGCAGAACATTTCTCTAGGCATCATGAACTATTTGTAGCACTCTCCAGACAAAAAACTGTACTAAAGAGAACCACCTCAAAGGATGCATCAGAAACAACCTTATTTTTAAGGCCATCCTAAAAAATAGGGGAACCCTTCAAAAGAGCTACTCCTTAAAATTACACTGAAACATGCCATGGTAAACAGGACACATGTTTTGTAGGCTTAGTTGAAGCAACAGGAAAGTTAGTAGCTTGAAAAAGGAAAAGTGAATGTAGCAAGTTTTCTACAATACGTTTTCTTCCAAGTTGCCAAGACTGAACAAATGCTTCTGAATCACCTTCCTGATGTTTTCTGAAGGGCAGACTGTAGCAGTTTATAACTGGGATGAAAGCCACAAAGGCCTTTGTATTACTGATCTCCAGATTCAGCAGAAAGGAACCAATTCAGAGAGGAAAATAAAAGACAACAGGGAAACCAGCTCCACAGCAGCTTGGGGAATTATTCAAAACCACATCCTGCAGTACATAGCTGCTGTATTGTAGCAGCTATTCCTAGTCAGTAAAAATCTGAGGGGGTTACCTAGAATCATTATATGGAATAATAGTAAAAAGCCATAAACTGCTCTGCTCACATTTAAAAAGAAATTCATATCACACAGATTTCAACTAGAGATACAGATACATTGTATTTCTTATTTCATTCTTGTTTGTTTTAACTATCATACACTGAAACGTCTTATTGTATATTAAGAGTTCCTCAGTGTCAGGCAATAATGTCCATCTGCTTAAGACACCAGTCACAAGAATGATTCACTTACAACTCAAATATGCTTACAGGGGAGTAAACAAGTTTCTAGAGAAGACTATTCTTGTACATATATCACATTCCTCCCCACTGAACAGTGTGATGCCCATGTCAGCCAGTGTGCCAGCTCTTCTGCAAGAGCCTCCTTCTACAGAGTCAGTCTACCCTACATGGATACGTCGAAAGGAATGCCATTCTCTATCTGACCAAAACTAGTTCAAAAGTTGCAGTAAGCTCTCCTTTCTGCAGACTAATTTATGTGGTAAATTTTTATTCCAAAAATATCCCTTAGCAAACTGAATGTTAACTGCTTTCATATGATCTAAGTCCTACTGGAAAAACAATTAGCAGCAAGGCTTATGAAACATCTGTGGTAAAAAAAAAGAGAAAGTCATTCTTTGCTTTTTGTAGTAACTGCAGTTATTATAACTGGAGGTAAAAACAGAATTCTTTTGGCTCACTTTTGAAAGAGGTAATTATTTTGGCAATCTGAAGAGCAGAGGATTAGCTTGCTGAAAAGAGCTCCAGGGTGCAAGATAATTAAATACAGAACTCATGTTTTGGAGAGCATTTTCTTGCCTAAGCAATATCTATATCGCCACATTGTAAACTACCTGTCAGACTAGCTGCATTACATTAATACTCAAATGTCTACTGAATTTTAAGCAACATTTTACTATGGTGAAAGAAATATGATGAAATTTTTACACACACACACACACACACACTGATCATGAAGGCTAAGAAACAATGTAGGTGTATGCATGGTGAAGGCACATTTAAAAAACTTTTTGATCAACACCAAATGCAACTTGGATATTTGTTTGAACAAAAAGCAAAGTATACTGCATTACCCTTGTAAACATTACAGGATTATTTTTTTAAAAAAAGATTACAGGATATCTTTGCACTAAAACTCCTAATTTTCAGTTTAGGGAAAAAAAGTCTACTTCCTTTAAATAAAAGTGGCTAGCAACACAAAGAGCTTACAGGCACCTAAAGATTAATGCTGGTGCATTTTGGTTTTTGAACAGCCACAAGCAGAATACTACCCATTTGAGAGATGAATATTGTACATTTTAAGAACTTCAGATTTAGGCTTTTATACTTGGTGGAAGATCCAGTGAGAGTGAAGCTGCACAACTATTACTGGTTTTATACTTGGTGGAAGATCCAGTGAGAGTGAAGCTGCACAACTATTACTGGTGTTTCTTTCATCTTCATTATAGCAACCAATCTGATACTGATACACTGCAATAAGATAACCATATGGCTGTTGTATTTCAAGTAAATGTATTGTTATTCTCCACCACAGAATTTTGCAAGCAAAACTTCAGATAAGAATCAGGACTAGAGTATCACTCTAATTGACACAGCCATGTTTAATGACATATAGTTTCCTCAAAGAAGAATTTCAGGTGTATCACAATTTGATCAGAAGCTTTACAAACAGCATTGACATACTTGCTTTTGAAAACTGAATGAATTTATTTTGGTACATCAAGGAAGTGCCAGGGTACCAATGTCATAAGCTTTTATGGGAGAAGATGGTTGCAATCTGGTTTCCAGGATGCTGGGAGTTCACCTCCCTAAGTGGCACAGGCTCAAAAACCTTTATCTACTCAAATAAACTTTCCTACACTGGATTTCCCTCCAAGCAGGATGACTGGATGTGCATGGTCTTGAGCACTCTCTTCAAGTTATTACTGATAGATTTGTCCTAACATAAAAGCAGTTCTTTCATATTCCTGCCCCAATATATTGGACAAGGATTAGAAGGATTTGAACATATGAACCACCAATGGGGAGGCAGTTGAAGTGGGACCCACACTAAGGCTAAGACTCCTCCTCTCCCATACATATAGCACAATCCTATATATGTTTGTTCAGTGGAGCTAACTCTCAGGTAAGTAGGTGCAGTATTACAACCTTATTCTCTGTATCAGTTCCACTGTTGGTGGCTTTATGTCAGCCAGTGCAGTAGCTATTTAGTAATCTCTGCAAGTGCATGGAGTTGCAAGACTTATAGCATTGGAAGTATTATAGCCCCAACAATGTTCACTTTAATAAAAAGAACAGGCTGCATGGAACACACTGGCAGATGCTATAACTTCATTATTCACTCCTCAATAGAGCAATGTGCAATTACTAGAGTGCTAGACTGGGTGGGTCATGTGCTTGCATCCTCTTTAAATCACATGCAAGGCAAAGTCAACAGGAAGTAAAGCAATCAAGAGAAGTTATAAATCTATCCAGCCTCCTAAAGCATCTATGCAATACGAAGTTGAGAGCAGATGGAAAGCACACTGGAAATAAAGCCAGTTGATACACCTGAAACCAGCAATGTGCGTGAGAGAACTGCAGTAGCAAGTGGCAATTCAGATTTTCAAACAGCCAATTTCACAAATTTATTTCTACACTGATAAAGGTTTTTATTTTTATTTTTTAGAAAAAGTCTAACCAGCCCCACATGCTGCAGGTAAACAAAAAGCCTTCACAAAATATTATAAAAAGAGCATTTGTGGTGCACAACAGTTATTCCAGCCTATCATTTGCAGCATCTATATAACAATATACCCACTCCAATGTCTCCCTCTAAGCCTACATCTAAATTCATCTACGTGTGCAGTCCTAGTAGCTAATAATTTTTCTGCCCCTCATGACAATTATTGAACACATATAAATTATTATTTCGTTCACACAGTTTTAGACATTAAATAAACTTACAGCACAGCCCTATACATTGATGTTCATTTCCAACGAACCATAGACTTCCAATATGGAGGCAAGAGGAATATTATATCAACATTATATCTCTGAGCTTTGCTCCTGAACTGTGGTAGCTGATTCTGAGCGA
Source organism: Podarcis pityusensis (assembly GCF_964106645.2). NCBI lineage: Eukaryota > Metazoa > Chordata > Lepidosauria > Squamata > Lacertidae > Podarcis > Podarcis pityusensis. Next base: position 78,357,079 of record NC_138033.1, read on the forward strand.
CTTTTCAAAGGAAAAAATACTAAGAAACATTCAAGATAAGATTACATTTCTATCACTAGTGTGGGTTAATATTGTATTCCAAGTAATTATGGCTGGATAAAGCAGACTATGTGAATCCTGGCAGGATTACAGCAGCCAGTGAATGAATATTTGCCACATGAGTGCAGATTACCCTTTGCCAGACATGCCCATACTTAAAATGCACCATCTATGATTCAGTTTCACACAATAACACAACCAGAGTGCAGATCTGTGTTATTAACAGGCAAAGCACATCATTAATGGAGACAGAATACCATTCTCTCTGCTGCTCTAACGTTCTTGTTTGCAAAGGAGATTTAGGGATGGGGCTGATGTAATAGGCTGTAGATGAAACAACTCTACATCAATGGCAAAGAATTATTCTTCTCCTCTGAGATTAAAATGGAAGTCTTCTCACATACTTTAAAATGAAGAAAAACAGTCAAGTGAGGGACTATGGAGGATAAAGCTTGCCAGTTGCTGGATTTTGCTGAGCATTTTGTGGTCAGGATCCAAAGAAATGTGCTTAAGGTGCCACAAGGCTGCAAGAGACTGAAAAATCTACCCATTCACCCATCAAAACATGTGGAATTGGGACTTCACATCTTTATTTCATTTCAGCAGTTCCAATACCAGAGACAAGCTGCTGTAAGGTTTGAGTGACTGGTCACTCGGTCCTTGGAACCTGCACAGCAACACCTGAACTCCATAGCATTGACTGGTTGTATGTGCTATTCTCTCCAGAGCATGCACATATCCCTCTTCTGGATCACCATCACTTTAGACAGAAGAAACGATATATATTTACATCCCCACACCTCAATATTTACAGTGCAATCACACATTTGCTTACTCAGAATCAAATCCTACTGTGTTGAATAGGACTTACTTCCAGGTAATCGTGTATAAGATTGCAGCCTTTGATATCTAAATTATTTTGTGCTCAATGAGGATCAAGGAAATAAAGATATGAATCATAATAAAGAAACACTTCTATATTTCTTCCAGGTTGGTGGTACAGCTCGTAGATCTTCTGACAGGGGAAAAAGCCTCTAGAAGCCAGCATCCATCTGCCACTAACAGAACCTAAGAAACAGTCGGTACATTACTATGCTGCAGATCTACCTGCACACACATTTCAAACACTGAAAGAGAGGTTGAAAAACAGCAATGGAAACTAGGCTAGTGGAAACAGCACTCAGCAGGACTTTAGTAAGGCAACTGAAGACAAAAGAAAGCTGAAACCTGTTATAGCCAGAGTTTTATTTAAGCACTGAAGCATAACATTGAGCTCTACTGGTTGTGTGGCCAATGAGTCAAACCTTTCAAGAGCATTAAAATATTCTTGATTTTATTTACTGGCTGGGCAGCTATCCACACTAGAAAAATGTTTGATGGAGCACTCTACACTAGATCCTATGGAAAAATACAAAAATATTGATCATTTTTCAAAAAGTCTTGCATTCAGATTTTAAGCAATGGCAACAGCCATCTTCATTCCTTTTCACAGATCTGTAGCTTTGCCATATATTAAACACAATCCAAATTACAAATCTTCACATTCTCAACTTTTAAAAGCACAGCCCTAAGATTAGTCAACAGCCCTGGGGAAAAATAAAAGCTGCACAGGAGTCAAAAGGCAAAATCCTGGCAGTGTCCCCACAAAGCCTGAACTGCAGTTTTTTAAAAAAGCAGCTGCTGAGCTTTACATCAGCCTCATTCTTACTTTAGCTACAGACAGTCCAGCACTTGGACTGCTTTCTACAGCCATTTAAGCCTATGATTACACATAATGAAGAGCTAGAAATATCTTGTGTCTAGGTTTCTATTTTCACCCAAGTCGTCCCTGCTCATGTCTTCAGATACTATTTGAACTGGATTTAAGAGGCTGGTGCTGCAGAGCTACTTAAAAGAAAAGGAAATATAAAGTAGAACTTCCTAGAAGATTAGTGGTCAAAACACTCAAATGGCAAGATACACCAGACACTTCAAGAATGTAAAGGCTCCATGAAAGCTTAAACTACTAACTAGTATGTATTATGAGGATTTTGTATGGGGGAGAAAAACCAAGCTTTTTATTTAGCTAAATTCTGCAGCAGCGCAACCAGATGCCTTAATCTGCAACAAAACATGTCTCTCCCGCATCAGTTTCTACAGACACAGCAGGCACTGCGACCCTTCAACACAGGCTTCCTCAACCTCGGCCCTCCAGATGTTTTGAGACTACAATTCCCATCATCCATGACCACTGGTCCTGCTAGCTAGGGATCATGGGTGTTGTAGGCCAAAAAACATCTGGAAGGCCGAGGTTGAGGAAGCCTGCTCCAACAGTTCCAATTCCACTCCATTGTCTCCCAAAACAGACGGATGCCAACAACAAAGTCAGAGAAGACTCACTGAAATGAGTGGGAATGTCCATTATTTTCCATGAATCTACTCAGAGTATGGTGAATTCTGGATACAACCCCAAATCTTATCTACATGGTTAAGCGGCACGGTTTTTTTCATAACCCTTAGAGAGTCTTGCTTAGCCTTCTCCAAACTAATTCCCTCCAGATGTTTTGAACTACAACCCCCATCAACTCTAACCACTGGCCATGCTGGTTAGAACTGATGTGAGCTGTAGTTCAAAACACCAGGAGAGCAACAGGCTGAGGAAAGCTGGCCTTGGTGATCACCTCAACACACTTTCACATAATTAACAGCAATACGTTTGTGACTTCTGATTACAACCCTAGCAGAGATAAGCACAAGAATGTTAGATAAGGAGAAATTAGACTGACTCAGTGAAAACAGCCAAAGAATTATCAGAAGCAGTTTTACGGCATGAGATTTATTGCCCATTTATTCTCAATTCTATTGATTCAGCATCAGTATTTAAGCCTTAGCCTATGGCTCACAAGGCAGCAGCTCACCTAGCATTGATTGTGATGGAAATACCACAACCAAATGAGAAGAAAGAGCTACCTCATTTTAAAGGCCCGTATTCACTGCATTTGCTCCCCCTTCCCATCTCTAAATCAGGATGAATCTTAAATATAAAAATGCTATGGGTAACAGTCAACAATATTCCCACTGAAATTAAGTCCATTGATTTCAATGGGTCTACTTTGATTACTTGCACTGGATATCACCTTAATAATTCAAAGTTTCTTGAAAGATAGAATCGTGTGTATACCAGCAAAATGGCTGGCACACACGTGTGCGGAGATTCCCAGTGAAAAAAACAAAATGCATCCAAGATTGTGGTATTTATAGCTCTACTGTTAGGAAACTTGCACTTAAAACTTTAGAATTGGCTCTGCCCTGCATTTAAAAACTGACACAAATCAGTTGGCAATACCAACTTTCTGCATCAAAGCTATTCATTGGTACAAACTCCTAATGAAAAAGAAAACAAAAAAGAACTCTTGGAAACTATAGTGATTAGACATTTTCTCATTAAGAAAAACCCACACCAAAAAACATCAGAAATGCAATAAAGCCATAGCAAGGTAGCACAAGGAACATGGTCAGAAGAGAATTATAATTTCACTGGAATTCCTTCCCATATCAAAAATCATTTGTTTTTGATTGGCCTTTGCTAGTATAACATTTGCATCTTGTTACAGTGATATTTTAACTTAAAAGTTGATTTAGACATTCCTCACAGATTGCTTTTAATAAAAATGTGCTTAAGTTCCTTAGATTTGGAAAACAAAAGTTTGTTAGTTTTGTCACGCTTTCCCTTTGGCAATGATAACCTTTCCCCTCCCCAGCTGCAGAAAATTTGGAATAATCCCTATCCTCAACTGGACTTTATTAATCTGCCAAATCAAAGTGCAACCTGAGGAAAAGCAATTATTTCCAGCTCAACCAATATTAACAAGTTAGTTTTCTCTCCACAGTCACAAGAGGACCCAACTGCCTGATAAACACTCAATGTCTGGACCAATTAAAGACAATTTTGGAACCATAATATACAAATCCATTCAAGTGCTGGAACTAAAGTTCCAGACAGACTGATCAATAGGCTTTCTGCAAAGAAAAGACCTCTTCAGAAATGAGAATACTGAAGACTCTATGAGGGATTTTCACTAACTAGGCAGTCTTTAGCTGGCCACACAGAGTTATTAATTCAAACCACACACCAAGATCTTATTGCAATATTTATCAACATATACTGCACCACCAGAGATAAAAATCTAAGCATCTTTAAACAGACACACCCTAAACATTTCAGACCAAATGCCACGATAGAAACAAGAAGTCTGAGCGAAGACTGACTTTTGTAATGCAAAAAATAAATATCAGATTTTAGAGCAAGTATGGACCTTTGTCATAAGCATCAAAAAGAAAGAAAACAAGTCGTGAGATGATAGTAATATGGGGGGAGTGTGGGTTTTTTATTTTTACTATTAGACCTCACAGAGCATTACTCTGAACCAAAAACATGAAAGTTTAAGCTAACTACCTGGTCCAAGAAATGTCTTATTTGCCTTTTGTTCAAAGCACATGGTATTCCTAACACCATACAGTCAGTACAATCTTTATGATATGAAGCCGATGAAAAACAGATCAGCTAATGGTTCTTCTACAAGTTAGTAGATACCACAGCAGAAAACCTAATGTGGACCAAGAGCTGCAATCCTAAGCAAGTTTCAACTGGCTTACTTATGAGTAAACATGCATACACCAGCTGACAACCAAGTGTGATTACAGGACTGGTTCCCTGGATCAGTTGCACATGTGTATGGATTGGGATGCCAGTTTTCCTTCAAACCACTTGCAAAGACTGTAATGTCTTTATTTCTCCTTTTTCAGTTGAGAACTGCAGTCACATAGATTCTTAATCCACCATAGCCTCATTTACAAATTTCATGTATCAGTGTGCCACTCATGGATTTATTTGTGGAGGATACTATTTTGCAGGAACAAGGAAATGGGAGGATACAAGTTACAATAATAACTTGTATTCTCATTTGTCAACTTCTGCTTAAAAAACCAACAACTATGAACCTGAACTCATACATTCTCTTTGAGATTTCAGTGGTTTTTCACTTAAAACAACTGAAGTCTTAGATTAGAGTGGGATGTCAGACTTCCCACAGAAATAAATTATTGTAATATCCATGTATTTGTTCTGGGCCTTGAGTTACAATGAGTTTATTGCTCTCCTATCCCCTAATACCATGCCAGCCATGTTTCCTTATGCCCAAACGCACACAAGCAGCCAGCAATGCAAAGTGAGTCCACAAAAACTGTGTATCCTGTGGACACCCACATACACACTGAAGAAGGGAGGGAAGAGAAGGAATTATTTCTCTAGCACATTTTTAAAAATTCAGTGTCTGATGATCATTCTTACCCACCACTGAGGGGTAGCCTAGGGGTAGCCTTACCCACCACTGGAGTAGCCTAGGGCAACCCAGTCAGTCGGGCAGGGTGGTCCTACTACTACTACTACTACTAATAATAATAATAATAATAATAATAGTGTTGACCCATATTCAGCCTCCACTCAGGCATGAAACTCACCATCTCTTAGCCTAGCCTAGTCCACAGGGTTGCTGTGAACAAAAGAGGGCGCACACACTGCCCTTAGTGCCATGGAGAAAGAACACAATAAAAATGTAATTAAAATGTTTTAAGAGAAGTGATCGGTAACAAACCTCTGTGAATTTGCTACTTAAAAGAGGGACCATATACAGCTTATAGAATTACACACCAGGGGGAGGGGAGCGCCAGCAATTGTATCTACAGTTGAATCCTCCAATTGACGACAGAGGAAATTCAGGACTTTTCACTTTTTGGGTTGTATCCAGTAAGTTCTACTCAGAGAAGATCCACTGAAACTAATGGAGCTTAGTAGGACATTTCTATCAACTTCAATGGGTTTACTCAGAGTAGGACCAGCTTCAGAAACAGTCCTATGTTAGATTATTTGTTCTGCTGTAAACAGACAGCCAATATATGCTGTACCGCCTTATGACATTTCCATGGGCTCTTACCCACAACAGCACCATTAGGATCACTTATGTGTTGCAATACCTTTTAAAACATCCACAGTAAGCTACCAAAACCATGAATAAATAACATACATTTACAATGCCATCTGCTTTGCATAATAACAGTAAAGAGTTTAAACACCCAAACAAGACTTGGGTAAGCAACTTCAAAATAAAGAGTCAGAGCATAAAGAGCAAGGACAGTTTCTTTAAAAGTAGAAAAAACTATGAGCGTTATTTTTAAAAATAGTGCTGGAGACTGAGCCCTTAAAATAACGAAAAACAGAAAAGATTGTTATGTTCTTTTTAATTATTTTGTTATCATCTATAAATAAAAGCCTTAATAATGACAAAAATGTTTTTATTGCTGTTTACAAACCCAAAGGTCAACATCTTCAAATATTCATTCTTTTCTAAACTCAGCATTAATGTATCTTAAAAGTATTTGATAGAGTTAAGAGTTCCAGCCAACTTTTAAAGGTAATGTATGCCACAATTACTCCACATTATAGAGTAAATTTCATATGAAATATACAGAACAGGGACCAAGAGGAAGCCTGTTTGCTGACTGTACCTAGAAACAATACAGTGTGGAAGTGGGAGCCAAGACTGACCATAACATTTCCTTCTCAATTTTTAAAGTCATGATTACATTATATCTCCAGAATACTTCAAAAGTATTATGAGGAAAATTCCAGTCCAACATGAAGTATGACGATAAGGACAGGCAGAATAGCCGGGCCCTAAAAAAGAGTGGGTGTCTACCAATTAAAAAGAGAATGCTTACGCCCAGTTTATAAAGGCAACAGAAGGTCTAGCTTAAGGAAGGTTGCATCCTGCAGCTTTCTCAAGGCAGTTACCTATTCAAATAGCCATCTTCCTACATTCCTATTTACACCTACACAACACACATACCATATAACAGGGGAGAAAGTCAGCATACTAAAGAGGCAACTCAGTATGCTCAAATCTACTTTGAGTTTATAGGAAATGAGACTGCACAGGTGCTTTTTTCTTTTTTTTAAGGCAAGCATTATATTCAAACAGCTTTGTTTGGATGCAATCCCTTCCTCTGCAGTGTTCTCAGTCTAAATACTGCACCACTGAGCTCATTCACAGGAGCCAAAAAGCAGGCTCATCAAGGAGAAATCCCCAACCAGCTTTTGCTACCAAATTGTAAACACAGAGCAAAAAAGCAGATGTCTCTATAATGTCCTTGCCAGAGGTATCTTCCTAATCGGGCAGGAACCCACCCACAACCCTGACTACCAGAGTTCAAAGAAATACTCGATTTGCTCGATTTCATCTTTTCCCTTGAGTAGATTAGGCAGAGAGTCTTTTGTATATATTTCCTTTTCTACAACCCAAACCCTAATTCTATGGTGTGTCATCTTACAAATAATTTTAACCCCTTCTTTCTTTGACATGAGGACACGGGTACGCATTATCCAATTTTTATTGAGGTGACATTGCAGCCACTCAGCTCAACAGGCAGGGCATCACCTTTACCCTCTATCCCATAACCTAAAGCACTCATTTCATCTCCTGCTGCAGTTCTCTCTCTCTCTCTCTCCACCCTCCCACCTTTTCCTACTGGTTTCCTACAGAAAACCAGTACTGCACAGAGAGATTCCCTAACCATTCATGCTGCCATCTTGTACCGAACATAGGCCTTTTCCAGTGCCCTAATTGAAACATCATGCAAAGTACCCACCTTATGAAAATTACTCCTCTGTCAAGGGTCATAAACTCAACTCCCACTCTGCACTGGAACATGCAGTATCACAGTATTTAAATTTGACAACTGTATCCTGCTCTGCACAGTACCACCATATGCTCCCCATGAAGCCACCTCACAATCCCTTTCACTCCTCTTCATCCTCCATCAGTCTCAGACTTTATACTGAAGGAGGAAAGTGTAAGACACAAACCACTGTTTATTTCTTCCACAACTAGGGAGCCCACTGAACTAATCAGCCAACTGTTTTGCCTTATTCATGTGAAATACAGCACCTCATCCCACCACTTATCATCATGAAGTCTACCCCAGGGCCCATCTGTCACCACTGTCTATTGTCCTAAACGAAGGTAAAAATTGTATTCCAACAACCACTTCCTTTTTTATCTCACTTTATTCAAAACTCACACCCTCCCTCTCCAGTTCCCCCAATAACTCACTTCCTGCTCTATCGGCATGTGCGTGGGTAGAATCGGAAGTGCTGTTCCCACCCATGTACATCATCTCCCCCTTTAGATCCCCTTCCCCCACCTGATGTGCTGCCCCCACTTCCTACTGGGTTGGGAAGGAGTTGAGATTTACATACCAAAATCCCGGCTGCCATCTGTCATCTCAGAGGCCCTCATTCTATGTCTGTATCAAACCCCCCCCCCTCCAGCCCATTATCAACTCTCCCCATACCCCTCAACTCTACCAAGATAAGCTAAGAAACACAAAGCCCTGACAAGGATAAGTCTTTAAGCACTGCATTATAAATATGACTTTCTGCCAGAAGGACCAGGATTCCCCCCTTCACTGTTATCTATGGTAAACAGTGAATCTTTGCCTAACTCTTTGAGCTCTGGAGAGTAAGAACTGATGTACTATTTATTACTTATATCCTGCTCTCTCTTACTCCTGCCCCCATCCCAAATTTTGTAATTGCCTGATAGTGGCATATCTTCCCCTCCCCCTTATTTATCCTCTTCCCCAATTGCAGATTCCCTCATCTCTCTCTCTCTCTCTCCCCAGAAATCCTCCTTATTTATTAATTTGAATATCCAATTCCTACTCTGCAAACATTCTTCTGAATATCAGGTACTGGGATAGACAATGGGTTGAAGTTATCCAGAAGCATCTGGTGGCTCAGTCTTAAGACAGAAATAGACTAAGTGAACTTCTGGCAATCTTTGTGACTGTACCTTTATTTCAATGTCCTTTTCTTTCTTTACCACCCCCTCTCTTTCTGCTCCATTCCAAGCTGGCCTCCCTACTCTATTTGTGTACTCCTTTCCAGCATATTTCAGTCCTCTCCCTTCCCCCATGCATTCCTAACAGTCTCTATTCCCTCCCCCCTTTTCATTCATTCCCATGCCCCTACTGCCCTGCTCTCCACCCCCCACTTCTTCTCTCCTACACTACAATCTTTCACCCCTGACTTATTTCTCTCTCTTCCCCAATTCCCACTATCCTTCCAGTATCTTCACTTCCTCTGTCATCCTCCATCCATTTTCTCCTCCCCTTCTTACTCAGTGTTTCCCTTTCTTCACTTCCTCTTCTCCACATGCCTCTACTCCCATTCTTATTCACCCCTTCAGTTTCATTCATTCCATTCCCCAGCTGTATATTTCTATCCCTCTTCCTTCCATACATCTCTCCTCTTCTCTCATTTCTCCTCCACTGCATTTCACCTTGAGCCCTTCTCCCCCTGCAAAAAAGCTTCCAAATGTCTGGGACAGATGGGGGCAGGGGAAAAGGAAGGTTAATATTCTTACATCATTATCCCCACCACCACCTAAACGCATCCAATGCTAATTTGCTAAACAGTCTTGGGCCTATCAGAGGAAAGGCAGAGTAGGAAGCTAAGTAAAGAAAGAAATCTACTATCCAAACCCCCTCCAAAGACTCCAGAGAGCTAGATCCATTGATGGGGGGGGTGGCAAGAGGCCCTCTACTACTTTCACTATAAATATACCAAAGGAAAGGTTGACTATATCAAAGCCCCAATCCTATGCACTTACCCAAGAATAAGCCCCAACATACAGCAGGACTTAGTTCTGAGTAAACGTGCATAGAATTGTGCTTCTAATAATACAGATGAAATTAACCTTCCGGATGAACTACAATTGTTTAGAAAGGCCAAAGGAGCCGTTTCTTCCTAAACTCCATCCATCCAGCTGACATTATACTAGAACTGCAAACAAACATCCCTTTAAAAAGAACCTTTGAGAGTTAAAACCCCATTTACTTTATGTGGCCTTCTCTTTAACAAGAGAGAGAGCTACTTTAAGATGGATAGGTTTTCTATGAGTACAGGAACTTTATGATACTGCTTTAGGTGGCCTATATTTTTAAATGATTGTTAATGTTGCTGCTTTATGTTTTTGAAGTTCTGTTGAGTTTTCCTACTACAGAAAATGCCTTAAGTGGAGCTTATGAGTGATGTGGAACCCGTGTGGTCCTCTAGATGCTGTTGGATTCCAACTTCCATCAGTCCCAGCCAACATGGCCAGAGTTTAGGCATGACTATGGGAGCTGAAATTCCACCACATCTGGAAGGGCATAGATTTTCCACCTCTGATCTACTGGAAATGTACCCATGCAATCAATTCCAATCATACAAAAAGTAAATGAGTGAGCCAATAGACATAAAAGGGAAATGAATTTTTTTTCTAATACAAAGTGTAACTAAATCATAAGATGGAAATGTTTTTAAAGGATGGATATTAGCCAACCTTCTGCCCTCCAGATGTTGCTGGACTCCACCTCCCAGCAGCCAGCAAGCCTAATAGTCAGGGATCATGATAGCTGTGGTCTAGCAACATCTGAAGGGCTACAAATTACCCATCTCTCTGTCAGAAATACAGTAAAAGATTGTATGCAGCACTGGTCATACCCATAGCAGAATCATTGAAATTAATGGACATGATTAACTAGCATCCATAAAGCAACAACCAACAGCTGCTTCAGATGTCTTGTGAAGACTTGCCAGAGCTTTCCAATGAAACTGGCCCCTGTTTTGGGTGTCTAGTTTTGTTTCTGATTAAATGATGAAAAGTAGTGGGGGTTTTAAAGACTGTTATGCCACTTAATTTTATTTTATTTTCAAATTCTAGGCAGTTTCTAAATTCTTCTAAATCCATTAATCTTAGGTGGGTCTACCCTTAGATCCATTAATCTTGGTGGGTCTACCCTTAAGACTTAGCTGGGATATAGCCCAAATATCTCCACTAACACCACCACTCTCTCTCCCATATGTGCCCAGTTTCCTCAGGTGCCACAAGTGCTCCCCATAGGAAAGACTGCTTAGGACACTCTCCCCCACCCCAAATCATGAGTCCTATTCCAACCAACTTCCCACAATCCTCATGTCCCAACCATCTCCCATGGTCCACGTGTCATCCCCCCTCTCACACACATAACACTTACAGATTCAGGTGGATAGCCCTGTTGATTTGTCATTGCCATAATAACAAGATGAAAAATGAAAAAAAAAACTTATTTATTAATTCCAGTGGCACCTTAAAGATCAACTAAATATAAGATTTCAAGGTATGAGCTTTCATGTGTAAATTCTGACGAAGTGTGTATTACACACGAAAGCTCATACCTTGAAAGCTTATATTTAGTTGATCTTTAAGGTGCCACTGGAATTATTAAAAAAGATTTTTTTCATCTTTCATCTTTTTATTGTAATACTTACAGGTCATCCCCCACAGTTCCACTGACTGAATAATCCACTCCGACACAAGCACAGACCATTCCCACACATATCATTCCCATACATAGACACAATTAACGTGTTATCCCCCCACAAACCACTAACATGTCCCACTCACCCCATAATCCACGCGTCATTTCCATACCCACAAACAGACCATTCACGTGCCGCAGCTACCCCATGATTCACGTGTCAATCCCATACACACAAAGATTGCCAATTCGCGAGTCGGGGTCCTCTCCGCCCCCGCCCCACCCCCCAATATCCACGTGTCACTCTCCCCCCCCGCCCCCCAAGCCGAGCCCATTCCCGCGGCGGCCTTCCACCCACCTCCTCTTGTAGTCGTCCCTCTCCCGCTTGACTTTGGCCAGGACGTTGTAGAGGGCGCGGATCTCGGGCGTGATGGTGTCGATCTGGACGCCGACGCCGTCCGGGTGCACCCAGGAGACGCCGGGCCCTTGCAGGGTCTCCAGGCCGCCTCCGCCCGTCCGCCTCACCTGCGTGTAGCTCCAGATGGTGCCGGGCAAGCGGCTGTAGTGCTGCTGCGAGGAGGAGGAGGAGTGGTGCGACGGCGGGTGCGAGTGCGAGTGAGGCAGCTGCGAGGCGGGAGCCGATGCCGGCGGGAACGAGGAGAATGAAGCCGACGACGGAGGAGGCGGGTGAGGAGGAGGAGGCCCGGCCGCCGCCGCCGCCGCGGACGGCACGTAAGGGGGCATGGAGGGCGGCACGGGGTCCGTCTGCACGGCCTGGTGCCTCGGGAAGCGCTTGTAGTGGAGGCGCCGCTCGCGCTCGCTCAGCTGCTGCGCCTGCAGCTGCTTCTCCAGCAGCCGGTTCCGCCGCTCCAGCTCGTGCACCTTGGCCAGGAAGCAGCGGAAGCGCACGTTGAGCCCCTTCAGGAGGTGGATGTTGGAGCCCAGGTCGTTCCGCAGCGCCGCAGTCACCGGCGGGGCCCCGCCAACGCCGTCGTCCATCTCGCCCCCGACCCCCGACGAGGAGGCCGGCCCCGCCGACGCCGGGAAAGCCCGCGCCGCCATCTCGCCGAACAGCATCGAGTTGAGCATCATTTTAAGCGGCGTCGCCCTCCCTTTATCCTTCACTGAGGTAAAAAAATGCTTCTTCTAAATATCTATATATCTATTCCTCTTACCACACGGGAGGTCGCTTTCCCTGATATTATTTTTAATATGCAAATTTTTTAAAAAAAGAAGTTATTTCATTCTTATCGTTTGAATTATTCGCCGTCGGCCGTTGGGATCCGGCCGTTGGATCGGAAACGGCCGCCGCCGCCGTGGAATTCAAACGCCCGAACGTTCGAAACGGCCATCCTCGCAGCTTCCTCCTCGCGCCGAGGTGAAAATGGACTCGATAGGGGGGAGGGGGGAAGAAGAAGAGGAAGATGCGCCGGCGCCGCCGATGCTGCTGCCGCCTCTGCAGTGCTCGCCGGCTATCTAACCCAAAAGGCGGCCACTGAGCGGCTTGGGGTTGGCTGGTGGGGTGGGAACTGCGCGGAGAAGGACCCGCCCACTCCGCAACGCCTCCTTTTTTTCTCTAGTCCCTTTCCTATAGCTTGAGCACGCCCCTTCTGTCTCTTAGCCACGCCCTCTCCTCCCGTTCTCTTTTCTATACGCCTGTCTTGGCCACGCCTCTCATTCTTTTATGCAGCATCCCTCCCTCTCAGCATCGAGCCGCTCCTCAGACTCCTCCCACTCCCTTCCCTCCGCGTTGCGGTCCTCCGGCGTGCTCCTGCTGGCCACGCCCCCCTCCTTGCGCGGCTTGAGCTCAGGCGTTGCTCCACGTGGGCCACGCCCACGTCGCCGCCGGCGTCGCCCGCTCTAACCACGCCCACGAATCTGCGTGTGTTGGACACGTGCTCCGTGCGGTGGGTTTCTACGTTGAATTAAAAGAGTCAAGGGGGTCAAGTTCGTCCGGGATTCACCTCGTGGCTGCTCAGTGGTGCTGAGGTGCATGAACTCTCAGTATGCTCGGGGACGTTTTTTGTTTTAACTGCGCATGGCCCATTGACTCATTCTTCCCTCCAGGTCAACGTAAGCCAAAATCACATATAGTTAAAACTCATTGGGTTGAATGGCCGGCTGGATTGCCAAGGTCATTTTTCCTGGAACCGTGTCCTCTTTCCTCCCCCATATATATATATATATATATATATATTTACCCTGCGCATAAAGCTGAATACACACTAGTTAAATGTGCATAAGTTTCAGGCTTACTGTTCAGCTACACTCAGTGTGGGGAACCTGGGGTCTTCCACGTGGTGCTGAACTGCAACTTCCATCATCCCTAGCCATTCATCATGTGGCTGGTGGGTGTTGTAGTCCACCAGCATTCCCCACACTGATCTACACCAGCACACTATATCGGGAGCTAGCGTGACCTTGAAGCTGGGTAAAGTTCTCTCTTTTAATGCAGCAGACTGCTAAGAGAGGTCATGCTGCGAAAGTGGCTTGCAGTCTCAGAATGCTTTGCAGTGTTGGAGGGGGCACTGGGGAGGAGAGGTGGAGCTCTCTTGGGTCACAAGCTGTTCTAGCTGTACCCTGGAATAATAGTAATAAATTTTTATTTATATCCCCCCCTCCCCAGCCGGAGCTGGGCTCAGAGCAGCTAACAACAATAAATTTTTGAACTGGAAAAGAACTAAGAGCCTGCTGGATCAGGCCATTGACCCATCTAGTCCAGCATCCTGTTCTCACATTGGCCAACTAGATGCCTTTGGGAAGCCTGCAATCAGGATATGAGCACAACAGCACTCGGCCCACCCGTGATTCCCAGCAACTGATATTTAGAGACATGATGCCTCTTTGGGGCAGGTCCTGTGCTTTAGATGTTAACACTGATACAGGTTAGCTGAGTACTCTCTGAGTCAAATACAGCCACCACGTACGCATTGGGGTATGCTAGATGTTGTGAGAAGCCCCTGTTTTTGCATACCCAAGCAGGCAGCAAATCAAGGGTGCTGTTTTCCATTTTATCCCAAGCCCCTGCAAGTCACCAAACATGACCAGGTGACTGTGGGCAGGCTGCGCTTGAAGGCCTGGACTACAGTAAAAAAAAGTCTGCTTTCATCAGAGTGGAGATTCACCACCCAGCCTCCAGGCTGTTCGTTACCACATTCGTTGCCCCCCTCTCCTCTCTCCCTCCAGCTGCACAGAAGGAGCATTGTGTTCAAATGGAGAGGCTGCCTTCTTTGCTGGCTTCACCAAAGCCTCCCGCAGCCGCCACTGCTGACGTACTAGGGAGTTGGACAACTTGGGCATTGTGTTGTTCACACGGGACATTAAGAAGGGGGGCTCTGAAGAAGGCACTTGTTTTGCTTCTGCTTAAAAACACATCAAAGCTTGTATGGTTCACTGCAGAGGCACTGGCAGAGTTTATCTGACCATTAACAGACTTTAATTCTAATTAAAATCCACACGGTTCATTTTTCCTGCAGCAAACACACAAGTATGTTTCCTCACCAAGTTATTTGGTTACAGCTCCTGTCATAATAGCCTCATTTGCCTCAATTTCTATGGAGTTAATAAATGCCAATACAACTCATAAACGAATAGTTTTGGAAAACACCACTGCGATCCTCAGTTCTTAGGGAAGAGGCCATCCCAGCAGCATGAACATGTCGATCAATCCTTTGCTTCTCATCTAGGCACTGTAACAGCCCCTGCGCTATCTGCAGCCATTGGTTGAGTTTGGTGAAGGTGCAACCAATGGCAAGCAGTGTACAAAAGTAAGAAAAGTGGAAGATCAGTTTGAGCAAAAGAAAAGAAAAACGAAGCAGGATCTTGTTTCGGGAAGTTTTCTGTGCTATGGAAAGGCAAAAGAGCTTGGGGAAGTGGCAGGAGCTATTGGTCAGGAAGCCAAGAGAAATTGAAGCACAGGTGACTTTCATGCTGGGCCCCATTTCCACATTCCTTTCAGGGCTCGCCATCTCACACTACGAAGTCTGTGATCTTCCACTTGAACTTGAGGCCTTATTTTGGTCATCTGGTTTGAAGAAGCAAAGCATGAATTGTCTGGGAGGCATTTGGGGTTTGGCTACTTTAAGGCGTAGCACTTTCTTTCAGGTGGAGAGGCAGTGTGTGCCTTGTGCGTTCTCAGCATACCTCAGGCAAGGAAGCTTCCATCATTGTTGTTCTGTCTGCTTACTGAAATAATTGCACTGGGTGGGTGTGTTAATCCAGATGAGAGAAAGAGGTATTACATAGAGGCGTACGTTCTTCCTGTATGGAGAAATTAGGGTGCCCTGTTTGCTCCAGCAATGCCGTGTTTTGTGATTTGACAGTAGGCTGGGGGCCAGGGTGGGGGCAGTATCCTTCTTGTGCACTGAACTGCTGGCAGTTAAATGCGAGGATTTAACATGTGACCTTCCATCCTAGAGTTGCCTTTAGAGAACTTCTGAAAAGTGTTAAAGAATTAAAAGTTCTTGGGAAACCCAAATCACCCGCCCAGAGAACAGGCCACCAGTTGCATCTCTGCATGATGCCTCAATTCATTCAGCCACTGTGGAAGGAGATAGTTTTGACCACGTATCTGTGTTGGGTGCAATTGTTTTATCCAGACTAGAGTCATCTGCCCTCAAAGGAGGCTGCCTGCTACATCTCGGCATGAGGAAAGTTAATCCCAGACAATGACAAGAGAAGCAAATGCATAGGCTGCCAAAATCCTGGAACTGCAAACAGGTTTGGAGGCTGAGGCCTGGCTTTTTTGTCTCCATCTCCCATCTATGAGTCCTTTTCATGTGAAAAAGTACAGAATCCAAATGGATCAAGATTGCCTCAGCCAAGCTCTCAGTTGGTAGGTTCAATTCAAAAGGATGACACAGAGTAGGAGACAATAGAGACCTTTCATCTGGTTAGCATTTTAAGCCACTGCCTAATTGCATTATGGTCTCATTTCATCCCCTGACGAAGTGATTGAATTTCAATTAATAACTCTCGGAAGCAATTCCTTCCACTGAAGTCCGAGTGACTTTGGAGAAACAAAAAGCTTTGTCTTGCGAAAGGATCCATCCGGTCGTAGATCAGATGTGCTGTTGTTGAGCTTATAGAGGTTAGAAGGGACTCTTTCAGTCTTTGACTTCTATGGAGTTGCTGCCTCATGAACTGCCCCCATAATTACTCAGGATGTCCCTAAAGCAATTCCATTATACTTCTGTGGCTGAGAACTGCTGATTCTCACCAATCACAGATAGTAATAATGATGTCCCCCATTGTTATCTTTTCCTTCCTGGTTTTCAAGGACTAAGTAACCCTCAAGTTCAAGCAGTAAACTCTCTAATTAAGAAACAAAACAGGCTGATTCCATTCACTGTGCCCACAAAGACTTGGTAAAATACCATGAGACTGACTTCCAAACTCCAACTGTAGGAGGTATGATCTTTAACATATAATTGATGGGTGTTAATTGCTGCTGGGATGGCCAGTGCAATAAGGACATTTCAGAAATACATTTGGTAAGTGTACCAAGGTCTGGTAATTAGCGGTGAAAGGTAAGAGTGGAATCTCTGCATTGAGAGGCAGGACACTTCCAGTGACCTAATACTATGTGTGAGTTTTCCTGGGGTACTGGAGAGTGCTGTGCTCAAGGGATTTGTGTGGTTCCCCCACATCATGGCAATTATTGCATCTAACTGTACTATAAAATTTGACGTAAGCTGCAGAGATGTAGCCTGACGACAGTCACGGGTGAGGTCCATTGTGCGAGAAGCTAGTTCCAGCTGAATGCCACCTCACAAATGACATTTACTGAGCCCATTAGAGGGAGGAGAGGTCTGTCATGCCTGCACACTGGAACATCCATGCATCCAACAACATTTCTGTTGCACTCAAATTATTTGTGTTGGATTTTAATTGTCGTGAAATCAGTTCAGATTGCATAGGAATATCAATAATACGGGAACGCTCTTCCACAAGAAGCAGAGTCAGGGCGTGGGAAATCAGGTTCCAGAACAAGAGGATAATGGATTCATTTCAGCCATTAATTCCAGGCTACACCTCTTGTGTCTAATTTGTCAAAAGCAAACGGTTCAGGGGTTCCTAATGATCCGGGCCCAGCAGCTCCTGTGACCTTACTTGGAGAAAAAAATGTGTGGCAAAGCAGAAAGGAATGCAATGCCCAGACAGGAGCGGTCCAGCATGGGCAATGGACAAGAACTTGCATGTTCTGAGGAAGAGCACCAGTATGACTTCATCAGTTGTGGTGATTCAGAGCCCACAGCCTCAAAAGCGGTGACTTTATAACATCAACTCTAAAAGGCGGCACCTCTTGTGTTCTTCTCAGAGCCTTTTTTCAAACTGTCAAGGTGGGAAGAAGGAAAGGTGGATGAGTCACACAGGTGATCCAGCCTCACCATATAAGGGATAGGGCTTTGGTATTTCCTGGAAGCATCGCCCATAATTCTGGACCAAGAACAAGAGAATTTGCTGGTGGGACTGTACCTGGCTCTTTCGCAGAGGCAGAGATAACAAAAGAGCAAATGACATCACCGGCAGCTTGACTCACGGATAATCTGGCTACCAACACAACAAACAATATGTGAGCAAGCTGCACAGGATTTGGCCAGGACTTGCAGAGATAAGATTTAAGACTCTAGAGAAAGCAAATGCTGAGAGTGATAACCAGGAATGCAGTGCTGAGAGCTGGTTTGTTGGCTAATGGTTTTTAAAATCTTTTCAGCAACTAAAAAAGTCCACCTGATTAACTGGCCTCAGATCGCTTGCATGAAGAACAGTTAAAGCTACTACAGATGGCAAAACATAATCTTGGAAAAGCTTCTACTTCTCTCATAAGGACTTGGGCATAGCCAGGATTTTTTTTTGGGGGGGGGACAGACCTTTTGTTGGGGGGGCAGAACCTTAGTTTGCTATGGATTTTTATTGATGGGGGGCAGCTGTCCCTCCCTGCCCCCTTGGCTATGCCCATGCATAGGCAGTAGAGCAGGATGCCCCTGTGGATGCAGTTAAGATTCCCCATGAGCTCCAGCTGGTCAGAGAGGATGGGAGTTGTAGTCCAGTAACATCTGGAGGGCCAAAGATGTGCTTTATTTCTATAGTGTGCTTTAATTGTTCAAAACATTTATTGCCTACTATGGAAGGTTGGTTATTGAAATTAATGAATTTGGCTGAGATGGCACAGCTGACGTGTTTAGTTAGAGAAAAATCATTGTTGACATTTATTATTGATTGGAAACCCCTTATGGAAAGGAAAATGAGCTTGTGATATCTGGTTTGAAGACTGAAAAGGGTTGGTTTATGGAAAGTAGAAGAGTTGAATGCTATTATGGAGCAAGCGGTTTGCATAAGTCTATAAAGCTGATGGTGAATCAGAAGTATTTTCTTTTTCCTTATTTTCTTCGTTTTAGTTTTTATGTTTAAAATGCTTGGTATTTGATGTTAACATTTCTATATTGCTTTTTCTTTGTTTTTTTCAAGCTTTAATAAAGACAGCTTTCCCCCCCCAAAAGGAAACGGAAACAATACCCAACAATACCCAACTCCCCCAGTTTAAAAGGCCATAGATTGTTTCATTAGCCAAAAGGGGAAGATGAATGTTTTTTGCCTCATTCATTTATTAGACTGGTGCCTAAATGATGGGAATTGGAGTCCAACAGCTCCTAGAGGGCACCAGTATTTTACCCCTAGTGTAGACAATACTGAGCTAGGTATGACATGGTCAAAGGCACCTCCCTATATGCCTATGTTTTGAAGGGGAGAGCCATAGCTCAGTGGTAGAGCATCTGCCTTGCATTCAGAAGGTCCCAGGTTCAATCCCTGGCAGCACCTCCAGGTAGGACTGGGACAGATCACCACTGCCACTCAACACAGACAATACTGAGCTAGGTGGACCAATGAATCTAAATATCAAGCAGTTTCCAGTGCTCATTTTAGGTGGACAGCTGTGGTTGTATGGCAGAGTTGCATGGATGAAGGGGCCGACTCTGTGCAAGCGATACCCGCTCTGCCAGCCGGAGCTAGCAACTTGACCCAAGGCTGTCCAGAAAGCTTCTGGGTCACCTTGGTTCTCTTACATTTCAACTAGGTCTTTATTACATTTGTTTCTTATCCTATCTTTGGAACCCAAGATGATGTACATGTGGTTCAGAGGCAGGTACCCATCCAAGCACTTATCAGACTCCAGACCTCCAGAGTTTTAGCCAGGCAGTGTATAGGGATCTACAAGGTTCCTGGTGCCTAAGTGGTGAGTCATGACCCACTACCAAGTTGTGACCTGATCTAAGCTGGGACACAACAGCAGCAGTACCATACAAATAAATGGTAAAAGAACTAGACGACTCTTCTAGATCCTTAGAAGTAAAGGTAAAGGGACCCCTGACCATTAGGTCCAGTCGTGACCGACTCTGGGGTTGTGGCGCTCATCTCGCTTTATTGGCCGAGGGAGCCGGCGTACAGCTTCCGGGTCATGTGGCCAGCATGACTAAGCCGCTTCTGGCGAACCAGAGCAGCACACGGAAACACGGTTTACCTTCCCACCGGAGCGGTACCTGTTTATCTACTTGCACTTTGACGTGCTTTCAAACTGCTAGGTTGGCAGGAGCAGGGACCGAGCAACGGGAGCTCACCCCGTTGTGGGGATTCGAACCGCCGACCTTAGAAGACTGTGCTCTAATTAGGAATGGGTGAGACATGCTTGGATGCTTCCTCTGAAATTCATAAACCAACAACTAGATGGGTGGTGGCAGAAGGTGTTATCCCTTACACCACAGCTATACAGATATGTCAGAACAGGTACAGACTGAGACAAGGACAGCAGCCATTTCCTCACTAACTTTACTGGACAGGTTGATGGACAGCTTGATGTCTAAGGCAAACCTCGCCCGCTCATCATCATCTGAAAAAATTGCTCTACGTCAGGCCAGAGGGAGACACCATGATCCAGAATAACCCAAAGCAAGCGTGTTTTTTTTAAAAAGGCGCTGTATCAGCAAAAGTTGAGTCAGCTAAATTCTGGGGTGTCTCCTTCATAACAGCATTTCCTAAGATCTCAAGTGTGCTTTTAGGGCGATGGCCAAGGGTGGAGTAAGAAATGCCATCCCACACCCAGCACCCCATTTCTTCCCGTTCCCATTCCACAGGAAGAGTCATGATTAAGATAGGGATCTTCTTCATTGCACCACTGCAGTCTTCCTCAGAAGACTGTGACCTCCAGATGTTTTGGACCAAAAATTCAGTTGTGCTGGCTGGGGGCTGATGGGAGTTGTGGGTCTAAAACATCTGGAGAAGGGAAGGCTGTCCTCATCGTGCCTGATAGCCCTACAGCTCAAACCTATCTGAAGAAATCTGAAGTACTGTCACACCACACCCCATCCTGTTGAGTAGACAGAGGGAGAAGCCTGGGAGGAGGAGGTGTCAGAAGCTGAAGAGGCAACAGAGTTTAGTGAGCAGGTAGAGTCCGTGGCACAGAGAAGTCCAGAAGCAGAAGAAGAGGCGGAAGCAGGAGAGGAGGAAGGCCAAGGGGCAGAGATGAGCCCAACTGGTGAAGAAGTCAGGGCATTCCCCCCTGCCCTGCTGCAAGAAGCTCCCCTCCCCGCTGGTCTCCCAGAACCAGGAGAGACATGAAGAGGGAGGAGGAGAGGCAGGAGCATTGGTGGAGTCTCAGATTGCTTGGGAATGACCCAGGAGAGGAGGAGATTTCGGCAGCTGCGTCATAGGGTCAAGACCTACCGAGAAGAGTTGCTGTGTCCATTAGACTTGGCGCTCCTGAGCTGACTCTGTTTCTTCTAATAAAGAGTTAACTTCACTTACTCAGTGTGATTTACTCCTGACACAAGCTATGATGGCTGTGCTTTGCCTCCATGGTCAGAGGCAAGAATGCTTCTGAATACCGGTTGCTAGAAGCCACAGGAGGAGAGAGAGCTCTTGTGCTTGAATCTTGCTTGCTGGTTTTCCTTTGGGGCATCTGGTTGGCCCCTGTAAGAAGAGGATGCTGGACTAGATGGGCCATTGACCTGATACAGCAGGCTGTCCTTATTTTCTTAAGTTTGGGGCAGGTGTGGAAAACTGAATTTGGTGTGAGCTGTTGTAGCCTAGCAGCTGAGAAGCTGAGCCGCAAACCAGCCAATACCCAGTTCAAACCACCCCTTATCAAGTGGACATCAGGGAAACCATGCTGTCATTGCCTCAGCAATGGAGTGGTAATATTTCCCTATGTTAAAGGCTCACTGTAAGGTTTAAAACAATATATGTTAAGCTGCAAGAATGCAGATGCCCCATGTACAAATAGCAACCCCAATTCTCCAGGTCCTTGGCCTCATTTGGTCAGAGCAGTCAGGCTTGCACATCAGAGAGAGGTATGTTCATGCTTGGAGAAACCTCAAGGTATGCAGACATACGAAGCAAACTTTTTGAGGCAGCGGGGAGCCGAGCAGCACCCCCTTCCCAAAAGAGTCCAGTGAAGATTGATGGTTGGAGGGGAGAGAATCGTGAGGGTGAGACGGCAACAGCTCTTCAGGATTTCAGACAGGAGTCTTTCCCTTTTTGGACAGAGAGCAGGCATTCTGCATCGGAGCTACAGCCCTTCCCTTGTGTCCATCTAGCTCAGTATTGTGTATGCCAACTCACAGCAGCACACTAAGGTTAAAGTCAGGGTTGTCTTCCAGCCCTACGTGGAGACAATGCTTGGGACCAAACCTAGGACTTTCTGTGTGCAAGACAGGTGCTCTACTACTGAGCTGTGGTCCATGCCCTAAAAATAAAGCAAGATCCTAGTCCTCATGGTTCTCAGTAAATGGATGATTTAACCAAAAGCATGGGAAGCTGCCTTATACGGAGCCAGGCCATAGGGTCAATCTAGCTCAGCCCTGTCCACACAGACCACCTGCAGATTTGAGGGATTATAGGCAGGGTGATGCCACTGAGGGTTGAACTTGGGAACATCTGCATGCAAAGCAGGGGCTGTAGCTGTGTTCCCCTCTGTGGCTCCCCTCTGAAGCCCCTGTGCTTCTGTCTCTGTTTCGTTGCAAAGCAAATTTGGAAAAGGCAGTGGGCAGTGGGTGGGGAGGGCAATTTCTAGCTGCCCAACTGTGCTGTCTGGTTAACCAAAACACAAGCACAGATGCCCATTGAACAAGTTGGTGCAATTTTCCCACATGTGTCTGTGGTTCATCCTATTAAACAGGAGCACCCTATTAGGCCTCCTTCAGCATGTTTTTGTCAGAGGCGTGTTGCAACCTCACCTGCCCCAATAAGGCTGAGATCTTAATTCCTTTTTTTTTTTTTTTTTTGCAGGCATCAAAAGACATCTTTGGAAGCAACCCCATCCCTTTGATATGCCCAGATGCAAATAAAGGGAAGAAAAAGAACTGGGGAAAACAGCTGACACAAGTCCAGAGATTTTGCTGTAGTAATCCAGAAAAAGACACTGCCCCACCCTAGGCTTGGGGTGGATTAACTAACAGATGTGGGGCTAAATCCAATCCTGGAAGGCCACAGAGGAAAACAAATTCTCCTGGAACATTAAAATGCCTAGGTAAGCACAGCCAGGTTTATATATGGTTTGTCCATTTGAGGCCACCACCCACGTTATTTTGTCCGGCTCCCAGTTGTTTCAACAGGTCTTGTACTAGAATATTTGGATGGCCCTCTTCAGGGATTATTTAGCTGTGGTTCCTTCATTGCACAGCATTGGACTAGATCATCCTTAATGTCCCTTCCAACTCTACAATTCTATGATAAACCGTGCCTCTAAATTTTCCCAATTTAAAGTACTAATTCAGTTCTGCTAACTATTCCAACTAGAGCCTGAGACCCGTCTGATCTTAAAGCTGATCTCCCAAAAGTTTTGCATCTGTTCTGACTCAGTTTTATTTTGCGGTTTCCAAAGCTGAGTTGTCAAGTTCAGGCAAATTGCACAGGAGCTGAGCTACCTAGATAAAAGCGGGGGGTGGGGGGAGGGCCATAGCTCAGAGCACATGCTTGGCACATCCAGGCAGCATCTCCAAGTAGAACTGGAAGAGACCCCTGCCTGAGACCCTGGAGAGCTGCTGCCAGTCAAAGCAGACAGTACTGAACTAGATGGACTAATGTTCCAGTATAAGGCAGCTTCCTATGTTCCAGACACCGCCAAGACACTGAAGAATTGTATCAAACCAGAGCAGCAACATAGCTCACCTCTAAGGATTCACAAACAGACCTCCCAAGTAAGCTGTCGAGTCAAGTTATCATCTGTTATACTGCCCAGGAGCTGAGCTGGCTCAATCAAAGCTTGTTGGAGCAGCAACTCATTTGCAAAGGTCACCAAGGGAACTGTGCTGGATCTCACCGGCTACACGGCTCCTGACTACAATCCTATCTGCCTACACACCTTAGATGTGAGCAATGCGGCTTCTCTGGTGTCTATTCAGCTCCTCATTATCTCTTTTGCTAGCAAAGCTCGGCAGATCAACAAGCACAGATCAGAACATCCCACCAGACTAGAAAGGCAACAACATGAACCATTGAGAATACTTCACGGATTTGGAACTGCAGTCTGAATCGGAGAACAAGATTTGTGAAAAATAGAACACCATCTAGGGTTACTGAGTCCTCACTGAGATTTTGAAAGCCAAGGGTGGAACCTCGGAGTGAAATTGGCACATTGTGCTCCCATTCACTCTCAACAGCGCTTGTTGTGTGCCCCTAAAAAATCTCCATGTTCGGGGGTTTCAAAAACTGGTTTCTGCCAGAAATCTCCACCGTCTCCTTCGTGTTTAGGAACATTAGAAGAGACAGCTGAATCAGGCCAATGGTCCATCTAGCCCCACATCCTGTTCTCACTGCGACCAGCCAGATACCTGTGGGAAACCACAGTGCTCTCCCCTTCTAACAGTGGAGGCAGAGCAGAGCCATCACGCTTAGCAGCCATCAAAAGGCCTCTCCTCCATGAATTTGTCCATTACTCTCTTAAAGCCATCCAAGTTGGTGACCCATCGGCAGGTCAGCTGTCTGCTTCATGAAGTCATCCTTTCTTTTCTCTGTCCCAACATGCAACTTTGTTGGCTGTCCATGAATTCTAGTGTTAGGAGAGAGGGAGGAGAACTTTTGAGAACAGCCTCTGCCAAACTGGTTCTTGCCTTGCCAGATGTTGGACTGTGACACCCATCAGCCCCAGCATCATGGACTGGCAGGAGTTGTGGTCTGAAACATCTGGAGGGCGCTGGGTTTGCAAAGCCTGTGTCAGAAGGAAGAGGATATTGATTTGTAGCAAACTTTACTTAACTACTTCAGGTAGGAATCTGGGCCTGGAGGGGAGAAGCAGACTTAAATTCCTTAAGAAACTAATGGAGGGCAAAATGGGCTCTTACATAACCATTCTTTCATCTCCCACACCTCTTGGGATAGTGGGAGAACATTTAAAGCCACATGGAAATCCTCAGATAAATCATTCAGCAACCCTCCACCACACCCACCCCTTGGGGCTTCCTAAGAGGGGAGGGGAGGATTCCACGTTATTAGGCACGAGAGTTGTATAGACTCTCTGTAACACATTCGTATGTGTGTTTGTGTGTGTGTTTCCAGTTGCTGTTGGTTTAGCAGAATTTCTGCAGAAATCAGAACCTCGCCAGGAGATGGGAGGACGAGGTGGTCCAGAGAGGAACAACTATGAAGAACCTCTTTAGAAAAAGCACACCAGATGACAGTTCAGTGGTGTGCGGTCAGTGGACTAAGGGGACTAGGCTAGCCCCCTAAATGTTTCCCTGGCACCTCCTTCCCAAAGCCTGGGCAGCTTCTGCCTGGCTTAAGGAGGGAGGTGCAATGCTCACATGTGTGACATCGGGACATGTGCGGCATCCCCCCTCCCCAATCACCCTCGCAAGTTTGCGCCTCAGGCCCTAACTGTTCCCCTGTGAAAAATTTCACCGCACACCACTGTTACAGTTCCGGGCATGCACCTGGGAACTTGCACAAACAGAGGCTCCAAACAGATAAAAGGCCATCTTGTTAATTTTTTATAGGAGTGAGCTAATAAGAAATCTTAGGGACGACTACAAGGTTTCAGAATGAGAGAGAGAAGCTCCACCACCTCCATTGGCTGGTTTTCAGCATCTGTGAGCATTGCCTCACCCAGAACAGAACTGATGTGACTCTCTGCAGCTCAAACTTCAAGAAGAGACGTGCTGTCAGAATCATGCCCACAGAAGCGCAGAAAGTGGAGGCAACACAATTGCAGCAGCATGAAGGATAGGCCTTGGCTGCTATTCGGGGGGAAATACTTAGGGGTCAAGTTAACGAGCAGCCCAGCTTGTGTAACTCTGCGATTCCATAGTAGTGCAGAAAGTTCGCAGAAAGGGGTGTTGGACACAGAATTCAGCTTCTGAAAGCTTTTTAAACCCAAAGATTCTGGTCTGGGCGACACAGCTGTGAAAATCGGCTTGAAAGCATGTGAGCCATTGTTGTTGAAACCTCAGAAGCCGGAGATGGCAGCCCCATAAGATGTCCGTAGTTGGGGTTGTTAGCAAAGTCAGTTGAATAATGCGAATGGGAGTCCAGAGAGAGAGAAGATCCTGGTCAGACTTTACTGAGGAAACAGAACAGAGTTTATAATTTGAGAAAAGAGGAACAGAAAAGCATACAAGCAAGAATGACCTCGGCCCAATCTTTCAGCCTGATGTACATCAGTTCACAGGGGACTAGTCTCTTCCCTCCCTCTTTCTCAGTTCAGTCAAGGGCAGATGTCATTAGAGCAACTGGGTGTTGAAGCCTCACTTCAAGGCTGTCTCCATGGCGCCTTCCGCAAAGAGCTTAATGAGCTGGAGCAAAACCCGGTTTCCCAGCCGTTGGCCGCTTGCACCTCAGAAGGATCACTCCCAGGCACAGCTGCGATGATGATACAAGAAAACTGACGCAGAACTTTGCTGCATCGACGGAAAGCATCCCTCTTAGGAGTTTAGCACCAAGCCCTTCCACCACCACCTCCTCGCCCACGACACACCTTTCCTGACCACAAGCACTTGTATATGCAAAAAATTTCATACACTCCTGAAGAGAGATCCAGACAACACCTCTGTGTTGGCTCTTGCTGCTGGAGGTGGAAGGCTTGCCCATCTCACTCCTGTGCCCTGCTTCTCTTACAACAGGCCGCGTATGAAATAAAATGCAAAGTGTACGTAGATTAATCAAGCGGTTCCATGCGAATACGTGTGACTTCAACATTCGTCTTAATAAATCCCCCCCATGTTAATTAGCTGACCAATGACAGGGCTGAGGGAAGGGGTGTCTTGTCTTCTGGGCAGCTCAGGATTTCCATACACACTGCCCAGGCTTGCACCTTGAGGAGGTCACAGTGGTTTGACTTCACCCCCCAGAGGCACACTCCATTGCCTCTTGACATAGACGGATGGCAACAACAACAGCTTAGGTGGGATAAGCAGATACATGCAATGCTTTTATTTACCATATTTTTCCTCGTATAAGACTAGGTTTTCCCCCTAAAAAATAATGTCCAGAATTTGTGGGCATCTTATACATGGGGGCCATCTGCCCCCATTTTCTTAAACTGTAGTCCCCCAAAATGGGGGCGTCTTATAGACAGAAAAATACGGTACCCTTACATCACAGTTCCATCGCAGAGGATGGCTAATGTGTGTGTGTATGGTGAGTGAGAGAGCTCTTCTCCCAACATCAGGCCGGGGACAGATTGACTACATGCCCACTAGGAAACAGAATGACTCCAGACAGCATTCAGAGACACCTGAAATGTGACGTTCAGAAACAACAGCAGTCAGAATTCATTCATTTATATACCCCACCTTTCCTCCAAGAAGCTCAAGGTGGCATACATAGGGGGGAAAGAATGTGGTCTGGCATCCAACCTGTCAACGGGGCACTGCTGAATGATAGCATGAAGGTCTGCAACAAACACTGCCTTGATGTGGGGCAGGATCTGTGGCCATTTGTTGTTTAGTTGTTTAGTTGTGTCCGACGCTTTGTGACCCCATGGACAAGAGCATGCCAGGCACGCCCATCTTCCACTGCCTCCCGCAGTTTGGTCAAACTCATGCTGGTAGCTTCAAGAACACTGTCCAACCATCTCGTCCTCTGTTGTCCCCTTCTCCTTGTGCCCTCCATCTTTCCCAACATCAGGGTCTTTTCCAGGGAGTCTTCTCTTCTCATGAGGTGGCCAAAGTATTGGAGCCTCAGCTTCAGGATCTGTCCTTCCAGTGAGCACTCAGGGCTGATTTCCTTCAGAATGGATCGGTTTGATCTTCTTGCAGTCCATGGGACTCTCAAGAGTCTCCTCCAGCACCATAATTCAAAAGCATCAATTCTTCGGCGATCAGCCTTCTTGATGGTCCAGCTCTCACTTCCATACATCACTACTGGGAAAACCATAGCTTTAACTATACGGACCTTTGTTGGCAAGGTGATGTCTCTGCTTTTTAAGATGCTGGCTAGGTTTGTCATTGCTTTTCTCCCAAGAAGCAGGCGTCTTTTAATTTTGTGGCTGCTGTCACCATCTGTGGCCATTACCTGTCAGCAAAGAGTTGGCTTCCCCCAATGCTTCCAGGAAGAGTGAACAGCTCATCTCGTAAGGCCTGGAGAGAAAAAAAGACTCATTTTGCAACTGGGGGGGGGGGGGAGGCTGCTTGATTGTTTCTTCTTGAACTCCTCCAAAATTTGGGAGCTGGCAGCTCTAGCTGGGGCTGCATCCTTCAGTATCCTGACAAGGGCCATAGTTCAGTAATGGAGCACTTGTTTTGCATGCAGAAGGTTCCAGTTTCTCTCCCCATTGGCATCTAATGG
Source organism: Podarcis pityusensis (assembly GCF_964106645.2). Taxonomy (NCBI): domain Eukaryota; kingdom Metazoa; phylum Chordata; class Lepidosauria; order Squamata; family Lacertidae; genus Podarcis; species Podarcis pityusensis. The sequence goes on from NC_138033.1 coordinate 78,385,273, forward strand.
TAGGGCTGGGAAGCACCTTTGTTGAAAACCCTGGAGAGCTGCTGTCCGTCAGTATCAGCAGTACTGAATTAGATGGACCAATGGTCTGGCTTGATGTAAGGTGGCTTCCTGTTTTCAGTCTTCAATCCACTATCTTTGATCCATCTTGGTCAACATTCTACATGTTTATCCAGGAGTCTCTCCAGGAGTTGAAACGTTCTTACTCTGCACATTAGTGCCGGGGGCAAGAATGAAGCAACTGCTCACGTGCCCAAAAACAAGTCAGAAAGCAGGGGGAACGACATCGCTTGGCTTGGATGGGAAGGCAGATCAAGGCGCCTTCTCTCATCCAGGTTGGTGCAAAGGCCACGTGAATTGCCAGAACTGCCGCTCCCACCTGGCAACAAAGTGGTTCTAGATGGTAAACACTGAGTGGGGTAAAAGGCACCATCCAACTGCACAAACTGAATCTGGGCCCTAAAGACTGGGGAAAAAGACGGCTGCAGTTCTTTCACATTGTGAATTCTGCATAGGACACCAATTATTATTATTATTATTATTAATAATAATAATAATAATAATAATAATAATAATTTATTATTTGTAGAAAGGAATTGTGGCTGTTGCTTGCTTCTTTCTTTCTTTCTTTCTTTCTTTCTTTCTTTCTTTCTTAATAAATGACACAGAAAATCAAAGTAAAGTAAACAAATACTAATACAAAATTAAACTAAAGAAAATACATGTACCCCCTGCCCTGCAAACATAAACCCTACATACCCCTGTGACTTCCCTCCAACCCGGCTCAACTTCCTTTAGCTCAAATTTAAATACTAACCTTGCATTCTTTGGATAATACATCTCTTATAGCCATTTCTAATTATTGTTCTCGCTTACACTTTACATACTTAATCCATTCATATCAACATACTCTTTTTAGAGCAATGTTTTTCCATATACTCCTCAAAACATTTCTCCAGGAATCGTGGCTGTTGCTTTTTAGTGGCGCCCTGTCACACACTCTACCAGGGACAGCCCATCCCATTTCGCCATCTGAGGCTCCCAACCTGCATGTTCCCCACCTGCTGAAGGTTCACTCGCCAGGGTCTCAGGAAGGTCACATGAGGCCTCTACACAATTTCGTGGGGCTCTCGCAAGATCTCACCAGAACCCAGAAGACAACGCAGCTGCTTCTCCTCCTCCTCCAGCAGCAGCGGGGGCGCACCCTTGGATTTCACCACCTGAGGCAGCTGCGTCAGTCTGCCTCATGGTCGGGCCGGCCCTGCTTTCCACCCTACCTAAAGCCAGATGGGCTATTTGCAGTAATCATCTTTATACCTCAGCCTCATTCACGAGATGCCAACAGGGAGTTCCATCCAGCAAGCCCATGAACTAAATCCTGGCAAAGAGAGAGCAACTCCTACCCTAGGCAACACCAAGTAATGAATGAACCTCACGTGGCTGTGCTGTGCATTTGGATCCAGATTCCCCTTGACTCAAATCACACTGTGTCCTACTCTCCACCTCTGCAGTGGCCCTTTCCAGTAACGTTTCCTAGTTTCTCTCAATATCCACCTCCCTTCACTTGTTCTGGTCCAACATCACCTCCCAAAAGTCTCATTTCCCCAACATCCATTCTCTGTGTGGGTACCAACTGGATCTTCTAAGCCAGGTCTGATTCTCTCCCCCTACAACTCCCACCAGCCCCAGGCAGGCAGTCATTGGAACACTGGATTAAGTGGGAGCCTTGACCTGATACAGCAGGATGGTGCTGAGCCTATTTCGGAATACACTAATAGATAGCATTGGTTCCATTGTTCAAGATTCAGAGGCAACTTGTCCCTGAGTGCCAGTTGCCATGGAACAGAAGCAGCTGCCTTTGTGCCCTGCTTGTGGGCCTCCTGGAGGCATCTGATTGGCTACTGTTGGTTGGAAAAATACTGGTTTATGGAAAGTGGAACAGTTGGATGTTGTTGTGGAGCAAATATTTTGAACGGTTCATTTTATGTAACTGACAGGCAGAGAATCAGAAGCCTTCTTTCTTTTCTCCCCGCCCCCAATTTCTTTTTATCTTGCTGCATCAAAAAAACCTTCAATTTAAAAAAAGCATTTTAAAATGGATACTGTTAGGAAAGAAGGGACACGGGTGGTGCTGTGGTCTAATCCACAGAGCCTAGGGCTTGCTGATCAGAAGGTCGGCGGTTTGAATCCCCGCGACGGGGTGAGCTCCCGTTGCTCGGTCCCTGCTCCTGCCAACCTAGCAGTTCAAAAGCACGTCAAAGTGCAAGTAGATAAATAGGTACCACTCTGGTGGGAAGGTAAACGGCGTTTCGGTGCACTGCTCTGGTTTGCCAGAAGCAGCTTAGTCATGCTGGCCACATGACCCGGAAGCTGTACGCCGGCTCCCTTGGCCAGTAAAGCGAGATGAGCGCCCCAACCCCAGAGTCATCTGCAACTGGACCTAATGGTCAGGGGTCCCTTCAACTTTACTGTTAGGAAAAGGATGCTGAACTAGATGGAGCTTTGAGCTGACCCAACAGGCTTTTGTGTTCTTACCAGACTTTTTCTACCCCTTACCGACACTGCTGTCTGAATATTCTGTTAACTCATGAGAGTATCCAGAACAAGGCAGCACACACATACTACATTTGGATTGGGCCCAGTGGCGTAGTGGTCCAGGGTTGTGGGGGATCCACTACCCATTACAATTTCTGCGGAAAGGTCCCTGTCTCCTGCATCCTAGAGGTTATGAATCAGCAGCTCTTTATCAGCAGAAGATATGAAAGGGCAGCTCTTTTGTCATTGAGAAGGAATCTCCTCCTGGAGTCCCCACCGGAGCCAGCGTGAAATGAGGTATATCAGCCATTGAGGTTCAGCTCCTAGGATCACGCTGGAGAAGAACATTGAGGAATTGTTTTGTATCCTCCAAAGCTAAGCATTTCGTAACACTGAAAACACAAGAGAGTGGTGCACAAGTTCTGTTACATACAGTGGAACGTCAAGGGAAACACGTTTTAAGCCACTCCGAAGGAAGATATTGGAGCACTCGAAATCATTTGCCCACTTACATGTCCAGAAAATAGTTGATCTAGCTGAGAGGCAACACATAGAACTCTGCAGTGATTGCTGCAATGTACGCCCAATGCTATTATTTATCATGATAAGTTTGTTGCATAATCTCGGAAGGGGTGTACTTCTGCATTTGCCGCACTGCTGGCTGGGCCAAAGGTGGTAGAGCAGGGATGTGGAACCTGTGAGGCCGTCCAGATCCTGTTAGATCCCAGCTCGTCCTCTTCACGGGCCATGCTGGTTGCTGAGGGTCTAAATCCAATATCATCTGAAGCAAGACCTGTGTCTAAAATCCTCCTGACGGTGCCAGGCGTTCCTCAAATGTGATCTGAGCCAGAAAGAGCTTGATTCCTTTGAGGCATTTGCGTTGGTGCAGATGGCACTGTTTTAAGGCAACAACAACATTTCCGAGGGTTTGGAGAGATGATCCCAAACAGGCATCTGATGGAAAAGGAGAAGTTGCTGGAGGCAAAGAAATAGGGGATGACTCGAGACAGCGTTTCTAAGAGCAAAGGGGACACGACTGGAGAATAAACAACTCTGCTGACATTTGTACATGGATGGCACTGCCAATTATTCTCCAATTGGGAACAACCTACACAGCTGGCAATACACATCTGCTGTAAGCCCTTCACTACGTGTGCAGACACACAGTCCTGCGCTTATCATACCAGTTGAAATATAAATGGGCGAAGCACTTTGTCACTGCAAATATTGACCAAGCAGGCGAAACTGTTTTACAACTTGTTATATTCAGTCCTGCCGTGAATCTCTGTTTTTCCCCTGTTTTAACTGCTTGGCTCGCAGAGCTTGTTTTTCTTTAAATCCCTGGATTAAGACAATGACAGGCAAGTTTACAAACTGGGACTGCTCTTAAAATTGTTAATAGAGGCTATTAAAAGTACTCCCCACCACCACACACAAACGGGGTACATAGTTTGCCACCAAAAGCCTTCACCACTAGGCCTTTTGAAAGAGGCGCCTCAAGGTCTGGGCCAATTTATCTTACAGCCACTACAACATCAAGGGTACCCTTTGCTACAGTTGCAGAAACACAACCCTGGCCTGGGTTTTTGTTCCAAAAGCAGCCATCTCATGGTCAGCAGTGGGGGCGGAAAAACTTCGGAGAGCCCCAAGGCAGCGTTAGCCAATTGAGTGCCTACGAAGCAACCATTCAGAAAAAACATTCAGTAATACACCATGTATTTGGTGGGTCTAGCAAGTGAGTGCCTATTCTACACACACTTCAGAATGGACTTGGGAGAAAAGGACCGTCCTGTTCCCAGAATAGACACTGCACTACGTATGACAAAATGTTCCCAGCAAGGTTTGGCCCAAACCATTTGATGTGCAGTCAAAGCCCCTTCCCAAATTCCAGGGGAAAAACATTTTGTGACCTGGCTTTTCCTGCTTCACTATGAAACACATCAACACCCACCCTTTCTCTCTTCCTGCCCCTTATGTCTTTAACTGCCCCCCCCTCAAAAAAAGAACTTGCTTGTGCAGGGCCAGACCTCAGCAGGCCCTCAGCACCATGCTGGCAATAGCCCCCCCCCAAACACCACACACACACTGCAGCTGCTGTGTATAAGACAGCTTCTTATGTCATTTAATTCAGCCCTTTATTCAGAACAATGAGAACCAGAATCTTTATTTTTAGGTAAAGGGCCATAGCTCAGTAGCAGAGCACATGCTTTGCACACAAACAGTCCCAGGTGCCGTTCTGAACAATACTGAGCTAGACAGACCAATGGTCTGACTCGCTATATAATGCAGCTTCCTGCGTTCCTATGCAGAAACAACTCAGGAAGAGGAAACCGACAAAGACAATGTGTAGTTGCTCAACAATGCCACCCCCCTCCGCACATCTAGACAGCAGAGAAGAGACGGGTAGTCTTTGCAGTCTTCCCTCCTTCTGGAACAAGCAGGAGAGAAGGAGAGGGAAGGCTACATCTGATTCACACACCTGCCTGCACCTTGTGTTTAGAGAGAGATGTTGACTTCCACCCTGATGGCTAACTAGCAGCAGATCCCAGCAAAACCCACAGGCGCCAACCAGCATGGATCAGTTGCAACAGAAGAGCCTGCCAGCCTCCCAGGGTGATGCATCCATTGCACCAGGCGAGGCAATCCTGCGCACGGGGCAAGATAGAAACGTGACTGGTATGCCACACAGCCATGTGAAAGTTTGTTTAACAAGCCAGGAGAGCGCTCTTAAGATCTCCCTGCCGGCTCTGCCAAAACCACATCAAGGATCCATCCCTGCAGACCTGCCAAGGAGTTTGCAGGCAGCCGAGGAAAGCGAGTGCCAGGCCCCGTGCTCAGGGAAGGGCTCCAACATTCCCACAGTGGCTGGCTGAACAGAGCTTCTCTCCTCCACTGGTAGAAAGGGTCACGGGATATTAGACAGAGATCTGCCTGTGCAAGTAAGAGATGGAAAACATCCTGTCAAAGGCACCATAGTAGGACGGTGGTTGAGGGCAGCTGAGCAAGGCTGACGTTGGCCAGGATTTCCCCTTGCTCCAGGTCAAACCAATTCAGCAGCAACAAAAAGTTGGGCACCCCAAAATGAAAGCAGACGAGGGTTGTTTCCAGGATACCTTTGGGACAAAGTCATGCACGCTCTCTGTCCCGTGAGGAGCAGATGGGGTTGTCCCTGGCTGTGAGGGAGGGAATCAACTCAACATTTTGTGAAGGACACAAAGTGGCAGCCTGGGGGTTTTAAGGTCATGATGTCAGGCAATGGGTGGGCAGGACAACCCACCTGCTAGTCAAAGTTGGCCAGCAGGGGTGGGGACAGATTCCAGGCTGTATCCAGTGCTAGTTCTACTCAGAGTAGACCCACTGAAGTTAACAGACATGATGGGTTCATTAATTTCCTACTCTGAGTAGGACTAGCAAAGAAGTGGCCCTGCCCTGGAAGTTCAGTTTCTGTAGGCTCAAAGTCTCCACTGCCCCTTATGCTTGAAACTTCTTTCTAGCACCCATTCTTTCAAATCCCTCTCTTCCATTAAGCCTTTGGGCTTCATTCCTTAGTCATTCCCATAGCAACCCAGCCCAATGTACCTGTAGAGCAGCTTTTGTCAACCCGGTGCCCTCCAGATGTTTTCGACTATGACTCCCATTAACCCCAGCCAACATGGCTGTAGGATGCTGGGGCTGATGGGAGGGCACCAAGCTGGGGAAGGCCGAGTCAGGTCAAGAGGTAGAAGCAAAGGGGCAATGCCTTCCCTCCACCTCCAGCATGTAATGTAGCAGCATGTTGTAGAACAAAGCATGATGGGAGTCATGGTCCAGAACACCTGAATCTCCAAGGTAGGCTGTAGGGCTGTGCTTTTATTGATCCAGAGATCCTCCTGGCTATCTCTTCCTCCAGTGGCTGAATTTAGATTGAAATCTCCTTGCGTCACACAGGGTTCATCTTTTGCTGATTACAGTGCAAAAGAGCACGTGGTTGTATGCCTGGTGCTAACCAGTTCAGGTAAAATGGGCTTCAAAACAGCTGCCCTTGCCAGGATCGGAGCTCACCACATCCCAGCTTCTTCACAATGAACTGTATCAAAATCCCAGCTCTCCTTCTCCATGCCATGCTTTCCTTCAGGCCAAGGTAGAGCCTTGCAGGGCAGCTAATTAATTTCATTTGGGGTGGGGGGTGGGATGGGATGAGGAAACTAGAACTGGAATGGGCGCCTCCAGAAACCTTCCAGGGAGCAGTGAGTCAGGAAAGGGCACCTCCGCCTACCCTTATCTGCCCGCACCCAACATTATCATTGGCAAATCACATAATGAGATTTCTCCAAATGGTTATTTGTGTACTTGTGAAGAACACCTTGGTTCAAAAGCTTGCAGCTCATGGTCCACTTCTAGAAGACTATTCATGTCTCTTAGGGGAGCAGGAAGGGGGAAAGCCAGTGGCGATCATGCACTGCAAACTCTGCTCATATGTGGAACTTGGAAGAGGGAGGAAGAATGCTGGACGGCTGGGAAGTGTGGTGGAACGCTGGGCGGAGTTACAAGTGAGTGACAGGTGAAGTGCATCTGGCTGAGTAGGACAGTTGAGAGGCAGAAAATGAGATGATAATGAGGGAAAGCGTAGGATGGATATTAAGGAGGAGAGACAATTATGTTGTCACAATAGTCAAACTCTTGGAAATTTTTCCCCGCATAAAAGCATTAAATTGTTCCAAGCATTAACTATCTCTGTTCTGGTCTAGGTTATTCCTGCGGGGATACACTCAAACAAGGATATAGAGGGAAAGTCCTTTTGCTCTTGATAAAACTTAGTAGGTGCAGGCTGTAGGTTCTGTAAGGACTTTTAAGGGAGGTCTGATTTCAGTAGTCAAACATCTGACCTGGCGACTTCCAGGGGTCTGGCAAGGGACCGTGAGAACGTCCCAGGGGGTGACGTGACCTGCATGCACTAAAAATGTTAAACCACAAGAGCTACAGTTTGCGTAAAGCAGAAGTATTTTGTACACAGACACTTTTCTAAGGGTCAGTACATCAAGATTTCCAGTGAACAGATGGCAGGAAAACCAACCTTTAGGAAGCGGTAAACACAAAGCAGGCAAAACTCATTCCCACCAGGGTTGTATTTAACTTATTTATTGACTGGTAAAATGGTCACACACACAAAGAAGCAGTAGAACTGACTGGGGCCGGCTTGGGTTATTCAAGTCCTTGCACGTTCCTTCACTGGCTCGGAGCACGCAAGGCAGAACATTGAGAAGCACAGGGGTGGACCGGCGGTGGTGGACAGGGGAGAAAACAAGCTGAAAATCCAACATCACTCCAAGATTGGGGTCAAGGCAGGGGGCGAGGTGGGGGGGGGACAAGGGGCTTGGAGATAAAGTAACTGCAACATTCTTTGCGGGCTGGTTGGGCAGGATACAGAGGAACAGCAGGGAGGCAAGCTGATTGTGGTCTCTTCATGTAGCCGCTCAGGGCTCAGGGGATGGAGTTGAGGAGATCCTTGAGGAAGCCATCGGGATCGCTGATTTCTGACAACAGTCCTGAAAGCAGGAAAGGGCACGTCAGCCAGTGCACATCTGGCAAACCAATTCCTAGAAGCATCTTCCTTTGCCACCAATTCAGGCAAGCAAGTGATGAGGCCAGGGGAGGATAGGAACTAATGGAGAAGATTGGTGCCTCCCCCACACACTTTAAACAGCTTCAGTCCCCAAAACCAGGAATAGCTGGTAGCCAAACTGGTGACCCACAGGAAAGGTCTGCAGTTCACTGTCCCCTCACTTACCCACTGCTATACTATCCAAATCACTTTTGGTACACAAGATGCAGAATCACAGGAAGCTGTTTTATACCAAGTCAGTACTGACCCATCTAACCCAGCAAATTGTATTCTTGACTGGCAGAGGCTCCCCAAACCTTTCCCAACCCTGCTACCCATGTGAACACGTTCACTGGAGTTTTTATCCCTGTGGGAAACATCTCGGTTACATCTGAACCAGTTCCCATCACTCAAAGGCAGCATGTCCGTATACAGCGTTATTATAAAACACACGTAGAGCTTTCCAGAGCAACTAACCAGCCACGTCCAGAAATTCTGAAAAGGTCTCCACAGGCATAAACTCCTCCTGGAAAGTCTTCAGAGCCTTGTCTGCGGCCTCGTAGATGGGCATGTCATTGTGGCGGATGTATTCTGCCAGAGAGTAGGACCAGCCCCCCTCTGTGTTACTCGTAGGCACCTTCTGGATGGGAAAGAGGAGGAGAAAGGAGGGTTAGAAGCTTGAGCATGGAGGACAAAGAGGAAGCAGGCAAACACGGCTTTAAAATGGGGAATCGGACCTAAGGCGGGAAAAAACCCTTTTGACAGAAGGGCCTAGCAAGAAGTTATATGCCAATAATGCCTAGATAGATCCTCCAGCTTCAAGAGCAGTATTCCTTTGAATGCCAGCTCCTGGAGAAAGTCTGTTGTCTTGTGGGCTCTTCCCGGGAGCATCTGGCTATCTGCACTTGGCAACAGTAGACTGAACTGGGAGTCCCTATGCTGTGGTCTTCTTTTATTCTTATTCAGAGGATGCCAATAATCTCGTCTACTGAGACTTTTAAGAAGATGGGTGGTACATGCTGCACCTCTCCAGACCTGATAAAAATTGTGGAAACTGGGGAGAGTGAAAGAACCTGGAACACTGATGTAAAATGTCTTAGTTCAGCTTTTAGATCACCCTGAACTAGGATTCCCCCAACATTCCTCAGCCTGGGAGCTGCGCACAACAGATGGTGCCGGCCCCCTAGAAAAAAGCAGGCCACTGGTTTGAAGAGCATTGCTAAAAGCAGAAATGCACCAAGTTCGTTCCAAGCTCGCTTACTTTGAACATGTTGTAAATGAGATCAACGAGGGCCCAGAAGAGGAGGCCGGAGCGATAGGCAGAGTAGTCCTTCACTGCTTTATCCGTTAGCCTGTTAGGAAAATAAGATCAAGCCTCGCAGTTAATTGCTACACTTTTCTTTGCTGCCTGAAGCTCAGCTGATGAATAGCCCCGGCTGTGGCGACAGCCAGAAGCCCATCCATAATACATGTGGGAAAATGCGTGGGGCAAGCTCAGCCAGGCGCTGGAGGGAGGAAGGGAGGGAGGGAAGGAACACACAGAGAGACGGGGACGCTCCACTGTTCTCCCCAGCAAAGCGATTTACAACTACGGCCGCAGGCACAACTGCAAAGTGTTGTGCAACGTGGGGCCTGGCACTGTTGCTGAAATTCCTGCAATCTCGTTTCCATCCCCCCCCCAAAAAAAGAGGGGGGAAAGCATTTCTCCAGGACTTAAGACCATGTAGTCAAGCATCCCCTGCCCCCTAAATCACCACAGTCATGTTGCAAGGGGATTCCTGGCTCCACTCTCAGAATGTTTGTTAAGGGCAGGTCAATGCTACAAAGCAAGAGGTGCCATCAAACTGCCTCTGCTTCTGTCAGAGTTCCAAGGCCTTGGGCTGCTTGAGAACTGCAGGCTGCTGGTCCCTGAGGAAAGTGCTTCCCCTGGGAGGCTAAAGCTACTTCCCCAGAACGGGCATGAATCAAACGCCAGATTTCCCTTACAGCAGCAGGAAATGTGCAGAGGCAATCGATGCCGGAGTCTGCAGCCCCTCCCCGAAGGTTACAAGACCACTTGGGCGCATATTACAGAGCATCCAAAATGCACGCCCTTCCATCATGACCCCTGAACACCTGCTCTCAGGAAGCTGCAAGGAAACACTTCAAGCGAAGGGGCCGGCAGAGACTCCTCCAAAGACCCACACCTCAATTTACTCTCCTGTAACATAGCTGATCCAGCCATGGCACGGTCCAAAGGGTTAGACCCTGGGATCAAGGCACACACAGCACATCTTCTCCCTCTTACGGACAACGAGATCAGAGGCAGAGGACACGGAAAGCCTGGAGCCATTTCAAATGACCAGAGGGCCACCCCTTGGGCCTTCTTGGTGACAGCACCCGTCCCCTGCAGTGTCCTCCCTTGAGTAATTTGTGAGACAGGGACAGCAGTGACCTTTACATGCCCCTCAAAATCTATCTAGTGCTAAGCCTACTCAGAGCCAACCTGATGAAATCAATGGACGTGACTAATTTAGAGTCATTTCACTGCATCTATGCTTGAGTAGAACTTAGCTGTAGACCACCCTATTAAGTTTAGCCAAGCTTTCCTAGGCTCTGAAAGTTGTATCCAATCAAGTTCAATGGGTCTACTCTGAGCAGGTCTAGCATTTTAAATTGTTTTGTATGCTACTCAGGTTTATATATAGAATTCGTTTTGTTTTACTGATGCCATATATATATATCAGAATGGAACCGGGCGTGGGGAGGCACTGAGCCACAGACTTAATGCAGGCAAAACAGAAACAGCTCTGTGGCCCAGACAAAGAGGAGGAAGGAGAAGAGGTCAAGCTCCTCCCGGGATTTTCAGCAGGCCCAGCTCACTTAGAGTCAATGTCAACTACATCTAATTCTCCTGTGTGCCTGAAGGGGGCGCCGAGACCTGAACCAACATAGGGAAAGAGAGTATCCAACAGCATCCATCAAAACCTTGCGTGTTGTTCTCGACTCTTCCAGGAACTATTGGAAATTCAGCTTTTTTTAAAAAAAAAGATGCTGATTTTTAAGGAGAAGAAAATTTTGTTTGATCATCAAAACCAGCCTTCTAATGCAGAAGGCAAAGGCTGTGTAGCCAAGTCATGTCCAAGGGTCCCAATCCAACGAGCATGCCTTTGTAACCCTATGGGACCACTCTCTGGGGGTGGGAAGGGAAGGAACCGGCTGCTTTCTCTGCAGCACAGAGAGAGGAGAGGGAAAGGGGTGTGTGGATGGGTGTGGACAGCCCCATACCTGCTTGCTCCCCCTGGCGACACCACCCGAGCGTGTGAGATCACCAGCAGCCGCTTGAGAATGTCGATGCGCATTGCCTTCCATCTCTCCGGGGGCAGGATGTGAAGCGCCATGACGATGTAATAATGGGGCCCGTCCACCTCGAAGGCACTCTCCACCCACTTCTCCTTGGGGTGCTCCAGGAAGCTCTGCAGGTTCTTCTCTTCTCGAGAAGTCGCTCGTGTTCTGAAAGTCAAACAGAGACAGAAGTGATGCACTTTGAACAGCAGGGGGAAGAAACCCTTCAATGTAAGAAGAGCTTGCCAGATCAGTCTGTCCAGCATCCTGTTCTCACACTGGCCTACCAGAAGCCTGCAGAACAGCGGCCTCCTACAAGGGCTAGACAACCCAACAATATATTGTTGAGGCTTTCCCTCCAGTGTCAAGAACTTAAAAGGTAAAGGTACCCCTGCCCGTACGGGCCAGTCTTGACAGACTCTAGGGTTGTGCGCTCATCTCACTCTAGAGGCTGGGAGCCAACGCTGTCCGAAGACACTTCCGGGTCACGTGGCCAGCGTGACAAGCTGCATCTGGCGAGCCAGCGCAGCACACGGAATGCCGTTTACCTTCCCGCTAGTAAGCGGTCCCTATTTATCTACTTGCACCCAGGGGTGCTTTCGAACTGCTAGGTTGGCAGGCGCTGGGACCGAGCGACGGGAGCGCGCCCCGCCGTGGGGATTCGAACCGCCGACCTTTTGATCGGCAAGTCCTAGGCGCTGAGGCTTTTACCCACAGTGCCACCTGCGTCCCCTACAGCGCCACCCACGTCCCCTTGTCAAGAACTTACACCAAGCTAATGAGCCAAAAAGCAGAACAAAATGCCCCCATACTTTCCTTCCCCCATCCAACCAGATATCATTTCATTTCACAGGCAAAGCCAAGATCTACCTTCATATGTATCAACACCTGAACATAGATCCCTTAGCATACTCCAGGGGTCAGCAACCTAAGGCCCATGGGTCACAAGCGGCCCACAGGGGTCGTTTAACCAGCCCACAAGCAGCCTGCTCGGCAAGTCCCTGCGCGCTGCGCTAAACCAGCACGGTGCAGGGATGCTTTTCTGATGCACCGAAATCGCATCTGTGCAGACGCCAGAAATTGCACGCACACGATCCGGCCCACAGAGGGATCTCCGCTGGAGTGAATTGGCCCAGCCGAGGTAAACCTTGCCGACCCCTGGCATAGTCTCTTCCCCAGGACCAATCCACCCCTAAGGCAAAGTGAAGTGACGGCCTTGGGTAGCAAGATCCACAGGGGCAACAGATCCAGCCTCCAACGAATGCATTACTCATTGCTGCTGCAGTGGCAGCAATAGTTGCAGCAGCTCCACAGCGACCTCTCTGCCAATAGAAGGCACTACTGGTCTCCTCCCCCGGTTCCTAAAGCAGATCTTCACTCATTCGCCCCTTCTTTCCTGACAGGGGACACCTGCCTTTTTTTGGTTTGCCTTGGGTGCCAACATGTCTTGGGCTGGCCCTGCTCCTGACCAGCAGCTCTCCCAAGACCTCTCCATTCCCCAGCCCTGAATGACTGAGGTCTCAGGCACACAAACCATTCATTCTCACAATGAGCTCTGGACCCTCCTCCCCAAAGGAGTTTAGGCACATACATTAGCATTGCGCCAAAGAACAGGGTGGCAAACTGTTTTTGACCTCACAGCCACATTCCTTTCTGGGCAAACTCGCAGAGGCTACGTGCCAGTAGCATGGGGTGGGGCCAGAAACAGGGCACCAGATGCGAGTCCTACCCTGTGTGGAGAAGCCTATATACCCAAACAACACAAGGATCACACTACAGGAAGGACCACTGGATTTAATCTGAAGATGTCTTCTCCTCAGCGGATGGACGGTATTCCCCGGATGGGTCACTCCCTCCTGCCTGATCCACAGATGGGGCTCAGGCCAGTGCAGGCCCCTAAGCTTCCTTTGGGAGGTAAAGGTAAAGGTACCCCTGACCGTTAGGTCCAGTCGCGGACGACTCTGGGCTTGCGGCGCTCATCTCGCTCTATAGGCCGAAGGAGCCAGTGTTTGTCCACAGACAGTTTTTCCGGGTCATGTGGCCAGCATCACCAAGCCACTTCTGGTGAACCAGAGCAGTGCACGGAAACACTGTTTACCTTCCCGCTGGAGCAGTACCTGTTTATCTACTTGCACTACCGTGCTTTCAAACTGCTAGGCTGGCAGGAGCTGAGACCGAACAACAGGAGCTCACCCCGTCGCGGGGATTCAAACCGCCAAGGTTCTGATCGATAAGCCCTAGGCTCTGTGGTTTAGACCACAGCGCCACCCGCGTCCCTACTTCCTTTGGGAGGGGTGAGCAACAAAACCTTGAAATCTATTGCTCCATCTGCAGAGCAATTCAAAGCAGCAACCCGTCTCACAACGCCCTGCTCCACCAAGGGAGAATGGCTCAGGGAACAAATGCACAGACACGCAGAGAGAGAGAGAGAGAGAGAGAGAGAGAAGACAGATAAAAGGTACTGACGTGTTAAGGACATAAAGCACCGTGTGAATGATGTAGGGGATGAGGTGGACGTTGCTCTCCCGCCCTCCGCCGCCCGTGTCCACGCTGAATGACTGCTCCATGGCGAACCGGAGGAACAGCAGCTTGGTGTCGTGCACATTGAGCTGGTAGGTGGGCTCCCGCTGCCCCGTGCATTCTTGAAGGTAGGTGTTGTGCCTACGGGAAGGAAACCAACGCCAGGTTAGGCTGCAGATCTCACAAGAGGCCCAGGAAAGCCTCTTGGCTTTCCAAGAGAAGCTGGAGGGTTAAGGAAAGGGCAAAATACAGATACAGTTCTGAAAAGGTTGTGTTAGGATGGTACAGCCCAAGAAATCAGGCCCTCTTCCCCTACAAGCTGGTGGGAAGAGGGCACTTGCAGCAAGAGACTGCTGACCCCGACAGAACAGCGGGCAAAAGGGCAGCTCCTCAGACTCACCTGGCTAAGCAGGTGGCAAAGGCCGATTCTGGGACATGGGGCCCCCACACCGGCAAGAGGCCGTTGCATTTGGTGTTGGCATTCTGCAGGGCTGCACTCTCCCATTCCTCGCGCCCACGTGCCAACCTGCAGGAGTAAAAGCAAGGCCATTATCAGTCAGGGAAAGTCCCTTTCCCTGCAAACCTCTTCCCTGTAGAGCAAAGCTGGTGACTGCCTCAGTCCTGAAGCCTTAAATATTACACACACACAGACCACAAACCCTGCAGCTTACCAAGTGGGGCATACCTTAAAGTACTGTTGGTTAGCTCATTACCAAAGCTGCAGCTGATGGGATTCTTCCCCAGGCTAAACCGAACCCCCAGCAGATCAGGCATGGCTTTGCGGCCAAGATGCAAAGGAGCTCTCAGGCCCAGAGGGAAACGCAGACCCACCTCACAGCTGCCAGGTGACAGTCGTAGTGGACAATGTTAAAGTGCGAAACGGTGCTGTAGCCCTGCTGCTTCCGAGGCTTGTTCTCAAACTCCTCCAGGGCGACTCGCTTGGTGAAGGTGTAGATGCCCAGGACCTTTGTCGGCTGTGGGGAGAAAACAGAAGCTGCGGCGGAAAACCCAAGGCACCAAGCTTCGAACGTGGAAAAGCTGCACAGAAACAACTTTTTCTCTTTGGCCTTGGAAGCCTATAGAGCAGTGTTTCCCAAAGTGGGCAATCCATTCCCCGGGGGGAGCTGGAACAATTGGGGGGGGCAGTAGTAGCCTCGGGTGCAATCGGGGGCAGTGAATAAAAATAAGAGGGCAGTAGAAGCATAAAAAGAAGAATGTTTTGAAAAACCCATTCGTACATGTTTCATCTGCTCTGTAATGGCACTTTCCACCAGGCCGGGCACTGCTGTGGACTGACGACAACGCTTCCCCTGGATTCGACAGTCGTACTGGAGGAGAGGGGTTTTCCCGGGCGTGGGTGAACCCTTTTCAGCTTCACTCAGGCCCAGGAAGTGGGTCGCAGCTTGCCTGCCTATTTGGCGCACCAGGGACTCAGCCACATTCATCACGATAATACATTTTGAATGCGTTATAAGTATGCAACACCAGAGAGCAAATAGGAATTTATATGGATTTTTACATAGGCTTTATTTTTCTTTCGTTGTAACGATTTAATTTCTGACTTATTTATAGTGTTTTTAACCTGTGTCTAGATCCACCCCTGGTTCATCTTTCTCACTAGGATCGTTTTAAATGTTATTTGTAATTTTCATTTTAATATTATACTTTGTTATCTAAATATTCTGTGTGTGATGTGAATGTCGCCATAGTTGATTTTAATAAACAATTTTATAATTTCAAGCTTCAGCATGTCTTATCTACAACAACATCTTTCTTTACTATGTTGTAGGACATAGGTAGAAACATACCGTATTTTTCGCTCTATAAGACGCACCAGACCACAAGACGCACCTAGTTTTTGGAGGAGGAAAACAAGAAAAAAAATATTCTGGATCTCAGAAGCCAGAACAGCAAGAGGGATCGCTGTGCAGTGAAAGCAGCGATCCTTCTTGCTGTTCTGGCTTCTGGGATAGCTGCGCAGCCTGCATTCGCTCCATAAGACGCACACACATTTCCCCTTCCTTTTTAGGAGGGAAAAAGTGAGCCTTATAGAGCAAAAATTACAGTAGATACATAAAAGAACGCAAATTTGTCACCGCATCTTTATGTTTGTTCACTTAAAGAAGGCAGATTTCTAGGGGGGCACTGAGATTTTTCTTTTTCCTGAAAAGGAGGCTGTAGGGCAAATGAGTTTGGGAACCTCTGGTAGAGAGTCACAGAATTGTAGACTTGCAATGGCCCCAAAGGGTCATCTGGTCCAACACCCAGCAATTCAGTGTAGACCTGCACGACTATGGATGTCGCTCAGCTGCCCAACACCTTGGAAATACGGCTGCAATGAAATGTTCATATGCAGACATATGCATATGCATGAAACAGCGTGACTGGTTGAGATTGCCAGGCTCTGACTCCCCACTTCACCCCCAAGGCCTACCTGGAACTTGTAGCCCTCCCTGCAGATGCAACAGGTGAGGCCCGGCTCCTCGATCAGCTCCTCCATCTGCTTCAGCAGCGCTGTCTTTGTCACCACCTGGCCCTTCTCGTTAGTCTGAAAGATCCAGCACAGCAAGGTTATCGAGGAGAAAAGCCGGGTTTGGGGGGGCGGGGGAATTAAAAATGGTCGTGTGGGTTGGAGGAAGAGGGCCATCACAAGGCATGGAAAGTTTCGCATTTGAAAATGTGTCCTTGACCTTATGGTTGCTGCTATGGCCGTGATAAAACAGCCGCGGTTTCCCTTGGCTAGAACTGGGTTGCGCTCCTGCCTCTCCGCTTAAATCTCCCCTAACAAGTGGGACCTGAACAGCCACTGGTCCGGCTGGATTAAATGGCAGCACCCAAAGAGCCAGCCATTGCTAGAACTCGTAGACATCCAATGGAGCTGAACATTGGAAGACTCAGGAGAGATTAAAGAAAGGACGTCTTCATGCTGTGCAGAGTTAAACTGCGAAACTCTCTCCCACAGGAGACAGCGATGGCCACCAACTTAAAAGGCTTCAAGAGAGGATTAGACAAAGGGCTTTGGATGGCTGCCACAATGGCTATGCTTGGCCTCCAAAGCTGGAGGCAGTAATGTTTCTGAATACCAGCTCCCGATCGTGGCATCTGGCTGGTCATTGTGAGAACAGGATGCTCTGCTAGATGGGTACCGGGCCTAATGCAGCTGGCTCTGCTTCTGCTCTTACCGTCATGCCAAGGGTGCCCAACGCTTTCTGGCGCATCGCCATGGCCATGCGCTTCTTCTCCGCTCGCGTCTCTCTCCGGGCAGCGTCAATCTTCTTGTTCACCTCTGGGTGCTCCCGCAGGGCCTCCAGGAGATTCTCGGCCAGCGTCCCAATCCCTTCGTCACTGGAGACTTGCTCCAGCTTGTGCAGGTTCGTGATCGAGTCGGTCCCAATGAGCACCTGTTCAGGGAGCAGACGTTAACACAGTGGGCAAAGAGGACAGGAGGATGAGGAAATCTCCTATGCTCTTTCCCCCTCTACACCAGATACAGCTTTGCTCTTAAAAAATTGTCCGTCTTTCGAGCACAGTATAGTACAAAAAGGCACCCAGACCCCCAGGGATGCCACCCAATTAAGAGCAAAGTGATTTTTAAGCAACTGAGTAATGGATCGATTAAATTGGCGTAAGTTTGCGTATGACATACAGAGCGTTCCAGTTACACCAGCCAAGAGAGACAGGGATGCGGCAGAAGCCCCTGCAACACCTTGGAGGAGCACATTGGAGGAGCACCAATGGAACACTTCAAATTTTCCCCTTTCAAAACCATATCGCTCTTCTTCAAGAGCATCTCGTTTACTGGAAGAAGACCATTCTAAGGCAGAAGTTCCCAAACTTGTTCTCCCCACCCCCAGCCCCAGACCACATGAAAACTGCTGAGGATCTTGGCGGACCAGACAATTGTTTTCTTCTGCCTGTTGTAGTAACTGCAATGTGCTGCACTAGCAGCTGTGTGATGTACTGTTGCTGCTTTTATTTCATATACATTGTATTGCTAGAATCACAGAATTGGAAGGGTCCCGGAGACCAACCCCCTGCAATACAGTGGTACCTCGGGTTACATACGCTTCAGGTTACATACGCTTCAGGTTAAAGACTCCGCTAACCCAGAAATAGTGCTTCAGGTTAAGAACTTTGCTTCAGGATGAGAACAGAAATTGTGCTCTGGCGGCGCAGCGGCAGCAGGAGGCCCCATTAGCCAAAGTGGTGCTTCAGGTTAAGAACAGTTTCAGGTTAAGTACAGACCTCCGGAACGAATTAAGTACTTAACCCGAGGTACCACTGTACAATCTTACTGTATTACAATTAGAATTCCAAGACACACTGCAATGCATCCGAATGACACTCGTGGACCACCATTTGGGATCCACTGTTCTGTAGCACACTTTGGGATGTTTTCCTTTGGTGAACTGATGTAGCTCCATTATTGCTGGATCATTACCACTCTAGACGCAAGCAACACCCACACACCCACACCTGAGGTCCAAAATGCCTCCGTAAGGGCTGGGCTTAAAGAGCCCTTTGCCTTTGTCTCACACTTAGGAGAAGGCAGCTGTGCCTGGAATCAGCCCCTAGGATCAGGCACCATGTATACGCCTAAACCTGATGTACATGGAGACCAGATTAGACTCATGGGCCGGGGGGTGGGGGGAGGTAGAAGACATCTCTTTCACCTGTGTTGGGGGGTGCTGCGTGGCGAGACCTCGGAGCAGCCGGAGGATGAAAGGAAGGGCCGGCCGGGAGAGGAATTTCTTCCATACATCGGCATCCAAACTGCAGAGAGAAGATTGGAAAAGAGAAAGCGTTTGAAAAGAAGAAGAAGAGTTGGATTTGATATCCCGCTTTATCACTACCTGAAGGAGTCTCAAAGCGGCTAACATTCTCCTTTCCCTTCCTCCCCCACAACAAACACTCTGTGAGGTGAGTGGGGCTGAGAGACTTCAGAGAAGTGTGACTGGCCCAAGGTCACCCAGCAGCTGCAAGTGGAGGAGCGGAGATGCGAACCCGGTTCCCTAGATTACGAGTCTACCGCTCTTAACCACTACAGCAGCTGTCAATATCAACATCAAGACCTGGATTACTCCACCCCAGCCCCGCTGTGTGGCTCACACACTCATGCCACCCACTCCCCAAATTAAGGCAATTCAGATACTCCCAAAAAGAACCACCTCAATTTCCACAGTGGTGTCCTTTTGCCCGAAATCATGCTTCATGTGGCTGAGCTCCAAACACCCCAAGAAAATTACTTGGCCAGGGTTGTGGGTGAGACAGAGACCTGCGGTTGCTTCCCTGGGAGCCAGCACAGTGTGCCAAGGGTTCAGGAAGCTGTTAAGGGCCCAGGTAACCTTTAGTGCTGCCTTATCCAGAACTGGGTCCACCTAGCCCAGTGTTCTCTGCTCTGACTGGCAGCAGCAGCTCCCAGTAGCCTCAAGGCTGAGAGATTTTCCCACCACCTAAACCCCAATATTTTGTTTTCTTAAAGGAAGGCAAAGCTTGGGATTTTCTATCCTCACATTAGCTCTGCAAGGGAGCAGCAAACTGGGCGCACTCAGGCCACCCCCAAGGGAAAGGCAATGCCCCAACGCAGAGAGGACTCGTCCCAGTGAACTGCCACCCACAAATCGCCTCCATCCTCCCGCACGACTCTCACTTCTTGGCACTGGGGATGTGCTTTTTCATGTAGTCGAGGGCGTTCTGCGTGATTCCCCTCTGGAGGATGAGGTCTTTCAGGAGGTGCCCATTAGTGTTGTTCTTGATGCCAGCTGCTATTTTGCAGAAACAGTCCAGGAAGACCTTGTCATCCCCGCTGTGCTCTTCATCGTACCTGGGGGAGAAAAGAGGCAAGGGACTCACAAAGGCTGTCAGGGGGGCCAGTCCGGGCTCAGATTCTCCACTCTAAATACAGTGGTACCTCGGGTTACATACGCTTCAGGTTACATACGCTTCAGGCTACAGACTCCGCTAACCCAGAAATAGTACCTCGGGTTAAGAACTTTGCTTCAGGATGTGAACAGAAATCGCGTGCTGGCGGCACAGCGGCAGCGGGAGGTCCCATTAGTTAAAGTGGTGCTTCAGGTTAAGAACAGTTTCAGGTTAAGAACGGACCTCCAGAACAAATTAAGTACTTAACCCGAGGTACCACTCTAAAGCTAAGTCGCATCATTTCTTGGGGGCAGAAGCACAAGCCATCTGCACCCTCTGACTCTAGCCTTGGGGGCTGCTTTTTGCAGAGCTGAGCTTGTAAAAAGGACTCTCGCCCCTGTTTATTTCTATGCCACTTGTTGGTCCGAGAGGCAACCCAAAGCAACTCAAAGTGAGTAAAATATTAACAGGAAATTGAAACAGTCTTTTGCTCACTGTTTTCTAGCATTAATTGTTGCAATATCCATGAAATGCGCATTAAAAACACAACAAAAGGACACTGGAGAACCATAGTGATACAACTGGTGTAATCATTCAGACTCTTGACAGTATTAGGTAAAGGGACCCCTGACCATTAGGTCCAGTCGTGGCCGACTCTAGGGTTGCAGCGCTCATCTCGCTTTATTGGCCAAGGGAGCCGGCGTACAGCTTCCGGGTCATGTGGCCAGCATGACTGAGCCGCTTCTGGCAAACCAGAGCAGCTCACGGAAACGCCGTTTACCTTCCTGCTGGAGTGGTACCTATTTATCTACTTGCACTTTGATGTGCTTTCGAACTGCTACGTTGGCAGGAGCTGGGACCGAGCAATGGGAGCTCACCCCATCGCGGGGATTCGAACTGCCGACCTTCTGATTGGCAAGCCCTAGGCTCTGTGGTTTAACCCACAGCACCACCCGCGTCCCTTCCTGAGGGTATTAGCTTTTGTCAAAAAGGAGAGAGGGGTGCCAAGTTTCTAGTTCTCAAGAGGGTGAAGCTATGCTTGAAATTATGCAAGGATATCCAGCAGTTGTGGGGAGGGGTTTCAATGCCCTTGCCCACCCTCAACAGCAAGTAGAGGAAGTCAAAATTAAGCACATCTTTGTATAATGAATAAAACACACCTTTTTTGTGTAACATACAGAGACTCCTGTACACAACCCAACTGTTTAAGACCAGCCTGGTGCCCCTTCAGAGTTTGGGGCTACAATGCCCCCACCCCAGCCTGGATGGCATAGTCCAAAATATCCGAAGGGCACTCAGTTGGGGGGATTCTGTGCTAGGCTGCGCAGAGTCTTGGGAGCTTTGAGGCCAGCCTGGAACCAGAGATTAAGCAGAGCTGCACCTCTGACAAGCAGTGCCCTTGCAAACCAGCAGCACCCCAATTTATTTTGCACACTTAAAAAACTCAAGGAACAGGAGAGGGCAGGAGGGTTTGGTTCAGGGTTCCCAGGGAGGCATACTTGTCGAAGCTGCAGTAGGGCTTGAAGCGATCGACTAGGATCTGCATCTTCTCCATCTCCCCAAAGGACAGGTAAGGGATGATGCGGAGCAGGCCCTGCAGGACGCTAGGGTTGGAGCGGACGAAGGTGCTGTTGATCTGATCCAGCAGCATCACCAGCTGGTCCTTGTCTCCCGTGAGGAGGAGGTTGCCCTGCAGAGAGGGGAAATGGCCCGTCAGTCAAGACACCTGGAGTCTATCTGCCTTGGGACACCCTTCTCCCTGCCCCACACCTCATTTACAGGACAGCTTCTCAAATCTGGCCCCCGCAATCTCTCAACCTCCCTGCTCTCTGCAAATTCCCTCTATTCTCAACGCCTTCAGGACAACACCTAGCTTCCCCCTCCGATAACCCCCCTGACTACTCCCTGATCCAGCAAAGCCAACTCTCTTAGGCTTTTTGTCCTGTCCTGGATTCATTTGGATGATTCACCATCAAGTCTCTGTAAGAAACGCTCCCTGAAACCAATTTATTAGCAACAAAACACGTGTCCCAATGAACACAGCAGGCTGAAAAGAAAAAAATCCCCTTTAGGCAGGCCTGGTATCTCTACGGCATCATTTGGGGGGGGGGGGAGAGCCAAACCTCCAGCCTCGCTAGGGAGTTCCTGGATGTCCTTCAGCTCATGGCAAGATACAGTTCAACACCCTTGAGTGCTGCTGAAGAGGGTCAGAGGCTGGTCAGGCCAAGCTATTGTGACCTGAAGACCCTGGTAAGCCAGCAATATCCCCTGGGGGCTAACTCTGAGAAGGGAGGGGTGGGCCCATGGCTCAACCCTGCTATGCCATAAGTGTGCCTGCTCCAGAGGGTCAGCTCCGACCCAGGGAACTTCTAGTTTCTAACCCCTGCTACTGACCGTGCTAGTATGGTCAAAGGGAAGGTCAAGAACTATTGGACCTCTGTGTTCTGAACACGTCTTCCAATCGCTCTCATTTATCTAAAGGTTGGCTAGCCTCTTTCCAGTATAGCCCCAATGACCCCTTGTTTCTTCATGCTTTTTTTACTTTTTATTGAAAATATAAGCCCTATGTTTCTTCTCTCACGTAAGAAGCTGGCTTGCTTTGCAAAATGATTCTAATATTTCCAGGTGTTGAAAGATTGCAAGAAGGTCAACTAGCCTGAAGCCACGTTCGCTCGCTAATTAATAGTGAAAGAAAGCAGACACACTAGGTGGCAGAGATGTGTTTGTTTTTATACTTAGGTCTAATGTAATTGCTCCTCACACTTATCGAAATGTTGTCCTCGTGTAGAACTGAGAAATAAGTTTCAGTTGTTTCTCACCTCCAAAGGGAAAACTATTTTCTTTTTTTCCTTCCTGCAGCCCCATTAAATGAATTATAAACTGTATTTTTATCTCTGCTGGGCCTCTCAGTCTTAATCAATTTTGCATAACAGAGAGGCGAGGTGGCCTTGAAAAGACTAGACGCTCCATGCTTCATGTAATAGAGTTCTAAAAATGCAACATTTTGCAGGAGACAAAAGAATGGGTGGATTTATAGCTTTGTTTTAAAGCAATGTGTGGTTATGATATTGTATAGTAGGTAGAAGCATATTTAAGAGAGATAAGAGAGATAAATTTATTGTCATTGTCCGTATATACACAGTATACACAACAACGAAAATCAAACACCCACCCAAAGACCGGGTTCACATACACATTTGCACGTATCTCCAACACTCTCATCCTATTCAGACATAATCTATAAAAACATATCATACTCCAGAATGTAACATAACCTATTAAAGGCATAACATAACCTAAAAACCTGTCTCATTCCTTCCTACTCCCTGCTTGCTATTTCTTGCAACTGGCCCTGAGATCATTATTTAGTGCAATCAGAGCTCTTGGATAGAAACTATTTAGAAGGCGTGTGGTTCGTGTTTTCATTGTCCTATATCTTCTGCCCGAAGGCAACAGTTCAAAGAAGTTGTGAGCAGGATGGGTGGGATCTCTCAGGATATTGTGTGACTTCTTCAAAGTGCGAGACGTGAAGATCTCATCCAGGGTTGGTAGTTGGAGCCCAATAACATTCTGGGCAATTTTAATTATTCTCTGTAAAGCTTTTTTATCCGTTTCAGAGCTGCTCCCATACCACGATAATATACTATAGGTTAAGACACTCTCGATGGTACTGTGATAATAGGACAGAAGTAGGTGCTGAGATAGATTCAGTCCCCTGAGCATTCTCAGGAAATACAACCTCCCCTGCACCTTCCTCACAACCATATTAATATTTGCAGTCCATGAGAGGTCCTCAGAGATGTAAATGCCCAGGTATTTAAAACTACCAACCCTCTCCACCTCCTCGCCATTTATGTGCAATGGTAAAAATACACTTTTCTTTCTCCTAAAGTCAATTATGAGTTCTTTGGTTTTTTTGGTGTTAAGCATAAGATTGTTTTCTTTACACCATTGAATTAACCCCTGTACTTCTTTCCTATAAGCAGTCTCATCGTTCTCACTAATGAGCCCCACCACTGTTGTATCATCCGCAAATTTGATGATTGTGTTGGACTTATACAGTGGGGTGCAATCAAATGTGTACAGGGAATAGAGAAAGGGACTTAGCACACATCCCTGAGGGGCTCCTGTGCTTAATACTAGAGTAGAAGAATAGTAAGGGCCCATTCTCACTGTCTGCGGCCTATCAGTCAGGAAATTCCTTACCCACAGACAGATCTTCTGATGTATACCCAAATTGGTCATTTTAAGAAATAACCTGTCTGGCAGAATTGTATTGAAGGCAGAACTGTAGTCCACAAACAACAGCCTTGCGTAGGTTCCCTGTCGTTCTAGATGACTCAGTACAGTATGGACAGCGATGGAAATAGCATCATCAGTAGATCTATTTCTTCTGTATGCAAACTGGAACGGGTCTAGAGTGGATGGAAGACCAGCCTTAATATGATCTAGCACCAATCTCTCAAAACATTTCATAACGACAGATGTTAGGGCTATTGGTCTATAGTCATTGAGAGATACCACCACTGACTGCTTGGGGACTGGCACTATAATCGATGTCTTCAGGCAGGTAGGGACAGAACCCTGCAACAGGGATAGGTTAAAAATGTCCGTAAACACACCAGCTAATTCTGCAGCGCAGTCCCTAATAGCCCGTCCCATGATTCCATCCGGTCCAGCTGCCTTCCTAATGTTAATGCTCCGAAAGGCACGTTGTACGTCACAGGTCTGTAATAAAAATGGTTGTCTATCAGTAGTAGTTTCTGATGATGTGCTGGTAGCCAATGCTGTAGTGACGGTAGTTCCAGTTCCCACCTCAAAGCGACTAAAAAATTGATTCAGTTGATCAGCCAGGTGCGCACTGCTGCTAGCCAGTTCGTTTTTAATATTTTGCCCTGTAATTTGTCGCAGGCCTTGCCATACTCGACGAGGGTCGGAGCTCTCAAAATGTTTTTCGATCCTCCGGCAGTACATAGCTTTGGCGTTCCTAATGCCCTTTTTCAATTTGGCTCTGGCTTCTCTATACTGTTGCGCATCACCAGAGTGAAAAGCAGCATTTCTTGCCTTTAACAGAAGATACACATCCCTGTTTAGCCAGGGCTTGTTGTTAGGGAACACCCGTATTTGTTTGGTGGTAGTGACAACATCAATGCAGCTTTTAACGTAGAACAGTACTGTTGAAGCGTATGTGTCCACATTATTCTCCACAAAAAGCGACCACTCGGTGCTCCGAAAGCAATCTTGAAGTTGCTCAGATGCACCTACTGGCCACACTCGTATCTCTCTAGTTGATGGTCTAATTCTGCGTACGAGAGGTCTATATGATGGTATCATAAGTAAAGATATGTGGTCTGACTGCCCCAAATTGGGCAAGGGCTTGGTCTTGTATCCATGCATGATGTTACTATATACTCGGTCCAGGGTATTTCCCCCCCTAGTGGGACAATCAACATACTGGTGGAACTTAGGGAGCACAGTCCTTAAATCGGCTCGGTTAAAATCACCAGCAACCACAAATGCTCCATCCGGGTGGGCCCGCTGCTGTCTGCTAATAGCAGTTAGCAGGTGGCCCATAGCTGTAGTAGTGTTTGCATCGGGAGGTATATACACCGCTGTTATTATAACAACATTAAACTCACGTGGCAAATAAAAAGGGCGGCACTTCACCACTAGGTACTCCCAAGTCAGGAGAGCAATGCGTGTCCATTTGTTTGATGTCCGAGCTCCAGTTGTTATTTATATAAACGCAAATTCCTCCTCCTCTGCTCTTCCCGGATTCGGCGGTTCTATCCGCTCTAATTACTGAGCGTCCTTCTAGCTGCAGAAGTCCCTGTGGAAAGGAGGGATCCAGCCACGTCTCTAGAAGGACCATAACACAGCAGTCCCGGATACTTTTCTGCCGAGAGGTAATAAGTTCCAACTCCTCTACCTTGTTGGGTAAGGATCTCACATTTGATACAAGGAGACTTGGCAATGCAGGCTTGTGGGGATTTTTACCTAGCCTCACTCGTAGACCAGCCCTGCAACCCCTCTTCTGCTTGCGCCCCCTCCGTTTTCTTTTCTTTCTGGCAAGGAGAGCAAGGGGAGTATCCCAAGAATGTGCAAGATATGGAGGCTCTCTGATAAGCTCAGCTGGAATGTTATAGGTTGAGACCTCCTGGCTGCAACCTTCTCCTCTGCCGATACTTAAGAGCTCTTGACGACTATAAATTACTTGTGCCTGAGTATTCACAGTCCCTAGCAGCAATAAGTTCACAAATAAAAATAAAACACAAATCACTGAATACCGGTCTTCGGAGTGCCGAGCCGCTGCAAGTGCTTGCGCCGCCATCTTGTGCTGCTTACCTTAGACCAATGAAAAGTAAACATGAGGTGTCCATGTGCTCAGGTGACCAACTGGAGCCTTGGAAAGGATTGGGCACAAAGGAATCATGGATGGGAAAATATTATAAAGTGTCTTTGTAACCTATTGCCCTAGGTCCAGAATTTGGAGAATTCTTCTGGACCATTTTATGCTTTCTGCAGACATCTTATCACTTTGCATGATGCTGTATATTTTTATTTGGCTAGAAGAACCAGTGTATTTCCAGACTCCCCTTTGAAGGGCAACACAGAGAGGCAGCCGCATAGCCTCTTCAAGGGAGTGACTACAGGGTCCGATTACAGATGATGCAGAGACACAACAGGATCCCCTTTGGAAGGAACCCTGAGAGCAGGCACTCATGCAGGGTCAATGAAAAAGCTCTCCACTGCAGATCCTTCCATCGTTTCCTAAACATACTGGCACCACAAAGGCATTGGAGAAATGGCACTCTTAAGCTCTTTCCCAGGAGGCCAATAACAGAACAGCTCTGTCAATCTACTCGAAGGCCGACGGATGCCAGACTTCCTGTGACTGCCATTAAAACCCCCTCAGGGTCAGATCCCTTCTTAACCCCCAGCCCAGAAAGACAAGAGCAGCTCTCAGCTATTAGTGATCCCCAACAGAGGAATAATAATAGTGGAACTGATAGTGGAATAATAAGAGCTTTTGGAATGGAGAGGTGAGGCAGGGAGGGCATGAGAGATTGCAATGGAAGGGTCCTGGCACAAACACGTCTTGCAATTGTACAGTATTTGTAATTTGCACCTCCTGCTTGTCCCAGAACAGCTT
Source organism: Podarcis pityusensis (assembly GCF_964106645.2). Lineage (NCBI taxonomy): Eukaryota > Metazoa > Chordata > Lepidosauria > Squamata > Lacertidae > Podarcis > Podarcis pityusensis. The sequence continues at coordinate 78,412,245 of NC_138033.1, forward strand.
TCTGGATCCTGTGGACTGTGGGGACCCCTGGGCACCTGCGGGAATTTCCCTTGACTCCAACCCACAGCTGCCCACAGCAATGCTAATTCCACCCGTCTCTGTATGCTGCTCAACAGAGTCATGAAGAAATTGTTATTTAGACCAGGAGTGGGGAGCCAGCTGTGACCCTCCAGATGTTCTTTTTTTTCCCCACCAGGGGGAAACATTTATTTATTTATTTATTTTAAAATGATATTTATTAAGAATTTTAAAATTACAGGAAAAAGAAAAAAGAAAGAGAAAGAGAAAAAACAAAAGAAAAACAAACCACAATCAAACAATACAAATTGATAAAAATCAAAATCAAAAAATAACAACAAAACACGTAACAGAGCACAATCAAAAAGCAAAAATAAGCCACAGAAATTTAAAAACAAATCCAATATTCTCAAATCTTTAACTGTCATGACCTTCTTTCATTGACCTCCTCACTCCTCCCTTTTTTTGTATCCTAGTTGTTAATTATCACAGCAAATCCTTTCCATTTTTCATAATATTCTGTCATTCCATTACCTTAGTCCATTTTAACCTTATCTTACTATAAAAAACCCTAAAACTTAAAACTTACATCTTATTTATACCAATTTCTCATAACCATAACATATTCTTACATAATTCTTTTAACATTTTTGCTAGAGCCAAATAATTTCGTTCCAACATTTTTCTAACATTCATCAATTTTATAAAGCAATCCTAATAATTTTTTTTTTTAAATTTTCTTCCAATCTTCATCCAGCGTCTCTTCCTCCTGGTCCCGGGTTTTGTCAGTCCTTTCTATCCCATCAATCTGGCGCACTAACCTGGTAATCTTATGTCCGAGGCCCTTAAGTCTCTTCCATGTCCCTTCCGCAGCTCTTCTTCATATTTATACCTGTACTTTACTTTGTCTCCTGCTCCTTTCACTCGTGGGAACTCCGGCTTGACAGTGTTTTTGACCCTTCTCGACAAATCAGCCCCTTTTCCATAGTCCACACTAAACTCCATGTGGTATTTAAGAACATGTTTCAAAATCCCTCCAAAATTAAGAGCCCCCACAACCCCAAACATCTCGCGGCCCATTGCCAGACTTGGAAAGTCAAAACATCCCTGCATAGGGGGGTCTATCCAACCCCCCATTTCCAAACCAAACAAAACTCTATCTCTCCAAATCTGGCTTTTTCCAAGTTCATTTATCAAATCCAACAACTCATGTTCCTGCTGGGCCACAACTCCCTCCATCTCTGGCACCCGAGGTTCAGCAACATCTTCTTCCCTCATCTGATCTGTCAGAGCACACTCCTGATTTGATTCCTGGGTGGGCTCTATATAGTTACCCACTACCTGTCCAAAATTTCCGATCGCAACAGTCATCAAGTCCGTCTTCTCATGTAGCTGTTCCAATATGGCACTTGTTTTACAGAAAGCGCACACCAGGGCTTCTGAATACATTGTTCTGCAAGGTCAGAAGTCTGTTCCCACGATCGTAATCTGTTGCAGCTGCGAGCTCCCCGATTCAAATTTAGTAACAGTTTCACAGGCTCCCTCTAGGGGAAGAACTTCTATTTATTCTTTTCTTTTAAAGGCAGATCTAACAACAAAGTTTCCTTTTTCAGATATTTTGTCAATATTTGTTCCTTTAAAATGCGAAGGAGAACAATGGAATCACTATGTTTCTCTTCTTTTAACTATCTGTCAAAGACGTTTGTCTATGGTCAGTGAGCTTCCCAAAGAACGTCAGTCCTGACACCCGGCTCCCAGGTTCAAGATGGTGGAAAATTACTTTTCTTTACACTCTCTTCTGCAGGTTTAAACAGTCCGGAAAAAATCCCCCCTCTTCTCCTGCTCCCGAAGGGGGTTCAACAATTTTAAATGATGAAAGTTAATCCTTTACAAACGATTTTCTGAACTCTAGTTTGCCATGTCTTTGCTTTAATCTATCTACGAGAAACGGAAGGCTGACTTCCTGTTTAGACCTTCCCGTTTCAGTGCCAAATTGAAAAGAATTTCTTAGTCCAATTTTCCTTTCTACTCACAGGTCGTTATTTAAAATCCAATTGTCCAAAATTAAGTTACTCACGGGTAATTGTTTTAAAAGCTCCACGCTCCACGGAAGAAGCAGTTGACTCTCAGCACCGCGCCACTTGCCCCTCTTCGCTCCGGAGCCCGTAACGGGGTTCCTTTATGAGTTGGGGGGGCGCGAAAGGTGGCCGCCGAGTCCCATGGTCACAGGCTTCATCCGCCTGTGATTTTTGAAAGGGTCCCCGCTTCGCCGTAGCGGGAAGACCCGTTTTCCGCGGAGCTAGTCCCTCCGGATCAGAGGGAGTCCGCCATTACCGATGGCGCCACCCCGGAAGTCCGACCCTCCAGATGTTCTTGGGACCCCAAATCCCAGCAGCCCAGGGATGATGAGAACTGCAGCCCCAAAGCTTCTGGAGGACAAACTGGCTCTCTATCCCTGATTTGGGCAATGCCGCCTGAGTCTGTGGTGATTCAAGAGTTTCCTGAAGAGAGACGGGCTAAATACAAGCAAATACTGCTATGAAGGCAGGCCTCTGCCACCAAGGAGCATACAAAACTAAAACAACAGGGAAGAGGTTCAAGGGAGGGGAGGAATGAAATCTGCTCCCTGGATGCAGAAACCGCAAACCTCCCCCTCGCCCCCATGTGCAAACACTCACCTTGTCCTCACTTAGTGGCTCTGCGTTGGACTCATCCAGGATGATCTCCATGATGCTGAGCACCTGCTCGGCCACAGCTGCCCCTCCGCTGTCTTTGCTCTCCTGCTCGGCCACGAGAGCCTGAGGAGAAGGGTGGCGACAAGCGTCACAGCAGCCCGTGCCCCGACCCTCCGAGAAGCCACCCAAGTGGTGCCAGCCTCCCCCTCCCAGGCCAGCGTGGCGTAACACACAGGTAAGGGAGGGCAGTGTGGCTGAACAATTACAAAAAACGCTCTTGATGTGGCCACGGAGTGGGAAGGCGGCTCCAGGAACAGAGAGGGAGCCCAGCCACCCCGTATTTTCCCACATCTCCCGATGGCAGGAGGCTCTGCCTTACCAGGTTGAGGGTCCCCAGCATGACGTTGAGTGTGTTCATCTCCAGCTTCACCAGCTGCTGGCGGTTAACCTTCACTTTGACACAGTAGCTGAAGAGTTTCAGCAGCACCTGTGTAGAGGGGGAAACGTGAGAACCTAGAGTCGAGGCAAGTGGCCTTCACAGATTTTAGGACCAGCGTCAACCCCAATGCAGGAACCCGCTCCTCACTTTGTGCCCCCCTGGCTCGCTCACATCTCTTGAGTGCTCTGGGTTCTCATTGCTGGGAGCCCTGGAGATCAGGCACTGGCTCCCTGCACCACCTTCTGGTCAAGGGGAGGAAATGCAGGCAATGCCAGCTAAGGCAAAGTTGTGCCCCTCATCATCACCGTCTTGGCTTCTGGCATCAGATGATTATTATTTTTATTTTTTATTGAATTTATATACTGTCCTATACCCGGAGGGGGGGGGCCCTCAGGGCAGTTCACAGAATAAAATCAAGATATAAAACCACAAAATACCTAATAAAAATAAAAACAACCACCCATTGGCCTCCCCCACCACCACAAAAACATTTTAAAAGGGCATAGGATGTAAATCAGATCAACCAAAGGCCTGGTTAAAAAGGAACATTTTTGCCTGGCACTTAAAGGTATATAATGAAGGCGCCAGGTGAACTTCCTTGGGGAGAGCGTTCCGCAGATGGGGAGCCACTGCAGAGAAGGCCCCGTTCTCATGTTGCCACCCTCCGGACCTTTTGAGGAGGAGGCACACAAAGGAGGGCCTCAGAAGATGATCTCAGGTAGATTCATATGGAAAGAGGTATTGCGGTCCTGAGCTGTTTAAAGATTTTATAGGTCAAAATGCAGGGGGGGGGCTGATGCTTAAGTTCTCAAGGCGGCCCCAGGGATGGATGTGGGCAAGATTCTTGCATTGCAGGGAATTGGACCAGATGACCCTTGGGGTCCATTCCAACACTACAGCTCTATGCGAAGACATAGGAAGCTGCCTTATACAGAGTCAGGCCACTGGCCCATCTAGCTCAGTATTGTGTCTAGATTGGCAGCAGCTCCACAGGGTTTCAGGCAGGGAGCCCCTCCCTGGAGATGCTGCTGGGAAGTTCTGCATGCAAAAGAGGGGCTCTGCCACTGAGCTGTTTCCACAACAACCCTGTGAGATAGGTGAAGCCAAGAGATGGCGACCAGCTCCAGGTCACCCCAATGAACTTCATGACTGACAGGGGATTCAAACTCTGGTGTCCCAAATCACAGTCCAACAAACACGCTAACCACTAGAGCAGTGGTGCCCAAACTTTTTTCAAGGAGGGCCAGATTTGATGAAGTGAAGGGCCGTGAGGGCCAACCCAAGTTGTTGCGCTTTTTTTAGGATTGAAATTGTTGAGCTTTTTTTTTTTTTAGGGTTGAAGTTGTTGAGCGTTTTTTTGAGGATTTTACCCCATAAACTGCCGAAGTGGCTGGATTACGCCCCCGAAACGGACTTTGGACATGTCTGTGGTAGAGCCTTTGGCCAACAAGGGAATCAAAGGTGTGCTAAAGGTGGGAAAGGAGATTGCAGAGGAGCTGAACGGATTATTTGCATCTGTCTTCAGAGCAGAAGACTCGCGAGTAACATAAAAGTAATAAGGTGAAACAGGAGAGATGCGAGCTGGGAAGGGCGACGGAAGGGCCCGGCCGGGCGGCGACTCACCTCGCAGGCGGTGCGCCATCCCTTTGGCCCAGGCGAGGCGGCGGCGGCTGCTGCTCGGCAACCTCCTCGCCCGTTTCCTCGTGAGGGAAACGCGGCGTTGGCGCGCCTCCGGCGGAGCAAGGCCGCTGGACTTCGCCTTCCCCTCCGCCTTCCTCCTTTTCGCCACGCCGCCTGCGCCTCCGCTGCCTCCCGCTCTCAGCGGGCCCTCCCGGGCGTCGGGCTCCGAGGGCGAAGGCGCCCCTCCTCGGCCCCACTCCACCACGCCCATCTGCAGCACGGGCCCCGCCGCCGTGCTCCCGCCAGCCGCCCTGGCCGCTTCGCCCGCCTCCTCCTCGGGCTCAAAGCCCGGGTTGTCCTGGCTCCAGGCCTGCCTCGAGCAAGACGAGAGCGGCGGCGACGGTGTGCAAGACGAAGGAGGAGGAGAAGGAGAAGAAGCGCCGACTCCGCCCGGCGGGTCCCGCAGCCGTCCCAGCTCCAGATGCTCCAGGCCGCCGGGAGGGCAAAGTCCCGCCATGGCCCCCCCGACCCTGGACGAAGGCCGCCACCGCCTCAGAAATTTTCTCTCAGGCTGGCCGAGTAACGGCGCGGGAATGGAGCGCCTTCGCTTTCTCCACCGCCCGCCTTCCAGCCCCCCATCCCCGCCCACAGCGCGCCGCCTCGCAGGGAGAAGCGGGCAGGCCGGGCTGGTGGCTACACGGGACACATGACGAGGTCTGGCGGGCCGGATTCGTCCCACGGGCCTTGTGTTTGACACCCGTGCACTAGAGCACCGGCTCTAATGAACGACAGGCAGGTAGCTGGTCAGATGGCTGGTATTTCTTCTTTTTTTTATGCTGTGAACCACCTTGAGATCTATGAAGGGCGGTGTGCAATTGTTACGAATAAGTAAATAATAAAGAAAATTGGGGGGAGTGCTAGTGGCGTTTGCCTCCTAGGTGGGTCATAAGGAAAGGGTTAAAATGAGTGTGATGTGATTGGCATCTGAAACTGATAGGAGGAGTTAGGGTTAGAGTTGGAGTGCGTGAAAGTCAGTTGAGAGTTGGGAGTTGAAGAAGGAAGAGAGAGGATATAAGTCTGTGGGTTGGTCGAGTTGTGTGGTGAAAGAGTGAGAGGAACTGTTAGGTGGAGTCAGATAGTTGGGATAATCAGTTTGAAGTTGTTAGGAACGAATAGGACAGTTAAGGAACTAAGATTAAGAAACTGCCAAGAAAAATTAACTGAAACCATAAGCTTGTTCATGCCTATAAAATAAACTTGATTATTTGTTAATGTTAACAACTGACTGGACTCCGTGTGTACCCGTGAGAAACGGGTTGGTGGCAGCGAAGAAAGCAATCACAGTGGTGGCACAGGGATCAATACACTGTCAAATGTCCGGGGGCCCTGTGTGATCGCCACAGCGCTCTCGTGAGCAAAAGAATACAAGGACCCAAGAAGAGCCTGCTGAATCAGGCCAACTGCCCATCTGGTCCAGCGCCCTGTTCTCACCATGACCGAACAGATGACCGTGAGAAAGCTTGTCGAATGGTTCTCCCATTCAGTCCTTTGTTGATGAACCTGAAAAGGGCCACAAACACACACAGAAAGAGGGAGCAATGGGGGGGGGACTCACCGTCAGGAGGTGTCGGCCTTGCTTGAAATCCTTGATGCCGGTCAAGCGGTTCAGCATGCAGCCCAGTCCCCCGCACTGTGCCATCACGCCCGCCATTTTGTACACTTCTTCCTCATCCTCCTCTTCATCTGTGGAAAAGAAAGAGGCTGACAGGAGAGAGGCAATGGCATCAACAAAGCTGGGAGGAAGCACACGCCAGCCACTGCGGGGAGAGGACTAAAAGGGTGACAGCGCCAGGCTATGTTTTTCCCCTTCCACCAAAGAACAGCTAAACAGGTGGGGGGAAACCCTTTGGAGTGGCTGAGCTGCAACTCCCATCATCCCTGGCCAGGGATGCTTGCCAGGACTGATGCAAATGAAGATCACGAGTCTTGCTGGATAAGGCCCAATGGGGCCCACCTAACCCAGAATCCTGTTTTCACAGTGGCCAGCCAGATGTCCATTATGGGAAACTCACAAGCAGGACCTGAGTACAAGAGCAATTCTCTCCTCTTGCAGTTTCCAGCAACTGGTATTTGAAAACAAAGCCCTCACAGTGCCTTGAAGCCACTGAGAGTCTTATCCTCCCATGAATTTGTCCCATCCTCTTCTAAAGCTATCCAAGTTGGTTGCCCATCACTGCCTCCTGTGGAAGTGAGTTCCATAGTTTAAACAGGCACTGAATGAAGATGTGCTTTCTTTTGTCCAACCTAAATCTTCCACCATTCAGCTTCACTGGGCGAGTTTGGAGTTCAGGAACATTGGGGGTGGGGGAGAAAGGTTCCCCACACCTGAAGTCAATGGATCTCCTGCACAGGTAATTCCCTCCCAGGGAGGGGTGGCTGTTGCACAGATTGGTTACCACTCAATTCCCCCAAAGGTTCGCTGCCTTCTATCCAATGTAAGTCCTGCTCAGAGTAGATCCACTGAGGCTAACAGACATGACTTATGGTTCCACGCACATCAATGGATCTGTTCTGAGTAGAACTTGGCTGGATGCAACCCAGGATTGTTGAGACCAGTGCCAGGTCAGAGGTGTTCAAAGCAGCTGGACTGCCAAAGTGACTTTCTCCAAGGGAGGCAACCTCAGCCCCACAGAGCTCCCACTGCCAGGAGGTCTTTGGCCAAACTGCTGTGACCCCACAGCTGAAGATTTCCGGGTGGTCCCTTCCGACGAGGGAGAAGCAAGCGCCGTACCTGTAGTGGAGTCCAACGACTCAATGAACTCTTCTGTTGCGTCGCCCAGTAAGCCTCGCATGCGGTAAATGATCCTCATGGGCTCCCCCTGCGGAGAAAGAAGCCGGAAGGAACCACAGTGGAGTCTTTGCCAAGCCCCAGAGAAGCCTTAAATGGACAGCCCCTTTTAACCAGGGCTGAGCTAACCCCACAGGAAAAGGGGGGGTGGGTGTCTGTCAGTAGCGTCAGGATAGTCAAGAGGTTCTGGGCTACACTCTGAAAAGTCTCCGAAGGGAGCCAGCGGCCAGCTGTAAGCTTCCCTAATGCAGACCTTTTTAGGGTCTCTGCCAGGAGGCGCCTACAATTTTATTATGTACATGCCTTAGAGAGCTCTTTGATCCAGCAGTCCTCTGAATAAATAAAGGCAGAGAAACAAAAATGGAGTTCCTTCCCCTCTTCCTGCTTGCTTTCGGTGAGGGGAAAGGGGCACGGCAGAGGAAAAGCAGGATTATGACCCACTCCGCAATGAAAGAAGATTCGGGGTGGCAGCAGAGTTAATTCATGCCTAGGGAAGCCTGAGTCGTCTTGCCTCTTTACAGCCTCAGGCCAATCCCTGGCATATCTAGTTAGCTAGAGAGAGCTGGAGAGGCAGAGCAAGCAGGAGAAACGCTTCCTTGGAGGGCTGCTGCCAGTCAGAGTAGACAGTACTCATCTTGACGGGTCAAAGGCCTGACTCCCAAGAAACAGATTTACAATTGTACCTTGGTTTTCAAACAGCTTAGTTCCCGAAGGTTTTGGCTCCTGAACGCTGCAAACCCGGAAGTGAGTGTTATGCTTTGCAAACTATTCTTGGAAGCCGAACGTCTGACGGGGCTTCCGATTGGCTGCAGGAGCTTCCTGCAGCCAATCAGAAGCCGCTCTTTGGTTTCCGAACGTTTTGGAAGTCAAACAGACTTCCAGAACGGATTCGGTTCGACTTCCAAGGTACGACTGTATTTCATAAAATGGATGTACCACTCACTTGTAAAAAGCAAAACGAAACTCAAAGCAATTTACAAACAGACCCAAACAATGAAATTATCAGTAAAAGCAGTTATTGTAAACCGTCACAAAATAATTAACAATAAGCTAAAAGCTACATTAGAATGCACGTCAACATTCTTCATGCCTGAGTGTTTGCCCAAGCAAAAATATTTTTGGCTGGCACTGGAAACGGCACAGCGAAGGAACGTGGGTGGCATCAACAGGCAGGGAGTTCCTAAGGTGTAGGTACCATCATGTTGGAAGAATGTACAGGTGTAGCTTTTCAGCAGCTGCCCAGGAAGTCCCTGCCATAACCAGCCTTTAACTCAACCATATTTTGCCCTTAAAACCAGTATCTATATAACATTCGGGATATATGCTCGGGAACAGGGAGGCTGGAATAAAATATACGGAATGAGAAGATATGTTAATTTGATTGGCTTTTCTTTTTTTAAAATAGACGCAAATCTCCCTCGCTGACGTGAAGAGGATGGAAGGGGGGGGTGAGAGAGAGAGGAAGAGAGAGTGACAGTTTAATAAGCTTTTAAGTTGAACAGGGTATTAGGAGAGTGGCTAAGCAGAGAAGGGACTTGTTACAACTTTCCCTGTGGGGAGGAAGCTTGTTTCGTGCCAGAAGCCTTGGCTGTTTGTCTCTCTCTCCCTTTCTGAACTTTAATGCTGTTTTAAGTTTGAATACAGAGCAGGGAAGAAAGGGAAGGGGGGGTGTATATTTGGGATCGCAGCTTTGGGAGAAGGAGGCCTTATTTGGGGTGGGGGGGGAATACTGGGGGGTGCAGAGAGGGAGAGAAGAGGACCTGTCAAGAAGTCTGCAGCTAAGCCTAATGTGGAATAAGCAGCGCTTAATGTCAGAGAAGATTCCGGAAAGCGCCGGGGAAAACCCTCGGGGGAAGATCGGCTCAAAGGCCGTGCCAGAGACCCGCAATTAGCACCGCGGGGGGCTCTGGTAAAATGGCAGACGAACAAAGGGAAAGCGGGTGAAAGAGAGACAAGGGAAACAAATGCAGCCCCGAGGTTAGCTCCTTGTGAGCCTGTCTATTTCCTAGGGAACCAGAGAAGGAGCTGCAGGAGGAGGAAAGCGGGGGGGAGAGGCGGAGGCCGTCACAAAGGGGAAGAAGATGAAAGCTGCTCAGGCACTGACAGCAACGCTGACAAAAACTCTCCCCGGCCTTTTCAGCAGGGCAGCCGGGAATCATGGGAAGCCACGCAGGCAGAGACGCAACAGGCGACGGTCACGCACAGCCTGGAAAAGGGATCCGGAGCGGGGCTGGCTCCCAAGCCTTCGTTGCATGAATGACTGGCTATTTGATTTCTACACCGGTTAATATATTGAAAAATTATCTCCGAGCAACGTACGAAAAACCCAACAGACAGTGCAACCGAAATATTACGCAAATGCACTGTTACATATGGAAACGTTGCCATTAATACGAAGTTTTACTAAAATGTAGGTCCGTATAGTTAAAGCCATGGTTTTCCCAGTAGTGATGTATGGAAGTGAGAGCTGGACCATAAAGAAGGCTGATCGCCAAAGAATTGATGCTTTTGAATTCTGGTGCTGGAAGAGACTCTTGAGCGTCCCATGGACTGCAAGAAGATCAAACCTCTCCATTCTGAAGGAAATCAGCCCTGAGTGCTCACTGGAAGGACAGCTCCTGAAGCTGAGGCTCCAGTACTTTGGCCACCTCATGAGAAGAGAAGACTCCCTGGAAAAGACCCTGATGTTGGGAAAGATGGAGGGCACAAGGAGAAGGGGACGACAGAGGACGAGATGGTTGGACAGTGTTCTCAAAGCTACCAGCATGAGTTTGACCAAACTGCGGGAGGCAGTGGAAGACAGGAGTGCCTGGCGTGCTCTGGTCCAGGGGGTCACGAAGAGTCGGACACAACTAAACGACTAAACAACAACAACAACATAAATCAATACCAATTCATTTTTCTTTTGACACAGCTTCCAGGTTCTCGCCCAGGGTCCAAACTCTCAGACTCTCCGAGAGCCTTGCTAGGATGGTTGCATATTTATTATTGAGTGACTGACTGCATTTATAGCGCGCCTTTTTCTACAAGGAGTGCATGTGTCTCCCCTTCTTCTCCGTTAATCCCCACAGCAACCCTGTGAGGTGGGTTAGACCCAGAGAAGGCAGTGCCTGGCTCCCAAAGGTCACACCCACTGAGCTTCATGGCCAAGCAGGGATTCAAAACCTGGGCTCTCCCAGGCCCTGGGCCGATATTCTAACCACTGCACCACTGGCTCCCATATCACAGCTAGGAACCCTTAGATCCAAGGTGCATTTGCGGGGGGGGGGGGGAGAGAGGAGAGAAAAAAGAAGAGGGTCTCTGTACACACTTTGGTATAGTTTTCACCTGCACCAAGACACCAATAACATTTCTCACTCTCGCACCTCCAAGCGAGGGCAAGCTCCACTCTGCTTGCTGGGTGGCCAAATGCTTTAAGGTGCTAAGCACTCGGGAGAGGCCCAGAGAATAGGGCTGTCATGCGTCCGGGTTTTCCCGCGCACATCCGGGAATCGGGCAGCAAAATGGCGTGTGGGCCCATTTTTGCTGAATCGGCAAAATGTCCAGGGAAAGTAGGGAGATTTTTATTATTTAAAAAAAAAAAAAACCACATTAAAAAATCCAAGAAAAGCCCTAAAATGATTTTTTTGGGGGGGAGAGCTCAACAACTCTGCCCAGATATTCACTTTGGGGAATATGGCAACCCTACCAGAGAAGCTACTTTTACATTACGAGGCACTGTACATATTAATTAAATAAAATGCATTTTTAAAACGAAGCTCCCAGAGCCTCGTCTTTAATGGACCCTCGTCTCTGTTCAGCCTCTGAGTAAGGATCAGGTTTGTTTTCTTCTCACGGCAACTTTCAGGACAAGCCTTAAACATGCTTGCAGGATGGCAAGAGCTGGTTACCAGCATTGCCGAAAGCCGTATTCTTAAAACACAGAATTACAACGTTTCTCAGTTATCTACTGACTTGGGGGGACATCGCAGCTTAAATTTTGGCACATGGCGAGGACTGGGGGGGTGGGGTGTCACCAAAGACTCAATAGCCAAATACAAGAAACCAACAGGGTGAAAGCAAGTTCCCAGTGACTTTTCTGCATCCAGCATAATTTTACTTCGAAAAGGTCATCGACTTTCCCCCAACAAACAAGTCAGTTGCCATTTTGCCATGGAAGGGGCATATTAATGCATTAATTTGTAATAATGACCGGGCGGCGGCGGCGGGGGTACACAAATACACGAAGTGGAACTTGACAAAAGGCCCCGTAAGGAAGAGAGGATGAAAGGCTGGAGAGAGGGAAATGCTAAGAGCAATCTGTGAAATATTCATCACACACACACACACACACACACACACACACACACACACGGTGAAAAACCTAGACTCATATTAAATCCTGAAATGCAGGTCTCTCTATTCAGGAACTGTCAGTCTGTTGGAAACACAGGGCCATTCGGATCCATGCATCTGAATGCATTAATCTCCCAACTGCTTCTCGACAAACATGAGATTCTTTTGAACTCGGATGACAAGGCAGGGGTATTTTAACATATTCATTCCTAGAGGCTTTCTGGAGGATAATACCCAAAGTTTGGCACTGATAGTCAAAGCAAAGACATCAAATGCTTGATTTCCACCCCAACCCCCAACTCCCCTTTTGCAGGGGGAGGGAATCAAGTTTCCTTCCCTTCAAAAATGTCCTGAGCGTTTTGCATTTCTGCAAGCATATATATATAAACCCACGGCCCTTTTCCGTCTCGATGCATCACCGTTCTCATATACTACATAAAGAAGTTCCATCGCTTTGTGATTTCATGCTGCAATTCTGACCTGGCTGGGCAAAGCCAGGTCCACTCCGCTGACCTGTCAACTGGAAATACTGACTTGTTTGCTTGCTAATTTTGATTTGTGATCGTCAAAATATTATCAGCCCTCTTGGACACCAGCAATCACCTGCTAGGTATTCTTTTGGCTGGACGCAGCCTTCCCCAGCCCTTCCCCGCTGCAATGTAACTGTCCCACAGATCCACAAATCCTTCTAGACATATAAGGTGCATCCTGGCAGCAGCTAATTTCTGTCTGGAGACGAAGTCTGGCTGGCATCTGGGTGGGGGCAAGTAGCCTCAATGCCAGCCCAGTTTCAGTTGTAAAGAGGAACCAGGCCTGCTCATTAGGATCAAGATACTGGAGAACCAGTGGTGGTGAGAAGAGTTAAATAATAATTCTAGGGTGCTAGTGTTCTTTGAAATGCAGATGGGACACAGTGGCCCAGGGGCTGTACACACTAGCCTAAAGCAGAGAGGGAAGGAGATTAGCAGGCAAACACACAGATTTCATGACCCACTCCTCAGAGAGAGAGAGAGAGAGAGAGAGAGAGAGAGAGAGAGAGAGAGAGAGAGGCCTTTTGAGAAGGGGGGCCCAGGAAAGGATCCCTGCACACATGGAACAAGCCAAGCCTTTGGGGCTGTTGACAGAGGTTGGAGCTTTGTATCCCAAGTCACTATTTTTCAGAGGCAACGAACAACTTGCAGCCAGAAGAGGTCGTAAGACACAATAAAAGCCCCGCAGGATTGTGCATTGTGTGTGTGTGTGTGTGTGTGTGTGTGTGTGTAGAGCCGTACCTCATTGGTTGGGCACCAGACTTTCTTGTACACCTCAGCCACCGGGAGGTCAAGGCTGATGATCTTGTTGTTCACCAAGAGCTGAAAGAAAGAAAACAGGAAACAGCAGCTCACTCATGGGTAAAATGCATACTAGTGATCCTTCCATCACTCCTTTTGAAGTGTGCTTGTGCCTAGACATCTGGAACATTTGAGGGCCCATTGCTCAGCGGAAGAACACATGCTTTGGATGCAGAAGGTCCCGGTTCAAAACTGGCAACTCCAGTTTAAAAAGGATCAATGGACACACAAAGTGGGGAGCGTCAGGTCCAAGAGTTGAATGAGGCCTTTCAGCTCTTTTCTTATGTGGCCCTCAGAGCTCCCTGGCAACATCTGGAGGGCTCCTCATCCGTGCTCTGCCCCCCTCCGCAACAATCCTCACCTCCATCCCACTGTCGTCCTCCAGCAGAGCCACCAAGTCGCAGTCCTGGCAGATCTTGTTCTTGATGTCCCTCATCAGGGGCCCAATGCCCGGCTCGTTGCTGCTGTAGGGGTTGCCAGGCATCCGCCCCTGGAGGAAGTCTTCCTGCTGCGGGTCCTTCTCCAGGGTGACAAAGAACTCCGTCACCTCGTTCTCCTCCTGAAACAATGGCAATGGGTGGGAAATGAGCCCGTGTCTCCCGCCCTGAAACTTGGCTGGTCCCTTCTGCACAGCTGGCAGTGGACAAAATGCAAAATAGTGCAAGGGATAGCATGGCCCAAACTCTGTGCCTAAAGGAAGTGTCTAAGTATTGAAACCCACAGGAGAGGCTGCCCGTTGTATCTCTGTTTGACTTACCATTCTGGTCCTGCCTCAGCACAGTTCCTGTGGAGTGCATTGGGTGGGAATTGATCATTCTATCGGTGCAGTTGTGGGCTACAGGGCAGAATTACTCTTGGAGCTGGTTGCCTGTTGCATCTTTGCATGAGCCATTGCCTTTTAGACATTTCCCAAAAATAAAGCCTCCTATTTATATTGGGGGGCAGGGAATTTAAGTTTCCACTGCAGGAATATTGTGCATCAGCTCTCTGGAGTTAGGGAAACACATAACTGTCAAACTTTCAGATTTGAAAATAAGGGATCAGCAGCCTCACCTGTCCTGGGGACAGTCTACGGGATATCTAACAATCCAGGATAGCAGCGGGAAGCAGCGGGAAATGGCACTGAAATAAGGGAATTTCCCGCAAAAAAGGGGAAGGTTGACAGCTATGGAAACCGACTGTCCTGGCTTCCATACGCAAATCTACATTTCTAGAAACTGCATCATTGTCCATTGCAGTTGTGCCAATATTGCTATTGTGTGCTTCGCTACTGTAGCAGCGGGAGGCTCCCAGCCACATCCATGCGCCACCCAAAAAATGTAGGGTAGATGTTTGCGTAGCTGAGGGAGGCACCCCTGGGATTTTGGCTGGGTCCAGCTGTCCCTCCTTAACGACTAGAAACAGGTCAGCTCCCCTACCGGATAGATAATGCTGCAGAGCCTCTCGAAAATGAAGACGGGTGTCCGGTAGTCAACGAGGCTGTAACGCTTGGCCGTTTCAATGCACACTGCCATGAAGGCCTTCGTTTCTGATTCTGTGCCTGCAGAGAAAAGCAATGGAGTCAAGTCTCACGGGGACTTCCTGAAACATCTCCTTAGTGTAAATCCATGCATTGTTAATCTTGAGGCTGGATTACTGCAATGCGCTGGGTGTGGGGCTGCTCTTGGTTCAGAAGCTCCAGCTGGTGCAGAATGCTGCAGCTAGACTGCTGACGGCGAATCTGGCTTACAGCATGCGATGCCCTCGTTAAATCATCTGCACTGGCTGCTCATCCAGGTTCAGGGTCCTTGTATTAACTGACAAAGCCCTGAACGCTTATATCCCACCTCAACCACTGAGATTATTTGCAGGAGCATCGCTGGCCATTCCCTGAGTTGGCAAGGCTCACTTGGTAGCAACTAGAACAGAGCCTTTAGGGTCCATCAGCCCTGTCCTGTGGAATGCTCTGCCACTGGAGATTCAGCTTCTGTGCTGACCTTTAAACATCTGCTGGAAACATTTTCTATTGCACCAGGTCTATGAAGGCAATGCAGAATACCTCTTTACGTGGTTTCTGATTTTTCAGCTTTTATGCACAATTGCTTTAAAACCCTCTGGTGTTTTTCATGAATATGCACAAATATTTTTATAAAAACAAAATGAAACAAAAAACACACTCCAAAAAGCCTCTGGTCCCAGGAGTTTCGCAAGCTCCCCATCCCACTGGCGCGCTCCCCACCTGTCGTCATGTCCTCCAGCATCTCCAGCAGCATGTCCTGGGTCTCATCAATCAGCTTGGTCCGCTGCACCACCAACTTCCTCAGGCACAGGTAGCCGTTCAGCACGGTCCCCACCAGGCGGCTCTTGAAGTGTCGTTTGATGGACTCGACCTCCACAAAGGAGGAAAGGAGGCCTGGGGGAGCAAGGAATTAAGGCTCAGTTTACAAAGTGGGGACGCCGAGAAGAGAGAGAGAGAGAGAATGGGACAAAAGTCCAGCACACACAGAAATGGCACGTCAAGTCAAGAAAGGAGGTGATGGGAGGAGGAGCAACAAACATCACCTGTGATGCTCTTCAAAGCGTATCCCTGCTGCAGGTCAGTGCTGAGCGTGGCCTCCTCCAGGGCGAGTAGACGGGCAATTTCCTAAAAAGCAGAGAGGCACAGGTTATGAAGGTACCATGTGTGTGGGGGTGGGGTGTATCATTCCTAATATTGACACTTGCTTATTAATCACTTTTTAAACCACTATCGCAAGGCGATTCACATATAAAACGGTGAGAAACAACAAAGACTTAAACAACAAGAAGTGGACACTCATAGTAAAAGACCCGTTTATTGATTCAGCTGGGAAAGCCTGTCAGAACAAAAATGTATTCTATTATTTCTGGAAAGGGCGAATAGATTGGGGTGTGTGTTGTCTCTCGGCAGGGATGATGTTCCACAGAACAGGGGCAGCCACACTAAAAGCCCTGCTCCGAATTACGACACTGTGGGCTTCTGAGATCTTTGGAACTTGCAGGAGAAACTCTCCTACAGACTGCAAGGATCCGATGGATGTATAAGAGATAAGGTGATCTCTTCAGGAACTGGTCCTGAGCTACAGAGGGCCTTAAATGTTAGTGCCAACACCTTGAACTTGGCCCAGAAGCAGATTGGCAGCCAGCACAAATCCTGAAAGCAAGGTGTTAGATGCTGATGGTAAGTTTTGTCACTGGAGGAAGGGAAGGAAACTGACACAGGTCACTTGTGTAACAGAGCACAGCTTAGATCAGGAAGTGCCAAATGCCCCGTTCAAACCCCACACCTGTCGTGAATGCACTGGGCAGATGAAAACTGCTTTCCCTCCCACCTCTCAGTTCTCAGACTTCTTGGCAACAAGCTCCAGCTAGAAAACCTTTCTTTACCTTTGTAATGAGGTTTCCAACGTAAGGCAGGACCCCTCTGGCCGCCAGGTAGACCTTCCAGCGGGCAGGCTTGATGAGTTTCTGGTAGAGTGCCAGGTACTCTGCTGCACATTCCCCAGCCATGCTCAACTCATCCAGGTAACTAAGAGAAAGGCAGAGAAAACACTGGCGAGTTGGAAATATAAAAAAGAGAACGGACTTCTTTGTAAACAGAGAAGCAAAACACTGATACAAAATTGAGTGGAAATTATTTAACTGGCAGTGGGGAGATCCTTGCACCTGCAGGGCTTCTCAAATCCTTAGAACATGAGACTCTGAATCTCAGCGTTGTGGGTTCAAGCCCTGCTTTGAGTCAAATATCTCTGCATGGCAGGCGGTTGGACTAGATGGCCCTCATGGCCCCTTCCAACTCTACAATTCGATGATCCCATGGTCCCCCAAGTGGGACGCGGGTGGTGCAGTGGGTTAAACCACTGAGCCTAGGGCTTACCGGTCATGGTTCAAATCCCCGCAACGGGGTGAGCTCCCGTTGCTCGGTCCCTGCTCCTGCCAACCTAGCAGTTCAAAAGCACGTCAAAGTGCAAGTAGATAAATAGGTACCGCTCTGGCAGGAAGGTAAACGGAGTTTCTGTGCACTGCTCTGGTTCGCCAGAAGCGGCTTAGCCATGCTGGCCACATGACCCGGAAGCTCCCTCGGCCAATAAAGCGAGATGAGTGCTGCAATCCCAGAGTCATCCGCGACTGGACCTAATGGTCATCGGTCCCTTTACCTTTACGGTCCCCCAAGAAGAGGGAGCTTGCACCACTGTACCTGGTGAGCAGGTCGAGGACTTGCTGCTTCCGGCTGGGGATGGTGGCCAGAGCTTCAACGATGGTGCAGGCGGCCTGCCGGGCAGCCTGGGTTGCAGGCGTGAACAAGACCTACCGGGGAGAGGAAAATTGGGGCATTCGTGAGACTCATCTCATGTAGGGTTGAGACATCTGGCTGCAATGACCCACATTTGGCCCCAGAGCCCGAGGTAACCCCACCCCAGTGTACATGGAAGACCTGTAAAAAACATTTGGGTTTCTCTATTTTAAGATTGTATACCCTACGCGGGTGGCGCTGTGGTCTAAACCACTGAGCCTAGGGCTTGCCAATCAGAAGGCTGGCAGTTCGAATCCCCACAACGGGGTGAGCTCCCGTTGCTCGGTCCCTGCTCCTGCCAACCTAGCAGTTCGAAAGCACGTCAAAGTGCAAGTAGATCAATAGGTACCGCTCCAGCGGGAAGGTAAACAGCGTTTCCGTGCGCTGCTCTGGTTCGCCAGAAGCAGCTTAGTCCTGCTGGCCACATGACCCGGAAGCTGTACGCCGGCTCCCTCGGCCAGTAAAGCGAGATGAGCGCCGCAACCCCAGAGTCGGTCACGACTGGACCTAATGGTCAGGGGTCCCTTTACCTTTACCCTACATTTCACTACCTAGGTCTGAAGGCAGCTTAAGACGACCCAAGATACCCATGAGATAAAAAGCCTGCATCCATTGCAGAGGAATGTCACGCCATTCCCGAGGGACAGATGCGAAACAGCTCTAATCAGATGGCGCAAGCTAGAGCCTTTGGGGAGGGTCTCCATACCTGCCGCAGCCAATTGTTGTGTCCCAGCTTGAGATCCAGGGGGCAGGTCCTCTTCCCCCGCCTGCTCATGAACTGCTTCCACTTCCAGGTGTACTTTTCCGTCAGGTAAAGGTGGCGAAGCTCCGTCCTGCTGGGAGACTTTCCATTGGCGTCGAGGCCTAAAGCGAGGGCGAGGATTCGAGCGGAGGTTAGCGGAGGTGTCCCCTAACCAGGTACCAAGAGCTACCTCTGTTACTCAGGGGCAGGGTAAGAACTTCACTTTCCCGAGGGCTGGGAACTTTCCACAGGGATAGCCTCTCAAGTTCATAAATGGAGCGAGGGTGTAGGAACCGATCTCAAACTGAAGTTCCGTTGTGAAGGAAATTAGTCTGGATTAAGCAGCAACGGGTGCAGGAGGTGTGGGGAACTTTATGGCCCTTCAGTTGTTGCTGAACTGCAACTCCCATCATCCCTGGCCACAGGCCATGCTTTCTGGGGCTAATGGGAGTTGTAGTTTGGTAACATCTGGAGGGCCAAATGCTCCCAACGCCTAAGGAGCAGAACACGTTGTTGGGACTTTCCACCCCACCTTTAGTTGAAGGCATGGGATTGTTATGTGTCACATATCTGTTTACATTTCAGCACAGTTTGCTGGCGTAAGCGGAAATTCCGCTGTATTGCTTTTGCTTTGACTCTCCCTCCGAGGAGACGGCATGTTTCTTTGTCTTGATTTATGTTTAATGAATCCATAGCTCATAGTATGTATTCACAAGCCTCAGCCTTTTCTGTCGTGCAGTTTACACTGCTAAGTATAGTGTGCCCAAGTGTGGGAGGCTTGGGTCACTAATTTATGTCGGAGCCAGAGGTCGATGGATCTTCGGAGCGGCACGGCTAGAAGGAGACGACCCAGCTGGGGGCTAGCCAGCTGGCTCTCGACCCCCGGATGCCGCCACAAATATGTCCATAAAAGGGTGGCAACCAAGGTGAGGGTCCTAAAAGTTGTGGGCTTTCTGCATCAGTGCGGGGGGGGGGTCCACCTACATGACCCTGGACCTTTTCTCCAATGCTATGATGCTTTGAGTGCAAAGGGCAGAAGAGTGTGATCTCTCTCTCTCTCTCTCTCTCACACACACACACACACACACACACACACACACTTACACTTACTTCTGCAGGGCACAGTACGTACCTCTGGCAGGGAGGCATTTCTTCCAAGCCTCGTACGAAGCTTTGGGGTCCCTCTTGAGCCAGAGTTGGGCCTGAGCATGGATTTCATTGCTGTAGGGCTTGACGGTGGTCAAGGAGTCCACAGGGGTGTCCTAAAGAAGAACAAGGAATGGCTGTGACAGCCTGAAGCAGAACCAGTCACCTACAGGCCAGATATTCAGAGAACTTCTTGCATCTAGAGTGGGGTCATCCCCATGTAAAGTAAGACTTGGCACCAGTGTGTTGATACAGATGCTTTCATCACAAAAGCTCTGTGTTTCGCATGCAGAAGGTCGCGGGTTCCACCCCTGGCATCTCCAGGTGGGGCTAGAACAGACCCTGCCTGAAACCCTAGAGCAGCGGTTCTCAACCTGTGGGTCCCCAGATGTTGTTGAACTACAATTCCCACCACCCCTAGCTAGCAAGGCCAGAGCTCAGGGATGATGGGAGTTGTAGTCCAACAACATCCGGGGACCCACAGGTTGAGAACCGCTGCCCTAGAGAGACACTGCCAGCCATCGTAGATTTTACTAAGCTAGACAGACCAATGGCCTGACTCTGTGTAAGGCCGTTTCCTACTGCACAGGATAATTAAATTACTAGTGGGTTTTAGCAACTGCTTTATACCTACATGCAGTGCAGAACCAAAGTGAAGTTTGGCCAGATTTTATATTTTGGTGTTATGCCAAGTCCGTCTATCTTGCCCAGTAGCAGCTGGTGGGGAGGGGAAGCATCCCATTTTATCCTCGCAACAACCCTGTGAGGTAGGCTAGGCTGTGAGAAGCAGCGACTGGGCCGAGGCCACCCAGTGAACCTCATGTGGCCAAGTGGGGGGATTTAAACCCTGATCTCCCAGGTTCTAGTCTGACACTCTATCAATACACCACGCTAGTTCTCTGGAAATTCTAGGGACCAAACCCTAGAAAGCATGTGCTCTTCCACTAAGCTACAGGAAGATTTCCTTCTGAGTCCTTTTTAAAGAAGCATATACCCCACCCTATTGCAAAAACAAACAACACCCCCCACCCAATAATCAAGTTGGCTTACAGAATAAAATGGAGCAAATAATATAGAAAACACACCCCAAAATCAGTTAAATAACAAATACAACAGTTCATAAATGCTGTGCTCAAAACACACCTTGGAGTCTTCTGGTTCCCCCATTCTGCCACCCCTACATGCTCCCATACATACAAAATCAGAAAATATGTACAAAAGTTTTCCCCACGAGTCTCCCCAAGCACATTCTGCCTAGGAGGATTTGATCAAGTGGAAACAGGATTCCAGCGATGAACCAGACGGCTCAAGAGTCCCAAAAAGGGCTGCAGGGGGAAGGCTACCTTGTTCTTCTTGCTGGTTGGAGCCGGGGGCTTGATCAGCTTCTGCAGGATGCGCAGACACATGAGAGTGATGTTCTCCACCACCACCGGCGTCTTGATGTTCACGGCCATCAGGAAGAGACTGAGAGCTGGAGGGGGAGAAGCAAAGACGTCACAGAAGGCAGCACCAAACAGCAAGGAAAGGATATAGACACATTCTTGAACACCCAGCAGCTATGGGGTAAACCATGGGTTGACAAACTAAGGCCTGGAGCCTGGATGCGGCCCATTTGCCTTCTCAATCCGGCCTGCGGATGGTCCAGGAATCAGAGCGTTTTTACATGAGTAGAATGTGTGCTTTTATTTAAAATGCATCTCTGGGTTATTTGTGGGGCATAGAAATTCCTTCATTTTTTCCCTTCAAAATATAGTCCGTCGTCCGCCCCAAGGTCTGAGGGACAGTGGACCGGCCCCCTGCTGAAAAAGTTTGCTGACCCCTGGGGTAAACTGTTAAAGCAAAAGCCTTCCCACGTATCCAGGCTGCTTCTCCTTGCCATTGCCCATCAAAAGGGGGAGACGAAGAATCTTGGAGGCATTGAGCGGCCTGGAGATGAGGACGGTCAGATCCAGGGCTCAGATATGCCACTGGATCACCTTCTCCTGTATCAAACTGCTCATCAGCTGCCCTTCATGATCTGCAGCCTTCCTCCAGGTGCCACTTACTGTCTGAAGTGTGGCAGGTGGCCACTGGAGAAACAGAGACTTTCCTGTGGTGGCTCCTTGCCTTTGGTGAAATGCCCGCCCAAAGCCTAGAGACCTTGCTGCTGTCATTCAGGCCCAGGCAAAAACTCTGCTCTTCCCCGAGGCTTTTAGGAATTAAATGTCAATAATACAGTGGTACCTTGGTTTAAGAACAGCTTATGTTTATGAACAACTTGGATTAAGAACCATGAAAACCCGGAAGTAGGTGTTTTGGTTTGTGAACTTCGCCTTGGAAGCAGAACATGTTTCGCTTCCTGTTGGGTGTGTTCCATTTGTAAATTGAGCCCCCCGCTGCTATGGGAAAGCACGCCTTGGTTTAAGAATGCTTTAGTTTAAGAACGGACTTCCGGAACGGATTAAGTTCTTAAACCAAGGTACCACTTGGTTTTGAACTCGCCTGTTGCTGTTTTATAGTTTGTTGTTTATAGTTTGTTACCCAAGTTTGTATGCGTTAGTCTTAATCATCGCCCTGATTTGTACTTCTAATTCTTAGTAGGCTGTCGTGGAAACAACACTAGGTTTGAAGGTACAGGATATAAACAATGAGCTGTATCCAGTATTAATCCTATTCAGAGCAGACCCCTAAATGGACATGGCTAACTTGCATCCATGAATTTCAATGGGTTTGCTCTAAGCAGGACTGACAATGAATGCAATCCCATGCGAAGATAACAAATGGTTCTTCTGTCCAGGTTAAGAACTCCAAGCAGCTGGATTTCTTCACACGGTGCGTAGTCAAACTGTGGAACTCCCTCCCACAAGAGGCATCGATGGCCATCAGCTTGGATGCCTTTAAAAGAGGACTGGACAAATTCATGGCTCTATTAATGGCTACTAGCCATGATGGCTAGTCGGAGGCAGGAACACTTCTGAATCCCAGTTACTGAAAACCACAGGAAGGGAGTGTTACTGTTGCTCTTGGGTCCTGATTTTGGGCTTCCCAGAAGAGGCACCCGATTGGCCACTGTGAGAAGAGGATGCCCTGTAAATAGGTCCCTGGCCTGATCCAATGGGTTCTTATGTCCTCATGACTCCACAGCAGTGGGGACTGTTTGTTAGGGTGGCCAGGAGATGCAAGACACCTCTTTTCTTAACCAGTCAACCCTCTTTCCAAACATGGAGTTGATCACCCTCGCCATTGTTATAAGAATTTTAAGGTATCAAATATAGAATAAATATTCATAAATGCACACATATCTAAATATATGAACCATGTGTCTGAAAGAGTATGGAAGAGCAATCCTGAAGCCATTTTGACTCTCCCAATGACCTCAAATATTCCTCTGGGAGGCAAATGGGGAAAGCCTTCCCATTGTCTTTTTGCTTGCAAATCCTGTCTTAAGGACGTATTTGTGTATGGATAGGGTGAGCCTGTGACCTGGAGTCAGGAACTAAAGTATTAACCATCACAAAAGAATGGCCAGACTGCCCAGGTAAAGCAATCAGTGACCATTATTGGGTATCCTAGCAGACAGGAGTTCTGCTGGAGACCGCTTCCTTCTGTGATGTATGCATGATGTTTTGGGGGTGGTCTTGGGCTACAGAATAGGCAATTTCAAAAATCTATATAAGGGCTTGTGCACCATTGTTCAGGGTTCTCTTCCCTCCCGCGTGTGATGAGTGGGGACCCTGTTGCAACAGTTCCTTGAGTAAAGATCAGGCTTACTAGCTGCTTTGCTTCTCAATATATTCTGGTTGGCCTCTGTTGTTTTCTCCTAACGAAAGGGAACCCACTTAAGGGAATACCCCATAGAACATCATTTATTGCGCATACTCCACATCTTGCTTGCCAAATGCAGAGACTCACCACAGCGCAGCCTCAGCTCCCAGCAGCTGTCTTCCTTGGAGATGGAGTCTGTCAGCAGCAGCATCTCATACTGAAGGCTGCTGGCCTGGAGATGGGGAAGAAGGAGTAAGGCAGGGCTGAGAGGCGGGCCAGACCAGAATATCGCTGCCCCGTCCCACTTTGGTTCTCTCCTCCCCCACAAAAGAAATTCGGCAGAACTTGAAAACAAGGATTGGAGCAAAGAGGAACCACAGAACTGTGGAGCTGGAAGGGACGCAAAAGATCGTCCAGTCCAACCCCCTGCAATGTAGGAATCACAGCTAAGAGATCTCGAGTTGCAACCGAGGACTACAGGAACATTTCTTAATGTGAGCGCAGGCGAGGTATACAAGAGTGCTGAGCTATTATTGGGCAGTAGATGCAGCTGGCTTTTAATCCCTGCTTGGCCCTGGAGCTCTTGTCAGCCTTGCCTACCCCGCAAGGTTGTTCTGAGGATAGTAAGAGGGCTGGGCTGTGTACATGTGCAACCCTAAGCTACTAAGGTTGTTACACCCATTGAAATACATGGGTCCAAGTTAGTCCTGTCCTTGAATTTCAACGGGCCAGCTCTGGAGAGGAGTGACATTGGATACAACCCTTCTTATAATAAATAATAATAATAAATTTTTATTTATACCCCACCCTTCTCGGTTCAAAAACCAGGCTCAGGGCGGCTAACAACAAATTTAAAACACTTAAAAACACTTAATTATAAAAGCAGCATAAAATACAGCATAAAAAAATGAATAACAATAAAATTCAAAAATCAATTAGATAATCATCAGGGCTAGCTGGCTGAATTGGTCCTACTTGGGCCAGCGAGGAGGCCAGGGGAGAATTAGCTGTGGGGTCTCAGAGCGGGTGATCTTCATAAAAGGGGAGGGGGAGGGAAGAGAAGGGAAATAAAAGATCAGGCTGAATTCAAATTAAAGGCAAGACGGAATAGCTCTGTCTTACAGGCCCGACGGAAGGAGGTTAAATCCTGAAGGGCCCTAGTCTCATGGGACAGAACATTCCACCAGGTCGGAGCCATCACTGAAAAGGCCCTGGCCCTGGTGGAGGATAGTCTGGCTTTCTTAGGGCCCGGGACCTCTAAACTATGGTTATTCATGGACCTTAAGGTCCTCTGCGGGGCATACCAAGAGAGGCAGTCCCGTAGATAGCAAGGAGCGGCAAGGTAAGAAAAGAAATGTTGCATTCAAGTTCACTGGAGGTTTTTAAACAGAGGTTGGATGGCCAACTGACAGGGATTCTTCAGCTGCGATTCCTGCATTGCAGAGCAGGGGGTTGGATTCAGTGACCCCTGAAAGTCCTTCCAACTCTACAATTCTATGATAACCAATTTGGATGCAGCCAGGGAGGGACGGAAGGCAGGTCAAATACCCAAAGCCCTAACCCCCTCCTCACCAGGTCAGGGTTCGCCCAATGACCCTTCAGAGCCGCAGACACCTTGCTGATGATGAGGTCGTTCATCTGCTGGGTGGCTTCCGGATTGTCCCTTGTTTTCAAGACGGGCACAGAATAAAAAGAAGAGACAGAGTTAAAAAGTTCCACACTGAGCCGACTCCCTCAACACGTCGTCAAGACCTCCCTGTACTGTCTGGGTCATGAAATAATAGTAATAATAATAATAATAATAATAAATAATAATAATAATAAATAATAATAATAATAATAATAATAAATTTTATTTATATCCCGCCCCCCCAGCCGAAGCCGGGCTCAGGGCGGCCAACAACAATAAAATAAGTTGTAGCAGGTCTGCTTAGCCTGCACTTCCAAGGTGGAATTCTAGTCTCGAATTCCTTGTTCAGGTCAGGCAGCTGGGAATGCTTTGGTGCTTGGACAGACTGCAGAGGGACCTTGCAAAGGGCCAAGGGTCAATAGGAGTTGTTGGTTTCCTCTTGTTTCCAGAGGAAAGGACACACCTAAGTAGCTGGCTGTGTACGCTAAAAAACCCACTTATTTTTACAGGCGCCTGTGTCAACGTTACATGTGTGTCTGTGTGCTTGTGTATATCCTGTGGTATCCAATGCTAGTTCACTAAAGGAAGTGTGTGGGGTTCACATCCGTAAGAAAAATTACCAAGGAATTACCAACGTTATGAAGAAAGGCATTTTTTTAGTTCCACTAACAACAGAACTGCCAAAATTAAGGAACATTACTAACTGGTCCACTCATTTCAGTGGACCTACTCTTGATCAGGACTTAGTTAGAGACAACCCATGAATCCTGCCTGATAAATTGGGGCACCTCTTTAACCATATGACTTTTAGAAGACATCTGAAGGCAGCCCTGTTTAGGGAAGTTTTTAATGTTTTATACTGTGTTTTTAATATTCTGTTGGGAGCCGCCCAGAGTGGCTGGAGAAACCAAGCCAGATGAGTGGGGTATAAATAATAAATATTACTTGATCAAAAAGTATTTTTTTTAAAAAAAAAGTTCACATAGGTTGAAGTGGGAGACCCAGTTGCATTAAAAAAAATCAATATGTTTTAAAAGCCCAAAGCTTTCCCCCCCCCCTTCAGGATATTCAGAAAGGCCACCAAAGCTCCTCTGTACCTGGTGAGGAGGCACATGAGCTGCCGGACTTCTTCCCGCATGGTGGCCGCGCCACGGCGCAGGTTGTAGTCGAAGAGCTCCCGGATGAGCCCCTGGGAGACGAGGATGTGGCGAATGGCAGCGTTGGTGGCCAGGGCGCGGAGCAGCGTGATGCAGTGTTCAGTGACGGCCGAGGCGCAGCCGTAGCACTTGGTGGAGGAAGTGTGGCCGCAGCCCAAGACGGAGAGCGCCCGGTACTGGCTGGCGGTAAAAGTGGGCTGCACGGCAGAGCAGGAGGACTTGCTGGCCGCTTCTCTCTGCTGGAGGTCGTACTCCAGGAGCTCCTTCCTGGAGGCAAAGACTTTCTGTGGGTGGACAAAGGAGGGTAATGTAAGAGGGAGGACAGCGGGGCCCGGCCCTTCTGCCTTTGTTGCTGATCAGGACCTGCAGGCAGGGTGGTAGACTGGCTAGATAGGCACCTATCTTTTCCTTTCCCCCTTTTATTTCGTAAAATTTCTACACCTCTAAATAGTTTACAAAAAAGAATAAAACAATGAAATCATCAGTAAAAAGGACTTAAAGGTAAAGGGACCGCTAACCATTAGGTCCAGTCATGACCGACTCGGGGGTTGCTGCGCTCATCTCGCTTTATTGGCCGAGGGAGCTGGCATACAGCTTTCCGGGTCATGTGGCCAGGGTCATGTGGCAAACCAGAGCAGCGCACGGAAACGCCGTTTACCTTCCCGCTGGAGCGTTACCTATTTATCTACTTACACTTTGATGTGCTTTCGAACTGCTAGGTTGGCAGGAGCAGGGACCGAGCAACTGGAGCTCACCCCGTTGCGGGGATTCGAACCGCCGACCTTCTGATCGGCAAGTCCTAGGCTCTGTGGTTTAACCCACAGCGCCACCCGCGTCCCGTTAAAAAGGGCTTACGAAGAGATAATTACAATCAACGATTAAGCTAGAAACCAGAGGAAAGCACATGCTTTAGGCATCTGGATAGACGTTTCCATAAACAAAGATATTTTTAGCAGACACTGAAAGGAGTACCATGAAGGAACCTGCCTGATATCAATAGGAAGGGAGTTCCAAAGTGCGGGTGCTGCCACATGGAAATATTGGTTTCTAACCATTGCGAATGGGTATGGTGTGGACCCTGTTAACAGTGCCAGTTCCGCAGATCAAAGTGGCTGAGTGGGAGAATACGGGCAAGCTTGAAGTTCAGACCTTTTCCCTAGCTAAGTCTGCCCCAAAATTATGCTTACGGAAGACTATGCTGCCGCCACAACAGGCCCCCTAGTGGCCACATTGAGCCACATCAGTTACTTGACAGAAAGAACACTGGATGCCAAGCTAGATAAGAAATGCAAGGTTTTGTTTTTGTTTTTAAAAAGCAACTCCAAAAAGACCACCTTTTATACAGGGGGGAAAACCTTCAGGAAGGGTCAACTATGAGCGGAAAAGGGGCAGATTGGGGAGCAGCATTCCCTTCCATGCTCAAAAAACCTTCACTTTGGAAACTCCAATTCTACGGGGGGGAAATTAGTGTTAAAAGCACTAATATGTGTCTAACCTCTAGTTCATTTTTTACTTGATTCAACAGTATTTATAGTCTTAGTAGTCTAAATGGTTCACATAAAAGCATACAAAAATTACCTATAAAAGCAAGTTACAGATAGGTAGCCGTGTTGGTCTGCCATAGTCAAAATAAAAAAAATCCTTTCAGTAGCACCTTTAAGACCAACTAAGTTAGTTCTTGGTATGAGCTTTCGTGTGCAAGCACACTTCTTCAGATACACTATAAGTTAGTGTATCTGAAGAAGTGTGCTTGCACACGAAAGTTCATACCAAGAACTAACTTAGTTGGTCTTAAAGGTGCTACTGGAAGGATTTTTTTTATTTTGACTATAAAAGCAAGTTAGCCTAAAAGAAATTCTGAAACAAAACTAAACAGTTAGAAAATGCACATTATAAAATAAAACGACACTCTAAAATACGTATCCAGTATACATGTCTGGGTAGGCTGGCTTATATAAGCAGACAGCAAAGCAGTACAGCAAAGGCGCTTTGTGTGGTTATCAATGGGCAGGGAGTTCCAACAGTGCAGGCGCTGTCACACCAAAGAACTGATTCCTTGCATGTGTAGAATGAATAGTGTACAAAAGTTATCAAAGTGCCACTTCTGCAGATCGTAGTGTGGCTGAGTGAGCACAGGCGGGGCTTGAGCAATCCTTCAAGGAAGGGAGTCCCAAACTTGGCAGTAAGACGGTCTCTGCCAGAATGGGCTGTGCCAAACTGGAAGACAGACCAGGTAACGGCACCTCACAGGAGAGGAGAGCCTATCTCGGGGGTGTGGTGCCTCTGTTTTCAATTGTGGTTTCCCAGGCACAGATTGACCTGACTCATATGCTGGCACTGCCAGCAGAAGGGGGTTATTTACCTGGATGATCTTGGAGAGCTCGTCGAAAGAGTTTTTGCAGTCTCCGCAATACTCCTGGGCCAGCTGCAGGATGTACCTGTTGACGCTGGCCGAGGTGGAGCTGATTCCTCCGCTCCCGCCGGCGTCATCCTGAAAATGCCACAAGAGGGAGGGATTTCAAAACCGGTCGCGATGGAGGAAGGAAACGGCAAAGGAATGGTGGGAGAAAGCAGCACTCCCACGACTGAACTGGCCAGGCAATGTTCCACAATCACACCCCTGCCATGCCTGTGCGCATTTAGAGATTTCCCCACAGAGCAATGGCAAATAAAAGCACTGGAAGGAGGGAAGGAGGGAGGGAGGGAGGGAGGGAGAGGGAGGGGGAGAGGGAGGGAGAGAGAGAGGGAGAGAGAGAGGGAAGATGAATACCTGTGGCTTTTCGGGCGCTGCCTCGTTCACTTTGCAGAGGAGGTTTTCCAGCTGCGGCCTGTGGCCCATGAGCTGGTGGTACACTCGGTCCGCCTTGTCCAGGAGGCTGTTGATGTTGGTTACGGCCTTCAAATCAAGACATGGGATTTATGTTATAATTTCTGACTAGGGTAGCTCAGAGGGCATGCATGCATGTGAGCGTCTGTGCGCCTGACCTTTTTCCTGTCCTCCTCATTCTCGATTGGATCCACTGCGCAGCAGGGCTTTGCATACAGCATGAAGTCAAAGCGAGCGTACTTGCAGAAGCCGCAGGCATTGCAGAGGAAGGGGTCCTTCTCGTCATAATTGATGGACCTGGGAAACAAGGGCAGAAAAGGCGAGTTGGCAGGGCTTTTGACGTGGCAGGAACTCAACCGCTGGTCCACGACAGGCTCACCTCCTCACCAGGTGAGGAGGGGCCCGTAAAGGGAGGATATTCAGGCAGGAGGGGCGCTGGTGCAGTTTTGGGTTGGGGAGAGAAAACTGTAGCTCAGTATCTGAGTGAAAGTGAGCTTCGCACACAGAAGACCTGCTTCTGAGCCCTGCATCGCATCCGAATCCCTGAGGAATTTTACACACCTGCACTTGTGGCACTGGTAGACATTCTCCCCGCAGTTCCCGCACACCCCGGGGTTGGCCGGGACGGAAGCACTGCACCGGGGGCACTGGAGGGTCTCTGTAGATGCCTGGTAGTTCTCATAGAAGTCTGCAAACTCAATCATCAAGTTGGAAGCCACGATGGGCAGCGGCAGGTCGATCTTGACCTCCGTCTGGCCTGGGGTGAGCTGGACCTTCTTAGCCTTATGCCAGCGGGCTGGCCTACAAAAGTGGGAGGAGGGAATAAAGCAAGTGAATGAGCAAGAGGGGGGCAAGAGGGGGGGAGAAGGAAGAGGAAAATCATTTAAAGCAGTGGTTCCCAAACTTTTCATTTGTTCACTGCCCCCCCCCCAGTTTCCATAAACTCGCCCTCAGTTCCCCCTGCCCTTCCCTATAAAAAAGTGTTAGTCATAAGAGTGGTTCACATGACCCAAAAAGGAAGGTAAGAGCACAATTACAGTGGTACCTCGGGTTACATATGCTTCAGGTTACATATGCTTCAGGTTACAGACTCCGCTAACCCAGAAATAGTACCTTGGGTTAAGAACTTTGCTTCAGGATAAGAACAGAAATCGTGCTCCGGCGGCAGTGGGAGGCCCCATTAGCTAAAGTGGTGCTTCAGGTTAAGAACAGTTTCAGGTTAAGAACGGACCTCTGGAACGAATTAAGTACTTAACCTGAGGTACCACTGTACTTAATTCGTTCTGGAGGTCTGTTCTTAACCTGAAGCACCACATTAGCTAATGGGGCTTCCCGCTGCTGCTGCACCGCCGGAGCACGATTTCTGTTCTCATCCTGAAGCAAAGTTCTTAACCCGAGGTACTATTTCTGGGTTAGCGGAGTCTGTAACCTGAAGCGTCTGTAACCCGAGGTACCACTGTAGTTGTACATTTATTCAAAACCCAATCAAAACTATTTAGCTTTGTTAATTCAACAAAATGGATTAACTTGATCCACGGATACCAGCTTTTCAAAGCCCGGTGGTCCTCTGCACATTCAGCGCCCCCCACCCCACCCCAGGTGATGTCACTACCTGCCCCCCAGGGAGCGCCACCACCCACTTTGGGAGCCACTGATTTAAAGGAAGGCAAGTAGGTTCAGCATCCTCCATCCCACGCCAAAGCTAAGTGCGGCGGCCTCCGTTGAAAATCTCCTTTAAAAGAGGATGAACTGAGGGACTGGGCTCTTTGGATTCGCTTCTTCTCCGCCTGTGTCAACATGATAGGGAGCCAGAGCCAGAGACTAAGCCATTATCCCCATCCACAGCAAGGCTGTTTAGGATTAAAGAGATGTTCATGCCTCATGGGACGGAACAAAATGTAACACTTAGTTCTATTTATACATAAATATATATACACCACCACCCTGGAATTTGAACATAGTCCTTTTTTTTATTGGCAAGGGTGCTCTTTTCGCAAGGGGTGGGGAGTGGGGGCAAGGAACGAGGAGGATTCCTTAGATGCCCGCTAATCCACATGGAAAGTCAAGAAGAATCTGCATCCTCTTCTCTTCGTGACATATGAAATACATGAAACTTAATTGCTGCCCACATATGGGCAATCACAACTCGGCTTTCTAACCCAGCTGGTCAACAAAATAACCTGTTGATTAACGGTCAGCACCTTTGGGGGCTCACTTGTTTCCTCCTTGCTCCCTTCCTCCCCCTTTTGTGCCATGTTTCTTAGACTGCATGCCTGAGGGCAGAGGGGCGTCTTTTATCTTTTCTTTTAAAATCATTCTGCAAGCCATTCTGGGAACTTGGGGGGGGGGGGATCCAGAAAGGAGTGGGGCAAAAGTCCTTTAAATAAATAAAAAATGAAATTACTTGTTTTTGAGCTCCACGATGGCCTGCACTGTCCGGTTGTTGTAATAGAGGTTGATAGTCCGGACCATCTTGGTGCGTTTCAGGTCCCCGATCTTCACGGTCACTTTGCTGATGGTGTGGCTGCCAATGAGCTTCACCACCTGCTGGGTGGTGGTATACCGAGTGTCCACTTTGATGGAAGAAAGTTTGATGTACTGCAGAATAGGAGGAGGAGGAAGAGAAGGAGAGAAGCAGAGAAGCATCACTTACCTATAAACAAATTGGAAAAAGCACCCTACGCTCCAGCCAGTTACACATTAACAGGAATGGATTATCTTATTTATTTTACTTATTCATCTCCAAAAGTATCTGTATACCGCTCTGTCACATAAAAACACACATCAAAGTGGTTTACAGCAATAAAAACGTAAGACAAAACTCAACAAAAACACAAGAAAGTTAAAAAGTGACATCAGGAAGCTATGGAACAAACTCCCTCAGTTAAATACCTGGGCGAACACTTTAGTGAAACCTTGTCTTGGAGGCAGCGAAAGTCAAAGCACAGAAAACCACAGGGGCATTGATGAAGTTCTGTTACAGTAAGGGAGGGCAGCTGATTGAACCTTCCCTAAAGGTTTTTGGCAGCAGTGAGATTAGTCAAAAGCTCTACTATGGCATTGAAATCTGGGACTCTGATTTGAACTATAATGAAGTGTTGGAAACGGTACAGAATACAGTCAAATCTCGTTCTGCGTCCACCTCCGCTTGTATCCACTTGGGCAAACGTCCGTTGCAAACCCAGTAGTACCCGAACGGGTTACATCTGGGTTCACCGCTCACGCATGCGCAGAAGCGTTAAATCGCGCTTCACACATGCGCAGATGCGGCGTTTTGACGTGCGTCATTTTCGGCTTGCGGATGGGCCTCCGGAACAGATCCCGTCCGCAAAATGAGGTTTGATTGTACTTCTTTTCAGAAGCTATACAGGTTGAAAAACAGACATCAACTAAACCCTTGTGGATTCCCTGCATAGGACAAATAGAATAGAAGAGTTTTCAGCAGGCGTTTAAGAGTTGAGACAGAAGGCGCCTGCTGAATTTCTATTAGCAGAGCGTTGGACAGGACTCAGTCAAGGGATTGGTTTCTTGTTGCTGTCAAATGAGCCTCACCAACTCAGGAAACAGCCTGGGACACTCCTGTAAATGATGTCAGTGACTGAGCTGGGATATGAGGGATCAAGTGAACCCTGAGGTAGCCTGGACCTAAGTTGTTCAGGCTTTGTAAATTAAACATGAACCCTGGTGCAGATAAAAAAAATATAAGAAGAAACATGCTCATCCCTTTTATTTCCATTTGTTTATTATGTGCTTTGTGCTATCAGTCAGTTTTGACTCTGTTATGCTGCACTCAAGTTTTGCAAAGCAGTTACTTCCATTTATCTTTCTGTATGTGATAAATAAAGAACATAAAGGGAAGTGCATAGAAGGAGACTGAGCAAAGCTGGGCAGAATCGACGCACCAATACCCTCAAGGCAGGACTGATGGTGAGGAGCAGCTACTTACACAGAATGGAACTTCTGGGTTGTTGCAAACAAGGCAGGGGTCGCTCTCCAAATAGTAGCCGTCAAATTCCACCAGACCAGACAGCGTGCTGGAAGGGGAGGGATAAGGACATCTGAGAAATTTGCCCAGGCAAAGGAGGAGCCCTACTGGACTGGGAAATGACCTGTCAAGCCAAACAGCCCTGTTTGGTGCAGTGGCCAATCAGATGCCTTCAGGAAGCCCTCGAGTAGTACGTGAAAGCAACAGTCCCACCCCCACTTCCTGTTTGTTCCAAGCATCTGGTATACGAAGGTACACTGCTCTTGATTCTGGCAGATCCACTGAGCTGGCTGACAGATAAGTCTTATCCCTTGATAGCCCTTTTTGAAAACCCCGAGCTGCACAAAGGACTCTTGTGCGAGGTGGGCCTTAAGCAGTGTGATGCGACAGGAAAACAAGCAGGTGGGTGGAGAACAAGACTGTTCTTCTGCAGGAAATGAAAATGGCTCAGTGACCAAGAAATAGCCCCTCCCCCCCCCCCCCAGTTCCAGCTGCCCTCCACTCCTGAGATGGGTTGCACCACAGCCCTGTACACATTAAGAAATATATGTATTTATTTTACACCAGAGACACTCACTTATAAATATTTGAGTTGGGGTGGTTGGTCAGGATGTGGTTTTGCATCCGTAGGATCTCAACAGCTTTTTGGGAATATTCCTTTAACTGAAAGAAAGGTTTAACAAACAGCTCACAAAGGGGATTCAGGAGTGAATACGAAGACCAAAACCAGAGTTGGTTACAGAGAGCTCCCAATTATCCACTCTCACTCTTTGCCATTTTTATATTTATTCTCCCGAGAATGATGACGATCCTTTGTACATACCACATATGCCTTTAAACATATAGGGGTCTGCATTCCAACCACACAAAAGTCAAGAGATTTACACACCCCTCTCCCCCCATCCTTGTAAGCAAGGAGCACCATCATTACAGTCCAAAGACACATTCCAGCCAGGCAATAGCACCCAGGGAGAGCAGGCGTCATCCAGAATGTGGCCTAGGCAGAGTCCTGAGGGCCAAATACGAGAGTCCTGGAAGGCTGCATTTAGCCCCCAGGCCTGAGGAGCCCCCTGCCCTACGGAGAGACAGGTTTCTGTTCTAAAGCCTGCCTGGTCAAGACAGAGGCTAGAACTGGGCTTTCCTTTCTTCAGAAGAAGAGAAGAAGAGTTTGGATTTGAAATCCCACTTTATCACTACCCTAAGGAGTCTCAAAGCGGCTAACATTCTCCTTTTCCTTCCTCCCCCCCCCCCAACAAACACTCTGTGAGGTGAGTGGGGCTGAGAGACTTCAGAGAAGTGTGACTAGCCCAAGGTCACCCAGCAGCTGCATGTGGAGGAGCGAGGAAGAGAACCCGGTTCACCAGATTACGAGTCTACCGCTCTTAACCATGACACCACGCTAGCTCCAGTCCTTCCTTTGCACACTGAGAAGCACCCCACCCACCCACCCACACAACAGATGCAGCGGCTGTTCTTTCACATCCTTGAGGAA
The DNA here is from genome assembly GCF_964106645.2 of Podarcis pityusensis. NCBI lineage: Eukaryota > Metazoa > Chordata > Lepidosauria > Squamata > Lacertidae > Podarcis > Podarcis pityusensis. Next base: position 78,446,525 of record NC_138033.1, read on the forward strand.
TAAAGGAGGAGGATGGTGTGAGAAAGCCCTTTTGGCCGTCCCAATGAGACACCCCTACCTTCTTCTCTGTCTGCTGCGTCTTCAGGGAAAAGTAGCCCAGAAGGTCCACAAACTGGGCAGCCTTCCGTCCGTAAGCCGGCAGCTCCGGCCAGATCGACCACATGAGATCTAGCAGCAGCTCCTGCTGGGACTTGTTTGAGTTTCTAAAGGGAAAGGGGGCGAGGAGGAGGGGGTTAACCAAGGGGCCCGCTCCCCACAGCGCACACGGCTGAAGATCTTATTCCCCCACCCTCTGGACACATCTCTCCTCCGGGCTGTTTATGCAGACCCATCCCTCCCTCTTGTGCCCTTCTTAGAAGCCCTTCAGCCATTTCAGACTGCTCATTCTCTACCTGGTCCAGTATTTTTAAAAATAAGCAAACAAATAGGTAAAGGCTGCCACCTGTCTTGAAGTCTAGAACAACCCCACCCGGGTGCCAAGATCCTTGGGTGAGCACCTTCTCAGTCTCGCCAGCATCAGAGCCATGGCTGGTGGAGACACGAGAGAGAGAATTTTTTCTGGGGCTGCTCCCATATTCTGGGAATCCCTCCCAACAGAGATCAGACAAGCTCCCTCCTCGTTATCATTCCTTCCTGCTCAGGGAGGCCTTTGGAAACTTAAGGTTCAGAAATTATGCTGATCACGGGGCTGCCGTCAGGGCAAAGTGCATTTCAACTGCATTCTGTTCTCAAAGTGGCCAGCAAGATGCCACAAAGGGAAACCCACAAGCAGGATACTGCGGTTTTAAACCAGTTTGCTTTTATTACTGCGTTGTTGTTTTTTATGTAAGCTGCCACTTTCACGACTCACCTGTAGATGTGGAGCGTCAGGCAGTGGGCCTGCCAGCGGACAGAGGACGAGTTGGACTCCAGCAGGAAGCAACGCAGGAACTGAATCAGGGTCTCCTTGTCAGCAAACTTATTCAGCTGGTTCACCAGGGCTGTGCACAGCTGGTCTTCCTGGCTGCCCGATGAACCCTCTCCTGGAAGATGGGGCAGAGGAATTAAAAAAAAGAAGGTAGAGATTGCTTAGGCAGGTGTATCGTTAGGCTGCAGTTCGGGGTGGGGGAGAGAATGTAGAGCACCTGCTGCTTTGCATCCAGGTAGGGATAGAAATGTCCCGTCTGAAACCTTGAGGTGCTGCTGCCAGTCTGTGTAGACAATATAGAGCTAAATGGACCAGTGTTCTTACTTGGTATTAGGTAGCTTCATGCATTCCTGTGGCCACAGCTCAGTGGCAGAGTACCTGCTTTGCATGCAGAAGATCCGAGGTTCAACCTCCAAAGTCATCTGCAGGCAGGGCTAGGAGAAAACCCTATTTGAAATCCTGGAGGGCTGCTGCCAGTCAGTGTAGAGTAGACAATACTAAGACTAGATGGGCCAACAGTTCAGGTCAGTAGAAGACAGCTTCCTATGTTCCTATGATTGTGTGTATAGCTCCTGGCAGCAGGTGACCAGTCCAGTTCCTCTGCTGCCCGCATATTCTAGTTGAATGAACAGACGAGGCTACCGGCTAACAAACATGGATCTATACTGAATGGAAGCTCCCTGTTCAGAAGGCAGGACTCCTCCAATTACACAATACCGGAGACAGAGGCTAGCTAGCAACACCCTGCCTTGTGCGCAAAAGCCACTGTTAGCGGAGACAGAGGACTGGGCAGATCAGTTGTTTGCCCTGACCCTGTTCTTGACTGGCAGTTCTAAAAGCATTAGTCCACCCTCCCCCCCACCCCCCATATCTGTAGGAATGTTACTGGTTGTTCCCAGAGCTGGCAAGGATCATTAGACAACAACGAGAAATTGAGCCTTTGGTGTCATTGTCACCATCTTCTGTACCAACATTTAACCCCTTGATGATAATTTAAAGATAATTTAAAGAGCCAGCATAGTGCAGTAGTTAGCGACCTTGGGAGACTCACAGTCTTTCAGCCTAAGCCGTGCCTAACAGTGTTGTTGTGAGGATAAAATCCTATGACTTCCTATGCCCTTTTAAAATGTGGTTGGGGGTGGGTGGGTTATTGGGTTGTTGTTTTTATTTTGATTATGTTATGTAGTTTTATATTCTGATTTTGTTCTGTGCACTGCCCTGAGACCACCGGGTATAGGGGGGTATCTAAATTCAATCAATAAAAATAATAAATTAATAAAATGCACAGGAACAGAACCATGTACATACACCACACCTGAGCTCCTTGGAGGAAAAATGGGATACAAATGGAAAAACGCAGGCAGGCAGGTAGGCAACTAAGAATCTATCTTTCCATAACAGATAGCTGGTTTCTGGTTTTAAGGTTTTCGTATAGTTTTTGTTGTACAGTTTTGTGAATAATTGTTGTGAACTGATATAATTGTTGTAAAAAACAACAACTGCTCTGATTTTTTTATGAATGAGCATATTAATTTTTTTATAAAGTTGGCAGCAGGCCTAAGGCCTTCCTCTGTCAGGGGACTGCCATCGGAACAGGGGAGGGAGGCAGGGAGGCGTTTGGGATACAGAAAGCCTCCGATGCTTCTGAGGAGCAGTTTCTCTTCCAGCGAGGGGAAAAGCCACACCTCCAATGGAGAAGAGAGGGAAGGGGCCAGCCAAGGTGGGAAAGGGCTCAAAGATGCTGTTAAGAGCCCCAGCGCCTCACCTAGCCTGGGCTGGCCAGGAGGAATGCATGCCACTTCCGTCGCCCAGCTTGCACAGAGGCGTGAAACACAAAGAGGGGAGGCAGAGATTTGGGGTGTCTAAGTTCTTAGAAGGTTCGTATAGTTAAAGCTGTGGTTTTCCCAGTAGTGATGTATGGAAGTGAGAGCTGGACCATAAAGAAGGCTGATTGCCGAAGAATTGATGCTTTTGAATTATGGTGTTGGAGGAGACTCTTGAGAGTCCCATGGACTGCAAGAAGATCAAACCTCTCCATTCTGAAGGAAATCAGCCCTGGAAGGACAGATCCTGAAGCTGAGGCTCCAATACTTTGGCCACCTCATGAGAAGAGAAGACTCCCTGGAAAAGACCCTGATGTCGGGAAAGATGGAGGGCACAAGGAGAAGGGGACAACAGAGGATGAGATGGTTGGACAGTGTTCTCAAAGCTACCAGCATGAGCTTGACCAAACTGTGGGAGGCAGTGGAAGACAGGAGTGCCTGGCGTGCTCTGGTTCATGGGGTCACGAAGAGTCAGACACGACAAAACGACTAAACAACAACAACAAAGTTCTTATGTTGGGGGGAAAGCCGGAAGAGGCTACTCCCGGATTCTGCAAGCGACTAAGACGGACATGAAACTTGTGTATCTGCACTGTAAATAGTTTGCAGAATAAAACCTGTAAAAAACAGGTCGGAGTCCTGCCTGGTTACTCACGAGCAACCACCGCACAGCATCTGGCAGTCTCCATCACACAACTCCTCTCACCCTCTCGGTCTTTCTCTTTCTCTTCCTTCTTGCTCTTCTTGGTGGAGGATTTGCTCTGCCCGGCTGGCTGCCCAGAGGTCCCGGAGCCCGCAGGCGTCGAGGTTGACGCACCGGATGATCCGGAGGAAGATGCCGCCGAGAGGACTTTGCTGCCGCACAGGGCACAGGAAAGGAGCTGCAGCAGGACGGGGGACACGCCCTCGTCGACCAGGAAGCTGACTTGCAGGAGGAAGTAGAGGACGGCTAGAGGAGGAAGAAAAAGGGACTGTCTCAACAAACAAGGCCTCTCGGCTTTCCCTATCAGAGCTCCCTTTTAAAAAGAAAACAGGCAGCAAAATCTAGCTGAATGGGCTCACGGGAGCTTTGAGTACCAACCCATTCACTTTCGCCGCAGAACAAGTTTCTAGACCTCATTGGCAAAGAGAACAAAAACTTGGGATAAGGGGGTGGCATATTCTTCAGACAGTAGATTTGTCTGTTGGGTGGCAAGCAGGCAGCAGAGATCATCGCCTCCTGCAAGACTAAGACCCTCTGCGATTCTCCCTGATACGTCTAAAACTAAAAACAAAGCCTACCCAGATATTTAGTGACGTGATTTTATTCTATTCTGTTGTTATTTTCAAAAGTCTTAACTTATTCTTACTGCTTACTGATAATCCAATTGTTTTATCTGTTTTGTAAACTGCTTCAGGTTTTGTTTTTGTTTTTTTACAATCAAGCACTGTATAAATTTTATGAAAGAATTTTTTTAAAAAATCTCAGCCTTACTTCCTCTTCAATCAATTCTCACTATTCAAAAGGGGAGGAATCCAGTTGATTAGATTGGTAGGTCTTTTCCAGCACTACCATCCTCATCCCCACCCCACAATTCCACCCAAATCGCCTTCTGCTACCCCACACCCTCACAGGAAACCAACTCACAGTCATCCTTGATGCAGAACTTCTGCCAGTTCACTGTCCGCTGGGTGGCGATTTCCGCACAGGCTTTCAAATGCTCCATCTAAAGCGGCACAGAAGGAAGCTCTTTTATGACAGCTGCACACCATAACCAGGGAGGGAGGGGGGTCTTCTGCTGTGTCTCTGCATGACTCACTGCTCTGGCTTTGCACCTCTGCTCTACTGGGCCTTTGCATTGATCCAAGCTCAAAAGGACATGCGCAGGCTTCCTTACCAAATTGATCAGTGTGTCGTACTGCAGAGCAGATCCCGAGCTGGCCGTGACCACGCTGGCCCTCAGGAAGATCCCTTGCTCCTCTAGCAGCTTCTTGATCCCCCGGACGTGGGAATCTAGTGTGTGCAGGTCGCGCAGCTGGCGGTACTTCTCCTTGGAGCCGCAGATGAAGAGCAGGAGCTTGCGGACCTGGCGCCTCACAAAGGGCGTCTGCTGGATCATCAGGTACTGGGGGGGGGGGGGGAGAGAAAAGGGTGCAGTGTTTCCGTAAGAAAACCTATATAGTTGAAAGTGCTGCAATTGCACAGGCACAAGGAGAAGAGTGAGGTTCTCAGGGCCCTTCTGTAATAACAGTAACAGCACCGTGCTGCCTGCTGATAAGACAGCAGAGAAGTCCAGCACCTGTAGAATTCATCGACCTCCCATCCAAGCATCTTACTGGGGAACACAGAGGACTAGAAACTTGCTTTCCAATGGAAGCAAACAGGCATCACCTAAAGCATCTTTACTCTCATTTGGCTAGATTATTATTACTATTACAGTCATACCTCGAGTTGAATGTACTTTGGGTTGGGCGCGTTCGAGTTGCGCTCCGCGGCCACTCGCACATGCGCAGACGCTCAAATGATGTCACACGCATGCGTGGAAGCGGTGAAACGCAACCCGCGCAGACACGCCGTCGCATCTTGCGTTCCGTTTGGGATGCGAATGGGGCTCCGGAACAGATCCCGTTCGCGTCCCGAGGTACCACTGTATTATTATTATTTTATCTGATAAATAACAACAAACTATTTATTTGTGTTTTTGTCTTGTGTTTTTATCCTGTGAACTGTCCGGAGATCTTTTGATGAAGGATGGTATATAAATTTAAAGAAGAAGAAGAAGAAGAAGAAGAAGAAGACACCATCTTTACGCCAAGAAACTTTTTTAAAACTACTTTTGAAGTTTTTACAATCAAGCAATGTATACATTTCATGAAATTAATATATATGAAATCAGGTGGTGTCCATGGTTCCCTTCTCTCCATTCATCATTATCGGCAGAGGTAGGTTAGAATGGCCCAAAGGGAGCTTGATGCCTGATTGGAGATCTGAATCCTGGTCTCTCAGGTTCTACTCAGACATTCTTAACCATCACAACGCAGGCTCTCTTACACAACCTGCTCTCACCAATCTACCCCACCGCACCTGCACCTGCACTTACTTCCTCACAGGAGGATCATGTTTAGTGAAGTCAAGCCCCGCTTTTAGCATATAAACACAGACCAGGCTTTCTCCAACCTGGTGGCACAACACTTGCCGGACTCCAACTCCCATCAGCTCCACTCAGAGCTATCATGATCAGAGAGGGCTGATCTGAGTTGTAGCTCAGCATCTTCTAGCGGAAATGCACTTGGTTTCTGAAACCCTTTTTGCACCTGTCTGCATTCCAGATCACCGGCTCAAACTGAAGGAATGGGTTTCCCAAACCCAAAACTGACTGTGCAGGCAGTTTGAAACGGGCACAAAAATCCCTATTTTTCCTTAGCTAAAATCCATTAACTTGAGCTCTGAGTCAATGTATAAACAAAAACCCGGCTGTATAAACAAGTGCTCAGAGCCCTCTCCTTTATCAGTTCGTGACGGCAAGGATGACCTTGGCTGTTTCAGTGGAGTAGGGATGACATGTCTAAGTCTTATCTTACGTCCTGAAACACAGACCTAGTCCGGGAACAGCACCAGAGTGTGTTCTTGGAGTTGGTGACCTCTTGCTCCAAGATAAGAGTAGGAACAGGAATACCCTTTTATGGTCAGAAGTACAGGAAGGAATACCCTTTTATGGTCAGAAGTACACCCTTTTATGGTTAAGAATACCAGAGCAGGAACATATGTGATGTCAACCTGCATGTATAGGCTGACGTGGTTGGATTCCTGGGGAAGGAGGGAGAGGGTGCCTGCAGGATATATATACTGCATGAAATTTATCATTTCTTTGGACTTGCTGTGGACTGACCACGCAAGTGCCTTTCTGCTGCAGAAATAAAGAACTCTTTCTCTGAACCACCCCTCGGTGTCATTTGACTTCCTTCCTCCTATCCGTGAGCCACGCAGACCCAATCGGTGAACTCTAATAAGGCTACAAAACATGACCTCTCTCAACATGAGGAGGACACGCCAGAGGAAGAGACAGCATCCTAAGGGTAGCTGAGAGGTGGTTCTCAGAAGGTGAACATTCAAGGCTGCTTCCTCCACCAAGGATTCAACCTCAGGCCTGCCATCTCCTGCCAACCTACCTCCGAGAGGAAGTAGAACCAGGAATGGTCGAAGACCGGTGGCGGGATGCGGGAGTTGGTGTCGGCGATCTTCTTGATTTGGTACGGCAACCGCAGCACCATCTCCGTCAAGAGTTGGGTGTAAGCTTCGAAGACGTCAGCGGCGTGGCCCTGAAAGGGAGAAACGTTCGGAACAGAAGTGAATTTATGAAGCTGCCACATGCCGCTTAGCATAGCTGTCAACCGTCCCTTATTTGGCGGGAAACTCCCTTATCCCAGTGTCGTGTCCCGCTGCTGTCCCTTATTGATGATGTCCCTTAAATTTCCCGGGTTTCAAAGGAAGCAGCTCCTCTCCCTCCCTCCCTGCCGGCCAGGGAGGAGGGAAGCTCCAACAGTGTTGTTTGGCTGCCCGCCCCCGCCCCTCTGGCCTCCTCTCACCAGCCTTGGCCCCCGGGAGCCCCTCCCCGCCGGGACCGAGGAGCCTTGAGAGGAGAGCGAGGGCAAACATAGAGAAACCAGTTCAGAGAGAGGAGGAGGAGGCGGAGGTGCAGGCAGGTGTTCCAAGGGCTAACCATAGAGGGGGAAAGCGGAGGAAAGACCGCAAGCGCTTCTCCCATAGATTTGTAGTGGTAGACTAGCATAGATGGTCTGATCTGTGGGTTTACTTCGGGCGCTATTTCCCCCCCCTCCTCCCGCCCCGCCTGATGGAACTGAGAGTTGCAGATGGAGCACGAGAGAAAAGATACAGAACTGCAGCAGCATCTTCGTAGCTTGGAATTTGTTTTGTGCGAAAAGTGGTGGCTGCTTGTAGTTATTTAATTGCAGTGTTTCATCAGCTGGTGTCTTGAGCAGCAACCTCTGGAAATGAAGGGCTAAAAACCGGCGCTGCTCTCCCAAATTATCTGGTCCCTTTTCACTTCGTATTTCAGCTGGTTGACTAAAATCCCTTATTTTGGCTGCTGATCCCTTATTTTCGAGGCTGCTGGCCCCTTATTTTCAAATCTGTAAGTTGACAGCTATGCGTTTAGTGTAATACTGTCTTCTCCAACCGACATGGGAAGTTGCCTTGTACCAAGCCAGACCATCTGCAGGGGGCATCTGCAGCTGCCCACGGACGGCAGGTTCTGGTGCCGGCACTGAAAGGTGACCTCTTGGATATGTAAGCACATTTTGATTTCTGGTTTTATGATGCACGCTGCTTTTGAACCCATTTCTGCTTCTAACTGTGAATCACGGAAGCGCTGTTAGTTTTGACGAAGCCCCTTGGTTGAATTTTGGTCCATTTGTGATGCACGTCCAAAAGCGACAACCAACTGAAAAAGCCTGGAAACTTTAATCAAAACCAAAAGCCAAGCACTGGTAAGAACATAGGAAGAGCCCTGCTGGTAAAGGTAAAAAAGGTAAAGGACCCCTGGATGGTTAAGTCCACTTGAAGGCGACTATGGGGTTGCGGCGCTCATCTCGCTTTCAGGCCGAGAAGGAGCTGGCGTTTGTCTACATACAGCTTTCCGGGTCATGTGGCCAGCATGACTAGACCGCTTCTGGCACAACAGGACACTGTGACCAAAACCAGAAAGCATGCAAATGCCGTTGACCTTCCTGCCGCAGTGGTACCTATTTATCTACTTGCATTGGCATGATTTTGAACTGCTAGGTTGGTAGGATGGAAGTGAGAGCTGGACCATAAAGAAGGCTGATCGCCAAAGAATTGATGCTTTTGAATTCTGGTGCTGGAGGAGACTCTTGAGAGTCCCATGGACTGCAAGAAGATCAAACGTATCCATTCTGAAGGAAATCAGCCCTGAGTGCTCACTGGAAGGACAGATCCTGAAGCTGAGACTCCAATACTTTGGCTTCCTCATGAGAAGAGAAGACTCCCTGGAAAAGACCCTGATGTTGGGAAAGATGGAGGGCACAAGGAGAAGGGGACGACAGAGGACAAGATGGCTGGATAGTGTTCTCGAAGCTACCAGTATGAGTTTGACTAAACTGCGGGAGACAGTGGAAGACAGAAGTGCCTGGCATGCTCTGGTCCATGGGGTCACGAAGAGTCGGACACGACTAAACAACAACAAGAAGAAGGTTGGTAGGAGCTGGGACAGAGCAATGGGAGCTCACCCCGTCGCAGGGATTCGAACCGCCGACCTTCTGATCGGCAAGCCCAAGAGGCCAATGGCTCATCTAGCCCAGCATCCTCTACTTGCAATAGCCAGCCAGTAGCCTGCTTGTGGGCTTGAGAAGCACAAGAGCTCTCGCCTGTGATTTTCAGCAACTGGCATGATGCCTCTGACAGTGGAGGTAAAATGTAGCCACTGTAGGTAGTAGCTGCAGGTAGCCTTGCCCTCCTTCGTGAACTCGCATAATCCTCTTTTAAAGCCATGCAGTTGGTGGTCATCACAAGCAGGACCCAAGCTCAAGAGCGCTCTCCCCTGCAGTAGTTTCCAGCAACTGTTACTCAGAAGCATTACTATTTCTGATGAGATTGGTGACTGGGGGTGGCCGCCAAGACCACATAACACCCATCTTGGAAGACCTACATTGGCTCCCAGTACGTTTCTGAGCACAAATCAAAGTGTTGGTGCTGACCTTTAAAGCCCTAAAAGGCCTCGGCTCAGTATCCCTGGAGGAGTGTCTCCACCCCCATCGTTCTGCCCAGACACTGAGGTCCAGCTCCGAGGGCCTTCTGGCGGTTCCTTCATTGCGAGAAGCAAAGCTACAAGGAACCAGGCAGAGGGCCTTCTCGGTAGTGGCGCCCGCCCTGTGGAACGCCCTCCCACCAGATGTCAAAGAGATAAACAACTACCTGACATTTAGACGACATCTGAAGGCAGCCCTGTTCAGGGAAGTTTTTAATGTGTGACATTTTAATGTATTTTTAATCTTTGTTGGAAGCCGCCCAGAGGGGCTGGGGAAACCCAGCCAGATGGGCAGGGTACAAATAATATATTATTATTATTATTATTATTATTATTATTATTATTGTGGAGGCAGAGCATAGATACTTTGCCTCCCATCACTGTCTTGCTTTCAAATAAACAATTGCTTTACATCCTTCACCTCTTGAGAAGAAGCAAAGGCAAATCTAGTCTCAAGACATCAAGTACCCAAGCTGGGAGCTGGTGGGGAGAGTACACAACTCTCCCTTCCCTATAATATTTTCGTCCGAATATGGGTAATGGAGAGAGATCTCTCAAGGCAGAACTAAGCTGTTAGCTGGAGGAAGCCACCCCTTCGTTTTACATCTGCTGCCCACCTCCGCGGATCAGAGTTCTAAACTGTGTTCAACGTGGCATCGCTGGGTAATCAAGAGAGCTGTTGCACGTTATATCCTCCTCAATCCTTAGCACAGCCTCTTTCTCTGGCTAATTTTTTTTTTTAAAAAGAAAAGAACACCTCTTGACTGACAAGAGTAATGTGAAAACAGCAGGTCCCCTTTGAGAGAACGGAAAGAAAAGGCAAGAGCTTAAAACTGCACCAACCATCACCACAGGCCTTCAGAATCCCAACAGCTTCTATTCTTCCAGCAAAGAGCACCCTAACGTTTAATGCGGCTTATTCCATTATACTTTGCCAGGGCAGGAAATAAAAACTAAAGCTCCACCACCAGGCGCTGAGTATAAAAGGAGGCACCACGGCGGCTGCAGTGGCCGAGGAACTAAGCCGGCAAATCCACGTCGTTCACAAGGGCTGCCGGGAGCCAGGAGGGGCCCTCGCCAGTCAGTTATTGGAAATAAGCCTCCCCCTTCCTTCAGAGCTCACCTTAAGACCATGCCACACCCATTCAGTGTGAGGGGGGATGTTGGGACAAGGCAGGGGACTGCGGGTAATACGCTCCCCACACTTCCTTAGGACTCTGAACACCAATAAGAAGGTCTTAGTCAGGTTTTTAACACATCTGTGTGTGAAATCTCAGTTGGGAGGGAGCTCAACAGGTTTGGGCCCGCGGCACCGAGCGAACAGCTTTTGTATATTTTAAACCGTAAACACCTATTCAGTCATTGTACGTCTTTCCGCTTCTGTACAACTGACAGTGTTGCAACAGTTAGAAAAAAATAAAATAAAAGGGTGTCGGGTTGAAGATTTAAGTTACAGTGGTACCTCAGGTTAAGAACTTTATTCGTTCTGGAGATCTGTTCTTAACCTGAAACTGTTCTTAACCTGAAGCACCACTTTAGCTAATGGGGCCTCCTGCTGCTGCCGCGCCGCCGGAGCACAATTTCTGTTCTTATCCTGAAGCAAAGTTCTTAACCCAAGGTAATATTTCTGGGTTAGCGGATTCTGTAACCTGAAGCGTATGTAACCCGAGGTACCACTGTATTTGATTTCCATTTTTCTGCCTGGTGTTTTTTTAGGTGGGGGGTGGAATTCCCCAGAATTCTCCTTGGGGAAAAATATGCCCGGGAACACGGTTAAGACTTTATTCTGCTCCCCTGTGGAAATGGGACAGGCTTGGACAGATGTGTCCAATCTGCAGTGGCTGCTGGTGCTGGACCCACCAGTTCGATCCGCAACTCACCTTGACATACTGGCGCAGGAAAAAGGGGCTCATGTCTGGTGGGGAGGAGGTGGTGTGAGGTTTCAGCAGCTGGCTGGTGGCCACAGGCTCCTCGTCATTCTGTTGGTTCTTCCAGTACTCCAGGAGGGATTTCAAGACATGCAGGCAGTAGTCCACCGCGCCAGAGCTCAGCAGGGCGGCTGCGGTGGCACTGGAGATCAGGGAAGAGGACTGAGAAGAGAGAGAGAGAGGGAAAGTTGAACCTTCACAGCTTATTTCCTCATAGGTGTTTGCAGACCCGAGTGACAAATTTGGGGTTGAGTGAACCTACTCTAGCAGTCTGATTACTGACAGCTGGCCGCAGCTCAGTGGTGCAGCCCACTGAGAGCCCAGCTTCAATTGCCAACATCTCCAGGCAGGGCCAGGAATGTCGTCTCTGCTTGAAATTCTGGAGAGCCTCTGCCAGTCAGTGTAGACCAGGGGTAGGTAACCTAAGGCCCAGGGGCCAGATGCGGCCCAATCACCTTCTCAATTGGGACCGCGGACGGTCCGGGAATCAGCATGTTTTTACATGAGTAGAATGTGTGCTTTTATTTAAAATGCATCTCTGGGTTATTTGTGGGGCATAGGAATTCATTCATTTCCACCCCCCACCCCCAAAATATAGTCCGGCCCATCACATGGTCTGAGGGACGGTGGACCGGCCCACGGCAGAAAAAGGTTGCTGACCCCTTCTGTAGACCATGCTGGGCTGCATGGATCAAGGGCCTGACTCCATACAAAGCAGCTCCCTAACTATCTTAGGAACTTAGGAAGCTGCCTTTATACTGAAGGCATGCCTTCACTGACTGGCAGTGGCTCTCCAGGCTTCTCTGCTAGCCCTACCTTGGGATGCCGAGGCTTGAACGTGGGACCTTCTGCATGCAGCCCTTTCCAAAAGAGGGATCGGATCACAGATAGCTTCCCAACAGGGGTATCGTTCCTGGCAGATCACTGTTTCCTCCCAAGTGAGGGTGATCCCAAGGAATGCATCGCAACCCTAATGGGGTTCCCCTTCGGAACTTGCTGGACTACAACTCCCAGAAGCCCGAGCAGCAAGCATGGCCAATGGTCAGGGATGACGGGAACCCAGCAATGTCTTGGAAGGGCACCACATTGGCTACCCCATCCTCTGGTCTTGGCTGACCACCCTTTCCCCACAAGGGCCGTAGCTCAGAGCGGGGGGAAGTGAAGAGGGGCTGGACAGAAAGTAGTATCTTTGTTAAAAACAGCAACAATAGAGTAAGTTGTAGGACAGAAACAATGGAAACTAGGACAAAGTAAATGTTGGAGGATCCAGAAAATTGTTAGAGACCAGATGGTTGCCAGTACAGAGATACGTCTGCTTGAGAAGACTCATTTCAGCAGGCTTAGGATGGGGGCTTAGGATCGCTCAAATGGAAGCAGGTCAGGAGACACCTGGGGCTTCCTTTCATAGCTGCTGAGGACTTGACAGCTAGATTTCAAGTTTCGGTGGTGTGATGTATTGATATCATTTCTTAAAGAAAGCATCAACTGATGATGTGTTTATGGAGAGGGGCGGGGGGGGGTGTCTTTTGAACAAGTGCTTAGCAAAAGGGATGGGGGGGGGAGGAGAGGACAAAAAAAAAAGGCAATCAGTTCTTAAGTCTAATCTCCCCTCGACACACATGCCAGAGGGCAATGAGCTGAGGATTAGGAGGAGGAGCGAGATACTTCTCAGACACACACACACATACAATTTCTTTTTTTAAAAAAGAAGTTGGAATTCCGATCCATTTCTCTGGAATCTGGCCAGTTGTGGGAGGAAGGTAAAGGCCTCGACGAGGAGAGTTTTAGCCTCCCGTATGCAGAAGGGAAATCTCTTGCACCCATGTCCTTAAACAGCAAACTTTTGCACTAAATAGATATATATATAGCCCACCTCTTTTTGTTGGGTCAGATGAACCACAGGCAAAACAAGGACCGGCGAAAACGCAAGTGTAAATAAAACCATTACAGAAACTCTGGTTAAATCCAAACAAACCCCACAGCTCATAAGCTCATTAAAATCCGACGCACTTCGGTCTCCGTTTTTAACCTCTACGCTTTTGTTATTAATCTTCTTCCCTCTGCCTGCACGCTTGCCGGCTCTCCCCCCACCAAGCCCCCCAGCTTTCCTCCCTCTTTTTCAGAAAAAAAGAAAAAAAGCCTTATTACTGCACCTTTTAACAACAAAACAGGGATGGAATCCTCTTAGCGACTTTGAAACGTTGGTGCTGCAACATCTCTGCTCCCCTATAATCACATCTGCAAATCCCTGTCCCCCATCCCCACTTTTAACCACTTCTTTGCCAACTGGGGTTTCAAGGGCAAAAGGGAGCTTGGGAGCTGATCTCCGGAGGTGGTCCAGCCGTTCTATCAGCCACACACAGACATTCTCCCTCTACCAACCTCACGTAACAAAGTCTTTTGCAAGACCAGAACTGCGGAAGGGACTTGGTACCTCGCAAATGGAAGATTTGGACCCTGACTTCGTTCGCGACATGAAGACGCTTAGCAGCCGCATGATCACCAGGTGGACTTCGTTCAGGGCAGTGCGCTCGTTTTTCTTGGAGACGTCCTGGGAAGGGTGGGGAAGGGAGCAGGTGAGAGGAACTGGTTGCCCCTGAAGATGCACAGGAGTAGACCTCAAGCCCACCCCATCCAGCCCAAATCTCAAGAACTGCAGGGTGAAATAAAACAGATTATGCAGAAAGCCTCAAATTGCCCCACAATTTGCTTTGCAGGCAGAATGTGCCAGGTTCAATGCCCGGCAGCATCTCCAGGTACGGCTGGGAACGCCTCCTGCCCGAAACCCTGGAGGGCTGCTGCCGGTCAGTGTAGACAATACTGAGCTGCATGAGCCAACGTTCTGACTCAGTATAAGGCAGCTTGCTATGTGAAATCCCTCCACAGTGCATATCTCGGGGCACTACCAGAGATTCCAATCAAACAGCCATCAATTTGGTCCAAAGGCTGACTGTCCCATACACATTATTATCTATTATTCTTATTATTTATTTAATTTCTATACCCGAAGGTCTCAGGGTGGTTCACATAAATTATCAGGGTGGTTCACATCCTGCCTTGTGTCCACAATACGCACACCTCCACTGCAGGGAGGCCCACTTGATGCTGCCCTGCGCTGGTGGTGGCCCATGCAGTCAGTGGCCTGAAATGGTTTCACTAGTGGAGGGGCTACTCTGCGGCTCAGAAAAAGGTGACCGTCTTACATCAATGGGTTTTTTGCGGGGGGGGGGAGGAAGTGGGGAGGGGAAGTCTTCAAATAAATCCCAGCTTTATGGCTGCAAAGCAGAAGATCTCCTAGTAGTTAGGCACCCTGCCCCATGGGCCAAAACCAGCTGGCCTCCAACACCACCCAAAGAAGCCAGGCATGGGCGACTCAGGTTGTCAAGCCTGCTTTGTGCTGTCTGTGCTTTAAAAAGCTTCAAGGGAAGGGAGGAGATGGCTGAATGGGAGGTTGCTTGGCACCCCCCCCCAAAAAAAAAAAACAACAACACCCACATTGCCATAATACTCTGCTTGGGACCGCCTGCTGATGAGAGTGGTGCTGCTACATTCCCTGCTCAGCTACTGGGAGGGAAGCCCAGTCCCACTTTATACAAGCCTTCACACCTCCTGATATTTTGGACTTCCACTCCCATCAGCTGTGAAGAACAATACAAAAACTCACTACTGGTAAGATAATAGGGCAGCAAAAAAACACACAGGCAGCCTAAGGCGATTGCAGCTGTGTTCAAAGAAAGGCTCATGGGGGCAATAGCCTAATTCCTAAAGGATCTGTTTTCCTGCCTCAACCAGAAGAAGTAGTAGTAACCCAATATGCCTTCCTTCCTGGCCAAAACAAGATCAGGAGGGCAACTCAGCTCCCTGTACCTTTTTATCCATGCACAGTTCTGCGATGAGCTGGGCAAGGAGGTTATCCAGGGCACCCTTGTCCTTCTCGTCATCGCCGTCCAGGTCTGTTGTAAGCATCAGGATCACCTGGGCACAGAGAAGCTCATAAGGCACAAAGAAGGGGGACCTCAAAGGCATCCGGGACAGAGGTTCTTCCGCTATTAACATTTCTTGGGAGCACACAAGCTGGGTATCCACGCTGGACAGCTGCTGAGAACCTCAGACAGACAGTGATGCTGCCAACTCGCAGCTGTGGTTTGTCCCCTACCCTATCCTCTGCAAATCCTTTCTCTCTCTTCCTGGAGCTAACCATAGTGCAGTGTGGCATCTAACACTAGCTGTGTAGTGAGTAACAAACCAGTGTTTACAAATGGGGTTGGAACAAACCACAGTTTCAAAATGGCTGTTAACGATGTAATTCATTTGTACTTTCCATTTCAAACAACATGGTAAAGCAACTCCGGCAGCCAGTTGTAACCAGAGAAAACTACAGTATCCCTAAGGAAGCACTGTTATACAGTGGTACCTCTAGATACGAACAGGATCCGTTCCGGAGCCCCGTTCGCATCTAGAAGCAAACGTAACTAGTGAAGGCACGTCTGCTCACGCACGCGCCTCTTTTCACCGCTTCTGCGCATGACATCATTTTGGGCATCTGCGCATTCTGGGCGTCTGCACATGCACAAGCGGCGAAACCTGGAAGTATCACGCTCTGTTACTTCTGGGTTGCCGCGGAGCGCAACTCGAACACGCTCAACTCGAAGCGTATTCAACCCAAGGTATGACTGTATTTTATTAATGGGGGGCAGCCCCTTCTGGCCCCTGGCAGATGATGGGACAGTCCACGTTCTAGGCCAGGGGTACTCAGTTCTGGGAAAGCTTCTAAGGAACACATGCTGGGCAGGGCCAGAGGGAAGAGTGGACACAGCAATGACTATAATAGGCTAGGCTTCTGCATGCTCCCATCCAGGCAAACAAGGCATGATTGAAGTCCAAAGACATGTTTCCAGCCAGGCAAGCACATCGCGGGAGGGTTCAAGGCAGGGCCTCTGTGTTGCCTAGAGAGATCCCAAGGGCAGACAGAGAGTCTTGGAGGGCCTGATGTTCCCCACCCAGGGAATATGGCAAAGATTCCTAAGCAATGACTCTCATCCGAACAGCGAGGGAGACTACTTTGTACGTTACCTGCATGTAAGGGATGGCACGGACCCCGCCCACATTCCTCAGCTGGGGAAGGGTCTGCAGCAGCCTCTCCAGCAGCATCAGACGGACCATGTGCAGCCTGAACATCAGAGGGGGAGAGGAGAAGGCATTTGAGAGCAGCAGGTGTGGCCAAGCAATATCACACAGGGTTGTAGGCAACTCAGTTTTAACTCAAGGGTGGACCCAATCAAATGAAAAGACTCAAGTCATTTAAATCAGGGTTTCCCAAACGTGGGGCTCCAGCTGTTCTACAACTACAACTCCCATCATCCCTAGTTAGCAGGACCAGTGGTCAGGGATGATGGGAACTGTAGTCCATAAAACAGCTGGAGATCCAAGTGTGGGAAACCCTGGTTTAAATCAGCCTGATCCAAATAAGAGCAATGCGGTACGAGTGCAGTATTCACATGCCGGCAAAGAGCCAAATGTAACAACCCCCCCCCCAAAAAAAACAGCAAACTAGTGAGAAACAAACCAGGAACTGGTTCACTGCCCACATCAACAACTTTTCCCAGAAAGGCGGTGGTGAGGAGGCTTCTTGCAGAAGGACACGGGCCATAAAAACAAAAGGGCAGCATCCTGAGCTGCCGCCACCACTTCCCACAAATCCTTGGGAGTCTCCCTGATTGGACACTGCAGTTTTGCAACGTTTATCCTGGAAGCTCAATGGGACCACAAGTATCCCATTTCCCGCATAAAAATGGGAGGAGAGCATGGCTTTCTTGCATGTCAGGTGCTGCTGCAGCTGGGAGGAAGGACGTCACTGTTGTGCTTTGGGACAGGCCTTTCCCAACCTGACGGCCTCCTTATCAGCTCTACGGGCAGCACAGTCAACGACCGTGGAAAATGGGTGGGCGCCACCAATCTCTAAAGGGCTGCTGAGCCAGT
Source organism: Podarcis pityusensis (assembly GCF_964106645.2). Taxonomy (NCBI): domain Eukaryota; kingdom Metazoa; phylum Chordata; class Lepidosauria; order Squamata; family Lacertidae; genus Podarcis; species Podarcis pityusensis. The sequence goes on from NC_138033.1 coordinate 78,463,926, forward strand.
TTCCATCATTAGGGAGAGGGAGAGACCGTTTCCCAGTCTGACCAGCTGATGATCTGGTTCCCCGCTACACATACAAGACTTCCTTTGGCTCACATCACGTGCAGCTTCTGAATAGACTCTCATTCGCATCTCACAACAGTTTCTAGGTTAATGGTGGGTTCATCTGGCAGGGATCTATTTAACGGCATGCGCTGCCAGGGGTGAGGGTGGGGGGAGAAGAGATGCCTCAACACATGGAGCAGGGTGAGGGCAGGGTGTCCCATTCCAGCCTCAGGAACCCAAGACTCCCCCATAAGCCAGAAAGGAGGGAGGCCTTGCCTGTTGCTGGCGTGGACGTCTCCTTCCGCCTCTCCTTCTCCTTCCCCTTCGGACCCTTCGCCCTCCTGCTGCCCGGTGGTGGTGCTGATGGCGCCCGTGCTGGAGCTGACGCTCCCTGGCCCAGCAGGGTGGCCCTCGGCGGTCGTGTCTCCGTAGGCGCTGCTGCGGCCGGACACTGGAAAGAGAGGAGCAGGGCAAGGGGGAGAGGCGATAAGCACTCCCGGGACCCCAAACACAGGCACATTTGCTGGGGGGGAGCAGCGCAGCTCACCGGTGGAGCGCCTATTCTGCATGCAGAAGGGCGCAGGTTCAGTCCCTGGCACCATCTCCAGGGAGGGCTGGGAAGGACTCCCTGCCTGGTACCCTGGGACTCAAGCTCTGACTTTGTACAATGTTCCAATTCAGCAAAAAGGGGTTGCACCCAACAACACAGACAAAGCTTTCGCAGGCAGGAAGATAAGGCAACTGGAAACACTAGGGCAGAGCTAAAATCGGGGCGGGGGGGGGGGGGCACACACCAAGATCCACTCCCAGCAAAGAACTGATGTGTTTTTTAAGAGATGCCTCAATGTTGTCCATGTTCATAAGAGGCTGAGAGAGGAGGCAGCTTCACAGTATAGGCACCACTGCAAGAAAAGGTCCTCCCCCTAGTGGCCACTGACGAAACTTCCAGAGAAGTAGGGCTTCCTCTGCTGGGCAACAGGAAGAATAGGGAGCCTATGCCCAAGCTGCTTAACAGCTTTACAGGTGAGACTATGGCCAACCTGGTCCCCTGATGGGGCTGATGGGAGTTGTAGTGCAAAACATTTAAAGAGGGAACCAGGTTGGCCAAAGGCTGTTACAGGTTAATAGCTAAACTTGAAAGCTGGCAGGTGGCTGGAAGCCAGTGCAACTCCTGTAAGAGGGTATGGTGGGCTGCCCCAGTGGCATTTTGGTTACAAGACGCTGGACTGGGCGGATCAATCCAGCAGAGCTGTTGCTTATTTATTTATGCCTCACCTGCCCTTCACCACAAGGTCCCAGAGCAGGTGACAACAGAGCATTCAATTTTTTCAAAACCAAAACAAAACACCTCTAGTTAAAACTATTAAAATTCTAAAATGAAGTAAACACATTCAAAATGGATCAGGAAAGCACTCCATCTAACATAGGGATTGCATCAGGGAATGGCCCCTAGCTCAGTGGAAGAGAATCTGCTTTGCATGCGGGTTCAATCCCCACTGGGATCTCCAGTGAGAGAGGCGCCCTGCCCCAAACCCTGGAGGGCCGCTGCCGGTCAGTGCCGACAAAACTAAAAGCTAGATGGAACAATGCTCTGACTCAGTGTTAAGAGAGCTTCCCGGGTTCCTATCTTTATTCCATCATATGCTGCCAGCTGAAGGGAGGGACAGGGCCCAAGCCAAGTTAATTGTGGGCATTACCACTGTGCTCTCCGGCCACCGAATCCACCGCGCTGCCGCCGCTCTCGGAGCCCACGCTGCCGCCGTGGTCAGCCGGGGAGGTCCGCAAGGTGGACCCGTCTGTTGCTGCCGTGCTCCCTTCGTCGTCAGAAGCTGGAGCTAAGAGAGTAAGGAGGGCTGTTACAAGTAAAAACACCGTCTTTGAGCAACTCCAACACCAAAGCTTGCGATAAGGATTTTTAAAGCTCTTAGTAGATTTCAAACATTATGGCTGCAGAATAATCAACTGGATTTTTTAAAAACGGCTTTCAAAAAGTGGTCTTGATTGATCAATTAGCAGATTGTTGAGATATTTATTATTTTTGATACAAGCGCATAGATACATGCGCAGGGGCTGTAACTCTGTGGCAAGGGCATTTGCGGTTATCAGGTACCAGGAAAGACCCATCTCTGCCAAAGACCCCAGAGAGTCGCTGCCTGTAAGAGCAGGCGATTCCAGGCTAGATGGGAAGATGGTTTGACTTGATATAAGGCTGCTGCATGTCTATACCACCCCAGCTGCTAAAAGGCACATACGGAATTCCAAGTGATATTGCCTGCGCTCTGAAACAGGAGGTATCATTTGGAGTTTTACACTGTGAACAGTTACCTGATGCCGTCGTGTCCGAAAGCGTCCCGGCGTCGAGAGAGGAAGAGCTGGGGGCTTGGCCGGACAGCCCCAAGCTCTGCAGGCCAAGTGCACTGCTGCTGCTTCCTGTGCAAGGAAAGGTAGAAAAATGCCTCTGAAAAGGTGGAGATCCTCATCCCCAGAAAAGCAAACGCCCAGAGATGTGCCTGCATTCACATAGCAAGTGAAAATGTTTTGGCCTCGAGGAAGAATGCTGCTTTCCCCAAACGTCACCTCCAAATAACCCTTCATCAGGCAGTAAATTTGGAAGTGACAAGGTTAATTAAATTTATAATTCTTCCCACGGATTTAAAAAAAGGGGCTCGCAGCAATCCACAACCAAATACAGTCATACCTCGGGCTGAATATGCTTCATGTTGAGCGCATTACTTCCGGGTTTCGCCGCTCGCGCATACACTCAAAATGACGCCATGCACATGCGCAGAAGCAGCGAAAAGCGACACGCGCATGCGCAGACGTGCCGTCGCTAGTTATGTTTGCTTCTGGATGCGAACGGGGCTCCAGAACGGATCCCGTTTGCATCCCAAGGTACCACTGTATAAAACAAATTTCAATATTAAAATTACAAAACCAAACTGGGAACATCCTAAGCCACATACATAAAAGCTTACAAGATCAGGCCAGTGGCCCACCTAGTCCAGCATCCTGCTCTCTCACTGGCCAACCAGATGCCACAAAGGGAAACCAACAAGCAGGACATGAGTACAATAGCAGTGCTCTCCCCACTTCTGATTCCCAGCAAGTGGTGTTCAGTGTTACTGCCTCTGACAGTGGAGGCAGAGCATAGCTTTAATGAACTGGGGGCAACCTGACCCTCTCCCTCCATGCCGCCTCCCCGCAGGTGCTTCTCACCTTGCTGGTCTTGTTGCAGACTCAGGGCAATGGCAAGCTCCACCATCGTCTCATCGTCGGCATCTGGGGGGATGTCCAGCATGGGAGGAAACCCCTCAGCCCCAGCCAAGAGGGCTTCCAGAGGAGAGGGGTTGCCATTGTTCACGTTCTCTGCTGTCTCCAACACCATCGACTCGGACTAGGGGAGAAAGAGAAGTGGGGTTGATGCCATAGCACCCTCTGCCCAATGCACACTGCAAAGCAGCGCTGTAAAATAACCATCTGGTTAATTACTGTTGAAAATGCACATGAGATGCACAAAAGAGTACCCAATGCTAGGCCTACTCAAATCAAACTCACTGGAATTTATGGCCACAGCAAACTTTAATTTCCATCATGGGCTTAAGTTGAATAGAAGTTAGCAGGATGCAACCCATTCTGAGCATGTCCTATGTTTAATCCTGCCTTCTGGAGCCAACGGGGAGTAAGTCTGCTCCAGCTTCTTCTACATGAGAGCTGTCCTTCAGATATTTGTCTACAGCATCTGGTATGTTGCCTCTGCACTTTGCTAGATAGACAGATAGATGCCAGGGCAGCCTCCAGAACCCAATTGTTGGGCAAGTACACACACACACACACACACACACACACACACACACATATCTTACAAGGTACAGCCAGGACACATAGTTTTCCTTAAAAGGCCAGTGTTTTTTGCACAGAGTCTACTGGCTTTTTGATGTCCATCCCCTTGTTAAACAATGAATAACTAAATTTTTAAGAAAACCAGATCAACAAAATGTCTGATGTTATGCATTCAAGCAGCCTACAGAAATTCTAAAGCAGAGAGAGAGAAGGTAGGAGGTTCTACTGCAGAGACGAAAGCCATCTGTGGCCCTCCAGGGGCTGCTAGACTCCCATCTCCCTTAATCCCTGACATTGAATCATACTGGCTGATGCTGGGAGTCCAACAACCCCTGGAGGGCCACAGATTCTTGATCCCCTGCCTACACAGCTTTGATGCTGAGCCTAAAGGAGGGTCAATTTTTGGTGCTTAACTGATGCACCACTGCCTCCTCCTACGATCCATCTGGTCACATCAGTCTGGTCTAGAGGGTTGGCAAGGCAGTGCTCTCTAGATGTTGATGAGACTACAACTCCCATCCACCCCGACCAGCACAGCCAATGGTGTTGTCAATGATGGGAGCTGAAGTCCAGCATCACATTGCCTACCCACCTAGTCCCTTTTGGAAATGAAGCCGGTGAGACTCACCACCATCTCAAAGTCCCCGTGGTCCACCTCGCTTTGCTCCTGGCTCTCCTGCCGGATGTCTTCGCCATTCGGGATCCCAGAGCTCTGCATCTTATCCTCCGCATCATCATCGTCATAATCGTCTTTATCTCCTGGGGCAGAAGTGGTGTTGTCAGCCTCGTATATAATGCACATTGGCACGGACACATAGAAATCCCACAATGCTTTGCTGCATTGTGCTGCAGCCAGGATTGGAGGCCTTGGATGTGCAGTCGGCTCCCCCACCAAGTGAGCTGACACTCTTGCATAGCCACGACCCCTACTGGGCGGTACAGTCTTATGCATGTCAGCCTCAGGCTGGGAGAGCAGAATGTGGCCCTCTGCATATGACCGTTCCACTTCCTAACTGCTGCCTTTTAAACACACTGGCCCCAATCCAATTAAAGCTATTTGTGACCGAGTACTATTGAAAGTAGAGGGACGTGGGTGGCGCTGTGGGTGAAACCACAGAGCCTAGGACTTGCCGATCAGAAGGACGGCAGTTTGAATCCCCGCGACAAGGTGAGCTCACGTTGCTCGGTCCCTGCTCCTGCCAACCTAGCAGTTCAAAAGCATGCAGTGCAAGTAGATAAATAGGTACCGCTATGGCAGAAAGGTAAACTGTGTTTCCGTGTGCTGCTCTGGTTCGCCAGAAGAGGCTTAGTCATGCTGGCCACATGACCCGGAAGATGTATGCCAGCTCCCTTGGCCAATAAAGTGAGATGAGCGCCGCAACCCCAGAGTCGGCCACGACTGGACCTAATGGTCAGGGGTCCCTTTACCTTTACTATTGAAAGGCAATGGGATTCATCGGTCAACTACTTTGTAAAACTGGTTTCCGTGGGACCAAGACAACAAGATGCATCATTGAACTCTGATAATAATCCCCTTGCTTGTCTGGATGGAGGGTTGATAGGGGACTGTGTGTGTTTAGAAGCTAGTCTATTGTACAAATGCATGATTTACATTTTTTGCTCCAACCACTTTTGCATCTGGCCCTCAGAAGGTTGCCTGGAACGGATTGTGGCCCTTGGGCATAAAACGGTTCTCCACCTGTGCTATGGAATTTCAGGTGTAGGAAAGGAGGTACAAATTAGGAAGCTCCAATCCCAGCCACATGCATCTCTGTAGGATGCACAGTTGCTCTCTTGGGATCTTGCCTAGTACCAAAATTCTGACATTCTGACTGCGGGTCAGCTTGCGGGGGGATTTTAAACTAGGGTTTCATATGGCACAGGCCCCACAAGAGGGGAACTCCTCCAGCACATCCGTGTTAGCCAAAAACCAAGTACTAGTTACCCATCGGGGTGTTGCTCCGAGGAGACGAGGGCAGTGTCACGTGCCTCCGCTTGTTCCTGGGCCTCAACACACGGATCAAAGCTTGCTTGCAGGAGAAGCTCACAGCCGGATCCTGGATAGCAAGCAAAGCAAAAGTCGGCCTGTGTCATTCCCCTGCCATAGTTCCATGCAGCCGTTGAAACAGCATGGCACCGATGATCTCTGGCTAGGATCTTCCCCAGACCGGCTTCCAAAATTCTTTTGACTGGAGATGAAACCTGCTGCTTGATGTCCCCCGGAAAGCACCACCACCACCATTAATAATCATAATTTGATTCATTATCCACCCTTCACCGTAAGGTCCCAGGACAGGTTGCCAGCGTTTAAAATACAACATTAAGAGCAGCTTGATATGCTCTAGCCTGTGAGCTACGTCTACAAAGGAGTTATGTGGATATGTCCTCTCGATAGATAGAAAGAGCAGTCGCTCAGCAGCAGAGCACCTGCCTTGAATGCAAAAGGTCACAGGTTCAATCACCAGCATCTTCAGGTAGGGCTGGGAGAGACTCCTGGGAGAGTTGCTGCCAGTCAGTGCGGGCAATACTAAGCTAGATGGGCCAATGGTCTGACTCAGTATAAGGCAGCTTCATTTGCACCTGTTTAATTCTACTCTTCATTTGCAACTACAAGGGCTACAATCTTGCTTCATTGTTAAGGAAAGGGAGAAAAACTCTCACATTCATCCAGGTAAGGAAGGGAGAGATACCCAGCCTGAAGCCACTGCCAGTCAGTGCAGAAAACACTAGGCTACATGGACGAAGGGCCTGACTCTGCATAAGGCCATTTCCTGCGTTCTTCTCTGGTGGTGGAGGTTCTCCTGATTCAGGTGAGAGGGGGAGAGACTGCTATGCGTCATCAGATGACACCATTCCCCAAATCCCCAGGCATGCAGATGATGAACAGCAGGCAGCGTATGAAAGGGCAGAAGAAGCCTTTCAAGCCCAGGGGTCTCCAGTCTCTCTGCAGAGTGATGGAGCCTCAGAAGAGCCAGAGTAAATGGATTTGGCTGCACGCAGGCATCTCTCCCTTCCTCCCGCCACCCTGCCCCCAACCCAAAGCGGCTCAGAGTTGTACCGGGCACAGCAACATCTGCATGTAGATTTTGGAGGCCGTGTTGATGCAGTCCAGCTCACAGGTGCAATAGCCATGGATTATGTCCACAAGAGCGTTGACGGTGGCTTCCACGTGGGTCAAGCCTAAGGCGGGGAAAGAAAGGAGGAGGGATTTTGTTTTTAGGAATTGATGTGTTGAGGTGTTTTGCATCTTTTACTTTTTTTGCCCACAGGAACAAGAGGGGAAAGGTGCTGCAGTCGCTGATCTGATGGCACAGACCAATTCCACCTGGTTAATAAAGCCCACAAAGGAAGTTATTAGCCTGCAGTTTTGTTCCACTAGTCTGTTGGGGGCTAGGAGAGGAGGGATGGAGCACTCAAGGCCTCCTTCAACAGCCCAGGGCATTTGTATGCTGGACCTGAAGCAAGAGTGAGGAAACTATGGCCCCCCAGGCTTCTCCATCTGGCCCTTGGGCTTCTTCCCAAGGCCATTCCCACTCACTGGCCCCATTCCGCACCCTCTGCAAGTGCTTTTGCCTGGCTTGAACTGTGATAATGCCTCTTTGCTTGCATGGATGGAGGACGTAAGTGTGTGTGTGTGTGTGTGTGTGTGTGTCTGTCTGTCTGTCTGTCTTGTCTGCACAGAAACCTCTGCCTTTGCCCAGCTGGAAGGCAGTCTATTAGGCAAAGGTAAAATTCACATTCATTGCTACACCTACTTTTTGCCTCTGGACATTTCCCACCCCTCTCCAGAAAGTCCTCCTCAAAAGGGGCTGCAGCGCTTGGGACAAAAACTGTTTCCCTTCCCCTGACTTCTCTTCTTTGTCTGCCCCTCTTGGCACCCCACGCCCCCGTGGCAGGCTAAATTGGTTGATTTGGTGTAAGGCAGCTTCCTGCATTTCTTTCTGAGTTCCTTGTTTGCTCACCCTGCAGGTGAGCTCAGGAACAAGCGACTCAAGAAAGTTTTAAAGATAGAAAGTGAGTACCTGGCAAGCAAGCAGGGGCCAAGAAGGCGTTCTTGGGCTTTGAGGCATGCAGCTTCCAGAAATGGTTGACCAGCTGAGTAATAAAAGTGCATCCTTCTCCTTCGGCGTTCTTCTGGGTCTCCTGAGCTTCTTCACCTCCTTCTGAATGTTGTTTTAAAAGAAAAAGAAAGAGAGTTAGTTAGCTAGCTAGTTAGTTAGCTGCAGGTTTGTTTGGTTTTAACTATGTCAAAAACAGACCACCCAAAGGATCCCATGGAGCAAGCCAGAAATATGTTATTCCTCTCTTAAGACTATCAGAATGCTAACTATCTGGAGTTAACTACTTTGGCTCTGACAAAAATTGCTTTTATTATCATTATCATTATCGTCATCAACAACATCATCAGCCCGTGTCTTTTTCCCAGTGCCAGGACTCAAAGCATAGTACAAAAACTAAAACACAGATAAAATGCAGAGAGCTAAAAAAAATGAATAGATAATAGTTTAGAAGTAATTTAACTATAATGCAATTAAAACAATGTAAAAAACAAACCTACTAAAATAAGTAAAAACAGCATAGCGCTATTTGAAAGGCCCTTCCCTTAAAACAGTCAGTTCTCAAAGGCCTGCTGGAATAACAGTCTTCACCAATTCGCTATGAATGCTGTAAGAATTACACTTGGAACGGCATTTCTGTACTCTTTGTAAAACAGCAACGTTCACTATGTTACCCAGAGCCCTTTATACAAGATCCTTGTGGAAAATATCTGTCCCAAGTTTAGCCACAGGAAATTTTTTGTTGCACCACATGATCTAGCGTGCTTTTCACTATTGGATGAGGAAAGCTATGCAACCTTGCATGTTTCTCTGCCACAAAATTAGGAGCCAAATCTGTGGTTCTGTTTTGAATGCAATGTTGCTTTGTGATGGTTTATAGCTGAACAAATACAATTCATTACTACCACGAGGTCAGAAATTTGAACGAGAAGCCAACGCATGAACAAAAATGGCAAAAGGAAGGGGAGCAGAAGGGAGCTTGATGCACCTGCTTCCAGCTGAGGCAGCTTTGACTCTGTGAAGTGGACCAAGTTATTGGGCCTCATGATGGCGATGGAGCGGGCAGTGATGACCAGCCTCTGGAACACTTCCGGGTCAAGGTCCTTCCCCTCTTTGCTTGAAGCCGTCAGATACTGGATGGCTTTGCTCAGCAGAGCCTGATCCTACAAAGAGAGAACAGTTTGCCCAATAAGAGTGCTTATTGCGACATATTGGAAAAATGATAAACTCCCTACCAGAGTGGAATGGTTACTCAAATTGACAGAATATGCAGAATTAGCCTCCCTTTCAGAAAGAATGGGAGATAAACCCAGACAGGAGTTCATTCTAGAATGGGATAACTTCAAAAACGATTTGAAAAGTAGCTGTAACTTAAACACGGTAGTTGCCTTTGAATGATTTCTGTAAATAATACATATGATGGAAAATGATATCAAAATAGAAAAAAGATTTTTTATAAACTAACAATGGTTAAGTAATATAAAGGAAACATGGAGAGGGTGGGAAGTCATAGGTTCGTGTAGAAAGCACATAGTTGAAACTGTATGTATCTCTTGTGATATAATTACCGGATTTATCAAAATGAAGATGACTATGTGTTGTATATATGTAGAAAATGAACAATAAAGCATTATTATTGTTATTGTTATTATTGTCATTATTTTTAAAAAACAAAACCGTTTGCCCTTCTTGGAAAGGTATCTCACAAACTTAAAGTATCTAAAAGACAGCATTCAAATGACTATTTGAGGCACACAGTCATTCAGTGTCACCAGTATATGCAAATGTATGGCTCACTTAAGACTATATTATTGAGAATAAAGGTCTATAAAGGAACACACAGGTGGAGAGTACTTCTATTTTTATAAATCTTTATTATTTGTAAAATGAATCTTTGTATGAGTTAATACTTTATTATCCCTTTGGAGCTGAGCTGTAACTTTGCACAGCCTTCCAGCCTGTGGTGCTTTACGGTTTAAATCTCTGATTCTTTGTTTTCTTCCTGTTATGCTTGCACTTTTGTTTCTTAATCAATTTTTAAATAGAAAGAGGACAGAGGACAGGAAGGCTCAGAAGCTAATACCAGACTGAGCAAGAGACCAAACATCCACCTTGTTCTGAGCAGTACACTTGAACTGCGGGGGGAGGTTAACCCGAGACAGTTCACAGGGAAGGCCAGAGACAAGAATCCACTGGAGGAGACTCCCCCCCCCCCCAGCTGTAGTTCTTCCTCCCCACAGCAGCAGGATCCATTCTGGAGCACTCTGTCCCCTTCATTCTGGTTATTATCAGTACTGTGTTATCAGCAGAAGGTTTCTGGGGGAATTCCTGGGAGTTCCTCACAAACTGCTTGAGGGTACCTCAGTGAGGCTGCTAAAGGTAAAGGTAAAGGGACCCCTGACCATTAGGTCCAGTCGTGGACGACTCTGGGGTTGCGGCGCTCATCTCGCTTTACTGGCCGAGGGAGCCGGCGTACAGCTTCCGGGTCATGTGGCCAGCATGACTAAGCCGCTTCTGGCGAACCAGAGCAGCGCACAGAAACGCCGTTTACCTTCCTGCTGGAGTGGTACCTATTTACCTACTTGCACTTTGACGTGCTTTTGAACTGCTAGGTTGGCAGGAGCAGGGACCGAGCAACGGGAGCTCACCCCATCACGGGGATTCGAACCGCTGACCTTCTGAACTGCAAATCCTAGTCTCTGTGGTTTAACCCACAGCGCCACCCGCGTCCCTTCAGTGAGGCTGCTAGTGGAAGCAAAATGGATAGGTCTGGGGTCTCAAGGACCTGGGCCTGTAATAAGCCCAAGCCTACTTCTCTCTTAAGGCCACATGTCCCTCAGAGTGTAAAAGAGAGTCAGCATGAGGGTGGGAGAGAAAGGGTGAAGGAAGCAAGGAATGTTTGAGGGTTGCTTGTTGTTGTTTTCCCTGCAAAGCTAGTTCATTGTGCTTTCTTATTAACCAGGTCGTGTTAACATTTCAAAAGCAGTTAAGCATTGTATATGGGAGAAGAACGCCATGTTGATCAGTTCAGACGGGAGTAATGCTGGTGAGGGTCTCTTCTCCAACACAATTGCCTTGTCTTGAACTCTGTTGCCCTAATCACAAAGTGAAGGCTTCGTTTTCCTCCACACCTGCCACCACTACTTGTGTGAATCTGCGGGGAGTTGTTCCAGGACAGGGACAGCCAATTGTGGTATTCCCCCCCCCCCCCCCAGATCATAGCTGTCCACTTTCCCCTTTTCTTGCAAGGAATCCTATTCGGAATAAGGGAATTTCCCTTAAAAAAAGGGAAAAGTTGACAGATGTCAATGGTTTGGGTGATGTAAGTTCAGCAGCATCAGGACAGCAGCAGGGCAGGGGCTACCTCTGTTTTGGAACATACAGTGGTACCTCAGGTTACATATGCTTTAGGTTACATACGCTTCAGGTTACACACTCCGCTAACCCAGAAATAGTGCTTCAGGTTAAGAACTTTGCTTCAGGATGAGAACAGAAATCGGGCTCCGGCGGCGCAGCAGCAGCAGGAGGCCCCATCAGATAAAGTGGTGCTTCAGGTTAAGAACAGTTTCAGGTTAAGTACAGACCTCCGGAACGAATTAAGTACTTAACCTGAGGTACCACTGTACAGACCCTTCCTTCTCCCCAGCTGCAGACAGTGAGGCCTCAAGGGAACAGCTCCTGAAAGCCACCCCAGACCCCTCGGCAGCATCTACAGGGAGGCGCAAGGGTTTATCTGAGACACAAGAAAGCCAAAAATAAATCCGTCGAGGATGGGAAACTCAGGGAAGCCACTGGCGTCTGGGACATGGAACCCCAAAGGTTTGTGTGGTGGGGGAACCAAGATGGCTCTGTTAGCTTTACCTTGTGGTTGTGGTAGGCCGAGCGGCTGGTGTGGAGGCTGGCCAGGAGGCTCTTGGTCTGCTGCTGGACGCTGGAGGGCGCTGGCGTCGACAGAAGCATGGTAGCCAACTCTTGAGCGGCAGCCTTGCTCTTCTCCTGTAAATGGGGCACAGAAACTGGGCTAGCGGTGCCTTTGATGTTGGGAGTTTCCCCCCAAAAGCATCATCAGGCAGAAAGGCAGGAAACAAGAGGAAACAGTCCCATAAAGTTGGCTGTAGACAAAAAACAACAACACGGCTCTTTGGAAGCTTACCGTATTTTTCGCTCTATAGGACGCACTTTTTCCCCTCCAAAAATTAGGGGGAAATGTGTTTGCGTCCTAGGGAGCGAATGCTGGCTCCTTGGCTTCAGCGATAGCAACGTGAAGCCTCCGAAGCGCGGAGGGAGCGCTCCCTCCGGCTTCAGCGAAAGGAACCTGAAGCCTTCGGAGCGCAGTGGGAACTTGCGCTGTGGTCCGAAGGCTTCAGGTTCCTTTCACTGAAGCCAGGAGAGCAAGACTCTCCTGGCTTCAGCAGAGAGGGAGAGCTGCGCAGTGCCCCTTCAGCCAAGTGGGAGGAGAAATGGAAGGGGCTCCGTTTCTCCGGCCACTTCGCTGAAGGGGTGCTGAGCAGAGAGGGAGAGAATTATTTTTTTCTTGTTCTCCCCCTCTAAAACAAGGTGCGTCCTATGGTCCGGTGCGTCCTATAGAGCGAAAAATACAGTACTTTGGGACCCTGGAAGGCCTGAATGTCAACAACCAAATAAAGCAGGGTCGGTGCCTCTGGCCCATGGGGCTCCAGTTTTCCTTAAGCTATATCCATTTGTCAATGGGGTGATGTAACCCCAGCGGTCGGGAACGAGGGAGAGTTAAATCCTGCTTGGTTCAGCTGTGCATGTTCTCCATGGGGAACCAGTGTGCATAACCAACCCCTAAAGAATTGAGTATTTTTAATGCCTTTTAATACTTTTAAAGGATTTTTCTGGGGGGGGAGCTATCCCCCCAGCAATGCCTATGCCCCTGGCCCATCTGCTGAGGGCGGGTGTTCAATCTTGCTTAGCTCAGGTATGTACACTGGTTCTTCATGGGATCTTTGCACAAAACACACCAGCTGATGGGCGGGGAGTTCAATCCTGCTTGGTCACTATCTTCCTCCAAAGGGCATAATGCTGTCAAGTGAGATGATAGGTGGGTGGTCCGGCCCGCCTGTCCCGGAACTGCAGAGTTGGCAGGGGGCGGGTCAAACGGCTGTCAAGGTTATCCTGTAGGGTATTAGATAAAGATCTGGCCCCCAGGGCCAGAAAGGCCCTCCACCTTTGCTATAAAGTCTCCCAAATGAGCCATGATGGAGACCAGACATTTGGAGTGCAGCAGTAAAGTCTGACCCAGCAAGCCCAGGTTTCCTACAAGCCCACCGTCCCCCACAAAAAACCCCCTCTGGTGCAGGAACAAATGTCTCCCTGCTGGCAGTGATCAGAGAAGTGAACACTGGCTTTCAAACCCAGCTCCAAAAAAACCCCTTTTCTCCCTCTTTTTTGGCTAGGCAGCTTTCCTGACAGATCTCCGCTTCCAGCGGCATCAAAGTCAAATCAGCAAATAAGAACACTTTTGGGGTGGGTGGGTGGAGGGGAGATCAGGGCTTAGAGGGTGGCTGATCCCCTTTGCTGTGCATCCGCCTCCCGCCCTCCCCGCCCCAAAGCTAAACCCGCAACGTTCCCAAAACCTCAAGAAAAGTTACTTGCCTTCTCGTTGACTGGTCCGACGGCAAAGCAGCTTTCCAGAGCTTCTAAAGAACTGACTACTAGCCTGGAGGGGGTAAAAAACGAAGGAGAAAGCTGGTTTCAGAGAAAAAAAAGGCAAGACTCCTTAAGATTTATTTATTTCTTTGCTTCATGGCAAGCAGCAGCTCTGGGTGGCTCAGAAAGAGAGAGGGAGGGAGAGAGGGAGCGCTAAGAGATGCCAAGTCCCTTGCCGGCGCCACCGAAAGAGAGAAAGGAATCGCAGCAAGATAAATGTAAAAAAATAAAATAAAAAATACTGCCACAGGCATCGTGCATATCTCATTCATTGTGCTGCAGACCAGAGAGTTAAACCTGGCTCCCGCTCAGAGAAAAAACTTAGGGCCGCTTCTGCAAATCCATGGGGAGGGTGGGGTGGGGGGAGAAAGAGAGGCTTTTCTCTCCCCAAAGAGGATAAGAACGTTTCTCCTTACACAGCCTGCAGCAGGGATAACTTGGATGGCATTGACAGGACTGATTCATCAGCACGCCTCCCCCCTCTTCTGCTCTGAGAAGCGCACACACGTGCGGTGCAGATCAAGGGGTGGCGTGACATGTACTTTTGCGGAGAAGGGGGGTTAGGAAAAGCCATATAAAGAGGCTGCTCAGAGGGGCTTTAGGGGGCGTTTGCTGTTCCCAAAGAGGTCACTCTCCCCCGTCAAAAAATGCAGAATATGATAACATATTTTTCAGCAAACCTGGACGGCAGACGGTGAGGAACAGCACTCAAAAAAGCCCAGATCTGGCACATCTCTGGCAAAAAAAAACCTTAAATCTCTCCAGGATGCAAGCAATCACCCACCTGGTTGCCTGTAGAGAGGAAACGTCACTTCCACAATTTATTTATTTTTTAACTCGGAAAAAAAGAGCATCCCATTGCATTATGGGAAGGGTGGTAGCTCAGTGGTAGAGCACCTGCTTTGCAAGGCATTTCCAGGTAGGGCTGGGAGAAAATTCTGCTTAAGATCCTGGAGAGCCATTGCTGCCAGTCAGTGCCAGGCAATACTGAGCTAGGTGGGCCAAGGGTCTGACTCAGTATAAGGTAGCTTCCCACGTTCAGGCTGGAAAGACAACTAAAGAATGCAGTTATGGGGGCAGTTCTGGCTGCCCCATCTCAAAAGAGAAAAAAAGGGGGATGTCATAGAACTGGAGGAAAGGGTGCAGAAGTGGGCAACTAAAATAATCAGGGGGTCCAGGAGCAACTCCACAACAAGGAAAAGCTAGCACCACTGGGTGCTTTTAGTTGTGGGGAAGAAAATGGTTGAGAATTCATCGAGAAGACAAGGAGGACCGGAAACACTTCCCAAGAAAAATTAAATCAAGCTTCCTGGAAGCTCATGCAGCTCTGACAAACCCGAGGTAGAAGTGATCTGGAGATGCGATCTGGAGATGCACACAACCCAAATGTGGCTTCTGAGATTCCAGCAGCCGTCACACACAAATATTCAACAAGTATTCCCCCCCCCCCCCGCTTTTTTGGCAACAACTTCATTTAAGAAAATAACAATAATCTTTAAGCCCTGGGCCCTAGAATTATAACACACAAAATTATAATACTTCCCTATTTTGTCTTCCTGTCAGAAGAATGGGTACATTTATTTATCGCATTTATATGCCATCTATTCCCTCCAAAGAGCATATGCAGTTTTCCCCACCCCTCATTTAATCCCCACAGCAACCCTGTGAAGTAGGTTAGGCTGAGAGGCAGCGACTGGCCCAAGGTCACCCAGTGAGTTTCATGAATGAGCGGAGATAACCAAATGCAAGAGACTGGATTGTAATCCAACTACCGTATTTTTTGCTCTATAAGACTCACTTTTTCCCTCCTAAAAAGTAAGGGGAAATGTGTGTGTGTCTTATGGAGCGAATGCAGGCTGCGCAGCTATCCCAGAAGCCAGAACAGCAAGAGGGATTGCTGCTTTCACTGCCCAGCGATCCCTCTTGCTGTTCTGGCTTCTGAGATTCAGATTTTTTTTTTCTTGTTTTCCTCTCCAAAAACAAAAAGTCTTGTGGTCTGGTGTGTCTTATAGAGCGAAAAATACAGTAAGTCCTATGCATAGCAGACCCACTGAAATCAGTCGGCAATGCCCATTAATTTTAGTGGGTCTATTCTGAGCAGGACTGACACGGAGTTTAACCCTTAATCCAACCAACGCTCTTTCAGTGTTCTTGTGGAACTGCCCACGCCGAGCCCCAGTACCGCTGCAGCAGACTTTTCAGGATTTGACAAGATGCTAGTCCACAAGGGAAGCGGCTTCCTTGGTGCAGCCCAAGTACTTGTAACGGATATGACTGCCTCTCCTTCCCCTTGCCAGCATTATCCTCCCCTTCTTCTCCCATCTCCATTGTGTCTGCTTTCAGACTGTAAGCTCCTTGGACCCACAGACCCACGCTGTTCTTCGTTGTGCTACGCACACCGATTGCACAATGGGGAAAACTCTTAAACAGTGATTACATTAGTGGCTCTATTTCATGTTGCCACATTGCTCCAGAGCTTGCAAACCCAACGGCCGCCCTGCCCACGAAGATGTATGCTTCTTTGGTCCATGCAGAAGCAGCACGAGATAAGCGAGGGGTGGAGGGAGGAGGGAGAGGGAAGATGAGACAGACCAGAAGTTCAGGCAAGGGAGCTGCTAGCTGAAGTGGCCAGAGATGGAGCTCAGTGGCAGAGTACCTGCTTTGCATGCAGAAGGTCCCAGGTCCAATCCCCAATGGTATAAGGGACCCCTGACCATTAGGTCCAGTCGTGACCGACTCTGGGCTTGTGGCGCTCATCTTGCTTTATTGGCCAAGGGAGCCGGCGTACAGCTTCCGGGTCATGTGGCCAGCATGACTAAGCCGCTTCTGGTGAACCAGAGCAGCGCATGAAAACGCCGTTTACCTTCCCGCCGGAGCGGTACCTATTTATCTACTTGCACTTTGACGTGCTTTCGAACTGCTAGGTTGGCAAGAGCAGGGACCGAGCAACAGGAGCTCACCCCGTTGCGGGGATTCGAACTGCCGACCTTCTGTTCGGCAAGTCCTAGGCTCTGTGGTTTAACCCACAGCGCCACCCGCATCCCGATCCCCAATGGTATATCTGGGTGCTATTATTGCTGTTGTTGTTAAGATTTATGATCCGCCCTTCACCTGAAAGTCTCAGGGCGGATACACACCCACCTGAAAATTAGAAATTAGAAAACCCAAAAACACACACGTCTCAAGTGTCAAAGGCAAGGGCAAATGGATGCGTCTCGGGATTCGCCGAAAGCTGTACAGGGAAGGCACCAGGCGCAGCTCAGTGGGGAGTGGTTCCCCCAGAGGAAGGTCCTCTCCTGGGTCACAAACACCAAGCTTCTTGAGGATCATAAACAGTGAAACAAAGGTGCCTGCCTACTATCAACAGGCAGGGAGTGCAAGAGAACAGGTCAGACTAAAAGACTGATTTCTTGCAAGTAAGTTATGTTCCATTTGCTGAGATTGGAGGCTGGGTTATGGAATGTTTGGAATGTTTGAACAGGTTTTATTGGAGATGTAATACTGATTTATTTTTTTTAAAATGTAGCTTTTATGGGCTTGCCCTGCCCATAATGCTAAACCATGGCTAGGAATAACCATGGTTGACAAGCTGAAGCTGAGGCATCGGGCAGATCTCTTGAACATCAGTTTGCAACGTCGCAGAAGAGTTAGAAAGCACCAGCAAGAGCAGCCAAACCTTGAGAGCACTTTGGTCCCCTGCCCCCTGCTCTTCATTCATGGCTCTGTAGCTTTGTGGAAGTTACAACTCCCTTACCAACAGTTAAGTAGGAGGTCTGGGGTTTGCTTGTAAGGCAAAGCTACGGTTAACATTCACTAAGGTTTGTAAAACAACTACAATCCCCGGTTAATGAGTGACCTTTAATCATAGTTAAGCCAGAATTAAACTGCTGGGCTGGGTTCACATGTAACACCAAGCCATGGATTAATGAACCATAGTTATCTTAACTACAGGCAGAACAAACCATAGTTTAAACTGAACAAACCATGGTTTTGTTCAGCAAACCATAGCTTAGTGTTATGTGTGCCTCAGGCCTCTGTTGCAAGGCTGGTTCAGACAGGCTTTATTCCTGGGCGGGGGGAGGGGAGCAACGTGTAATATTTTTAAAAATAATTAAATGCATTTAGCTGCCGACAAGGATTAGCAGATCTCTCCCAATCAGTAGTCAAAAGGAGCAGGGGGAGAGAGATTGAGGGGGAAAGCCGAGCGGGAGAAGATACAAGCAGCTCAGTTCAATTTTGCTTGGGTTTCTTGGTTGGCTGATCTGCCATGCAAGAGGTCCTAATGTAAAAAAAAGCAGCATGAAGGTCACTTTTTCAAGATTATCTATGCTTTATGCACACGCGCTTTTAAAAAAGAAAACACCAACCAACAGAAATCAAAGCAATGTGCTGTTATTGTCTTACACACACAAGTAATAAAGCAAAAAATCATTCGTGCACAGAGAGAGAGAGAAAACAAAAGATAGTATACTAACCGGTCCAGGGTGGTTAAGGACTCAGTTTCAGAACTTTGGGGGAAGCAAAGGAAAAGGAAAATATATATATGTATATACACGTATAAATAAAAAAAGATATGAAGCTCACAGAAAAATATCGAAGAAACACGTCCTAAGCAAACCATACCAAAAAAATTATAGGGGGAGGGAAGAGAAACAGGCAAATTAAATGAAAGTGTTTGAGGAGAGAGAGAAGTGGGGCTAAGGTCAGAAACAATTTCAAGCAACAGTTACTTTACTAGCTGTAAGGAATTAAGAGGAGGCCTGAGAAGAGAATGAGCAGGAAATGGCCAGTCTGAGAGGCACCCCCAAGCCTCCCCTCTGCATCCCCTACCCCCAGCCAAAGGTGATGCTCTGTGCTATAGAAGGCAAGGGCAAATTCTACAGCACCTCACACACTGCTCGTATTTCCAACGGGGTTTAACAGTTATGGGACATGCGTAAGCCGCAATTCTGCATATGTGCAGAAGGGCCTACAATAAGCGAAACAGATCACAGAACTCAGCTTCCTCAGAATCTCAAGATTTCATATTGCTGTTTTCCTTTAAGTGTCTAGTCCTCATATGTGTGGAAATGCACTTGAATGTCAGCAGGTAACGGCTGCTAAAATCTGAGAGGTAATGTTTGTGTTCGGGGGGGGGGGTTGGACTCTAAACACGATTTTTTAGTGGCTAAAGATTGCTTGCAGAACTAAAGTTGCACAAGAACAGAGGAAATATTGGCAGACTGACTAAAATTAAGTTATTTTGGCGGTTCACAGAACTGAGCTTTCCTCAGCGCAAGAATTTCACATTTTTAATTTAAGATACAACAACTGCGGGACATATACACAACCGTGTAGTAGCCATGTGTCAGCGATTGTGTGTCAGTGATTCCTGCTTGGCAGGGGGTTGGACTCGATGGCCCTTGTGGTCTCTTCCAACTCTATGATTCTATGATTGGGCAGCAGTCATTGAATGGGAGTTAGTCAATGGATGTCAGTGTCCGTCACTGAGTGTGTGTATCCATCCTACACTCTGAGCCACGAGTCCTTCACACGTTTCCCAAACCCAAAAGGTGGTTTGCTGCCTTGTTGCTCTCCAGGAACTACAAAGGGTATCCATTTGCTCCGCACCTACTTTCCCCTGTCCCCCACCGACTCCATCACACCGAGGTCCAGCTCCGTGCTTTCCTTCTACTGTTTCCTCCCTCCATTCTTCTCTGACCAATCATGGACTTAGGAGACTCAAGAGGCCCTTGAGGAGTTGGGCGGCAAAAGCCAACCCTGTTGTTTTTTTCTGCCCAACACCACCATGCTTGTTTTTAGCACACAATGCTAGCAGGCCACACAGGTTCTAGCAAAAATAAGAAACATGCACACATTGAGGCTGGTTTGGCCTCACAGATGATTTTTCTCCTCCCGAAATATGTATTTTTTGGCTCCAGATGGCCACCCCAACTCTGTCCTCTCCTGCCATGCCTGCCACTTCCATCTCCACCCTCCCAATCACAGAGAGAGAGAGAACAAGGGAGTTGAGTCTCAAAAGCAAGTGGTGCTGTCTAGTGGTTGGTGGACTTCAACTCCCATCAGTCTCAGCCAGCTAGCACAGGCCAACTGGCAGGGAGGATGATGGGAGCTGAAGTCCAACAATGCCTTGAGGACACCATGTTGCCAAACCCCTGTCCTAGAGCACTGCTGCCCTCTAGGGACAACAGTTTTAATTCCTCGTTCTTTCTTTTCATCCCCATCCTCTCCCTCAAAGCTGCATGGCAGAGTCTCCCTAGAAAGAGACTGACTGAAAAATGAGGAAAGGGAGGAAGAGATGGAGAGACGTTTCTGCGGTGATGTGCAGAACTTGCCTGGTGAATGTTGGGCACCACAACCCCTCCGTTGCCAGGGCAGAGGAGCAGGAGAGGATCTTTACATGGTGCACTGTAAGGGATGAACTGACACTGGGGTGGGGGCTCTTGTAAAGTTCCCTGCCACCACTCATCCAGTACACGTGCAAACACACAACAATACAGCCATTGCAGCAGGGAGGGGAACCTCCAGCCTATGTCCCAATCTGGGCCCGCCAGGAGTTCAGATTTGGCCTGTAGGACCAAAAAACCCACACCCACCTGTCAGTCACCAGATGTCACCAACTGACAAGCAGAGCGAAGGGCAGGTTTCAGCTCTGCATGGTTCCCTGCAGTGAAGTGGCATACACAATCGATTCCTGCAGAAAGCAGGATCTAATCCCCATCAGCTGTTGAGTGCTGGGGAGGGGGGCTAAATCTTGCTCAGTTGGTCCACTCACGCCACAACCTCGCAAGGAACTCCTAGATGCAGTTCAGCCTTACAGAAAGGAAGATTTAAGCACACATACACCCATCAGCTGATGAGCAAAGGGTTCTTCCCCCAATACAGTGGGTGGGTTCAATCTCCCGACATCATTAGGACATCAGAGGATTGATTATATGAGTAATCACACCCATTTGCCAAACGCTGGCCTGGAGGGTGGGGAAATGAGGATCCAGCCTGCTCAGAGCAAAAGCACTGCCCTGACCCCCCACACACACCTTCTATTATAGAATCCAAAGGGGTTCTAGACCACAAAACTGCTCCTACGTTCCTGGAGTTATAAACGGTACCTGCAAGAAGACAGGATGGGTGGTAAGTTGAAAAAGGAACACACGTTTCTGAAGATTTACCTCTCGAGAACAGTGCCGCTAGCAGCTGCCGGAGTAGCCGATTCTGTGTCTCCAGTTCCGTTGCTCTGATTCAGGTTGGGGGGGCAGACGTTGCTGACTGAGGCTGACGGGAAATCCTCTGGGGGCTCATCCGGCCAGCCAAACTGCTCCTTCGTCTTGCCATAGATTTTGATGGCGTCTAGCATGGTGACGCCGGCGGGATCCACAGACGCCCCGACTGCAAGAGAGGAAAAGAGCCATGGCTTTTTTCCGTACCTCTCAAGCAAGGCAGGGAGAGCCAGCAAGGTGTGGCAGTTAGCGTGTCAGACTATGAGCTGAGAGGTCAGGGCTCAAATCCCACCCCCACCCCCACCCCCTCAGCCATGAATCTTGCTGGGGTAATCTTGGGCAAATCACTGCCTCTCAGCCTAGCCAACCTCACAGGGTGGTTGTGAAGATTAAATGAGGAGGGAGGGAGAACCATGTATGCCACCTTGAGCCCCTTGGGAGATGAGGTATAAATGCAATAAACTAAAGTATGGCAAATAGCCCAAGGGGGGGGGGGGCAGGGTAGAGCGGATTGACAAATAAAATAAAATTGGAGCAAGGCTTGTAGAATAAAGACTCTTTGGCAACTGTTTGGTATAGCTTTCTTATAGACAGGGCTAAAAATGAAAACAGGCAACTCCCCTCTCACTGTAAAAACTTTATTTTAACGCAAAACTGTATATCAAAAGGTGCAAAAGGACAAGATTACTGCAATGTACTCTATGTGGGGCTTCCCTCATGCTTGATCCAGAAGCTGCAGTCAGTGCAGAATGCTGCAGCATGAAACATGAAAGTTTGTTTGGGACAGTGTAGCAGATAAACTATCGCTATATACGGGGGAAGGGGCTGACCATTTTGCGAACGTCCAATTGACATGCAACCGCTGACACATGGTTTGTTTTGGACCCGCAAGAGGGAGGAATGGGGGTATAATGGGGGGGGGGGCGGTTTATGGGTACCATAACCTGGAACACAACCCCTGCACAGACAGGGAGTTGCTGGTAATTAAGATGCAGAGCAAAAGAAAATATTAAGAAAGGATTCGGGGGGGGGGGGGGGAATACCCAAGGTGTCCATGAAGACATGTGAAGGGATTTGCTCACACTAATGAATGAGTTTATGGCCTTGTTCTTCCTCTGTTCCTGGAATGTTATTGTTTGCTGTGCCTGATGAAGTTGTTGCTTATAAAAAGCCGACCTGCCCTTTAGGCCTTTGGAATTCATTCCCCAACACCTGCTGTTTTAGCCAAATAAAGCTGTCTTAAACATAACAACAGGTGTGACTAATGGAATGAAAATCCGCAACAAGACCTTTTATTATGTTATCGGGATGCTGTTTGGGATGTATTGCCTAAACTCCCCTCTTCAGGATTAGGGTGCAATATTTTATTTTACATGTGTATGATGTTATATGTTGTAAGATGGTAACACGTGTGTGTGTGTGTGTGTGTGTGTGTGTGTATTAAATGCAATAAATAAACACAGCGGGCCCGCAACTCATGCATAATCTTCTTGCGTGATCACAACCTTAGGCACATGGCCGAAA
Source organism: Podarcis pityusensis (assembly GCF_964106645.2). Classification (NCBI taxonomy): domain Eukaryota; kingdom Metazoa; phylum Chordata; class Lepidosauria; order Squamata; family Lacertidae; genus Podarcis; species Podarcis pityusensis. The sequence goes on from NC_138033.1 coordinate 78,486,280, forward strand.
AATAAATTAATTAATGGGCAGCAGGGGAAACCCACCACAGAAAAAGCTTTTTAAACCCTCCGCCTTGCTTATGAGGCTTTGGGGAGGAGGTGGGACACTCCCAGAGGCCAGTAAGCAAGGTAGAGGGAAGGCCCCCTCTGGACAGGTAGGGGTGATTGTGTACCGGGGGGGGGGGTGTTCTAGGGGTTCCATGGTTTTGGCTTTGAGTGTGGACCTCTGGAACCAAACCCTTGCATAAGTGGCGGGTCCACTGCAAAGCAGAAGCACAACGATCTCTCACTTGGTGGTGTCCGCCAGAGAAACTGGAAACAGACAAATTACCAAAAGTCAACAGTTTAAAACGTGGACGGGGGGAACCTCGGGAATCTTACCGAAGATGGTCAGCTTCTTGTCTGCCTGCAGGGCCTCCTCTCGGGTGAAAGGGAAGTCGAACCACCGTGGCCGGCTGAGGTTCAACTGCATGGTGCGGCCAAAGATCTCCAGGTAGGAGGGGGCTCGCTCGATGGCCTGAGTCCCGATCTGGACCCTCATGCCGGTCATCACCATGGTGCTGTTGTTGTTGGTCACTTCGATGGTGAAGCCGCCAGGCTGCGGGAGAGGGGAAGGCACCATGCATGAAGGCGGAGGGGGAATAGAGAGTGCGAAAGGCCTAGATTACCGCAGTGTAATCTACGTGGTGCTTCCCTCATGCTTGATCCAGAAGCTGCAGTCAGTGCAGAATGCTGCAGCGTGACCACCAACAGGAGTGAAACCTTGTCAGCATAGAACAGGGGTCTGCAAACTTTTTCAGCAGGGGGCCGGTCCACTGCCCCTCAGACCTTGTGGGGGGCCGGGCTATATTTTGAAGGGGGGGGGAATGAACGAATTCCTATGCCCCACAAATAACACAGAGATGCATTTTAAGGACACATTCTGCTCACGTAAAAAGACGCTGATTCTCAGACCGTCCGCAGGCCGGATTTAGAAGGTGACTGGGCCGGATCCGGCCCCCGGGCCTTAGTTTGCCTACCCATGGCATAAGCGGATCTCAACCTGTTGGTCCTCAGATGTTGTTGGACTACAACTCCCATCATCCCTGAGCTCTGGCCTTGCTAGCTAGGGGTGATGGGAGTTGTAGTTTAACAACATCTGGGGACCCACAGGTTGAGAAAAGGCTGGCATAGAACATCTCGTGCTCAGAGGTCTGCACTGGTTGCTGATTTGCTGCCAGGCCAAGCCCTTAACAACTTGGGACCAGTTTACCTACGAGATTGCATTACTCCACATGTGCCCACTCGAACGCTTCGATCGGCAGCACTGGCACTGCTCCATGTGTCACATAACAACTGTCCCAAGTTCGTAAGAACTCAATTTTTGAGTGTGGTAGCACCTACAATTGAAATCTCTGCCTATTGACACCTGGCAGGCACAATTGCTGTACTCTTCCCGGCATCTCCCAAAAACATTTTTATTTGCAAAGTCGATGGAAGTTTTTTAATCTGCTTTTGGTATTTTATCGTTTTGAATGCCTTAAATTATTGTGCTTTCTATTTCTTATTGCTAAAGCATTTTGAGATTTGTTTATTTTCAAACAAGGGGTGTATAAAATTATATGGAATAAGTAAATAAATGGGCCAGAGATGACCGCCAGCACCACCCCGAGCACCTTGGACTAGTGATCTTCCCTGTCTGCCCAGAAGCTCCTCCTCCTTTCAGAAGGCCGGTCCTTGCAAGGATGCCTTACCTTGGTGTTGGCCACATACATGCCGGTGGAGTTGAGCCGATGCTTGATCTGCTGGGCGTTGTAGACCTGCAGGAGGTCATTGCCACCAAACTCCACGTCCGTCAGCTGCTGGTTGTGCTCAAAGAAGTCGATGGGGAAATTCACCTGGGTGGAGGTGCGGGTTGCTGGAGGAAGAAGTGGGGGGGGGGGGAGAGATAAAAAACACCGAAAGTTAAAGTCAAGAACTCTTCATTTATAAAGTAATTTCTAAACTCACAATAAGCATCCACCAGCTCCACAAAACTGCATCACAGAATCAAGCTTAAAACACTAAATCATATAAAATCAAAAAGAGCAGAGTTCAAACTTTCGGGTGCCTGTTGTGAGACTCTGCAAGTTTACAGGGGTTTGAGTTGTGGAGTGAATCACTAGACTGACTGTGTATAATCTGACACTGCTGCTTAGTATGCATCCTTTATGTTTATTATGTATTACTGTTTATTGCTTGTTATTATGAGTAGTATTTATATATTATATATATATTATATATTATTATATATTATGGTATTATGTGTGTGTGTTTGTGTATAGCTTGTTATGTTCTATACTGTACTTAAACCGTCTTATGGTTTATTGACAAAATGCAGTATATACATTTAAAAATATATCCTGGGCCCGCAACTTTCACTCACTTTACATACATGATCGAAACACGACATGGGGGGGGGGGGGGAGCAGGGAAAGGAGATAAATGAAGAGCAAGGAAAACCAGTCATTCCCCACTCTCCATTTATTTTCATCTCACCCACACACCCAGTGGGTTTTCTCTGCGAAGATCATGAGAAGGGCCCGCCTGCAACCTACCCAGAATCCAGTTTAGGTGGTACCCGAATTTTGCACCATTTTGGGCGCAGACCCTTGGAACCGAACCCTCGCGTAAGTAGCAGGCCAACTGTATACAGAGAGGATGGCCAGACAGATATTAAAAACCATCAGAAGAAACATTTTTGCTGCCCATCTAATAAAATAAAATCAAGCAAGCAAGCAGGATGCATATTTCGAACAAAAGAGAAATGTTCCGGAAGGCCTGCAAACACCATCCTGGTAGTCAAGAAAACCCCGAAAATAATTGGTAGTTGAGCTCACATATGTTTATTTTTTTCCTTGCTTTGGTATACCCTAATTGGCTTGCTTTGATGCTGTGTTTATTTGTAGGCACTGGGATGCTGGGCTCTAGACCCAGAGTGGGAAGAAGCTTCTATGCCATCTATGATCTCACCAACCAGGTGTGATGGGAGGTTCTGGGAAAACTGACGTATGCTGCTTTGTGCATAAAGGCTGGACGAGTGTTTGCTTGGTCGCAGACAAGTCATGGCAACCTCTCACTGCTGCGGTGTCTGTTCCATGCCTGTAACAGCAAGGCCTGGCAGGCTGACTTACGCAAGTTTACTCTTTATTACAATAAAGCACTAGAACTGATCCCTCTAGCGCTCTTGACATCCTTATTTGGTATACCTGCACCAAACCACTCCCACAAACCACCTTTGGGTCAGTGGACCAGGGTGAGATGAGGAACATCTGTGTCCCTCCAGATGTCAATGGACTTCCCAACCCCCATCATACTTAACCACCAGCTATAGCTGACTGTGTTGGGAGTAAAGCAACAATGCTTGCAACAAGTCGCTTGAATCTACATGATGCTCTTTCCTCTCTCGGCCTGCCTGAGATACCTTCCTCAGAGCACCAGCAAAAGTCCATGTTGTGCAGTGTCAGAACAGGAGACCAGACTTCAAACTACCTGAAGCCCACAGGATAGCCTTGGGAGAGTCCTTGCCTCTTAGCTGAACCTACCTCACAGGGCTGTTGTGAGGACAAAAGGGGGGGGGGCAAAATTATGTACACCACCTCGAGCTCCTTGGAGGAAAGGTAAAGGTAAAGGGACCCCTGACCATTAGGTCCAGTCGTGACCGACTCTGGGGTTGCGGCGCTCATCTCGCTTTATTGGCTGAGGGAGCCGGCGTACAGCTTCTGGGTCATGTGGCCAGCATGACTAAGCCGCTTCTGGCGAACCAGAGCAGTGCACGGAAACGCCGTTTACCTTCCCGCTGAAGCGGTATCTATTTGTCTACTTGCACTTTGACGTGCTTTCGAACTGCTAGGTTGGCAGGAGCAGGGACCGAGCAACGGGAGCTCACCCCATCGCGGGGATTCGAACCGCCGACCTTCTGATCGGCAAGTCCTAGGCTGTGTGGTTTAACCCACAGCGCCACCTGTGTCCTTGGAGGAAGAGCAGGACATAAATCCAATAAATAAATAAATGACCTCAGGGAACCTTCCAACTGTACACGTCTATGATTCTACAGCCTTTATTGCAAGCTCAAAACTTTGGGCCTCATCTCAAACTCCAGTCAAACTCAACTACACACGTAACAGCATTTCCCCAACATTCATCCCTAATCTCTCCCTCCTCTTCATCTTCTACACTAAATTTAATTTTAGACTGCAGGCCCCTTTAAAGGTAGGGGGAAGTCTCTATTTCATTTGCTTCTATTTCTTTGAGTATTCTCAAGCCACATTTTCATATAAAATATTGCAATGCGGTATTACCACCTAGAAACACAAGACTGCTAGACAAACAATGAGACCCAGAAACACATCCATAAAGGCTGTTTGTGCAAAGAATCTCGGGTTCAAAACGGTCCGTCTGAATAATACAGTTTCCTGAAGAATATTAGGCCTATGAAATCCATGGGTATCAATGGCAGTGAAAACAAAAACAACAACCCCATAATCATAGTAAGGAACAATAGTGATTATAACAGAAGTAGTAGTAATGATTAATAAAAATCAGATTATTCGGATAAGTAAGCCAAACAACACAATGCAGAGAGTGTATGCACCACTTCACAGTCCCTAGCCAATCTGACCTTGCAGCGACTTACTGATGGCCGCCGCTTTGCGCTTGCGGACGGGCTTCATGATGCTGATGACGCTACTGGGCTGGAGGGAGGGTTGGAGCCAGTAGGACGTGTTCTCCACGTTGGCCATGTAGATCCGCAGGCTGCCATCCTCGCACAGGAGGATCATGGTGGTCCGCTGCTGCTCGTTGCAGGCCGTGTGCCGGATGGCCACCATGTCTTGGATCTGGAAGGCCAAAGATACACGAAAGGTAGGCAGCTCCTTACATTTCCAACGGTGAGCATAAACCAGTATAGCAATGTGCAGAAAAGCAAGGCAGCATTGCGACAGAAGGTAACTAGGGGCAGTAAAGGCAAGTGATGGTCAGAACTGTGACACGAGGTAGCTAGAGACAGTAAAGGTAATTGACAGTCTAGTTCAGGGATGTGGAATCTCTGGGATGGGGAATCTGTGTGGCTTTCCAGATGTCATTGGGACTCCAACCCCCATCAGTCCCAGGCATCATGGTCAGTAGTCAGGGATGAAAGGGAGTCATAGCCCAGCAACTTCTGGGGGGCAGCACATTGACTGCACCTTCACTAGGGCCATTGAACACACTGAGATGCCTTTGGAAAAGGGGCTAGGGAAATGATCAGTCAAAGTGGCACCATTCCGCAGATCTTCATATGCATTTAAACTACTTAATGAAATATGGAACTCAGTAAGTTTAAAACAAACAAACAGACAGACATGGGGATGAGGAGGTAAGAAGACAGCTAGATCTGCTTCTCTGTCCACCACCCATTGCAAGAAATTGAGAGATATATACACTAACTGAACGTATAAATATTACAAAAACAGTGTCAAATACAATGTGACGGAGCCCATCTAGAAAATCATGATTCACAGAATCACCAGCAAGCTGGCAAATAAAATCCTATGCTAACACACAGCATTTGGAACACGGTGCTCCTCTGCAAGGACTCTGCAAGCTGATTTGATGTTACATTTTTATGTTATCAGGCTGTGCAATTTTCCATTCATTGTAATTCTACTCGGTTTACTGGGTGCTCTTGTTCTTTTCTTCCTCCCTGACTTGAGAGAACCCCCTCCCCTTTTGCTTCCCCTGTCACCTATGGAAACTGCCCAAAGGGAGGAGGAGTCTGAAGACAAAAAAGCAAACACACTGACCTTTGCTTTAGCCGGTAAGGTTTTAATTTCCTGGATCAGGAAAGTGTCTGGCTTCACCATCACCACCAGAGGGACGCCGGTCGTCTGCTGCACACAGCACACCAGGCCAGGGTGGTTCATCACCTCTGACCACTGGCAGAGTGCTGGGGAGGTCTTGCTGCCCCCGTTGGAGCTGGAAGGGTAGGTAAAGTCAGTCTAGCATCACAAGCAGAGGCAACCGTGGACTGGTGGCTCACTCCTCAGTATACAGTGGTACCTCTGGATGCGAATGGGATCCGTTCCGGAGCCCTGTTCACATCCTGAGTAGAATGTAACACGCGACTGTGCGTGCACGGGTAGCGTTTCGCCGCTTCCGCGCATGATGTCATTTTGAGCGTCTGCGCATGTGCGAGCAGCGAAGTAACACGCTCCATTCCTTCCGGGTCGCCGCGGAGCATAACCTGAAAACGCTCAACCTGAAGCATATTTAACCCGAGGTATGACTGTATCAGGGAATGTTCCCTGCCTGAAACTAGGGAGAGCCACTGCCAGTCAGTGTAGGCAATACTGAACTTGATGGTCTGCCTCAGTATAAGGCAGCTATGGTATGAGGGTCCTAGCTCAGCAGTAGAGCATCTGCCTTGCAAGCAGAAAGTCCCAGATTCAATATCTCACAGCATCTCCTGGTACAGCTGGGAATGTGCCGTGTCTGAAACTCTAGAGAGCTGCTGTCAATCAGTGTAGACAATGCAGAGGGCATTTTCCTATGTTCCTGTGTTCTAAAGGAAGAGTTATAGCTCGGTGGAAGAATGTCTGAAGTCTCAAGTTCAAAACCCCATGGACTCACTCCTCGGTATGTCTGGGAATGTTCCCCACCTGAAACTAAGGAGAGCAGCTGGCAGTCAGTGCAGACTGTACTGAGCTAGGGGGACCAGTGGTCTGGCTCAGTAGAAAGCAATTCCCTAGGCTCCACAGCCTACTGTATAGAAAGTTGTTCCCAACAGCCACCTCACAAAATGCCACAGGAGCAGGAGGTGGGGGAGCTGGCCTCACCTTTTGACGTTGATGGGGAAGAGGCGCATGACTTCCAGCGTGGCCCGGCTGACGGTGGCCGCAAAGGACTTGCCTTGGCAGTAGCTGAAGAACAGCATCTGCAGGACGTGGGAATAGTAGACAGAAACACCGCCTCCGGCCACCTGACCGTTGCTGTCCTGCAGGGAACAGGGAGAAAAGAGGCATGTCGGGACCTGAAAACCTCTGGATGCGACTTGGGACTCTGAAGGCTAAAAGAAGGCAAACTGGGAAATGCTCTCCCTGGCCCAAACGCTGCTTAGATGTGGCATTTGAGGAAGTTCATGCGATGCCGAGCCCTCCTGAGGCCAAATTGCTTGTGGGAGGAAAGGATGTCAAGGGTGATGCAGTGGCAAGACCAAGGGTCGCCAAGGGAGTACCCGCAAGCGCCAGCAGCACCCGCAAAAGTTCTCGGGTTGCATCCAATCCAATGGGACAGCTTTACATTCCTGAATTGCAGGGAGTCACACTAGATCAGCCTTTCTCAACCTGTGGGTCCCCAAATGTTGTTTAACTACAACCCCCATCACCCCTAGCTAGCAAGGCCAAAGCTCAGGGATGATTGGAGTTGTAGTTCAGCAACATCTGGGGACCCACAGGTTGAGAACCGCTGGATTAGATGATCCTCAGGGTTCCCTCCAACTCTACAATTCTCTGATTCTATGAATGTGAGTCCCACTCAAGAGGAGATCCACTGAAACGAAGAGGCATGAAAACTTAGGAGACTGCTGGATCAGGCCAGTGGCCCATCTAGCCCGGCATCCTGTTCTCACAGTGGTCACCCAGATGCCCCAACCCATAAGCAGGACCCAACCACAAAAGCACTTGCCCCTCCTGCAGTTTTTAGCGACTGGGTCAAGTAATTTAAATGGGTCTACTCTGTGTAGGACTGGGTTGGGGACAACGCAGGAAAATATCCTCTCAGGAATGCACAATAACCTGTTGATCTACCTGCTCTATTTCCATTTGTGCTTGCTATACTGAACATACCCTCTTAAACACACGGCCACATTTTGCTGGATGCCAGGAGACATGTTCCAGAAGGGGAAGAGACTGAAACAGGATCAGGGCATTGGGGGGGGGGTGAATGCTGTGAATTGCAGTCCTGTTAGCTTAACTGGAAAAACTGGTGGAAAGTATTGTTAAGGATAAAATAACCAAGTATGCAGAAGAACAAGCCTTGCTGAAGCAGAGCCCTGACTCACAAACCTATTAAGAGTTCTTTGAGAGTGTTAACAAGCTGTAGAGATGGTATACTTGGACCTTCAAAAAGAAGTGCCTCACCAAAGACTCCTGAGTAAGCTTAGCAGTCAAGGAATAAGAGGAGAGGTCTTCTTGTGGATCAGGAACTGGTTAAGTAGCAGGAAGCAAAAAATAGGAAGAAATGGACAGTTCTCCAAATGGGGAGATGTAGAAAGTGGCGCCCCGCAAGGACTGGTACTGGGACCTGTGCTTTTTAACTTGTTCATAGGGGTGAGCAGTGATGTCCCAGAAGGGGAAGAGCTAAACAGAGAGGGGGTCTTGTTTAAGGCTGTCATGTCGTATTTGTGAAACCTTCATCGATCCAGCAGTGCTGTGTTACCTTCAGGTCATCGTGTGAGATTTCTAGGACATTGGTGACATAGAAAGGGCCATGCTGGGCACTGCTGGCTTCCTCCATGAGCTGGGTGTAGATGTAGCCGGCAGACGACATGATGACCACAATGTTCTTGCCCTCTTCGTTGAACAGGAAAGTAATGTCCCTGATCTTGGAGCTGGGCAGCAGGAAGTAGAAAGTAGGGCTCAAGGCATCCACCGAGAGGTCATAAATCTGTTGGAACAGAAGGGACAGTTAGTAGTTTGGGGCCAACAAAAAGGGCTACAGTCAGAAGCTAGATGCATAATGATGGACTAAAAGCCAACTGCTGGGAATCTCAAATGGGGAGAGTGCTGCAATGCTCAGGTCTAACTTCTGGGTTTCCCTTGAGGCTCCCGCTGGGTCAAAATGCTGTGGCTAGACTGTCGATGGGGACAGACTACCACCAGGACATAACTCCATTGCTCCAAAGTCAGCAGTGTTTGCCCACATGTTATGGGGCCGGGTTTAAAAAAAAATTGCATTAATTTACAAGGCCCTTAGCAGCTTGGGTCCAGGATACCCAGCTGAGGAGCAGCACAACGGCAAACTTCTCTAGATCCGACCCTAAAAGGTCCCATCCTTTGCACCCAACCTGTTTCCCAACTTCACTGCACCTTCACAAAATCCGCGGTGACGATGGCGAGCTCCGTCTGCGAGCCTGGCAGCCACACAGCTTTGATGATGAAGTTGCCCGTGGCCAGCTGAGGGTGAAGGACCAGGTGGTCCGAGACAGATCCAGAGCTGCTGAAGGTGAGCACATGGCAGTCCTGTCAAGGGAGAGAGAAATTGAAATAAACCGATTAAATGCTGGAGAGAATGCATAAGTTGTTAATATACGGAAACTGGAAAATGATTGATGGATTGCATTCATATCCCACTTTCTCTCTAAGGAGCTCAAGGTGGCGCACATGGTTGTTCTTCTCCTCAATTAATTCCTACAACAACCCTGTGAGGTAGATTAGGCTGAGAAGTGAACTTCAGGGCCAAGTGGGGCTTTGAACCCAGGTCTCCCCCCGGTTCAAATCCCCCCAGGTTCTAACCACCACTACATGAGGCATCTCTTCCGAGCTGTCCTATGTTTACACTCTTTTACTATGTCAATGTAGCTTTTTTGTATTTATTTTTTTAACTGGAGAAAATATTTTATCCCACTGCTATTAATGGATCCAATGTAGTCATGCCAAGAGAGGCAGCGGTGCTGTGGCCCCAGAGGCTGCTGCCATGCTTTTTACCTTCAGCCCACACACAGCCAGGTAGTCCTCCTTGCAAGGGTTCCCCGTCAGGCTCAGCACAGTGAAGGGAACCGGGGCGGATGCCAGGCGAGTCAGGGTCAGTTTCCGTTTGCTGGAATCGGCTTGCTTCAGCAACGCCGAGAGTTGCAAGACCGTGATCTGCATTTAAGAGCAAAATACGATCATGAGATGTTGCAGAGTGTGTGTGAGGCACTTTGGCACTTGAATGGGAACTGAACAGCCCAGAGCTGCCAGCTTCATCTCTACGGTACCATTATGCTCGTGAAAGTTTCCCAGACTCCACTACAAGACTATGTAAATGCACAGAGCTTTGTAAGGCAACAATGAGAACAGTCAAAATATAGCTAAGCTAAACAGTTGTGTTAAAAGAGGAAAGTATGTTTTTGTGAGACGCTACTGATAAATGGGAGCCTGGTAACTCAATACAAAAAGAGACAACTGCGAATTTCAAGATAAGGAGCTGACTTTGTGCATTTACAGACCAGATAGTTCTTTATTTCTGTAGAAGGATGAACTGCTAAGTAATGATATATGGCACCAACAAGCTATTTTATTATGCATATATATATATATATATATAATCAAACATAAGATTATTAATACTCCAACGTATTTTGAACTTAATAGTTATTTATTTATTGCATTTATATCTCACCTTTTCTCCAGGAACTCAAAGTGCCATACCTGGTTCTCCACCTCCTCATTCAATTCCCACAACAACCATGCAAGGTAGTTTAGGTTAAGAGACCATTACTGGCCCAAGGTCACCCAGAAAGCCTCAGCTTACTGGGGATTTGAACCCTGATCTCCCAGGTCCTAGACCAGGGGTAGGCAACCTAAGGCCCGGGGGCTGGATGTGGCCCAATCGCCTTCTCAATCCGGCCTGCAGACAGTCCGGGAATCAGCGTGTTTTTACATGAGTAGAATGTGTCCTTTTATTTAAAATGCATCTCTGGGTTATTTGTGGGGCCTGCCTGGTGTTTTCACATGAGTAGCATGTGTCCTTTTATTTAAAGTGCATCTCTGGGTTATTTGTGGGGCCTGCCTGGTGTTTTCACATGAGTAGAATGTGTCCTTTTATTTAAAGTGCATCTCTGGGTTATTTGTGGGGCGTAGGAATTCGTTCATTTTTTCCTTCAAAATATAGTCCGGCCCACCACATGGTCTGAGGGACGGTGGACCAAAAAGGCTGCTGACCCCTGTCCTAGAACAGCACTCTTAACCACCACACCATATGCTGGCTCTCTGATGGAAGAAGCTTATGGAGCTGTATCAAAGACTAGTCCTCCTCACAGCAGACCTACTGAAGTTGATGGAGAGGACTAATTTTGTTTTCCTCATTTCAGCAGGTCTACTCTGGGTAGGACGAGCGTCATTCGTAGTGTAATATGTATACGTGGAAGATGAAATAAAACGCTTGATTTTTAAAATGCTGCCCCAAATGTAGATGCTTCCCTGCTCCGTCTAGACTCACCTTGCCCTTCTCGTGGCTGACGGCCAGATGCTGGCGGCGCCCATGAGGTGAGGAAAGCACGCACATGGCCACTCGCCGCAGTACATGGGCGCTGATCAGCTGCCGGATGGTCTGGCCCTGGTCCCCGCTGTAGTTCATGCGGACGTTCTCAAAGGCACCTTCTTGGGAGCCGAGAGTTGGCACCTGGGGAAGTGGGGAGAGCACAGAAGAGGCCAAGCCAGTGAGCGGTGCCACACCAGAGGAAGGAAGAGTCTCTGCTCATGCTTAATACTGGGCAGAAGTCATAACGATGAACTCTGCTTCCTCCTGGCTATGGCAGAAGTGCGTCTGGAGCCCTGCCAAGGCTGAAGTCAAAGCCTTAAGCAGCGAGGTGTAAAGTGGATAGCAAAAAGTTTTTTCTCCCTCTCTCAGAACACTAGAATTTGTGAACAGCCCATGAGGCTGAACGCTGGGAGATGAGGAACAGATAATAGGACTTATTCACGTGGCACAGAGATAAAACTGTGGAACCTCGCTGCCATAGGAAGCAGAGATAGCCACCAACCTGGGCGGGTCCGAAAGAGGACTGGACAAATTCATGGAGAAGAGGGGTACCGATGGCAACTAGCCATGATGACTATGCTCTGCCTCCACAGCAGGAGGCAGCAATGCTTTCAAATACCAGTTGCTGGAAACCTCAAGAGGGGAGAGTGCTCTTGTGATCAGCTCTTATGTTCTCATGTAAAGCATGAAAGGAAAGAGTGAATGCCACCTCCTGTGTTCAGATGTGTAGTGATCTGGGGCTGTCAGCAGAGTAGGGTGAAGATCAAAGACCTGCTACTATTTCTGCAGCAGGGCCCCTGCTGATTGGAGACAATTGGAGTGAAAGGAGGTGAGTTGGCCACTGGGGATGGGCTCCTGGGGTCCCTCGGGAGAAAGGAAGACTATTGAGGAGCCGCGGGCCTGTGTGCTTCATATGAAACCACAAGGTTCTTACCATCAGCTGATCTGTCATTTCCACCGTCTTGTCCAGGGTGTGGAGCTCGCTGAGGGCCTGCTGGGCTCGGCTGCTGCTGCCCATGGCTGAGGCCTGCTGGAAGTTGACCTGGATGGCTTCCATGAGGAAGTTCAGCATGTCCAGCACCAGAGGAGCAAAGGAGAAGTTGGCCTGCAGCAAGATTGGTGGGGGGTGGGGAAAGAAAGGAAACAGCCTTAGTGGCCTCCTTGCTTCTCAAGGGCTCTGGCAGCAAATCAAATAAACAATAGGGAAGGGATATGGTTCAATGGGGAACGCGAGTGGCACTGTGGGTTAAACCACAGAGCCTAGGATTGCCGATCAGAAGGTCGGTGGTTCGAATCCCCGTGATGGGGTGAGCTCCCGTTGCTTGGTCGCTGCTCCTGCCAACCTTGCAGTTCGAAAGCACATCAAAGTGCAAGTAGATAAATAGGTACCGCTCCGGCGGGAAGGTAAACGGCATTTCCGTGCGCTGCTCTGGTTCGCCAGAAGCAGCTTAGTCATGCTGACCACATGACCCGGAAGCTGTACGCCGGCTCCCTCGGCCAGTAAAGCAAGATGAGCGCCGCAACCCCAGAGTCGGCTATGACTGGACCTAATGGTCCGGGGTCCCTTTACCTTTATGGTTCAATGGTAAGAATATCTGCCTTGCATGTTGAAGGTCCCAGGTTAAATCTCTGACCCTAACCAGCAAAGACTCCTGGCTGAAACCTTGGAGAGCCACTGCCAGCGAGCTAGATGGACTAAGGGTCTGGCTCAGTATCAGACAGCTTTCGATTTAACTCAGAACTTCATTCTGAATCATGAGGACTAGAATCTTACTTTATTTAGCGGAAGCTCAGTGGCAGAGCACCCGCTTTGCATGCAGAAGGCCCACGGTTCAATCCAGGAAAGGCTGGGGAAACACTCCCTCCCTGAAAGCCCGGAGAGCTGCTGCCAGTCAGTGTAGACAATACTGAGCTGGTTGGACCAATTGCCCTAACTCGGCCTAAGGGAGTTTCCTATGTTCCTGATCTCAAGGGGCAGGTGCCCCCCAACTTCCCCATGGCGCCACCAGGCTCCTCCCTTGAAGAGAGAAGCCTTCAGCCTCCCAATCAAGTTTTTAACACTTGATTGGGAGCCGCCCAGAATGGCTGGGGAAACTCAGCCAGATGGGTGGGGTATAAATAATAAATTATTATTATTATTATATTATTCAGCTCAGCAGGGCCGTACCTGGGACTGCAGCTGTTCCCGGCAGCCCTCCACGTTCCGGCACAGGCTGCTCTTCTTGGGCTTCTCCTCGTCAGACCCTCCCCGCCCGTCGTTGATGGAGGTCTTGGATTTGTCCGTGGGGGAGGTGCTGGAGTGCCGGACGACGCTCTCAGGGACGCGGGTCTCGCTCTGGAAGGCAGACTCCTTCATGGTGGAGCTCATGCCGCTGCTGGGTGTCCTCTTCACCAAGGCCTGCAAAATCAGGAGCAGGATTTCCGTGTGGTCAGGCTCACACACGGCACGTGGCTTCACCCCTGCGGCGTGCCGCCTGGGCTGCCACCAACAACACCCCACAGATCGCAACATCCCCGATCACCAGAGAAGCATACCAGGCAGCTGCCGTCCTCCTTTGCCCCACAGTCGCAAAAGAAAGAGCCGTACTTGGCGTACGAGATCTCGTGGTCCTTGTGGCAAACCTTCGCACAAACGGTGCAGACCCCGACGCCGTCGACCATCTTGCAGGTGTGGCAGTGGTACCTGCAGAGCGAGGGTTTTTATTTCTTGAAAGCAGTCGGTTGTGTTTGCATGATGACTGGCTGCTGGATGACCAGCACAGCACTGGGCACTTCCCCCTACCCTGGGTCACCAGGACAGGGCTATCAGGCTGACAAATGCCACAAGACAACGGGTGACCACAGAGAAGCCCCCCAAGGGTGACTCACCAGTGTTGGTTCATGAATTCTTTCTGAGTGATGGTAAACGTACAAAGTTTGTTGCAGAGCGAGTCCTCATCCTACACACATACACACACCAGAGAGGAGAGGAAAGGGACTTTTAGCTGGAAAGCTACACAGTCTTTCTTCAGACCAGTGTCAAGACAATGGCTTTGTATTCACAACCAGCTGAAGAGGTATCAGATCTGTAGGTAATTCACTTGGCTGAATGCTCCTTTATTTTAAAAAAAGTGATGAAATCTCTGCATGTAGACTAGCAGAAACTCCAGGAGAAGGCTAAACCAGAGCCACCTTCTCCCAAATGCCCTACTTTTCTGCACTGCAAGGTTTTTGTAAAAATATATATGAAACAGCCTTCATTCATGGAAATCCTCATGCATGTGGTACTTGAAAATTGTACAGTATGGGCACAGTTTTACCATCACATCTGTTGCTTTGGAAAGATTAAGAGCCCTTCTAAATTTAAATTTAACCAATCCGAGTTAGCCTCACGCAAAGGCAAAAAAGGAAGCCTTAAATGTAAGGGGTCTTTTACAATTTAGTGTTTTGTCTTCATAAACCGTTTCATAGAACACAGTAGGCTCGCCACTTTGCTAGACTAGTTTGCCAAGTGAGTCTCAGGCCACCTACCGAGTCTTCAGCTTGGGAGTCCTCCTCCTCCACAGCCAGCTCCTCCACCCAGTCCGAGTCCACCTCAATGGCCCGCTCCTCCCCATCGACAGAGAGGTGGCTGGGGCCCTGCCCGCCGGTCTGGCTCAGGGCATTGGTGACATCAGCCAGGTAGGAGACGATATGGCAGGTGCATTCCAGGATAGTCACGTGCTGCAAGAGGTAAGAGGAGGAGGAGGAGGCATTCAGTCACACAGATAGAGGCCTTTTCTACTAAATCCTGCTGCAACGTGACAGTCAGGCTGCAGCATTGACTCTGCTGAGAGACTCAGGCCTGTGGGCCTCTCTGTTCTGCCCCCTGGGACTCTCCACCGAGCATGCCCTCCCCAAGTGCTTTTGCCTGGCTGGAATATGCCCCTTGTTCCAAGAAGAAGTCTTCTCTCCACCACCCCACGGTGGATGGGCCATAGCTCAGTGGTGGAGCACCTCTTTGCAAGAAGGTCCCGGGTTTAACCCACAAAGGCATCTCCACGTAGGCCTGGAAATGTCCCCTGCCTGAAACCCTGGAGAGCTGCTGCCGGTCAGTGCGGACCATACTGAACTAGGTGGACCAATAGTCTAACTCAGTATAAGGCAGCTCCCTGCCATGGGAAGTATTCAGATATACCTCCCAAGCTGATTCTACTAAATTGCACAAAGCAAAGGTGGGTTTCTCTGGACTGCATCCACTGGGGTGGAATCCCAGAGTAGACTGCCAGAGACAACAATGCTTCCCTCAAATGTTGGGCAAAAGTCACCGTGACAGACCGAGCACAAGATTCTCTATGCAGGGAAGGATCACCCTTGTGTTCAGGAAGGAGGCTCCATATTGCCCTGTCCTCCACCCCTTCTTCCCTGGCTCCCCCTTGGTGCTGCCTGATCTACAAGACCACAAGGGAATTAACTGCACATACCCCTTAAACAAAGATAGGCATTACCTTTCCATGCATGACGTTGGCATTCATTTTCTCAACAACGTTCTTCTGAGACAAGTATTTCTTGCTAGAACAGCGAGAGATAAAAAGAGTGGTTGGCGGGGAAGATGGCAGAAAATTGGCCTAGAATATTGGATCTCCAACCTAATCACAGGAATGACAAGTCCCAACGAAATATGGCAACATTTGGAATTTGTAATTTTAGCTCTGTACTCTTTCAGGTAGGATTTTGTCGTAACATCTAATTCAATGTATAGTCTCTTGAGAACATACTTTATTTTATGATGCAATGGCTGTGAACCCTGGTTGTTGTTTTGTTACCGCTGTCCCCCCCCCCCCATTTTCTTCTTACGTATTTCCTACCAGATCGTTATTCATAATGATAATTAAATCTTGAAAATCAAATAAAAGAAAGAAAGAAAAGAAAAGAAGGCATGCCCTGCCCCAGTGGCACAGTTCACCGTTCCAGGCTATGGACAGGCAAACGCCTTTGCATCTTTAATACAAACCATCCAACCACATTTAAGCCATTTCTGTTCAGGAGAGGGAGAGGCTGACACAGAATAATAATAATAATAATAATAATAAATTTTATTTATATCCCGCCCTCCCCAGCCGAAGCCGGGCTCAGGGCGGCTAACAACACTAAAATAGTGCAACATTATAAAAACATCAAAGAATTAATTAAAATCAAAATTGATGGCAACCATAAACTAAAGTATTGTAAAGATTGCCAAAGGAGGGAGTCAGGCTGCGCCCTGACCAAAGGCCTGGTGGAACAGCTCTGTCTTGCAGGCCCTGCGGAAAGATGTCAAGTCCTGGAGGGCCCTTGTCTCTTGTGACAGAGCGTTCCACCAGGTTGGAGCCGCAGCCGAAAAAGCCCTGGCTCTAGTTGAGGCCAGCCTAACCTCTCTGAGGCCTGGGACCTTCAAGATGTTTTTATTTGAAGACCGTAAGTTCCTCTGTGGGGCATACCAGGAGAGGCGGTCCCGTAGATACGAGGGTCCTAGGCCGTATAGGGCTTTGAAGGTTAAAACCAGCACCTTAAACCTGATCCTGTACTCCACCGGGAGCCAGTGCAGCTGGTATAGCACCGGATGAATGTGATCCCGCAGCGAAGACCCCGTAAGGAGTCTCGCTGCGGCATTCTGCACCCGCTGGAGTTTCTGGGTCAGTCTCAGGGGCAGCCCCACGTAGAGCGAGTTACAATAATCCAGTCTGGAGGTGACCGTCGAGTGGATCACAGTGGCTAGGTCAGGGCGAGAGAGGTAAGGAGCCAACTGCTTAGCTTGGCGGAGATGAAAAAATGCCGCCTTTGTTATAGCTGCAATCTGCGCCTCCATGGAGAGGGAGGTATCGAAGATTACACCCAAACTCTTAACGGACGGTGCTGGCACTAATTGCACCCCCGCAAGAGATGGGAGTTGCCCCCTCAATCCCATATCGTCCCGTCCCAGCCAGAGGACCTCTGTCTTCGAAGGATTTAACTTCAACCGGCTCCCACGTAACCATCCAGCCACAGCCTCCAAGCATCTGATCAGTGTGTCTGGGGCCGAGTCAGGATGGCCATCCATCAGCAGATAGAGTTGGGTGTCATCAGCATACTGATGGCAGCCCAGCCCAAAACTCCGGACAAGCTGGGCGAGGGGGCGCATAAAGATGTTAAAAAGCATCGGGGAGAGTATCGCACCCTGGGGCACTCCACACACCAAGGAGTGGCGGGATGACAGTTCCCCCCCAAGCGCCACCCTCTGTCCCCGACCAGAGAGAAACGAGCGCAGCCATTGAAGGACTGTGCCCTGGATCCCCACGTCGGCAAGGCGGTGGTCCAGGAGTTCGTGATCGACCATGTCGAAGGCTGCTGACAGGTCTAGAAGACAAGACACTTCCCACCACCCTTCTTACCATCTGCTCAGCCAATCGACGGCGGCGCTGTGAAGCTGGAGGTGCCCCGCCCCTTGACCGGCGCTGGCCAGGGTGGCCATGACTACCATCAGCTCGGGAAAGCCGGTTCCGTCACCATTTGCCAGCATCTCCGTGGCCATCGGGATCAGGGTGCTCAGGAGGACAGTGCAGGCGCCTTCCCCGACTTGGCTGGAAAGGCAAGACAGTAGCGGCCCATCACACCGAGATCAAGTCATTCCCATTTACAGTGGTACCTCGGGTTAAGTACTTAATTCGTTCCGGAGGTCCGTTCTTAACCTGAAACTGTTCTTAACGTGAAGCACCACTTTAGCTAATGGGGCCTCCTGCTGCCGCCGCGCCACCGGAGCACCATTTCTGTTCTCATCCTGAAGCAAAGTTCTTAACCTGAAGCACTATTTCTGGGTTAGCGGAGTCTGTAACCTGAAGCGTATGTAACACGAGGTACCACTGTACTTACTGTAGGGAAGCATCCTGACAGCTGATGCTTGTAACCACTTGAATCAAAACAGGGGTTTGGGAGGCTACGGGGGAGGGCAGCCGCTCAACAGCAGAGCGGCTGCTTTGAATGCGGACGGTCCCAGCTCCAATCGCCGGCTGCATCTCCAGGTAGAGCTGGGAATCTGCTCTGAAACCTGGGAGAGCCACTGCCAGTCACTGTATGAATCACTGGTTCCTGAACTGTTTTCAGGGCCCCAGCACCCCCTTGGTTCCATGTACTCATCCCCAGCGCCCCACGCCCTACAAAAAGCATCATTCAGAATAGTGGTTTGCATGACCTGCTATGGAAGGTAGTAACACAATGAAACTCAATTATCTGCACATTCATTCCAAATCCAATCAAAGGTATTCAGGTTAATCAATCCAGCAAACTGATGAACCTGATCCAGTGATACCAGCTTTTCAAAGTCTGCTAATTGCAAGAGCCTCTGATATGACGCTTACTAACTACTTCGTTGTCGGTAACTTCTTAATAATAAATAATAATTTTTTTTATTTATACCCCGCCCTTCCCGGTTCAGAAAACTGGGCTCAGGGTGGCTAACAATAAATTTAAAACACTTGTGATTGTAATTTTTGTTGTGATACAACAAAAAACAGCATAAAATACAATATAAAATTGTGAATAACAATAAATTCAAAAATCAAAAATCAATTTAGGGGAAAATCCATCCAATAAACATTAGATGATCAAAGCCTGAGGAAGTGGCACCAGTTTCCCAATGTCTGATTTCAAGTCCCTTAGCAGAAGTCTTGCATCACCAACTCCTCTGCCTCTTAGAGGCCTCCTAGGTAATTCCACCCCCATCCTCAGGGGACAGTATTGCCACTTTGGGAACCACTGGTGCAGAGAGTACTGAGCTAAATAGACCAATGGTCTGGTTCCATATAAAGCAGCTTCCCATGTGGCTAAAAAGGAGAAGCTCCCCACCTGGATGGGGCCAATCCACCTACCTGTTCTCTCGGACAATGTAGGTTGTCAGCAGCTGAAGCAGCTGCCTGTTCTCCTGCACCACCTCCAGCTGGTCAGATTCTTTTGGGGGTGAGGTGGTCATCCGGGTCAGCCAGGCCTGGAGGCGCACAGGCTCCACGCATGCCAGCTGGGCCAAGGAGCCGCACAGGCGCAGGAGGCTGGGGTTGGGGCTCTTCTCAGCTAGAAGAGGCAGAGAAAAAGAAGGTGGAACTGAGCAACCGGCAACCTCCACGGAAAGCCAAGAGGGGTCACAGTTCCGGGGCAGAGCACCTGCTCTGTATGGAGAAGATCCCAGGTTCAATCTGCGTCACCTTGGGAAAAGGCTGGGGAAAGACTCCCTGCCTGAAGGCCTGGACAGCTGCTGCCAGCCATTGCAGACAATAGTGAGACAAGTGGTCCAACAGTTTGACTCACTGTATCAGGCATCTTCCTCTGCTCCTAAGGCAGTTTCCCCAAGGGCTCACCAGCACTTATTTTACCGGGGGGGGGGGGGGAGAGAGAGAGAGAGAGAGAGAGAGAGAGAGAGAGAGAGAGAGAGAGACAACCATCTATTCCAGTGGAGCTGCCAGCTGTCGTTAGACTACAACTCCTATCATCCCTGGCAAGCAGGACCAGTGTTCAGCGATGGTGGAAGATGTAGTCCAGTAACAGCTGGAGACCCAATTTTGAGAAGCACTGCTCTAGCCAAATACTGCAGGCAACAAAGGAATATTTTGCAACAAAGGAAAGTGAGTTATCTGATGAGTTTGCAGAGGAAACTGGCGAGCTTCTTTTGCAGGTGTCATGTCCTGCTTAGCTACAAAGGACGTCAGGGGTTTTTAACGGCAGAATTTCTTTATCATGCAGGGATGGGGGCCCGGGGGCCCTCTGGAATGCTGGCCATGCTGGTTGGGGTTGATGGGAGCTGGAGTCCAGCTCCCATCAGGAGGGCTACCAAGGCTCCCCCCATCCCTGAGTCAGTTTCAAGAGATTTTTGCTAAGCAACAGTGTGTCTATAAAAGAGAGCTGTAGAAATTCGGAAGCAGCTGCCTTGTTCCTTGAATTTGGGCAGCCACAAAAGGGGAGAGGAAAAGAGAAGGATGTTATTCCACAAGGACGAATGGAGATAAGGGTTTTTCACATGATCTGACGCAATTGGGGCTGGTGGTAGATTCCCTCCATCCCTCCAACAGCCTCAGTTGTAGCTGAGGGAAGGGGAAGGTTTCAGATGGAACCGGGCCCATGCACCAGCAACCGTGCTAAAGCAAGCACCTCGCCAACATTCTGCACAACATAGCAAGCATTAAATGCAGCGAACAGTTTATTATTCCTGTACAAGTCAAAACTATAGACACAAAGCAGGACTGAGCAGGACCACTCACTCAGCTGGAAGAGCTTGGTGAAGAACTTCAGGACCCTGTTGCAGAACTTCGCCGAAAGGCTTTCGTTGGCTGTCGCCATCATGATCTGCACCAGTTCTCCACTGGTTCAAAAGGAACATTGGATAGAAGGCATTAGACAAGATGGCTCGTAGCCACACAACTTATGTTAAGTGTCACAAGCCTAAGAAGATGTTGGAATTTGCAGTCTGTCCTCCCCACGCTACATGCCATTAAGCCCCATTGATGGCAAAATGGAACCGCCATGTTTGGAAACAGCATAACTTAGAATAGCAGATATATGGGATTTAGGTCCTTGTATTAATTTACAAAGCCCTGACCAACTTTGGTCCAGAGTGCCTCAGGGACTGCCTGAGACCTTAAATTCCAGCTCAGTTGCTGAGACCACCTGCAGGGAGCATCCTTGGGTCATTCCCAGAGTTGGAGGGGCTCATTTGACAACAATGATACAGAGCCTTCAGTGCAGGTGCCTTTCATTTCATGCCTGCTGAAAACTTTTCTATTCTGTCAGGCCTATGCAGGTGATTAAGAATGAATCTTTCCATAACAGCTTATTTCTGATCTTAGGATTTATATATGGTTTTTCATGTAGTTTATGTAAACCACTCTGGCTTTCTCTTATGAAAAGCCGTCTGTAACTATTTTTATTAATAAGTAAGTAAAAAAGTAAATAAACAGGGGAAAAGGCTTTGGCCTCCGTTCCTCCACTTCTGCTTTTCTTAGAGGCATCTGTCTGGGCACCTTTCAAACTAGATGGACCTTTGCTTAGGCTCTTAGTGCATCTCCCAGCCTCCATAAACCTCCAGATGTTTTGGGACAACTCCCATCAGCCCCAGTGCATACAGGGAGATGTCATTCAAAATATCTGAAGGGCAGTTGGCAGAGGGTGACATAGCCAGGGGTGGTGACCCCTGTTGAACTACAACTCCCATCATCCTTGGTCACCTGGCCAAGCTGCACAGGAGTCAGGAGCTCGGCAGCACCTGAGCAGAAGGACATGTCAGAAATGCAGAGGTAACAGGGAGGAGGATGGCCATGCTCACCTCTCGGAAAAAAACTCTTCCATCGCTTTCCGGGCCTGGCTGCTTTCCAGTTGCTTTTCCAGATGCTGCAGACATTCTTCCAAGATGGATTCATCAAGGCCACTAAGGGAAGGGGAAATGGTTTTTCCAGAGATGGGAACTTTACCTAGGGGCAGGTTAAGTCTTACCAAGCACGGGACACATTTTTAACAGTAGGGAGGGCAGCATTGATTATCCACTTGTGTTAATGGGACGAACCCACTGCAGACATGGCAGATCAGCTTTAAAAAGTACTGTATTTTTCACTCGATAGGACGCACCTGACCATAAGACGAACGTAGTTTTAGAGGGGGAGAACAAGAAAAAAAATATCTCTCCCTCTCTGCGCAGCGCTCCTTCAGCGAAGTGGCAGGAGAAACGGAGCCCCTTCCATTTCTCCTCCAGCTTCGCTGAAGGGGCGCTGCGCAGCAAGCTTCATGTTGCTTTCGCAACTGGAGAGGCGCTGCACAGCTTTCCCTCTCTGCGCAGCGCCCCTTCAGCGCTCCGGAGCTCCCGCTGCGCTCCGGAGGCTTCGCATTGCTTTCGCTGAAGCCATAGAGCCTGCATTTGCTCCATAAGACGCACACACATTTCCCCTTAATTTTTGGAGGGGAAAAAGTGCGCCTTATAGAGCGAAAAATACAGTAATTAGGCCAACGGCCTATCTAGCCCAGCATCCTCTTCTCACAGTGGTCAATCAAATGCCTGTGGCAAACCCAGAAGTCCTTCTTCACACAGCACAGAATTAAACTATGGAAGTCACTCCCATGGGAGTGTGTGATAACCATGTTAGATTAAAGCTGCAGCAGGTTTTCTTTCAGGGGGTTGGACTGGATGACCAGTGGGTTCCCTTCCCAACTCTACAATTCTATGTTAGTTGCTTAGAAATGCTCAAAGCCTTTCGAGGCCTTCTTATCTCATGAGCTGCATTCCCTCAGAGGGAAGAGGGGCAATAGGGCCCCACCTTTTTAGTGAATCAGCAGAACAACAAGGAGCCTGCAGAAGAGACCCAGCTAAGACCAGTTCTGCGGTTCAGCTGTACAGAAACAGCTACACGTGTTACATTTGGACTTATCTGCACAAGGGATTTGCTCTGCTGAAACAGTATAAAAGCGCTTTGGAAAAGGATGCAAGCAACGGAGGACATTGCATTGCCTCCAGGGAAAGAACCGGGCATATATTTAAGCAACTGCCACCAACCTAGATGGCTTTAAAAGAGGACAAATCAAATTCACACAAGACCAAGGAGATGGCTTTTGATGGCTACTAGCCTGGTGGCTCTGCTCTGCTTCCACAGTCGGTGGCAGCAATGCTTCTGAGTAATAGTTGCTGGAAACCTCAGGAAGGGGTGTGCTCTTGTGCTCAAATCCTGCTTTTCGTCTTCCCACTGGCCCATCTGGTTGAGCACTGTGAGAACTGGATGCTGGACTAGATGGGGCACTGGCCTCATCCAGCAGACTCTTCTTATTGTTCAAGGCTGTGAAAGAATCCATACCTGTTGGGGTCAGAGTGATTGGCCAGGATGTTGTAACAGCCCATGATCAATTTCTCATAGACACGTGACAGGAACTCGTCCGATTCCGCTGGGCCCAGGATCCTCTCGAGGGAGTTGCTGCTGATCTCCGCTACGCTCTCCGTGCTGGTCTCCAGGAGAAGGGGAAGCAGTGTGCGGATGACCTGGGGCGGGTTCAGTTCATCTGACCAGCTGCAGGTGGAGGGAAAAGAGGGCACTCAAAAGGCTGATGAGGAAAGGGCCCATAGCTCAGTAAAGGAGCACCTGCTTTGCATGCAGAAGGTCCCCAGTTCAATCCCCAGTCGGATCTCTAGCTAGGGCTGGGAACACCACCTGTCTAAAACCTAGAGGAACTGCTCCTAGTCTGTGCAAACAATACTGACTAGATGGGACCAATGGTCTTACTTAGTACAAGGCAGTGTTCTGTGTTCCTTCGTCTAAGGCAGCCTTTCTCAACCTGTGGGTCGCCAGATGTTGTTGAACTACATCTCCCATCACCCCTAGCTAGCAAGGCCAGAGCTCAGGGATGATGGGAGTTGTAGTCCAACAACATCTGGCGACCCACAGGTTGAGAACCGCTGGTCTAAGGGAAGAGCCCTAGCTCATAGAAGAGGATCTGCAATGGTATCTCCAGGTAGGGCTAGGAAATGTCCTGTCTGGGGAGCTGCTGCCACTCAGATAGACAGACAGATGGCCCACCCCAAAGTGATGCCCATTGGTCTAGATGAAAGAGACCAATGTGTCTGTGAACCAAACACATTTCAGCTTACACAATGAGGTCACCAGTGAGCCTGACCAAGGAGAGGAGGGTGCGCTTCAAGGAGGCCGCAAGGGGAAGGCTCTGGCTGCAGAGGGTGCCGAGGTGGGCGGCTTGCACCGCGCTGATGTAGCTCTCCGCTGGGATCGTGTCGTTGGCAAAAGCGTTGCGCTAGAAGCAAGCAAAAGAGCATCCAATGCTAGTCCCTCCTCACAGTAGGCCCACTAAATTAATTAACATGCCTCTCTCAGGTCCATTCATTTCAGAGTGTCTAACTGAGTTAGCTCCAACTCATTTGCTTTTGTTTTTTAAATACATTTCCTATATTACCCTCTTCATTTAATGTTTATTCCAGGGCTATTTAGAGTGCACAATTAAGAGTGAGTAAAAAATGCAAGAAAACGTTTTTTAAAAATCAGCAAATAAATACAATACCACGGAAAACTTGACTCCCAGGGTGTATAAAATTTAAGGGGTTGTACCCAGCATTGGGCTATGCAGAGGAGATCCACTGAAACGAACGGTCCTAAGTCAGGCATGTCCATTCATTTCAATGGGTCTACTCCGAGTAGGACTTAGTTGGCTACAGCCCTAAACTAAACAGCCCAAGGGAGTGTTTCAAAATCCAGATTTGGGTGGGTGAAAATACAGGTGAGAAAGCTGCTTCTGTTATGGCCACCAGCTGCAGCTGTATGAAGAAGACACAAAAGGCTTCCACCGCAATGGCTACAATCTGCCTCCATGATTAGAGAAAGTGATGCTTCTGAATACCAGTTGCTGGAAACTGCAGGAGGGAGGGTGGGTCTTGTGTGTGGATTCTGCTGGCGGGGGGATTCCCCCATCGAGGCATCTGATTGGCCACTGTGAAACAGGATACGTACTTCACTAAATGGGTCACTGGCCTGATCCAGCAGGCTCATCTTATGGTTCTTATCACCCCATAAGGCAAGGTTTTGCTTTAAGGATAGCTGTCCCACAGCTGCTTTTGTGGGGCTGGTCAAGTTAAGTTTTAAGCACCTTTTCCCCCTTCACCTCCTAGAGAGAGAGACCTCATAGCTAGCTTTTTTTAAAAAAAAAAATTTGGTAGTGCTCTGCTGAGTTGTTGTTTTTTAATGTATTTTTTAAAAAAAGATTTTCTTGAACAGAGAGACCTCATAGCTAGCTTGAGAGATGTGCTTGTTAGGATATAGTTCCTTTCCACCTTAAAAGGGAACAGGCATGACTGTTGTGTGTCACATGCCTGTTTACTTCCAGCACAGTCTGCTGGGAACTTCTGTTTGTCTATTGGTTTTGCTTTACTGCTGTTTGCTTGGAAACGAAGGGAAGCAGACATGTTTTTCCTTTGTTCCTGAACTATGCTGAATAAATTGCTGTAAAAAATGCTCAAACATGTCTCTGTCCGCCACTTCCGTTGTGAGGATTTATTCACTCTGCCGATAAGAGTGTGCCGAGTCTCTAAACGTATCTGAGGCTCGGGAACTGGAGATCGCCCGGCTGCCGGAGCCAGCTGGAGGCCTGCCAAATGCCCCCGTCTCCCCCGCAGTATCCCAACAGTGTTAAGCAGAAGAGGAGATTAAACCAGCGGATGAGCCTGCCATCTAGTGGGCAGAGAGGAGAGCTCACCACTGTAAAGGTCCACTGAATGGGGACAAGGAGGAAGGAGAGGGAAATGTGAGAAGGTGAAGCAGCCAGTGTGAGCTGCTTCCTTTTCCTAACAACCAAGTTGTTATCGTCGGACTGGGACCTGAGAGACCAGGGTTCAAATCACCTCTCTGCCATGAAGCTCACTGGGTGACCTTGGGCCAGTCACCATCTCTCAGCGACCTACCTCACAGGGTTGTTGTGAGGGTGAAATGGGGAAGGGGAGACCTGTATACACCACTTGGAGCTCCTTAGAGGAAAAGGCAGTATATAAATATAAAGGTAAAGGGACCCCTGACCATTAGGTCCAGTCGTGGCCGACTCTGGGGTTGTGGCGCTCATCTCGCTTTATTGGCCGAGGGAGCCGGCGTACAGCTTCCGGGTCATGTGGCCAGCATGACTAAGCCGCTTCTGGAGAACCAGAGCAGTGCACGGAAACGCCGTTTACCTTCCCACCAGAGTGGTACCTATTTATCTACTTGCACTTTGATGTGCTTTCGAACTGCTAGGTTGGCAGGAGCAGGGACCGAGCAACAGGAGCTCATCCCATCGTGGGTAGCAAATGGGGGGGGGGGATACTTAGCCCTTTGCCACTGCAGCCAGAAAATAAATAATAATAATATTTATAAAACTGGACTTACCCATGAGCCAATGTTTGGGAATTCATTGGTGTGGATGTTGTTCCATGATTCGCACAAAGACTGCACAGCTGAAGGCAAGTTCTGGACAAGGGCTGGCCCTGCTCCACAGAAGACCGGCAAACAGAGACACGCTTTCAGGGCACAAACTCAAACTCCACCCAGGAACTTCATAGAGTTGGAGAGGCTCCAAGCTCAGCTGCCCGCTCACCCCCTCCCCCAACCAAATGGAGATGCTGGAGATTGAATCCAGGGCATTTTGAACGCATGTGCTCTACGTATGGAGGAGCAGTAACATCATCTGGGAATGCAATCACAGTGGTGCAGCCACACCAGGGAAGGAGGACAAAAAACAGCTTACCTAAAGTGTTGGATTTGCATCGGCTAGAGCCGATAGCCAGGACAGCTGCGTAGCCCTGTAGCTTCTCCTCTGTGGGCTTGTTCTCAGAAGCGCCTTCTTCCGAGAGGCTCTGCAGTAAGTAAGACCTGCACCAGGGACAGGGAAGGGGAGGTTGGGAGTTCCCAATTCAGACTTTTGGGGGTCTCTGAGAAAAGATATCTCCCTCTCTCAAAATACTAGAACTTCAGGCCACCTGGAGAAGCTGAAAGCTGGACGATTCAGAGCAGGCATAGTCAAACTGTGGAACTCCCTCCCACAAGAGGCAATGATGACCTCCAACTTGGATGGTTTTAAGACAGGATTGGATAAATTCATGGAGTTCAATCTTTTAACATTGTCTTTTATGTATTATGACTTTGCTGTTGACTATCGTCTAGTAATTATTTACTGTAATAACTGAGAGCGAATTTCTGTTTCGCTATTATTTGCTGATATTCCAAGAGTTAATTTTATAGTGCAATATCTTATTCTAAATTGATCACTGAACATGACTTTATTTGATATAAGTTGCTTATTTTAAAGTCATATTTTTATTATGACTTATTTGCACTGGATCAGAGTGGGATAGGATATGTGCTTTTTGTTGCGAATTGTGCTTTTGTCTACGGCTTGTAAACTGCCTCGCGTGTATCAATATAGAAAGGCGGTAAACAACTTAAAAGTGAAATGAAAAATGAAATGAAATGAAGGCTAAGGATATGCTCCATCTCTACTGTTGGAGGCAGGAACGCTACTGAATACAGTGGTGCCTCGCAAGACGAAATTAATCCGTTCCGCGAGTCTCTTCGTCTAGCGGTTTTTTTGTCTTGCGAAGCAACCCTATTAGCAGCTTAGCAGATTAGCGCTATTAGTGGTTTAGCGGCTATTAAAGGCTTAGCGGCTTAGCTGCTAAAAGGCTATTAGCGGCTTAGCAGCTTAGAAAAGGGGGGGGGGGGAGCAAAAAAAAATCTCAAGACTCGCAACGTCTTGCGAAGCAAGCCCATAGGGAAATTCGTCCTGCGAAGCAACTTAAAAACGGAAAACCCTTTCGTCTAGCGGGTTTTCCGTCTTGCGAGGCATTCGTCTTGCGGGGCACCACTGTACCAGCTGCTAGGAATCACAGGTGTTGAAGAGTGGGTTGCTGCATTCAGGACTTCCTTAAGGGCTTCCCTTAATGGGCATCTGGTTAGCTGTTGTGAGAACAGGCTGCTGGAGTAGATGGGCCCTTGGGCCGATTAGGCAGGGATCTTCTTATGTCCTAAGGCAGGGTTTCCCCAACTTGGGTCTCTATCTGTTTTTGAACTACAACCATCATCCCTAGCTAGCGGGACCAGGGATGATGGGAACTGTAGTCCAAAACCAGCTGGAGACCCAAGTTGGGGAAACCCTGTTCTAAGACAACCCTTCCAGGAATACAATGCAGCCCACTTACCTGGTGAAGGTGGCATAGGTGTCAATCAACTGCAAGGTAGCCGGGAGCAAGTTCTTCGTGATCTCAGACGACTTGTGGGGGTCGGTCTCAGCGGCCAGCTTGGAGAAGTGCTCGTCGAGGGAGACCTGGACCTTGGAAATGGCGGCGTCCAGGGTATAAATCGACTGCAAGCTGGGGATCTCGTGCAGCCTAAGGATGGTGGTGCAGTCGATCCCACAGAACGAGGAAATCTTTGGAAAGAATGGCAGCAGTTATTTTTACTGAGAACTTTTGGATCCCAAACCTTCCCTCCTAGCAGGCTTGGGGTGGCTTGCATGGAGCCAACTTGTTTTATTCTCAAAACAGAACCCTGCAATAGCATATTAGGTTAAGAGAGACTTGTCTGAAATCACCCAAATGAGTTTCACAGGCAAGATAGGATCGGGAATCTGGGTCCTCCACCCTACATTCTAACTTGGCCTTTGCTAACCAGGTGCCAACAGCTGTGCTGGGCAAGTCTGATTCAAAAAGATGTCTGAAACATCTGGATATTGCCAGGTTGCTCTAATATTATTGTTACCCTCCATGGAAGATTCAGGACAGACAAAAGGACTTGTTAACCCAGTGCGTAGTTAAACAATAGAACTCCCTCCCATAGGAGGCAGAGATGGCTGCCAAATTGGATGGCTTTAAAAAAAGAGGATTGGACCAATTAATGAGAGAGGCTATGGATATCAGTGGCTCCTAGTATGGTGGCAATGTTCTGCCTCCACAGCTGGATGCTGCTGGAAAACCACAGAGGGCAAAAGTGCTCTTGTGCTTGGGTCCTGTTTGCAAGTTTGCTACAGGCACATGGTTGGCCACTATGAGAAAAGGAAGCTGTGATACATGGGCCATTGCATTGATCCAGCAAGTTCAATATGCTCTTGTGCATCTAAGTCCTCTCACTACCCTCTGCACTGCATCAGAGCAGGTAAGAAAAACCCAGCTGCTGCCACTAGTTCTATGCACCTCAACACACACCTGTCTGGCAAAGTACTCCTCTGCTATTTCCACGTCGTATTTCACACAGCTGCACTTGACCGAGGTCAGCTCAACGAGAGAAGTGGCGTGTTCAGATTTCATGCCCTGCTTAACAAGGTGATCCTAAGCGAAAGGAGGAGAAAACAAAAAGAGACAAAACACCGTGGGAAAGAGAACTGCAACAGGCTGGCAACATCTCTTATGCTGAAAGGCAATTTCATGAAAAGTGCATGCCATAGTGAATCAAACGGGTAGCTTCCGGGGTCTCAGCAGCACATGAGAACAGAGAGTGGCTGTGTTTGATGACAACGCTTAAGCATTATTGTGTTATTATTGTTCCATCTCTGGAACAGTCTCCCACATGTAAGATTGGCTGGTGCCAACATTGTCAACTTTTCAGCACCAGAGAAATATATTTTTTGCCGTTCCATGTATGGGGGCAGTGGCTATTTTAGGTGTTCATCCTGTTGCTGGGGGAGGGAGGATATTCCTTTTTTGTAACTGAACAGCTGTTGTTTAACAGCAGCTTGAGGAAGCAACCAAAATCCAACAAGCTGTGGCTAATCTTAACTATAGTTTGCTAAAACAACAACAATTTATTTGTACCCCACTCATCTGAATGGGTTGCCCCAGCCACTCTGAGAGGATATAGGCTGGGAGCCTATTTCTAACCATGGTTTATTTAGCTGCCTTGTTTCAGCAAACCAGAATTATAGTTAATGACAGTTTTGACTTTGGAGATAACAGCTACACTGTATGTAATCCTAAAGTAGGACTTCTTACAGCTCACTTGCAGTAGGGAAGTACAAGTCTGCCTTGGTGTAACAGTAAACCATGGTTTAGCTGTATTTATTTATATGTGTCAATTCCAACAAACCAAAAAAGTCTCAAAGACTCACAATGAAAGGAAAATGCAATACGTGGAGAACACAAGCATTAAAACAATGCTACACAGTGGATCACTGGATGTGGACAAGCAGGGGAAATGGGGACGATTCCATCTAGACGACCTACAAAACCCAAAGTTCTCAGGCCAAGCGGAGCAGCTACCTTGATCCAGCTGACATAGGTGGGGATACGCAGACGGGAAGACCAGCGCAGGGTATGCAGGATGTCACACTCGCTCATCTCAGGGCTGTTCATCGCCAGCTGGTTCATGTAGTTCTTGGAGGGTGGCAAGATCCCCAGGATCCGCCAGAGGATCAAGAAGTAGTATTGAAGCGCACAGGCCTCCTGAGCAAAAGAGGAAGCAAGACAGAATTAGCTAGCTGCAGTTCTCTTACAGCTGTCCAACCCTCAGGGACTAAAACTGAAAGGGAAGCCAAAGGCAAGGAAGCCTAATTGATATAGCAAGCCCTGCAGAGGGATATAGGAAGCATCCTTCTATTGAGTCAGCCCATCGGTCCAGCCAAGCACATCCTTGCCTATACTGACTGCCAGCGGTTCTACAAAGTTTCACAGGCAGAGGTCTCTCCCAACCCTGCCTTCCAGAAATGCCAGGGATTGAACCAGAAACTTTCTGCAAGCAGAACACATGTGCAGCCACAGTACATGACCCTTCCCTCTCATACAAATGTCATGTCTTGGGCAAATGAGGGAACCCAGAACCTTCATCATCATGCCAGTTCAATGACCAGAGTCTCAAACACGCCCCTATCATCTACTTGAGACCATCTTTACTTATTCCACTGCCGCACTAGGTCCCACAGCTGAGCCACTTTGCTGCCGCCTGCCCCACCCACAAGCTGCACAGTGCAAAAGATGAACCACCAATGCCAATAGACTTAGTGGTCAGATCGGCAGCTGAGCTCCCTTTCAGATTCATCTAGTGAAACAAATTAAAGTTTATCTGGGGAGGGCAGCAGAAGAACAACCACATCAAAGTCTGGCTCAGGAGCCAGGGGTGCCCTTACCAGTGCGGTGACATTTTTGTTCTCCTTTCTTCGGAGGGTGTCGAACTGGGAGCCAGCAGCCAGCAGCGAGGTGAGGGCCGAGTACAGGTCATCGTATTTTGTGGCCTTCGCAAACAAGACCTCGCACACCTGAAAGAGAAGGAGAGGAGTCCAAACTGTTTCACTGTGGCTTTGCTCCACTCGCCACTCTGGTTCAGAGGATCTGCTAAAAGTACAACTTCGCCCACACAGGAAAAATGCCTTCCTTTAGGCCAGCGGTTCCCAAAGGAGGAAATGGGGAGAGCTGAGAGGCAAGGGGGAGGCAGTGAGGCACAGGAGGTGTAAAAAGACTTTGAAAAGCTGGTATTGATGGATCAAGTTATTTGTTGAATTAACTGGATTTTGAATAAATGTGCAATTAACTGTTAATTAACTGTAAATGTTTTGAATTTTATTGTGTTATTATCTTCCTTAGCGGATTGTGCAAACCACTGTTCTGAATAATGCTTTTTTATAGGGAAGAGGGTGTTGGGAATATTCCATTTCACCTTAAGGAGCAGACATGGAACTGTTGCGTGTCACATGTCTGTTTACATTCCAGCACAGATTGCTGGGAACATCCATTGTGTGTATAGCTTTTGCTTTTGACTCTGTCTCTCTGAGAAGACAAAGAGAGAGATGACTTGTTTCTTTGTCCTGATTTATGATTAATAAATCTGTAGTTGTAGTATGCTTCCACAAGCCTCACGCCTATTCTGGGTGCGCAGTTCGCTCTGCTGACATAGTGTGCTCTGGTTTTGAAGCCTGGGTCGCTGACTTATGTCAGAGCAGAGGCCAATGGGTCTTCGCAGCAGGACAGCTGTAAGAAGACAACCCAGCTGGGGCTAGCCAGCCAGCCTTGCGAACCTCTGCATGCAGACAGAGGGCACTGGGACACATGGGTTAAGACCACACCCTCAAAAGAGAAAAAGCAGTTATTCTAAGTTTGGGGAACACAGCTTTAGGTCTCGTACATTGTACGTGCAATGATCAACGGGGGCCCGCAGCTGGTACCAAGCCAGCTGCCAAACACTGCCGGACATCACCAAGGAAGCCTTGCCCAGTGTAGCAAAATTCAAGTCCTACAGGGGTGGGAGATGCTTATAGGTACCATGTTATCAAGGCGGTTCAGATCGTCCTCAGGTGCTTCCGGTGAGAGAATGCAGTAGAACCTGGGTTGGGGGGCTGCATCTGGGAGAAAGAGAACAATTCAAAGGACCGGGTTATTTTAAGTTGCCTCCAAGGGAACACAGACGTAAGTGATCCTTGAAACCAGGACAGCCAGGCTTTCAAATGCCACCCTAAAGGGAATAAAGAATACAGAAACACCACTGCCAAAGACATAAGTGACCTAGGCACCCTGCAAGGTTGGTCCTTGCAATTCCCGTTACTGCAGACGAGGGAGGAGAGAGCTAAGGTTACCCAGCAAATTTCTGGCAGTGC
Organism: Podarcis pityusensis; assembly: GCF_964106645.2. Taxonomy (NCBI): domain Eukaryota; kingdom Metazoa; phylum Chordata; class Lepidosauria; order Squamata; family Lacertidae; genus Podarcis; species Podarcis pityusensis. The sequence goes on from NC_138033.1 coordinate 78,518,544, forward strand.
TTTGTGAAGCAGGTACTCTGAACCAGCTCTGCAGCAGCCATGAAGTGGCCAGGAAGTCCATGTAAGTGGTGCAGGCTGTAAAAGGGGTTAAGCAACTTCCCTCCATAACCAGAACGAAAACACAGGCAACTTTCCACTTACACATAGGTTATGCTCCTGGATACCGCACATTTGATATGAAATTGCATATAGTGGAGAACATAATCTAACCACCCTCTCTGCCACTCTCTCTCCCATCTAGTCCAAAAATACTGTATCCCAAAATATCCAAAACTGGAATTGAAGCTCTGGGGCCAGTTGGAGGCTGGAAGATGCACTTAAAAGCAGCCACTGCTGTGCTGCAATGCGCATCAGCTGTTAGGAGGGGAGACTGTGCAGTCTAAACAAAGCCCCGCTGCTGTGCCTCTGGTCTCTTCCGGGATCCTCCACCCTTTCAGACATTCTCTTTGGGCTCCAGGGAGGGTTGCCTTGCGAACCATGAAGACTCTCCAGCTCTCTCCCATCAATTCCTGGTTTGAATCAAATTATTTATTTCCCGGCACTATGTGAATATGCGGGTCAATCGTGCGTTAGTGAGGGGGACACCTGTACTGCAGGTTGGCCATGCACGGGGGGGGGGGAGGGGGGAGAGAGAGAGAAGAGTCAGCATGGAAACTCAAGCATCAAACCCGTCTCCAAGCTCCAAAAACGGACAAGCCTCAGATTGCCTCAACAGGAGATGGGAACCAGGGCTCACTGTCGGCTTTGCCAAAGCTCAGCTCCATCAGGCACCTCCTGAACTGTGCTACCTGATCTTTATCAAAACAACTGCTTAAAAAATGGTGGCACAAGTTCCTTTCTTCCCTCCCCACTCCCTCCCTGCCCCCTTTCCCCATGTGGGTTGTTTTCTTAAGTTTGTAAACTGATTGTATTTAAAGCCACTCTTGTGGAGGCTTTTCAGCTTGAAGAGAGGAGAAGATACACTCATCAGCTCCACCACCATGGTGAATTAAAAAAAAAATAAAAATGCAGCATTCGGAAAAGTCCTAAAATAAGCTTGGAACTATTTGAATGCCACTAACCATCAAAGGAAACCATACCTCCACCAGCTTACTCAAGAGACCCACCTGATGAGCAGTGCTTGGCCCAGTTCTCTTCCACTTCCTTGAACCCATGGTAGAGGGGAGAAGAGGTTCGCCGACTGCCATCCTGGGACCCGCTAGCCCAAACAATGGGAGGGGTGAGAAGGTTGTATTGCACCTAAAAAGGCAAGCAGAGAGAGGACAGGTGTGAGGGGAGCAAAGGACGACGTCAGGTTGGCTGGCTGCTCGTCACAGAACCACAGAACTATAGAGCTGGAAGGGACCCCCAATGGTCATCTAGCCCAACCCGTGTGCCGCAATGCAGGAATCACAGTTAAGGAATCCCTGGCCTGAGGACTGCAGCGCCCAGCAGCAGAGCAACACCCATCCACAGTGCTCACCTGTTCGAACAGGTACACTGGAACCTTTGAATATTGGTGAAGCAGGTAGTCGAAGACCAAGAGGAGGCGGGCCAGGAGGAGAGGGACACAGCTCAGCTGCGAATCCAGGTTGGCCATCAGCTCCAGGATGGTCTGGATGCAGAGAGTCAAGACCGACCGGCGGCCTTTCTCGGAGAAGCTGTGGAAGATCAGCAGGAGCAGCTGGAGGTGCTCGACGTTCAGGTCCTCAGTGTCGCCGGGGAGCGTCCCCTGCATGGCATTCTGCTTCAGGGTGCCCACAAACCTGCCACGGGGGGAAGGGAAGAAGAAGGGAATGGGTCACAGCAAAGCAAGGAGCTCAACAGCACCAGGTACAACTCTGGCACATGACAAAAGCTACACAAGGAAGGTGCTGACTTGGGAAGATTCCATCGCTTTGGGGCTGTCCTCCCCTGGACTGCCACCCCCGAAACGTCTGAGGGCGGTGGAACCACCAAGCAGGGGCTTTAAGGTCTACCAACGCGTTTCCAGAAGTAGGACTCCAATCTTAACATATATAAGGGACACAGTGGTATGGGAGAAAGTTGAGGATTATCCCGGTGAAGATACTAGTTGATGAGACCCGTTGTTTCTCATTCAGCAAGTCCTTGAGCACAGCTCTCTTTTACCCCCTTGCTCACCTCTCCCAAACCTTCAGGCATTCGGGCACGTCAGGGTCTCCTTGGGTGCTCGCTTTGTGCTGCCAGATGAGGAGGAGCCGAGAGAGGACGGACAAGCTCTGGGGGTGGATGTAAAGGGGCCAGGGGCCTTCGGAGAAAGGGGCTACGCCCAGCTGCTGCAGGAGAGTGCTCTGGCAAGAGGGGGGAAATAAGTGCCTGCATGAAGTCCTTCAATAAAATCTAAACAACTGCTGCTAAAGGGGACTTCCTTGTCAGCACAGAGGAGCAATTTGGGGGACGTATGAAGCTCCCTTATATTGAGCCAGACCATCTAGCTCAGTGTTAACTATACGATCAACAGTGGCTCTCCAGAGTTGTTTTATTTACTTCATAAAATTTATACACTCAGTTGTTAAAAACAAACCACCACCACCACCCTCAAAGCAGTTTACAAAAAAGGTAACACAATCAAGCTATCAGTAAGAAAAAACGTAACAATAATTTAACACTATAGAAAGTTAAAATGACAATAACCTAAAAATAGATTTTTAAAACTCACATCAGCTTTCTAAACAATTGGGTAGGCTTGTCTAAACAAGAATGTTTCTAGCAGGGGCCAAATAGAGTATGGTGAAAGGAGCTACCTAGTATAAAGAAGCAGGGAGTTCCAAAACGTAGGTGTTGCCACACTAAAAGATCCAGTTCTTACAAATACGGAATGAGTGTTATATGGCATCTGTAAGATGCTGTGGATTGAACCTGTAACCTTCTGCATGCAAAGCTACCACTGAGCTCCTATCATTGTCCTTGACCACTGGACTATGCCAGCTGCTGTGAGCTGGAGTCCAATGGTTCCCAGAAGGCCACAGATGGCTCCACAACTCTGTTCTAGATTCAACTTGGCCATCAAATTTTCAGACATTAACACCACCCCACCATTCCCCCATGCTAATTTCTAAACTGCTGGCCCTGGCAGTTTAGAAGAGGTGGGGGCCCCCCTAGATCCTTCTTATTACTAGCCCCACAAGCAATGCAAGACTCACTTGCAAAGTGGGGGACTGGAGATCCGAAGTCACCAAGGAGTGGTTGAAGTGGTACAGTGCAGCAGCGAATTCCTCCTCCTCTGTGGTACCTATGACAAAGGTCAGAGTCAGCTGGTTATCCCAGGATCCCACCACTTCACACAAAATAAACAGAAACCCGGCATAGCTAAACGGAACCTCTCGGTTGAGGTGGTGTCAGAAGGCTGCACTTTGCTTGCAATTACACTCGTCCATCTTTGATCTTCAGCCAGAACTTTTAAGTGACGAAAGACGCCACCAAAGATGGCCACCCCCTCTGTGTCCCTCTTTCTCCAGCAGTAGAGGAGACGCGGGGCTGCCATTTCCAGGGGCAGCTGCAAGTCTCCTGCTTGTGTACAATTCTGCCCTTACAATAATCAAATCACATCTGCCAGGTTCAGAGACAGCTAGGGACATGCCCTATGAAAATATGAAGCTGGCTGGACCATGTCAAAACCAGTGATCCATCGAGTTCAGGAGTGGGGAAACCTTTTATTCAACCCAAGGGCCACATTCCCCTCTGGGTAACTTTCTGGGGGCCACATGCCAGTGGTGGGTGGGGCCAGAGGCAAAAATGAGTGGGGCAACGAAGGTAAATTTTACTTTGATGGAGATGGCTAATTTTTACACATACCCCTCTCTACCTTCCGTCCAGGCAAGCCAGAAACAATCAGAGCTCAAGTAGACATTCCAGCCAGGAAAAAACCATTTAAGGAGGATGCAAAGCAGGATTGTGAAGGCCTACGGTTGCCCATCCCTGATCTAGCTCAATTTCCCCTCCGGGGTCTCAAGCAAAGACACTAGGCTAGAATGGCGGGGGGTAGAGAGAGAAAGGACTTGCTCCCCAACCTTTGATCCCGTCCTTGTCCACTTCCTTGATGATGCAAGCCAGTGTGGCCATGTGCTGCTCTGTCAGCGAGACGCTCAGATAGTTGCGTATGAAATTATTCCTGGAGTCCAGCATGGAGGAAGTCACAAAGTTCAGGATATTGGAGGCCAGGTTTAAGAACTAGAAGCCAAAGGAGAAGAAGAGACAGGAGAGAATGATGCATGAGCCAAACAGAAACTGGAACGGAACCAGGAGGATAATACCGTATTGGCCCGGATATAAGCCACACCTTTAAAATTGGAGAGGCGGGGGTGGGGAGAGAACAAAAGAAGCTTTCCATTCCTCACGGCTCCTGGCTGCATACTGGGTCGTGTATTCAAATGGTCGCGAATATAAGCCGTACTTTAACTTTTCACAGTCAGAACTGTGGGGGAAAGTGAGGCTTATATTCAGGCCAATGCAATAATCAGCTGTGCTTTCTCACAGATCCCAGTCACATCCCAAAAATTCACTTTTTGTGTTCAAAAATAGATGGCCCAAGATTTTTTGCTTCCAAAAGCCAACAGGTATTGAATATGGTCATCAGTACGGTTACCCCCCCAGCCCATACACACCTCCCTGCCCCATGTAGTCCTTATTGAAAGTCATTGTGTAAAGGGAACCTTTTATACTGCAAATTGCAGTAACCGGTGTGTACTTGTCTCAAAACAAAGAAACAGAACAATCTTTGGGTCCTCCGTGAATTTGTCCAAGATGGTGGCCATCACTGCCTCTTGTGGAGACAAGTCTCATGGTTCAACTATGCGCCACTGATTTCAATGGGTCTACTCTGAGCAAAACCAGCTGGACACAACCCTAGAAAGTTCCCACCACACACCAGTTCTGGATCTTTGCGACTGGCCAAGATGTTCCCGTTTTCTCCGGCGGCCTGCTTGTTGGGGCTCTTCACTCGAGGGGAGCTCTCCAGGGGTGGGGGCGGGGGTGGCGGAGGAGGGGCCACTTTCTCTTTGCTGGGAGAAATGGTCTCCTCAAACCACTGCCCGAGGATGGGCTCACTGTCGTCATCTAGGAAAAAACCCCAAAGTAAACACAGAGATTGTTTAAGAGACAAGAGCGTAACATGCGATTAAGGGTCCTCTACTGCGTCTATTGCTGCCACCATGAAACACAAATCCCCAGGCCTCCCCTGTTTTGCACGCACCCTGGCTGCTGTCTTCGGTGCTGCTGAAATCGTCCTCGTAGTAAGTGTTGGAGTCTGTGGAAGCGCTCACGTCGCTGCTCATGGAGCCCTTTCGTTGTCGCTGAAGAACACAAGCCTGAAAGTTTGGGTCGGCGGGGTGGGGTGGGAGGGAGAAGAAAGACCAGACCAGGTCAGCTGCTTTCCGCAAAGCTTAGCTCTTAAAGCTTAGACTTCAAAGATGGAGATGGAGGAGGAGGAGTTTGGATTCGATATCCCGCTTTATCACTACCCTAAGGAGTCTCAAAGCGGCTAACAATCTCCTTTCCCTTCCTCCCCCACAACAAACACTCTGAAAGGTGAGTGAGGCTGAGAGACTTCAGAGAAGTGTGACTAGCCCAAGGCCACCCAGAAGCTGCATGTGAAGGAGCGGGGAATTGAACCCGGTTCACCAGATTATGTGTCCACTGCTCTTAACCACTACACCACACTGTAAAAGATGACTTTTACAAATGATGTAATAAAATCGAGCGAGTTTCTAGACCTCCAGGTTGAAGGAAGCCCAAGGGGCCCGTAAATACCTTTCTGTATGAGGTCGACAGCAAAGTCAGGAGCAAGTTGGTGAGGGGCACGGAGTCGATCAACCGCTGGATTCGCTGGATCGATGTGCTCTGGGCCATGATGTTCAGCACAGCCGGGGGGCCATCGGTCTCCCAGCCCTGGAAGACGGAGGGTCAAAGCTGTGTTATTTTGTCATGTTCGGAAAGCAGAACCCATCAGAACCGTAATCCGAGTTGTCTTTCTCTCGCTCACCTTGTGAAGAGCTTCAACTTGCAGGTCTTGGAAGAGGGAAGTGAGCAGCTTAATGGCATGGTTGGCAAGGACAACAGACAGGACGCCAAAACCCTGGTGCCTATGGAGAAGAGAAAAAGGAAGCATTTGAAGAACCCAAGAGCTTTTCCATCTAAGATACAGGAAGGTGAGGGGGGAGTCCCTGATGTTACTCTCTTGACTGATACCAAACTTACCCTTTCCCAGGCCCCAGCTTGGGGGATCCCACTCCCTCTTTGGAACGAGCAATGATGTCCCGTACCCGGAGGGCAGCCAGGGGATCTTTCTCCTTCCCCTTATCAGCCAGGGCTGTGGGGCTGAGGTTCAAGATGAGAAACAGGCTGTTCAGCAGACACCAGGCGCCAAGCAGCTGGAAGTTCTGGTAGTGCTGCCATCCCAAGAAAGAGGGGGGAAAGAGTGAGAACCCATACAAACCCATGTTTAACTCCACAACCACTTTGATCTGCAAAACGAGCACTGTTACAGATGCCACACAATATTCATTCCACGTTTGTAAGAAATCAATATATTACTGCAGCAGCACCTACACTTCGGAACTCCCTGCCTGTTGACACCAGGCATGCGCTTTCACTGTACTGCTTCCGGCACCTACTAAAAACCATTTTTGTTTAGGCAAAGCCTACCCAGACTTGCAGAATGTTGTTTTATTCTGGTTTTCAGCTAATCATTCATTTTAATTATTTTTTACAGTTTTAAGTAATAGTTTTAAACTACTTTTAAAATTATACTTATTTTGTTTCATTCTTTTCTTTCAGTGGGTGGGGTGGGATGTTTTAATCCTGCTTTTTAAAAATCTGAATGTGTTTTAAGATTTCCCCCACTCTGTTGTGTTTTTCACTGGTTTTGATGTAGGTGTTACTTATTGTAAGTTGCTTTGAGTTATTTTTTCAAAAAGCAACTAATAAGTTTAATAAACAACAGCAAACTACTACTACTTTTGGTAAACTGCTTTGAGGCTTTATTACAATCAAGTGCTTACAAATAAACCTTGCAGAAAAAACAAATAATGTTTCATTCCAGCCCTTCCATATGGGGCAAAGTTGCCAAGACAAAGGAGTTCTGCTTGGAGGTTATCGCCCTTACCTCCCCACCTGCACGGCGTGAGTTGCTGATGGCCTGCCCAATCATATCGTAGATTTCAAGCTGCAGACATAGATGGAAACAAGAGATTTCAGGACTTATATGAAAAGCTGCCATTTATACATGCATGCATAAAAAACAAAAAAAAAAAAACAACCCTTTGGGTTGCAAATTCAGCACAAATTCAGCACAAAGAAGGATTCCCCTAAGCATCCAGCCACCCCACTTACACATTTCTGCACAATGGTGGCTGCATCATTTTCGTAGTCTTCTTCTTTTGAACTTGTGGACCCAGTTCGGACCTGCTGGGTGCTGCCTACATGCAGGATGGCCATGCAGGTCGCAACACTCACACCTGGGTGGAGAGAGAAAGAGAGGATCTCGATGTCAGGCAGAGCCTCGCCTAGCGCTGTAAGCTACATCCCATAGTAAGTCTGGGCAGGGGGGCAAGAAGAAGTGTCCCCAATCGCAAATTGAGGAAACCTCTTTCTAACTGTCAGTACTTCTCTATAGAGTTCCTACTGAGAGACAAGTTTCCAAAGCACAAACCAGGTAGGCGCCGTAACCAGGTTGTATTCAACTAAACTAGACTCGGCACAAACCAGCCTTCAGCAGCCCGCTGCCCTCCGGAGGCTTTGGACTACAACTCCCATCAGCCCCTGCTGCGACTTGTGGTCCAAAACACCTTGAGGATATGAGGCTGGCATAGATGCAGTGGAATTGTTAGTCACATCCACTAATTTAAATGGATTGTTATACTTACCCTATGAAACTAATCAACCCAATCATGTTTGGTAAACTCAATGAGTCTGCTCCGAGTAGAACTAACTAGGTACAATCCATTGTTACTATTCGGTTGATGCAACGCCGTTTGACGTGCACATCACATGACAAAGCAGAAGAGGGTAGGCCCATGCCCAGAGAAGCTTGCAATCTAAAATTCAACAAAGGGGAAACTTAATCGGAACAGGAGGGGCATAAGGAGAGCCGACAAGAGGAAGAGGTCCATCCTTTCACTCTGAGATCAGAATGACAATATGTGCCAAGTTCAGTTTCATTATGTCACTGTCAGGCAAGTGCTCACCTGCATAGAGGCAGCTAAGAGCCAGAACAGTGACGTCCTGCAGCCTTGTGGGAGTAAGAGGCTCCAGAACAGGGAGAGAGAGAGTATCCAAGGCCATGGTCACGTCAATCACCAGCGAATGGAACCTGCAGAAAGAAGGTTGACAGCATTGGAAGGGTAGCTTGGGATTCACCAAGGCAGGGAAATCAGTGGCCCGCTGGTGCTGAAACCCAGCACTGAACAGATGTAAGCCAGGGCCATCTGGCAACATCCAACCCAGACTGGGTGATAGACTGGAAGGTGGGGGCGGAAAGAGAACATAAAAAGGGGAGCTCTCTTTACCCGTTACGAACTGCAGTGGCATCAGCTACGGTGGCTGGCATGATGAAAAAGGAATTAGCGGACACAGCGTCCTGGAAGCGGTTTATGTAGCGCAGGAAGTAAGGGAGGTTCAGGCAGACCCGCAGCAGCTTCTCAGAGCCACCTGTTAAGAAGAAAGGCAAGCAGTGTGACAAAAAAAGAGAGCCCTGCTAGATCAGACCAATTCCTTTTCATAGAAATGTAGAGTTGGAAGGGACCACGAGGCTCATCTAGTTCCACCTCCTACAATACAGGAATCTTTCACCCAAAGTGGGGCTCAAACCCATGATTAAGAGTCTCATGCTCAATCAACTGAGCCATCCCGCCATCCATCTCGTCCTGCCTCCTGTTTCTTCCCACAGTGGCCAATCAGATGGCTCCAGGAGGAATACTAGTAGGGTATGAAGGCAATAACCCTTTCCCTGCCCACCCTCCAACAACTGGTGTTCAACAATAGTCAGCCTCAGCCAATGGAAATGTTATACAGCTAGGGAAACCCAACTTCCTGCTTTCCCCCCTCTTTCTTTCTTTTAAGATTGCTCGCTTGAAAACAAGTGATAGTAGTCGTAAGCATTAAATCCTTTCCCTACCAAGTTCTTGCAAGCTGGCCACGTTCTGAGCAATGAATATGCTCTTCGTCTTGGCTGCAGAGGCTTGGTCCGTGGACGCCTGGTCGTCACTTTCACCTTCCCCCTGAGGAGAAAAAGGAGAAATGGGCACCAGCCACGGTGCCACTCCACATTTACATAGTGCTTTTGTATTTTAGTGTATTACGATTTGAATTCTATGCAATGGAAATACAGGAAATAAAAGAAGCAATGAAAACACAATAAAAAAATTGGACAAAACCTAGCACAGCACATTGCAGTTGGCAGAACGGTGTGCCAAGAACCTTCAGCAATTTTCAAGCGGCTTGCAAGGAGGAAAGTTTGAGAACCGCTGCCTTAAGACATAGGAAGCTATCTTGTACTGAATCAGACCACTGGCTCAGTCCTGTCTCCAATGACTGGCAGCGGCCCTCCAGCGGTCTTTTCCAGCCCTACCAAGGGATGCTACCAGGGAGTGAATCGAGCACTTTCTGCAAGCATAGCAGGTGCCCTACCACTAAGCTATAGTCCTTCCCCAGCTCCTTTCACTTGAACTGTTGTCACTGGACAGAGGGAGTCTCCAGGCTTCCATACACACCTGAGTCTGTGGCAGGATTGGAGAGGTTGCCACTCTGGGATTAAAGACAGACGTCAGCTGGTTGAGGAAGTTCATTTGCACTTCCTTCTGTCGCAGTTCGGGGCTGACTGGAGATGCCAGCTCTTTCTGATCCTCCACTGCAGAAGGGAGAGAGGAAAACACATTAATTCAGCCCTTGCTTCAGGAACAGAAAGGCTGAATGTGATCTTCTGGTCACATTCAGCACTAGAGAGCTCACAACATAGTTTACCTATTTATTTCATTTAATATCCCACCTGTCCTCCAAGGAGCTCAAGATACCATTCAGGCTTCTCTCTGCCCCTAACTGATTTATCCTCACAACAACCTTGCAAGGTAGGCAAGGATGAGAAATGGCCAAGTGAGCTTAATGTAGCGTAACGTGGCTGAGTGGAGATTTGAACCCTAGCCTCACAGGTCACTATCCAACACTCTAACCTGCTCCACCATACCACAGTTCTCACCATCAGAGAGGGTCTTCACTGTCTGGGGTAGTTTGGCTGACTTCATCATCGCTGTGAATGTGATGATTTCGGTTCTGTCAAGGCGGCTGCAGCCAGTACACAGGCCCTTGATCAGCAGGATCAGGTGTTTCTAAAGAGAAAGAGCCAACTTCAAAGGTGAAGGCAGATGTGAGGACATGCTTTGGTGGTATTTCAGTAAACACGGGTAGCAGAATTTTTATGGTACCCTGGTTATTACTATTATTTATTAATTATCTCCCACATATATCTCAAGGTGACGTACACAATATAATAAAAGCAGCACAGAAAACAACAGAAAATGCATTTTAAAAGCAATACAAAGTAGGCAACCATGACAGACACATTCATCCGGCGTAACACAAGTTTAACTTAACAGGTAAGTGGAAATGGACCTAGCGGTACCACGTCATCAAGGCTATCTTTCTGTATGCCAAAAATGTAAGACTGTCATCATGCTGCCGTTTGCAAGGCTTTTGAAGCTTTCTGTTGAATATCTTGTTTAAATATTAGGGTTCAATATTGTTCCACAGGATGTGTACTACTTTAAAAGCCAGGGTGCAGATCCTGACCTAGTTTTTGCAGCTGTGTAGCAGGTGCTGATAAGTCATTATAATTAGCCGAATAAGGTGATTACAGTGTTTCTTTTTTTTTTAACACATTGCATGTACCAGCAATTGTGAACGGTATATAATGTGCCATATGTACCTTACTCTGTGTGTAATGAGTGGATGTTTACAGACACTATGCAGAAGGGATGACTGTAAGATGTACGTTTGAGCAGTTGTTATTAAACCTTGCAAAGCACTCTTTGCGTCTTTCCAGTGATTCCATCTGTGTGGTCTAATCTGCACGCACTCTGTGGCATGCTGCAATATGCAATACTTTCTACCCTGTAAGGAAACAGGACCATCTAATCCCATATATTCTCTACCCCAGCCTTCCCCAACAGTTCAATGCCTGGCAACTCCCGTTAAATAAAATCCCAGTTCACGTATTGGTAAGCCTTCCTTCTGGGCTGCTGAGATGCAGCATGCAAAGGGGTTGGTGGACAAGGTGTTCCTCTAGACCAGCCTTTGCCAACTTGATGCCCTCCAGGTGCTTTGGACTGCAACTCTCACCATCCCAGACTACTTACCATACTGGCTAGGGCTGATGGTTGAGGATGATGGGAGCTGCGAGTCCAGCAACACTCAGGGCAGGCAAGGGAGCATAGAAGCTCTGCACCCCTGGTTTAAGTCAAGCCTTGGAAACTTCTGGATGCATAGCATAGGCTCTACTATTAAACTATACCCATGCATACACACATTCTCATACACTATGAAAAAGGCCTCTCACCTGTGAAACGGCACAAGCCTCATCTGGGTTTTCAAGTCGCAGCAGGGAAAATTCAATCAGGACTTTGCAGGCAGCTGCCACAGACTGCAGCTGATTTCTAGGTACTAAAAAGGCAAAGATGTCAGATCATTCAAAGAAGTGTTAGTTCCCTACAAAGAAACCTCAGAAACCGATTTACCATTTGCTGATCTGTCTCCCCTCCTTGGAAGTTCGTTTCTGGTTTGCAAACCTCCCCTTCCCTGTCTAGCCCCCTGTTTGCCTTATAAATTACAAGCCATCAAGGGAAAGAGACATCTGTTGGTAAGAGAAGGCATGATGGCTCAAGCAGAACGTCAAAACTCACACTCTGGACACTCACCCAGTCCACACACTGTGGTGATGTAGTGCGTCGCGAGGGCGACAAAGGACGAGTAGAAAGGTTCATACTGTTTGTCATGGTGCAAGATTTCAGACTCACTGCAGAGAGGGAAAGAAGACAGAGAGCCAATTATGAACCAGTTATTTCTATGCTCTCGGGGACTGCCCTGCACTTTGACCATATGCATAGAGTATGTTAAAGATTACAGGTTGTATCCATAAGGACGTATGAAGAGCCTGCTGGGTCAGGCCAGTGGTCCATCTAGTCGAGCAGCCTGTTCTCACTATGGCCAAACAGATGACCCAAAGGGAAACTTGAAACAGGATCCGAGCACAAGAGCACTGTCTCCCCTCCTGTGGTTTCCAGCAACTGGTATTCAGAAACCAGCTCGGTGTCTGGTATTCAGAAATTTTCCAGTGTCTCCAAAAAATGTTACACATCACTTGGGAAGACAGGTGAACTAATGCCAGTGTACTGGAAGAAGCAATGATCACCAGTGTCAAAGCAATTATTTTTCAACATCAACTTCGTTGGACTGGTCATGTTGTTTGGATGCCTGTCTTCCAAAGCAACTGCTCTATTCCAAACTTAAAAATGGAAAGCGTAATGCTGGTGGTCAACAAGACAGTTTAAAGACTCTCTCAAGGCAAATCTTTAAAAATGTAGGATAAACACTGGGACAACTGGGAAACACTGGCCTGCGAGCACTCCAGCTGGAGGACAGCCTTTACCCAAAGTGTCATGGACTATGAAGACGCTCAAACTCAGGACGAAAAGGAGAAGTGTGCTAAGAGGAAGGCACGTTTGGCAAACCCCCGCCATCATCAACTCCCGCCCGGAAACCTATGCCCCCACTGTGGAAAGACGTGTGGATCCAGAATTGGTCTCCACAGTCACTTACAGACTCCTTGTTAAGACTGTGTTCATGGAAGACAATCTTACTCTGCTATGAGGGATCGCGAAAGAAAAAGATTCAGAAACATTACTGCCCTCAACAGTGGAACTACTAGCAAATCTACTTATCCTGAATCCAACCCAATATTCTTTAAAATATCAGCAAGAACGTGCTTTCTGAAAAAATTGAGCGTCTAACTCAGTGCTGCCAGCTCTGGCTGGCATCAGCTCTCCAGTCTGAGAGAGAGAGGAGTGTTTCCCCGCCACACACACCCCAGCCCTGCTAGCCTTGATCCTTTTTTGGAACTATTTATTACATTTCTATCCCACCCTTCCCTGCAAAAGAGCCCATCGAAAGGTTAAAACAGAGCTTTCCAAACGTCTCATGTTGGTGATGCACAAATTTAGACATGCATCATTTTTGCAACACAGTAATTCAGTTCTGCATCATTTCGCGACACAGTAATTCAGTTTTACTAGCAAACTGGAGGTTAAACTACTGTAATCCCTTTCCAGCCCAGGGAGGAGCATGTGGAGTGTTCACACGACACACCTACACACTGCAGCCAACACACTAACCTGTCACGACACACAGTTTGGAAAGCTCTGGGTTAAAACAATGCAATTAAAATAATTTTAAAGCTGGAGATTGAACACTGGACTTCCTGCAGATATTGTAAAGCTTTCAATTTACCACCAAACTATTACCTCTCCCCACAGAAAGCTGCCTCTGGGGCAGGACTGTAGCTACTCCAGGCAAGACTGGGAGAGACTTCCATCTGAAACCCAGGAGTCACTGCTAGTCAGTGTAGAGAGTACTGAGCTAGGCCTGTCTCTGTATAAGCCATCTTTCTATGTCCCTGGACTCACCCTATGAGGACTTAAACCTCGGAAAGAAAACATTTTATGAGAAGAGACCACAGCTCAGTGTTGGAGCACCTGCCTTGCCTGCATAAAGTCCCAGGTTTAATCCCTGGTGTCTTCAGGAAGGGCTAGAAAAAGACCCTGGGCCTGAAACCCTGGAGATCCACGGCTAGTCAACGTAGACAATACTGAGTTAAAGGGACCAATGGTCTGACTTAGTAGAAGAGGAAGCTGCTTAGACTGAGCTAGACTCACTGATCCATCTAGCCAGGCGAGCCTCCCTGGGGAGAGCATCCCGCAAACAGGGAGCCACTACAGAAAAGGCTGCTCTTGTGTGGCCACCCTCCAGACATGTGTTCCCTAAGCTTGGATCTCCAGCTGTGTTTGGATAACAATTCCCATCATCCCTGACCACTCATCCTGCTAGCTAGGGATGATGCGAATTGTTGTCCAAAAACAGCTGGAGACCCAAGTTTGGGAAACACTGCTCACTTTTCCAGGAGGTGGCACATAAAGAAGGGCCTCAGAAAATAATAATAATAATAATAATAATAATAATAATAATAATAATTTATACTCCACCCATCTGGCTGGGCTTCTTCAGCCACTCTGGACAGCTTCCAACAAAGATTAAAAATACATTAAAACATCAGCCATTAAAAATTTCCCTAAACAACGGCTGCCTTCGGATGTCTTCTAAACATCAGATAGTTGTTTCTCTCTTTGACATATGATGGGAGGGTGTTCCACCGGGCGGGCACCACTATGGAGAAGGCCCTCTGCCTGGTTCCCTGTAACTTGGCTTCTCACAGTGAGGGAACTGCCAGAAGGCCCTTGGAGCTGGATCTCAGTGTCCAGGCTGAACAATGGGGGTGGATACGCTCCTTCAGGTATACTGGGCCGAGGCCGTTTAGGGCTTTAAAGGTCAACACCAACACTTTGAATTGGGCTCAGAGATCCAGGTAGGTTCATATGGAGAGAGGCAGTCCTTGAGATACTGAGGTCCTAAGCTATTTAAGGCACCATAGGTCAAAACCAGCACTTTGAATTGGGCTTAGAACTAACTGGTAGCCAGTGCAACTGGGCTAGGATCGGTGTAATATGTGCAAACCATCTTGTCTCAGTGAGCAGTTCTGCACTAGCTGAAGTTTCTGAACCGTCTTCAGAGGCAGCCCTATGTATAAAGCTCCCAACAGCTTCATGTAGATGTTAAACAGCTTTGGCAATAGATTACTACTTCCCACAGCATAACTGCCAGGGGGCCAAAAAAAAATCTTTTCCAATGCCAGTGTGGTATAGTGGTTAGAATGTTGGACTAGGACATGGGAGACCCAGGTTTGAATTATTATTATTAATATTATTGCTACTTTCTACACACAGTCCCATAGGCGGGGCCTGGACTACTGTAACACAGTGCCCCCAATACCAATCTCACAGAGCAAGTTCAGGAACATACCATGGCCAATGGTAACAAAAACCACAGAGTGACTGAGAAGAATGGATGGAGTTCACCCATCAGGCCAACCAAAGCAGATACCCATTACTGAGTAGGAGGGTCCCAACATATAATATGGACCTGACACACACTTACAAAAACTGGCCAAAAAAGCTCTTACAACTGTAACAGGAAGTTTCTGAATGCTCCATCAGACTGATTCCATCAGCTTTTCAAATCGTTTTGGGAAGTTCTGAAGAATCCAGGCGATGGGACAACAAAACAACTCAGGAGTTGAGCCTCAAAGAGAAACAGCCAAAAGAGTCAAAGCACCCTTTTGCACTTACATGTTTCCCCCCTCTCTGCTGCTTCAATGAGCTTCACGCTGTTTGCTTTGTTAATGTCCCACAGCAGTTCCCCAGAACTTTGAAAGCATGAACACACCCTAATGCACACACAGAGCTGGATGAAGTTTGTGCAATTCTGCAAAACAGAGGGTTCAAAGCAGACAGTTGCACAACAGAGGCACAAAAACAACCTGATGCAAGGAAAGATGAAGGGCATTTCAGAACAGTTTGTTTTCTGCCGGGGTGGGGGATGCTCAGCTTGTTCCTGCTACTGTTCTAATGTGGTTTATGCTACATCCATTGTATTGAAGCACTTCTGTTTTTATCAATTAGCTGATCTAGAAAATCCTTTACTTAAGCAGTGGTAGAAGTTCATTTTTAGGAACCTTCTAGGGACTACATGCCAGTGGTGGGCAGGACCAAAGCTCAAAGTATGCAAAGCAATGGATGCAACTCTTAATTTTGTGCAGTATACTGTACTGCATTCCAGCCATGCAAATACCAGAGGTTTCTACACCAAGAGAGACACTTCTCTCCAGCCAGGCAAAGACAAAGCATTATTATCACAATTCAAGGACACATTCCAACCAGGCAAAATCATCAAAAAAGGAGAGAGGCCTGGGGGAGTCCTGAAGACCAGAGAGAGGACTTGCAGGTTGCTGCTGCATTTGGTCTTAGAATCCAAGGTTTCCCACTCTGACATAAAGAGAAGGCTATTAATGCAGTCACGAGCAATTGTGGAAGAAACCAGTTTAAGTGGCAAAACAAAACCACAACAAAATGACACCCATACAGCAGACACAAAAGCAGCACAACTGAAAGCTGCTTTGTAAGAACAAACATGGTAGGAAATACATAAAAGGGAAAGACTGTGGTCAGTGATAGTTTTAGAGGGTTTTGTAGCACTCACATAAATGTAATATTATTTCAGAACTATTGTGCGAATCAAAACAGAGGTGACACCTTTATTCTGATGAAGCTGGGATGCTTCTGACAGTTGCACAAGACAAAACATCAACAGCTGTGACATTTTAAAACCTCCCTAAACCTCCCAGCTGGAGGGAAGGCTGTATCGGTTGAATTTCTGCATGGCAGCTTTACCAGGAAAAGACAGTGACAGCTACCCTAAATCTCACTAGATCCCAGGAAGGATCAGTATTATCACTGAACCACAGAACTGAAGAATCGGAAGGAACCACGAGGACATTCTAGTCCAACCCCCTGCAGTGCAGGAATCTTTCACCCAATATGGGGCTAGAACCCATAACCCTGAGATTAAGAGTCTCATGCTCTACCAACTGAGCTATGATGTACTGCTCATTAAAAGTGAAAGAACTTCCTATTAAGATTATTATCGTCCCCATCTGTTCTGCAGTTGTTGATTAACTGTTCATGACTGGAAAGCACCCTCTCAATAATAGCAAGGCTCCTGCAGCTAAGCTAGTGCCAAATGTACTGCTGCGTTTTCCTTTGGACCACGTCAGTGAAGCCGAGAGGGGGGGATCTTGTCATCTGGGCAGCCCTGGACCTCCATACATTGCCTAGGTCTGTGCCCCGGAGAGGTCATTTCAGTGCTGCTAACAGAGCAGAAATAACGATGGGAGGCAGCAGTTATGAGTTATCGGTCTCTGCAGCCACAGTGGGTGCTGTGATTCTCTAGCGGCTTGACTTCACCCGCAAAGGCACACTCCATTCTCTCTCAAAACAGACAAATGCCAACATGTCTAGGGTGTGACCCTCTGGACGTGGCTCCTTACACTTCTTTGACCAACTGATATGCACTGTTGTGTTATGGTCCTGCTGTTTTTGTTAGTGTATCGTATTTTATGTCCCATGCATCAACATTAAAAACAAACAGTAAATTTAACTACAACAAGGCTAATCCAACAGCAGCGCCCAGATTATTGAATCCCCCCCCCTTCCCCCTGGACAGAGGTTCAAGTGGTCCCCATTCTCTCTCGTATTTTAGGAAAGCAACCAAGACTTAAACAAAAAAACCCCAAAACCCTAAAGCACTGAATTTTAAAATTTTAACGTCTTGCTGTTCTTCTGAAATTGACCAAGCAGTTTCATGTTCCTCTCTTGAAGCTGCTTTAATAACGCAAATTGTACGTTATTTTTTTACTACTGTTGCGTTTCTGCATTTTTAATCTAGGAAGTGCTTTGGAGGCAGACAATTTTTAATGTACATTTAATATTCAACTTAGGGTTATATCTAATGTTAGTCCTCCTCAGGGTGAACGCACTGAAATTAATGGACATGACTAACTTCGGTCCAGTAACTTCATTGGGTCTAACAGGAATAAAACTGAGTTGGAAGCAATCATAAGTAACAACAAAAATACCCCTTAGGCACTTTAAGGTTGATCATTATAGCGTAAAAACTTCAGGTACCACAACCCCTCTGAGCATGGGCGTAGCCAGGATTTTGGTTGGGGGGGCAGGCCCTTTGTTGGGGGATGGGCTGAACCTCAGTTAGGTATGTTTTTGTATTGATTTTTATTGATTTAGGGGGGGCAACAGCCCCTCTCTGCCCCCCCCCACCTACGCCCATGCCCATGAGGCACGAAGGGCAATCCTGAATTGGTGCTACAAAACACAAAGACAGCTACCTTTCTGATAACAAGCTTTCTTGTAAAACCACCATGGGAATTACAGAACTAAAGGCCTCCATTAAAATACCTACAATAAAGCAAAGTATTAACACAATTATTTACTAGAGAGGTAGCCATCAAAGCTGCTGTTGGACTACAACTCACACATTGTTTGACCACCACTGCTGGGGCTGATGGGAATCGGCTTCCCATAATTTAATTAGCCCCCAAGCACCACAAAATAATAGATTATAAATTTACTTATATCTTATAATTACCGTATTTTTTGCTCTATAAGATGCACCAGACCATAGGACACACCTAGTTTTTGGAGGAGGAAAACAAGAAAAAAAATATTCTGAATCTCAGAAGCCAGAACAACAAGAGGGATCGCTGTGCAGCGAAAGCAGCGATCCCTCTTGCTGTTCTGGCTTCTGGGATAGCTGCGCAGCCTGCATTCACTCCATAAGACGCACACACATTTCCCCTTACTTTTTAGGAGGGAAAAAGTGAGTCTTATAGAGCACAAAATACGGTATATGCCAACTGTCCTGTGAGGAACTTAGTTGTGAATCCTATGTTTCTTTCTTCAGTCTCCCATCTCCATTTCAGCCACACAACAATCCTGTGCGGTAGTGAAGACAGGTGCTGGCCGAAGCTAACCACTGAAAGCTTCATGTGTATAAGTGGGGGAATTAAATACGTTTTAATATTAAATTGTTTTAACCCCCCATGGGACCTTAGAGTGAAGAGCAGGTAATGAGCTATAATAATAATAATCTGGATTTGCCTCTCCCAGCTCCCCAGTCAGATACTCACTAACAACTACACCCTGCTGACTCTTCCCTCACCCAATAATGAAAAATGCAGGTATAATATATGCTAGTAAATCAGCATTTATTCTATGCTAGCATATGCCTTTTTTCTTTCCCCCCTATTTTATTATTATTACTTCATGCATTTTGGGTATTATATGGTAAGCTATCCTGTTGTCTCTTGAAGGACAGTACATAAAAAAGTAAAGGTAAAGGGACCGCTGACCATTAGGTCCAGTCGTGGCCAACTCTGGGGTTGTGGCGCTCATCTCGCTTTATTGGCCGAGGGAGCCGGCGTACAGCTTACGGGTCATGTGGCCAGCATGACCATGCTGCTTCTGGCGAACCAGAGCAGTGCACGGAAACGCCATTTACCTTCCCGCCGGAGCAGTACCTATTTATCTACTTGCACTTTGACGTGCTTTCGAACTGCTAGGTTGGCAGGAGCAGGGACCGAGCAACGGGAGCTCACCCGATTGCGGGGATTCGAACCGCCAACCTTTTGATCGGCAAGTCCTAGGCTCTGTGGTTTAACCCACAGCGCCACCCGCGTCCCTCATAAAAAGTAATAATATAATAAATCCTTGGGGGGGGGGGGAGATATTTACTCTATAAAAAAAAACCAATAGAATAAATATCTCCCCCCCCCCAAAAGGATCAAATCGTCAAGTGTCAGGCCTGCTCAGAGTTGATCCACTGAGCTCAATGCACGTGAGCAACCAACCTGGGTCCATCAATATCAATGACATAACTCGAAATGGAAATGTCAGTTGCCGGACCTGTAAATTTCAACCCCATTTTATAGCAGCAACAATTGCAAGTCACTCTCCACGTGCCATGACTCCCGCTCAGCGCCAAAGAGGCGGGGACAGATGTTGGCCGGACCACGCCCACCACCGACCGAAGCCCCGCCCACGCCCCACGCCCCGCCTACCTCTCAATGACGGAGGCCAACAGCTGCGGCAACTCCCGCATCTCGAAGGCCGAGTAGGAGGCGGAGAGGAGCGGCCGCACCGCCACCTCCCAGCCGGGTTCCCGCTCCGCCGTTGCCGTCGGGGAAGAACCGGCGCTACCGCCTCCCCCCGACGCCGCCATCTTGACGACGACTCTCCTCAGCTCAGGTTCCAGAAGCGTTTGAGTTGCTGAGGCGAGGAAAGAAGAGGCCAGGAGACCGCTTCCGGGCCAGGACGGAAGTGACGACGGGGCGGTGGCGGCGGCCACCAATCCCCGCTTAGAGACGCAGCTTCGCCTTAGAGATAGGCGTTGCGGAGTGTTTCGAATAAACTTCCGTTCTTTTCGAAGCTGAGTGGCTAGAAGGTCCCACTCGCATTGCAAAGCGGAAGTTCTCTGCTTTCTGACAGGCGAGGCAAAGTATGTGAGGGTTGTTTATAGAGATTGCCGAGCCTCTAGAGCTGCTTCAAATCCCTCCTCCTATTTATGAGGAGCAAATCTAACACAGCATGGTTTCCAAGTTAACCGAACGAATACCGGTAGTGACTGGAGGCGCGGTCATTCACATGCTTTCTCTTAGCTCTTTGCTTTTCTAGCGCCTGGGAAGGACGCATGCGCAGAAACGTGAGTCAGCGAGTTTCGCTCTCGATGGCGTTGTGCGCATGCGCTAAGTACAAGCCCGCTTTACGTAGGGACTAGTGACTTGACAGCACGTTCCTATTTTTGTCCCCCAAGTAAAACCCCGCTGAGTGCAGTGCAGCTTATTCCTGGCAGATTATGCATAAGTTTGCAGCCTTTGAAGCCTAAGATGTGACTCTGAAAAGGCTCTCGACAAAGGCTCCCATGCTTACCATTTGAACTTAATGGAAATGATTTTTGAAGAGACATGGATAGCATTATAAACTAGAATCATGGAGTAAGGATCAGTATCTGATAGAATACTTTGCTTACTTGCAAATATGGTTGTGCTTATTACATATTAATTTTAATAATTATTGAATACATATCCTTTATTTATTCAGCGTTGCATCAAGGTGTGATTCTATGAGCCAGAATTTTGGTCCATCTCCTTCAGTATTGCCTACACTAACTGGCTGGCCAGGATTTCGGGCAGGGATCTTGCCCAACCCTCGGCAGAGCAGCCAAGGATTGAATCTGGGACCTCCTGCAGGCAAGACAACATTCCAATATACTGATATATCACGGTTTGAAATAAGGATGGAGCTGTGCAGAGGAATTGGCTGGCTTCATGGTTTTTTCCACATTGTGATTTTTGCATAGTACATAAACACACACACACACAATGATTCCTGCTATAATGCAAGGTCAAAAATTATGAAACCGGTATCACAAAATGGACTTCAGTTTTGGATGATATATAGATATATCACCCAGCCCTAGAGGTAACCCATGAATTACACAGCAGAAGTCTTATCTGCACTATACATTGAATACCTCATTGTAATGGAGTTCCCTCAAATAATCCTGTGTACAGGATTATTAACCTTTGTTAAGGGTGCTGAAAGTTATTGGCAGACCCTTTTCCCTCACAGAGGTACGGAGTGGTATGACCGTCAGCTGCTCTTCCTAAGTGTTGTCCTTACAGACCTCAGGATATGTCAGGAAGTAGCCTTTGGCCCACAGAAGCTTCCACCCTAATAAAAACAGTCATTTAAAGTCCCACAGACTCCTGCTTGTTGTTTTTCATGGTGACGCTGCCCCCCACAACTATGATAAGATGATTATTGTCCCTGTAAAAGATGTTCAAGATGGTATTTATATTAGTGTCATACATCCTCA
This sequence comes from Podarcis pityusensis, assembly GCF_964106645.2. Taxonomy (NCBI): domain Eukaryota; kingdom Metazoa; phylum Chordata; class Lepidosauria; order Squamata; family Lacertidae; genus Podarcis; species Podarcis pityusensis. The sequence goes on from NC_138033.1 coordinate 78,540,147, forward strand.
CAGCCTTACAGTCTTGTCGCTCCAAAAAAAGTAGGTGGTGTTTCAGGATGAAGGCACTTTGTGGGGGCAATAGCCCCTTTGAGGAAGGCTATAAATTTTCAAAACGCTCTCACACAAATTGGAACCCTTACTAAAACGGTGTTGCAACCAAGCCCATCAGGTGAGCCTGTCCATTTGCCTGGCAGTGTCTGCGGCCCGTGGAGCCCAGATAAGTCCCCACCCCAGGAAATTGGAGCCCCACAGACCCCCTGAGGTTTACACCTTTGCTGAGGAAGCATGGCGCCTTAAGAGCTTCAAAACAAGGAACTCCTTACGAGCACCTCAGAAACTGACCTGTATTTCAGAACGTTCTTTTTATTGTACTGTGTAATGCCTACAAGAGTCTTCATAGGAAGCGATTCATACATGAAATAGATAATAAGATTGTGCAATGGTGGTGGGGGATGAGTGTTCAGACCCCTGGGCCCTCTATTGTGGGGTGCTTCAGGGTTCCATGCTCCCCCCCCCCATGCTTTTTAACATCTACATGAAGCCGCTGGGAGAGAATCAGGGGGTTTGGGCTGGGTGTTCATCAGTATGCAGATGATACCCAACTCTACCTCTCTTTCAAATCAGAACAAGTGAAGGCGGTGAATGTCCTGTGGGAGTGCCTGGAGGCAGTTGGAGAATGGATGGCTAATGGAGTGAGGTTGAATCCTGCCAAGACAGAAGTACTGTTCTTGGGGAACGGGGCAGGCTGGTGTGGAGGACTCACTGGTCCTCAGTGGGGCAACTGTGCCCCTGAAGGACCAGGTGCGCAGCCTGGGATTCATTTTGGACTCACAGCTGTCCATGGAGGTGCAGGTCAATTCTGTATTCAGGGCAGCTGTCTACCAGCTCCATCTGGTACGCAGGCTGAGACCCTACCTTCCCGCAGACTGTCTTGCCAGAGTGGTGCATGTTCTAGTTATCTCCTGCTTGGACTACTGCAATACGCTCTACGTGGGGCTACCTTTGAAGGTGACCTGGAAACTACAATTAATCCAGAATGCGGCAGCTAGACTGGTGACTGGGGGCGGCCGCCGAGACCACATAACACCGGTCTTGAAAGACCTACACTGGCTCCCAGTGCGTTTCCTAGCACAATTCAAAGTGTTGGTGCTGACCTTTAAGGCCCTAAACGGCCTCGGCCCAGTATACCTGAAGGAGCGTCTCCACCCCCATTGTTCTGCCCAGACGCTGAGGTCCAGCACCGAGGGCCTTCTGGCGGTTCCCTCGCTGTGAGAAGCAAAGCTACAGGGAACCAGGCAGAGGGCCTTCTCGGTGGTGGTGGCTGCCCTGTGGAACGCCCTCCCACCAGATGTCAAAGAGATAAACAAGCTAACCTGACATTTAGAAGACATCTGAAGGCAGCCCTGTTCAGGGAAGTTTTTATTGTGTGACATTTTAATGTATTTTTGATCTTTGTTGAAAGCTGCCCAGAGTGGCTGGGGAAACTCAGCCAGATGGGCAGGGTACAAATAATAAATTAATAACAACAACAACAACAATAATAATTGTGCTTGTTTATCTCCATCCCTGCCAATAGAAAAAGGGGCTTCAGTCAGCACTTGCTCTGGGACTGCAGGGCTGAAGTAAAGCCTGCTCTCTCCTGCTCCATCAGCCAGGGATGAAGGACAGCTGGATCATTTGCTGCAGCTCTGTCCAAGTACAGCTATGGGCAAAGAAGGTCAGTTTGGCCCCAACAAGACATGACTTGCCTGCAGACATCTCAAGCCTTGGGCTTTGTTAAACGTGTTCTTCCTCTGTCCTCCTCTACATCCCTTCCTTTGTGTACCCCACAGATTCCCAACATCTCTTAGTCCAGTAGAAGTTTGAGTGCCCCATACTCAATAGGAAATTGGAGGAGGTACTCAACCACTTTCTCCAGGCGATGGTAAAGTGGAGAAAGGGCAGATGGCCACTTTTCTGCCCTCTACTGTAGGGCCCTGGGTGATCTTGTAGAAGGCCTCCAGCAGCATCTCAACCTGTCAGAGAAGGAGAGGGTTATGAAATAAAAAATTTAAGGTCATATATATATACACACACACATATATAGTGTTCATAAATGTACCAAGCAAACACGTACATAAATATATAAACCACATGTCTGAAGCAACACAGGAAAACAGCCCTGAAACCATTTTGACTCCCAAACTGACCAAATGATTTCTCTGCAAGGTCAAGGAAAATGGAAAAGCCTCCCCATTGTCTTTTCATTCACAAATCCTGTCTTAAGGGTATGTCTGTGTATGAATAGGGTGAGCCTGTGACCTGGCTCAGGAACTAAGTACCGTATTTTTTGCACCATAACACTCACTTTTTTCCTCCTAGAAAGTAAGGGGAAATGTCTGTGCATGTTATGGAGGGAATGCCTATGGGTGGCGGGGGGGATCTGCTGCAGTCGTGAGCAGAGGATCCATGGTTCCCCTTCCTTCCCTCCTCCGTGGCTCGCTTTGAAACAGCAAAGCGGGAGAAGAGCCGCTGAGTGGGGAGGAGAGAGGGACAGAGAGCCTGCTTCTTTAAAGGAGCAAAGCAGGAAAGGAGAGGAGCCGCTTACACCAGTGTAAGCGGCTCCTGTCCGGTTGGTTCCTTTAAAGCAAGCAGGCTCTCTGTCCCTCTCTCCTCCCCACTCAGCTCGCTAAATAGCAGCAAAGTTTTTCTGCTCACTAAGCCGGGGATGAGCGGGGAGGAGGGAGAAAAGCAGAGCCTGCTTGCTTTAAAGGAGCAAAGCGGGAGAGGAGAGGAGCCTTCTCCCCTTATACCCCTTCTTCTTCGTTATTAGCAGCATCCTTCTCCACCCACCCCACGCGTGCTCCTTCTCCCCTTAAACCCCTCTCCTGCATTATTAGCAGCATCCTTCTCCACACACCCCACGCGTGCTCCTTCTCCCCTTAAACCCCTCTCCTGCATTATTAGCAGCATCCTTCTCCACACACCCCACGCGTGCTCCTTCTTCCCTTAAACCCCTCTCCTGCATTATTAGCAGCATCCTTCTCCACACACCCCACGCGTGCTCCTTGTCCCTTGAGTGCTTTTCCTTCCCTCCCCACTTAAAACGTGGTTACAAAGCACGGATCCACATGGATCCTCAGGATTTTTGCACTGGGTCACCCCAAATTCACCATCAGATCACATAGCATGTCCATGGCTACATCTTGCACCAAAAAAAATCACGCACCCACTGTTGCCTGGGGCCACAGTGGTGCAAAAACGTGGTTACAAAGCATGGATCCACATGGATCCTCAGGATTTTTGCATTGGGCTACACCAAACTCACTGTCAGATCACATGTCTGTGGCCACAGCATGAACCACAAAAATCATACATCCACTGTTTCATTTAGAATATTTTTTTTCTTGTTTTCCTCCTCTAAAAACTACGTGCGTGTTATGGTCAGGTGTGTGTTATAGAGTGAAAAATACGGTATTTATCATTACAAAAGACTGGCCAGGCTCCCTAGGATATCCAATCAAGTAAGCATTAAAAGGTAACCTGCCAGACAGGAGGTAAACAACGCACTCAGATTTCTGTTGTAGCCTGCCCTTTCTGTGATGTATGTATGATGTTTCTGGGTGTGGTCTTGGACTCCAGGGCGGGCAAATGTCTATATAAGGGCAGGCACTCCTTGGTACGGGGTCCCCCGCCTCCTGCATGTGAAGGTGGCATCCAGTTGCAACAGTTCAATAAAGATCAGGCTTACTAGCTGCTCTGCTTCTCAATATTCTCTGGTTGGCCTCTGTTATTTTCTCCTACCAATGGAGAACCTGCAAAGGACTCTATAAGGGCTCTTGTGTCCCCCATAAGGGAATAAGGGCAGATTTTCGTTTATTACCGTTACTTAGACTGTACAAGGAACAGGACTGTCTGAAGGGGTTCTGCCATCCCAGGTTGAGTCTTCCTGCTTCTTTTCTCAATGGTTAATAAAAAAGTTATTAAACAAGTAACACTCCAAAATAAATATGGCGTGCATTGCCCAGAATTTTTGTGGATACACCTTATTTGCCAGGGGGGGGGGCAGAACAGGAAACAGCATTCACTTTCAGGCTTGCCAAAAGACATGTTGTCTTCATTCCAAGGAAACAGAACCCTGGGTAAGCAGAGATACCCCTGGAGTCTCCTGCCACCCAGAGATGGGGATGCTCACAACAGCCCTTTTTCACTGTCCCACGCCACTTCCCCATGTGAAGAATAGAAGATGCTCCGTCAGTTCTCTCAAAATACATCTTACCTGCAGGAACCAGGCTATTGGGACTGCTTAGCCAATGTAAATAATAAAGAGAAAGATCTTTGCCAACGTCTTCCATCCTGTTCACACTGGGAAGCAGGACTGAAAAGGGTCTTCTTGCCTGTGGGAGGTGGGGACAATAGAAAAACTCAGCTTCTTGTCCCTTCAGCACTTAACAGCCCCTGCTGAAAACACAGGGTTGTATTCAATGCTGCCTGCAGGGACTTCAGCAGGTGCTTTCTGTCTCCTCTGAGCTTGAGTCCACATCACAATGCAGCCAGTCATGCGCTAGGTGGGTGTTGCCAGGGGATGGCTGAGGTTTATATAAATCAGACCCTTTCCCTGTTTCCCCAGTCTGTTTCTGAGGCCTCAGTAAAGCCATTAAGCCTTGGGTCTTGCTTAAACCCAAATTGACTTCACTCTCAATCTTGTGGCTGTGTCTAAATGCAGGCAAGTTGGAAGGGATATTCTCAGTCTAGCATAGGGAACCATCAAGTACAAAATCCTGTGGAAGAAATACTGTGCAGCTGGTATGGGTCAGCTTTTCACAACTGGTGGTTTATGACATGTATATCCTGCCTTTCTCTCAAGGTAAGGTCCATATTTCTCCTCCCTGTCTTCTCCTCACAAGAATCTGGTGAGGCCAGTTAGGCTGAAAGTGAGTGACTACCCCAAGGTCATCCAGGGAGTCTCCTGGCTGAGTGGGGCTTTTAACCCTGCTTTCCCCGGTCCAAGTCTACCATGACACACTGTCTCTCCTAGAATCTTGGCACGGTGGCCGTGCATTCCATGTCACCAAGGGTTGTTGCCCAGCAACGAAGTGTGTGGCCGTTTGAGTGGAGGTTCTGGCATCCTCAGCGTGTAGAGCCTTGCAGAGGTTTGCTGTAGTGACCCTTGCTTCATCGGTATAGAATATGGCATCTGGGAAACTCCTGGCAGTAAGTGAATGTTGGCATTTCCTGTGGACTTCGCTCTAGAACATAGCATACTGGTCCTGTTATGTACGTTCCTTAGTGTCTCCTGCTCTGAGCTTGAGTCCGCATCACAAGACAGGCCAGGAACCTCAAACCTGCATTGTGATTCACTGCCTGGTGCAAAGCAACCAGTCATGCATTAGGTGGTTACCAGATTTTTTTCAGTGAGTCCAGGAACTCTTTTCCATTTCAATGGATTTTGTATGGGGACTGATCTATAAATCCGGGGACTGTCCCCAGAAACGTCTGGTAACCTTACATTAGGCGGGTGTCGCCAGGGACTGTCTAAAGAGTTTAGAAATTAGACCCTTTCCCCCAGTCTGTTCCTGGGGCCACAATAAAACCTTTGTGGGGGTTTTTTTGTTTGTTTTTTATTGGAAATTTCAACACAATAATTTTAACAAAAATACATCATCCACATTATTTTCCCCCTCCCTCCTCCCCCCTCTAAACAGAAAACCCAACCTCCCACCCCACCCCCGGACTTCCCTCAACTCCTTTCTCTGGTTTCTCAACACATCTTTCTATCTGCATGTTATAAAATTGTAGAGATCCTCAAATTATTTATCTATATATTACAATAAAGAGTTTGTGAATGTTTATTCAAAACCGGGGCTGCAATTAAACCTTTAAGCTGAATCACTGCCTTGGGTCTTGCTAGAACCTGCATATACTTCAGGTACCAGCAGGTTTGGCAATGAGCTATCAAAGGTCAAAGAAAGTGTTGACCTTTGGGCAAGTTTTTAGAAGAGAAGAAGGAATGCCGTTTCCATTTAATGCAAACATACGTTATCTGCGCTTCCCAGATCAACACACAAACAGAAATTTGCTTTGAGATGCTTCCTTGTCCCCATTTTGCGAAAAGGTTCTCCATCCCATGCGCCTCCCAGTGTAAATATTAGCATCTTTAGAAATTGTCAAAAATGTGACATCTCTGCCTGGGGGCCTGATCTATTCCTCACATTCTGATGTTCCTGTTTCTTTTCTCTCTCTTCTCATGGACAGGGAATTAATTTCAACGAAGACGAAATCTCTGAAATCAACCTGGAAGAAGGGAGGATCTTACTCTAAGGTAATGCTGTGCCAATCTCCTTCCCCAGCATCAATTGATTTCAGAAGCCCCCCAGTCCATTTCTATGGTGTTCCTTCTTAGGATAGGAGGCAATGGAAGTTGCTTGGGACTTCCAGGGAATTGAGGGACTACAACTGGGGGTTTGAGAAGGCAGCCATTTCCTTTCTGACACAAGCAGCCCTGTTTCAGTTCTACTATTCCAGGCATGTCCAACAGGTAGATCTCTCCCCCCGCCCAAACAACTTTGCCTGTCAATAACAATCGGTAGAACACAGCCAGCATTTTTACAATGTGAGTAGATCACAGTCTCTTGGGAGTTGGACGTGCCTGATATTCAGTGGGCCATGAATACTGTAAATAAGCAGTTATGTTATGAAATTCTTAAAATAATAAAAACAATTAGGCCTGGTGACACTTCAAACAGAAGCTGTTTCTTTTTTTATATAATTTTTTACTGGAAATTTTATTTACAATGTAACATACCCCCCCTCCCCCCACAGAAATCCACCTTTATTAAACGTGAACATAACATACAATAAGCATAACATACAACAATACAAACAACCAAATAAAAGACTTCCTTTATCCTGTATCTGGCCTCCTTGTTTACTTCTAATAAGCTGTTTCCTTTATGAGTAATTATTAAGATTTTTCTAATTATAACTTAAATATCCACAAAGTCTCCTGCAGACATTAATTGAAACAAGTCCAGGTATGTATTTTAGGGCACTGTTTTGTGAAGTATTCTCTGCATTTTCCGCATGCATTTTCCCCATGTGATCTCGAATTGCCTCTGTTAATCTAGCCAATTCAATATACTCTAACAGTTTGTCTTGCCATTCCTTTTTTTGCTGGCACAGTTTCTTTTTTCCAGTTTTTAGCAATTAGGATCCTTGCCGCTCCTGTGGCATAGAGGAATATTTTCAGATCTTCTCTTGCTATACCTGTGTCCATTATCCCTAGTAGAAAAGCGTCTGTATTTTTCATAAAGTTATACTTAAACATTTTTTTAAGCCCGTCATATACTATGTTCCAGAAGCTTTTGATTTTTCCAAAGGTCCACTAAACATGTATAAGTGTCCGCTCAAACAGAAGCTGTTTCTTATACAAAACCTTTTTACAAAAGTGCTCTTCCTCTCTCCTCTCAACATCCCAACCACACCTTCTATGGATGCAGCTGATGTTGCTCCCAAAGGCTTCAGCAAGGACCGGAATGAAGAGCTAGAAGAAGCTAGTCCAAAGAAAGGCACTACAAGATCTTTTCAACCTCCTACAGAATATTCAGGAATATGTGAGTTACTGAAGAGAAGCATTGCAGCCATGCAGGTATGTCAAAGCCTTCAGGCTGCCCCTTCTAGGCCTACCCTGCAAGGTGCCCAGGACACAATCAGGCACCTGAGCCATTAGCAATCTAGAGAACAGAGTTGGACCATAGTACAGCTGATCCTAGTGGGCTTTGCCCTTGGCATGGATCAGCCGATTGGTGCAGATTGCAAGCCTTCTTTGGGCAGGAATTGGATGCATTCTGGGATTCCTCTAGCTCCAAGGAGGCTCTAGCTAGCGGTACCAAAAGCCAGCCTGTCTAGGACCACCTAGAGGAGAGTTGACCAGCTTCAGCTGGACTGCAGGATTCAGATGCTTATCGGGACAGAGGCGAGTGAGGAGCTGCTCTCAAGAGCAGGAATTGGCTGCACTCAGGAGTTTGCAATTGGGAAGAGGCCTGTTGCACCCGGGTTCTGCTTGCAGGCTACTCCTAGGCATCTGGTTGGCCACTGTGAGAACAGAAGGATGGCCCAGATGAGCCTTTGGACTGAGTCCAGAGGGTTCTTTTAGGCCGCAGTCTACACAGCTCAGGCGCAAGCTATCTGAAAGACCGCATTCTCTCCTACGAACCTGCCTGGGTCCAAACCTTTTGGGGGTGGCCTTTCTCTTGGTCCTGCCTCCCTCCCAGGCACACTTGGTGGGGCTGAATGAGAGGACCTTCTCAGTGGCTGACTTTGGAACTCCCTCGCTAGAGAAGTGAGATTGGCTCCTTCCACTGGCAGGAGAAGACTCTCTTATTCCAACCGACTTTGGGGAATTGACTGCTTTGAATGAAAGGGCTGGTCTCCTCCATTGTAATTATATGTAGGATAAAGTGAGATTATATAATATAATATAATAATAATAATAATAATAATAATAATAATAATAATATATTATTTATACCCCGCCCATCTGGCTGGGTTTCCCCAGCCACTCTAGGTGGCTTCCAACTGAATATTAAAAACAATACAGCATCAGACATTAAAAACTTCCCTAAAGAGGGCTGCCTTCAGTTGTCTTTTAAAAGTAAAATAGTTGTTTATTGCCTTGACATCTGCTGGGAGGACATTCCACAAGGCAGGCGCCACTACCGAGAAGGCCCTCTGCCTGGTTCCCTGTAACCTTACTTCTCGCAATGAGGGAACCGCCAGAAGGCCCTCAGCGCTGGATCTCAGTGTCCGGGCTGAACGATGGGGGGTGGAGACGCTCCTTCAGGTATACAGGACCGAGGCTGTTTAGAGCTTTAAAGGTCAGCACCAACACTTTTAATTGTGCTCGGAAACGTACTGGGAGTTATACTTTTAATTCTATCCATGTTTAATTGTTTTTTGATTATTGTTTTTTCTATTTTTTGTGCTTCTTTTTTATCTGTAAGTTGCCTGGAATCCAGTCGGGGGGAAAGAGGGATATACATATTATAATTATATTCTGAGAATGCCTGGCGGGCCAAAGCACTGCCATCAATAATGGGTTGCTTCTCTTGGCAGTAACTTCTCTGGGTCTCTTCTCAGACTTCTGTAGTGCTTCCTGCATCCCCCCTTGGTCAACTGGTGGCTGTTTCTTGCCTGTACATGTTGGATCCACACAGTGGGCAGCAGAGACCCTCTGCCATCTGCTGCCCATCCTGCAGCGCAAAGAAGGTAAGACTGGAAGGAATGTCTTGCCTGCAAGACTCCCTAAACTTCTTCCCACTAAAACATACCCATGGACTGCTACACACTCTAGGAATTGCAGCTCTTTGAGGGAGAGAGGGGTCTCCTAACAACTCCCAGAACCCTTAACAAAGGACATTTCCCATGGTCCATGGGGGGGAAGCCAGGACTCTTTAAAGTGGTGTGAGACTGCTTTACATGCACAGTACCCAGGGGGCCTTGGTTGCATTCTGGGACTCCACATTCTGACGTTCCTGTTTCTTTTCTCTCTATTCTCATGGACAGGGAATTGATTTCAATGAAGATGAAATCTCTGAATTCAGCCTGGAAGGAGGGAGGATCTTACTCCAAGGTAATGCTGTGCTAATTCCCCCCCCCCCCCCAATTATCAATCACTTTCAGATGCCCCCCGGTTCATTTCTATGGTGCTGTTGCTTGGGTTCTTTGAAGGACGGGAGGCAATGGAAGCTGCTGGGGACTTCCAGGGAATTGAGGGACCACAAGTGGGGGATTGAGAAGGCAGCCATTTCCTTTCTGACACAAGCAGCCCTGTTTCAGTTCTACTATTCAATGGGCCATGAATACTGTAAATAAGCAGTACGCCATGAAATTCTTAAAATAATTAAAACACTTAGGGACAATAAGGCATCTGAGTGCATTAGCAATCTAGAGAATAGAGCTGTGCAAAAGTGCTGCTGAGGTCCTTCCTGCGGAGCAGCTCTTGGAGGCCACAAGTTTTCTGACCAGTGACCTTGCTGTTGAGAGCAGCTTCAACCCGTTGGACATTTCCCACTTGCTACAGGAATTTATCAAGCAGTTCAGCGGCAAAGCACTGGAGATAAGGAGGTATAACTGTAGGAGAGATTAAATTAGCCTTGCCTTGATGAACACTGATGTTAAAGAAACTACGGGTGTATAGCTGGCGAAAAGATGGCAAAGAGGAAGTACTGGATGCATTCTGGGATTCCTCTAGCTCCAAGGAGGCTCTAGCCAGTGGTACCAAAAGCCAGCCGGCTCAGGACCACCTAGGAGGGGGTTGACCAGCTTCAGCTGGACTGCAGGATTGAGTTCCTTGTTGGGACAGAGGCTAGTGAGGAGCTGCTCTCAAGGGCATCCCAGCGTTGGGTACTGTGAGTGAGACCCTAACTCACTCTTTGGCTTTCCTTTGCAGAGACACTGGAATGAACAATGTGGGGCCAAGCACTTCTCATAAGAGCTCTGTGTCCTCAGTTGCACTGGAGGACCAGTCCGGCATTGTGCATCAATACCTACTACTCTCTTACCAGGGTAAGTTGGTCTAACACAAGGCACAGCCATCTCTCAACCGTGTGTACATGAGAGAGAAGGAGAGGGAGAGTGTGCCTAATAAGCTAATTTATGCTAATTGCATAGATGGATCTGCGTATTTATATTCCACAGGAGTTCCCCAAGTTCCTAAGTTCGGTCATTGGAACCCAAAAAGAAGCAGCAGGAAGGCTGAACACCCCACACGCTGCCTAGGATGGCAGCCCCGCTTCTTGTACCGTCTCAGTAACCCTCTCCTTCTCTGACAGGTTGAGGTGTTGCTGGAGGCCTTCTACAAGATCACCCAGGGCCCTACAATGGAGGGCAGAAAAGTAGACACCTGCACTTTCTCCATTTAGTTTTCCATCGCCCAGAGAAAGTGGCAGAGTACCTCTTCCAGTTCCGTATCGGGTGTGGGGCACTCAAGCTTCTACCGGCCTAAGAGAGATGTTGGGAATCTGTAGGGCTTGCTCAGAAAGTAACTCTCTCCCTGAGTGTGGGGGCCAGGTAGCTGGAGAACCCCACTCCCCACAGTGTCAGGAACCATTCTCCAAATCTCTTCCTCCCCAGCTAATGTACTTCCTCATGGCAACAGACAGAGGTTTGGGGGAGGTTCTTGCAGTGGTACCATAGAACGAGCTGGAACGAGCGATGTGAGGCTGAGCACTCCTCTTAAGAGCTCCCTGTCTCCTCAATTCCACTGGAGGACCAGTTCCAGAATTGTCCCATCAATAATTGCTGCCCTCTTGCCAGTGTAAGTTGGTCTCGCACAAGGTACAGCCATCTCTCAACCCACGTGTGTGCATGAGAGAGGGGGAGAGGGAGTTCCCCAAGTTCCCAGGTCCTGTCATTGGAACCCCAAAAATAGAAGCAGGAAGACTGAACACCCCACGGGGTAGGATGGCAGCCCTACTTCTTGTACTGTCTCAGTAACCCTCTCCTTCTCTGACAGGTTGAGGTGCTGCTGGAGGCCTTCTACAAGATCACCCAGGGGCCTACAGTGGAGGGCAGAAACATGGCCGTCTTCGCTTTCTCTATCTTGTCGCACCACCACCTGGCGAAAGTGGTTGAATATCTCCTCCAGTTTCCCTTCGGGTATGGAGCCCTCCAGGTTCTACTGGGCTAAGGGAAAGGTTAGGAATCTGCAGGGCTTACTCAGAAAGCCCTTGCTGCCATTTCCTCTTTCTGTTGCATGGCAGCAAGCAGAAGACTTGAATCTGACCATTGCTCTTGTTTTTGCATTCACAGAGACTGCCAGAGAATATGGAAGGAGGTTTTGGCATCGGCTGACCAACAACAACTACTCCATCTGATGGCTGAGCAACTGCATCTGGGGCCCTTGGTGGAGTCTTCCACTGCTGTGGTAAGGACAAAGAACCTCGTAATATTTAGGGCTTTCTGTATTCTGCAGTTCAGTAGGAGCAGAGAAAAGAAAAGCCCCAAAAGATGATGTTGCCACAGAATTCCACACACACATATACGCAAAGTACATCTTGAAAAAGGCCAGCTTTGTTTAGGAAAAAGCCAGAAACAAAACACACCTGAATCTATTACCCCATGATAAAGGGATGGAAGGAAGGAATAAAGAGATGTGTGAAGGAAGGGGCTTCTTCCAGATGTCTAAGCAACACCCAGTCAAAGCTGCTCTGCTATTTACTTGAGGGAGAACTGCAACTCTGCTCCCAGACTTCTCCATGGCCATGGGGTCAGTCCCCCTTTCCCCAACCCCAAATGTTGGTGATGGGTTATTTACATCCAGAGTCGGGACCTTTTTGTGTGGGTGAGGGGAAGGGTTTAATATTTCTTCTGCCCGATTATTGGGCCACAGGAAATTGCCTTATACTGAGTCAGACACTTGGTCCATCTCCTTCAGTATTGTCAGGACAAACTGGCAGTGACTCTCCAGGATTTCAGGCAGCGCTTTGCAGAGCCTGCCAGGGACTGAACCTGGGGCCTTCTGCGGTGTTGTAAGAGAGATGATCAGAGAGGAGAATAAAGGAATAATTGTTTCTTTCAGTGGCATGGCAAGTGCTCTACCACTGAGCTATGGCTTCTTCCTAAAGGGGCTAGGATGCCCCCCCTCCATGATGCAGTGGGGGGTTATAAGAACAGATATACAGTCCATGCTATTCTGTTCATGATGACATGCTGAGATGCCCCATAAAACATGAGGGAACAATCCAGTTCAGGGTAAAGTAATGCAGGGAAAGTGACTTGTACCTCTCTCTCTTCCAGCAAAATTTGACCAGCCTGTTGCACGCCATCCTCAGGATGGAGGAATACAAGGCAGCTGTGTGCCAGCACTTCCCACAGCTGTTGATCGCTCTCCGGAAGCTAGTCCGAAGAAAGACACTATGAGATCTTTCCGACCTCCTACAGAATATTCAGGAATATGTGAGCTACAGAAGGGAAGCATTGCAGCCATGCAGGTATGTCAAAGCCTTCAGGCTGCCCTTTCTAGGCCCACCCTGCAAGGTGCCCTGGACACAATCAGGCGTCTGAGCGCATTAGCAATCTAGAGAACGGAGTTGAGCCATAGTACAGCTGATCCTAGCGGGCTTTGCCCTTGGCATGGATCAGCTGATAGGTGCAGATTGCAAGCCTTATTTCGGCAGGAATTGGCTGCATTCTGGGATTCCTCTAGCTCCAAGGAGGATCTAGTTAGTGGTACCAAAAGCCAGCAGGCTCAGGACCATCTAGGAGGGGGTTGACCAGCTTCAGTTGGACTGCAGGATTCAGAGCCTTGTTGGGGCATGGGCTAGTGAGGAGCTGCTCTCAAGGGCATCCCAGCGTTGGGTACTGTGAGTGAGACCCTAACTCACTCTTTGGCTTTCCTTTGCAGAGACACTGGAATGAACAATGTGGGGCCAAGCACTTCTCATAAGAGCTCTGTGTCCTCAGTTGCACTGGAGGACCAGTCCGGCATTGTGCATCAATACCTACTATTCTCTTACCAGGGTAAGTTGGTCTAACACAAGGCACAGCCATCTCTCAACCGTATGTACATGAGAGAGGAGGAGAGGGAGAGTGTGCCTAATCAAGCTAATTTATGCTAATTGCATAGATGGATCTGCATATTTCTATTCCACAGGAGTTCCCCAAGTTCCCAAGTTCGGTCATTGGAACCCAAAAAAAAGCAGCAGGAAGCCTGAACCCACATGCTGCCTAGGATGGCAGCCCCGCTTCTTGTACCGTCTCAGTAACCCTCTCCTTCTCTGACAGGTTGAGGTGCTGCTAGAGGCCTTCTACAAGATCACCCAGGGCCCTACAATGGAGGGCAGAAAAGTAGACATCTGCACTTTCTCCATTTAGTTTGCAATCACCCAGAGAAAGTGGCAGAGTACCTCTTCCAGTTCCACTCAAGCTTCTACCGGCCTAAGAGAGATGTTGGGAATCTGTAGGGCTTGCTCAGAAAGTAACTCTCTCCTCGAGTGTGGGGGCCAGGTAGCTGGAGAACCCCACTCCCCACAGTGTCAGGAGCCATTCTCCAAATCTCTTTTTCCCCAGCTGATTTGCTGCCTCATGGCAACAGTCAGAGGTTTGGGGGAGGTTCTTGCAGTGGTACCATAGCCATTATTAAGTTTGTCAGTTGGGAGTGGAGGCTTGGGTGTTGGAGAAGAAAGAGGGTGGAATAGGCAGTGGGTTGGTCGAGTTGTATTGTGAGAGAGTGAGAGGAATTGTTAGGTTGAGGCAGATAGATAGTTGGATTAAACAGTTTGGAGTTGTTAGGAACTAAGATTAGGAAACTGACAAGAGAAAAATAAATTGTAACCATACGCTTGTTCCTGCATTTAAAAATAAACTTGATTATTTGTTAATGTTAACAACTGTCTGGACTCCGTGTGTCCCCGTGAGAAGCGGGGTGGTGGCAGCGAAGAAAGCAGTTGCAGTGGTGGCACAGGGTCAATAGACCGTGAAACGTCCGGGGGCCCTGTGTGATCGCCACACGGTCTTTTTGCCATCTGCAGATATGCAGTAGCACAAAGGGCCTGATCCAGATCACACGGGGATCCTTCTGGAGTGCAGGAGACCAGGGAAGACCAAGCCATTTTCTTTGTCTGTGGCATGCAGTTCCTTATGGAGCCTGACCACCTTTGGATGAGTCAGGTTCGGAGGCAAACCACCCTGCTGCCCTCCCCCCAAACTGCCCAGAGAACCAAATGGTCCCCTCAGTGCAATAATTGGCCATCCCTGAGCCAATGGATCTGACCTTTGCTCTTGTTTTTCCATTCACAACAGCTGCGAGTTAATATGGAAGGAGGTTTTGGCATCGGCCAACCAAGAACAACTACTCCATCTGATGGCCAAGCAACTTCATCAGAGCCGCTTGGTGGAGTCTGCCACTGCTGTGGCAAGGACAAAGAACTCCTATCAAATATATGGCTGTATGGAAGGGAGTGTGTCTGCAGGTTTTGGAGTGAATGGGGTTTTCACCATTTATCTGCCATTTTAAAATCAAACTTCAAATATGCTAAAGTCCAGCAAAAGTTATTTAAGCACATACAAATTCATAATTAGGATGGATGGGCTTTGGCCATTTTCCTGTACATAAGGGGGGCAGAGAATTTAGTCTGCTCATGGCTGAAATGACTAGGAACATATTTGGAATTTATGAACCCAGACTGGCTATTTCACAGCTGTTTGTTCCACTAATGACCAGAGGGGGGACAAACAAAAAAGTAATAACCCACATTTTTGAAACATTTTTATAGAGACCTGTACCCCAATCTCCTGTAGATAAAGGAGGCATGTAGCTCTCAATTTTATTTGCCAGGGTTGCAGATATGTCTGTTTAATGCAGGAAACATGATCCCTTAGTGCTGAGGCTTTAGCAGAAATTTAATTTGACCAAACTTGTATTACTGACTTTGGTGAAAACTTGAATTTCTGTTTTTTATTTAAATCTAACCCTGTTTTTTAAATCTGCCCTTTACCCTTCCCTTCCTTTCTTCAAATGGTAACTTAGCCAAGAGGTGCAACACTTTAAGTGGTATAATAGATTTGCTAAATCATGCACTCCATACATGCACAGAGGCTATACTAGTTTAAAAAAGAGAACCTGTCTAAACCTCCATAGGAAAAGTGCCTTGCGGGGGCAAGGAAAATATCGCATCTCATCATTAAAGAGTTTCTTTCTCTTCATGAGAGAGGGGGAGAGTGTCCGGAGCCATAGTACCTACGAGTGTACCCCCACCCACTAGGGATACACTTCATTTGCCAGTAGGTACATGGGGGGGGGGGCAGGAAACAGCATTCACTTTCAGGCTTCCCAAAAGACATGAGTGAAAGGAAAATATATAAAAAACACACTTCTGTTAATAACCACCGTCAAATAAAGAGATGTTACTACAAGTATCTCTAAAATACTGGTTAGTAACAAAACACCTTTAAGTGCAGACAGGAACACTATTCAAGAACTCTAGGGCTATTGATAGGAAAACAGGATAGAACAAGTGGAGCGCTGCAGCCCTCATGACCATCCTTACACAGTGCTAATAAATGTTGATGTTGCATTTGTTGTTTTGTTGCATTTGTTTGTTATTAAAAGCCTTATTTTTCTATTTATCCACCAACAGCAGTGCTAATTTAGTGGGCAACCAAAGTGTCTTACATTAATGTTCCCCACACTTGTCAGGAGAGGAGTGTTTACGCCATGGCAAGTGCTTAGTCCATGGCAAAAGTGCCCGTTTCCCAATATGCGTTTACACACCTAAATCTCTCTTCTTCAGCAGCAGTCCCGGAAGACAGGCTGCACAAGATCTGGTAATCAGCCAGTGATACAACTGAGAGGGAGGAGAGAAGAATAGAAAATAAGAGCCAGCTTCTTCTTCTTTTTTTCTAAAATAAAATTGTTCAGTAAAACCACAGATATACAATGCAATTATTTGCTCTACAGAGATGTATTTTATACACCTTGAAAGAACAATTCAAGAAAGAGAAGAGCAACTCCTATGGTTTCTGGTAAATGTTATTTGGAAGCATTGCTGCCTCCAACAGTGGAGGGCAGAGCATAGCCATCACGACTACTTGCAAGTAGTAGCCCTCTCCTCCTCAGATTTGTCTGATCTTTTAAAGCCATCTAAGTTGATAGCTACTTCTGCCTCCTGTGGGAGTGAGTTTCATGGTTTAACAATGTGCTGCATGAAAAAGGACTTTCTTTTATCTGTCCCGAATCTTCCAACAGTATTTATGCTTTTTTAATTCTTCCCTGACTGCACTCAAGGCTTACTGTTAATAACTGCCTCAACTGACATAATTGCCTCTGGCAAAGGTGTATGACATCACGGAATTCAAACTTACAATGCTATATCTTTAATTGTATTTTTAATACAAATATTCCTATTGCTTTTCAAAATGTATTAAAATTTGAATTTCGTACGCAGCTTCTGGCACATGTGCTAAACAACAGGCAGAAGAAGAAAACCATTAAGTGGTCTTCCACAAGACCCTTAGTAATTTTCAAGCGGTCTGGGTTAAGGTGGGGTTGTTTGAGAACCAACTCTGGGCAAACTCTTCGCACCCTTTGATGGACTCATGAGGTAAATCTGTTGTGAATTTAATTTCATACTGTGGCTCATTAGGAAAGCCAAATGTCCTTGGAAGAGCTTCCACAAAATGAATATAAGCAAGGCCTTCTCTCAGGAAAAAAACAACCCTCAAAATAAAAACTCCTTTGAATCCACATGACAGAACTCCTGAGGGAATTTGTATTTATTTGTTTGATGAAGACGCTGTCTGTTATCCCTGTTGGAAATGCATCTCTGATCCTTCAGACCTTGAGAGGCAGTTATCTAGAGAAAATAATTTGAACTTTGCATTCAAGCGCCTTCTGTGGGGAAAAGAGCAGGAAACTCCTCAGATGGAAGAACACTCCCATGTCTCTGCCCTCCTGCCTGCTCAAACCCCGGCCTGCTCTCAGGAGAAAAGTGTGTTCTGAGGAGAAAAATCTTCGATATCTTCCCCACTGAAACAACACTGGCAAATTGCTAGAATTCCCCACCAGACATATCACCCCAAATGTTTTTGAGGGGAACTGACAGTTCACCTCAAGGTTGACTGAGGTTTTGAGGGAAACTCCTCATGTCTCCTCAGTGGGGGGTGGGGGGCATGTTGGACATCCAGACGACCACCAATTTGCCATGCTATATACATAACCCCACTTACTTATTTTGATTTTTTCTTCTCCCTCCCTCCTTCCCTTCCCTGCCTTTTCCCTGACTGCACTCAAGGCTTACTGTTAATAACTGCCTCAACTGACATAACTGCCTCTGGCAAAGGTTTATGACATCACAGAATTCAAACTTACAATGCTATAGCCCTTGTGAGCATTAACCATTTCTTTTCTTTTCTTTATTTTCTCTTCTCTTCTTTTATTTTCTCACCTTCCCCTTCCCATTGTTCATCAAAAGATCTCAGGGGGGTTTACTTTGCATTTTGGGTGCTTTTGTCCCACAAGCCCCTTCTCAGACAAAATGCTATGTACAATCATTATTATCTTTAAACATTTTCAGTCCCATTTTGTTTTGAAGAGAGTTGAAACTTTTTTTTAGAGTGATGTTGGATTGAAATTAAGTGGCTTCTAGCTGTACAGGCTTTAAAGTTATAAATATATCAAGATTAAGGATTAGGATTAAAAAGGTTAAAAGAATGGAAAAATTGGTTTTTAATAGGTAAAAATTTAATGTTATATTATATTAAGATTAAGGATTGGGATTAAAAAGGAGGGAAAGGAATTGCTGGACAAACAAACTGAATTGGAATACAAAAGAGGGAGGTATGAGGAGGTCGGGGAAACAAGTAAATGTAAAAGTAGTGATGAAAAGAGGGAATTGTTTTTAACTGTTTTTTCTTTTTTCTTTTTGTATTTTGCATTGTGTATTTTTCTTTTTATTCTTGAATTTTTCTTTTTTGTTGATGTGATTCTTTCTTTGTGAAACTTTAATAAATATCATTTTTTAAAAAAGAAACTTTTTTTTGCCTAAGGTTTCGTTAGAGTATCTGCTATCATTTCTGTTGCAGAACAATATGACAAGTTTACAAGTTCTTCCCGTATAACTTCATGTATAAATGATATTTCATTTTGGATATGCTTTGTTCTTGCACAAAATTTATCACTTTGATTCAGCTCTAGACAGCTCTGGTTGTCCTCCATTAGTTGAATTGGTTTCTCTCTCACTAGACCATAGTCTTTCATTAGTTACTTTACCGGTAATTCTCTTCGGGCTCCTGTAACTGCTGCATATTCAGACTCCATAGAAGGAAGAGTCATACAATTTTGCTTATAGCTCCCCCAAGAAATAGGTCAATTTGCAAACATACAAATGTAACCTCTGGTTGATTTTAAAAATTTAGTGTTGCCTGCACAGTCAGCCTCTGTGTAACCTTGCTTAGTTTAAAAAACCCACTGACATTCAATTGCCTTCTTTCCTAGGTAACTGGGAATGTCCATATTTTATTTTGGTGTAGTGCACCAATTTCTCCATAAATGAGCCTCAGCATTTGGCATCTGCTCAATTTCCTCCCAGTTAGAGGGTTCGCAGAGAAAAGTCTTTCATATCTTCCCCACTGAAACAACACTGGAAATTGCTAGAATTCCCCACCAGACACATCACCCCAAATGTTTTTGGAAAGCTCCTCATGTCTCCTCAAACTGGGGGGGGGGGTGGTATGTTGGACATCCAGACAACCACCAATTTGCCATGCCATATACATAACCCCACTTATTTGATTTTTTTCTTCTTCCTTCCTCCCTCCCTCCTTCCCTTCCCTGCCTTTTCCTGGACTGCACTCAAGGCCTACTGTTAATAACTGCCTCAACTGACATAACTGCCTCTGACAAAGGTGTATGACATCACAGAATTCAAATTTACAATGCTATAGCCCTTGTGAGCATTAACCATTTCATTTCATTTCTTTTTTATTTTCTCTTCTTTTCTTTTGTTTTCTCTTTTCTTCCCTTCCCCTTTCCCTTCCCATTGTTCATCAAAAGATCTCAGGGCGGTTTACTTTGCATTTTGGGTGCTTTTGTCCCACAAGCCCCCTCTCAGACAAAATGCTATGTACAATTATTATTACCTTTAAACATTTTCAGTCCCATTTTGTTTTGAAGAGAGTTGAAACTTTCTTTTGCCTGAGGTTTCGTTAGACTATCTGCTATCATTTCTTTTGCAGAACAATATGACAAGTTTACAAGTTCTTCCCGTATAACTTCATGTATAAAATGATATTTCATTTTGGATATGCTTTGTTCTTGCACAAAATTTATCACTTTGAGTCAGTTCTAGACAGCTCTGGTTGTCCTCCACTAGTTGAATTGGTTTCTCTCTTACAAGACTATAGTCTTTCATTAGTTGATCAAACCACTTTAATTCTCTTCCGGCTCCTGTAGCTGCTGCATATTCAGACTCCATAGAAGGAAGAGTCATACAATTTTGCTTATAGCTCCCCCAAGAAATTGGTCCATTTGCAAACATACAAATGTAGCCTGTGGTTGATTTAAATTTTTTAGTGTTTCCTGCACAGTCACCCTCTGTGTAACCTTAATTTTAAAAACCCACTGACACCCAATTGCCCTCTTTCCAGTAGGTAGCTGGGAAAGTGTCCATGCTTTATTTTGATGTAGTGCATCGATTTCTTCCTGTGCAGCCTTTCTCCGTAAATGAGCTTCCGCATTTGGCATCTGCTCAATTTCGTCCCAATTAGAGGGTTCACAGGGTTGCACTGTCCTTGCTGTGTAGGACAGTCTTTACTGGTGGGATGCCTTTACTAGATAAGCATCTGATTTCCAGCTGTGAAACTGCATCAGTATTTTCATCACATTCAAAGTTTGGCATTTGCCTTTGGACATAATCTCCTGCAACGTTGCTTCTGCTAGGAGTTGGGATCTCTACTCCTTCCTTTTCATCTTCAGAGCTAGGTGGTGTAACATTGGAAAACAAATTTGGGTATTCACTTGTAAGTTTTGGAAAATATATGAGATCTTGCGATTTATTCTCTCATTATTTAGAGGAGTCAAATACCGATCCTTTCATACCCACTTTAACCGCTTCATCAAAATAAATCATGTCATCGTACAGCCATGAGGAGTTGTAGTCCAACATCTGTAGGGCATGAGGTTGGTGAAGCCTGGTCTCAATTATGAGCCTTCAACCAGTAATACTTTATTACTGATTTGAATGGGGGGGGGGGGCACATCTCTCCTGCACATAACAACACTATAAGGACACTGGGGAGACTGAGGAGCTGGCTTACTGTTGGGTTGGTTAAGGGGTTGCCTGGATCTTGGGCTTTCAGGGTCGAAAATGGTGCCATTTCCCACCCACCCCTCCCCATTTGTACATTGAGGAACATGAAGTCACTTCTGCACAGCAGGACCCAGGCTGATTTCAGTCATAAGAAAAGAAAGTGATTTGTCATGTTTGGCTGCTATGTATTTGCCAACAATTAACAATGGTCAGAATAAGTGGTCTGGGGTAAGCATGAGCCTGTCTGCATCTCAGTTCTTCAACGGTAAAAATTATTGTTGTGCCAGCATACAGAAAGAGAAGGTTGCACTTCTGGTGGCCACCCAGCTTTGGGGGCATGTTTGCAGGAAAGACATTACTTGGATCCATCCAAATCTGGCTTCAGGCTGTGTTAACAGAACTGCTGTGGTAGCATTTGTTGATGTCACTTGTCAGGAGAGATGCAAGGAGTGTGACCCGGCTTGTGAAGAGCGCCTTCTCTGTGGCAGCCCTTAAGTTGTGGCGGGAGTTGTAGTCTGGAGAGCACCAGGCTAGTGAAAGCAGGTTTAGATTCTTCTTATTAGACCAGCTCTGGGGAACCTCTGGCCCTCCCAATGTTGCCGAACTAAACTCCCATCATCCTCAAACAAATGGCTTTAAGTTACAAGAAAGGAGATTCCGACTAAACATCAGTAAGAACTTTCTGACAGTTAACAGCTGTTTGACAGTGGAATGGACTCCCTTGGAAGATGGTGGATTCTCCTTAATTGGAGGCTTTTAAGCAGAGGTTGGATGGTCATTTGTCTTGGATGCTTTAGTTGAGATTCCTGCATTGCAGGTGGTTGGACTAGATGACTCTCGGGGTCCTTTCCAACTCTACAGTTCTATGATTTTATGATCCCTGGTCATTGACCATGCTTGCTGGGGTCGATGGGAGGTGTAGTTCAGCCACAAGTCAGCACCAGAAAATCAACATTCCTGCCCCACATAAGGAAAAACAAAACCCGCATGGGGTTGTATCTAAATCCTGTTCGGAGTAGTCCCACTGAAATTACTGGACCCAAGTTGGCCATGACCATTATGGATCTACTCTGATTAGGACAATCTGATACATCCCATGGTAAAGAACATGCAGAGCAAAAAGGTTCACTTAGAACTTAAATGTTTTATTTTATATTATCAAGGGAGGAAACCTAGCTTCAAGTACTTCCATTCACCCCAATGCAGGATATGTTTTCAAGGCCTACCAGTCACATTTACCATTACACCAGTCAGTGTAATTTAAACGGCAAGCCCTAGAGCAAAGAGATCAACATCACAGGAAACAGTCAAACAATTATGTGTGTTTGCAGCAGGAACACAAGATCAAATGGGGGGAAATATCAGTGCAACAACCAGAATATTAGACCATAATAGTCACATCTTCTCCAATGCCCCTTCCCTGAGCTATTAAATGTCAAGCTGATCTGATCTGTATTCAACTCCATTTTAATTAGCATACTTCCAAAATTCCCCTATGCCACCCTAACCTAACCTGATCTCCCCCACCCCTCCCTCAGATGTTATTCAAACTACAGCTCCCATTATCCCCGACCACTGGGCCATGCTGGCTGATGGAAGCTGGAGTCTAAAATATGGAAGGCAACAGGTTGAGGAAGGCTGGCTCCCACTGTCCTCTTTTCCCAACTGCAATTCCAGTCTTTTTCAACTGCTTTCTTGAGTTAAGGGTTTTCAGGGAGGGTAAGGGGTGGATCAGAAACTGTTGGGTCAAGAAAGGCAGGGGACTCCCTCCCCTACTCCCAAGTAAAATGTATGTGATGATGCAGGCTGAAGACCCGGAAATTGACTTTTATGGCAAAGGTGCTTCAGAGATGGGATCAGTTGTGTTACATTACAAGGTAGTCAAGACAAAGCACCCGGACCACCTTGGACCAGTTCCCAAGGAAAAAATAAAAACTTTATAGTCTTTTGTTTCGTAGCATATTCTTGTTCCTGACATTTCTCATTTCCCACGAGGAACTGGGCTTAGCTATTCCAGCAGACGAGATGCAGACAAAAAAAGGACCCCACAGATCTTGTTCCATCAGGGTAACAGCTATCAAATCAACAATGTGGCTGAGATCCTCCCTCTCCTTGTGGACCAGGGTCTTTGTTGTCCAGCCCCAGCAGGTTTGCTTCTGCAAATCTGGTTATCGCCAGGCCCGGTTGAGGAGCTTCACCTGAGCCAGTCTCTTGGTGATCATGGTGGCAAAGACCAGCCCAAAAAGGACACTGCTGATCAGGACGTAGTCGTAGTCATCCTTCAGGACGTCAAACTGCTTGGAGGGGTAGACTCGGGTCTGGTAGATGTCCAGGCCGTACGCCACGACCTGCGGATGAAATTAAGAAAATAGAAGTGACAAAAGGCCGAGGACAGCCGAGTCCTGCCTCAAGCAAATATTTGGATATAGTTGGTGCAGGGGGGTACTGAATCAGGCCAAGGAGTCCATTCCTGTCCTTGTACGGTGCCACTGGCAGGCCAGAGTTTCCCTGTCCCTGATCTAAGCCCCATGTGACCATCACCACCTTGTTGAAGAAAGTGCATCGTTCGAGTGAGGAGTTAAGAGGGCTCACCAGACATGTAGACTCAAGGCCTGACGGGGCCGTGTAAATGCCTCTCATTCGGGAGATGGTCTGGTTGTAGTTGATGAACCTCTCTGCATGGATCTGCACGTCTGGGGAATACGGGATCAAGTTTTCTTCCCTGGAAAAAGGCAAGCAAGAGCAGGACATCCAAGCAACAGGCTCAGTCACCTCTCCACAAGATTCATTTGGACTGCTCCATGGGGCTCCCCCCCCCCCAATATTGTGGTATTTTATATATTGTAACTTCGCCGTTATTTTCATTGAGTATAATTTATTGAAATTGTTGAGAGTGAATTTCTGTTCGATTATTATTTGCTGATATTTTGAGAGTTAATTTTATTGCATATTACTATATTCTAACGGATTACTGAATATTACTATATTTTAAGTCATATCTTCTATTGTGACCTACTGCATTTGTATTGGATCACATTGTTAAAAGATGCGAGATCTATGCTGTATATTTTGTTGTTTTTTCAGCTGCCTTGTGTACAGCAATATGGAAAGGCAGTATACTAAAAAAGAAAGAAGGAAAAAAATGAAAAAAATGAAAGAAATGAAAAATGAAGGAAACTCCCCAAAGCCCCCCTCCCTTCTCATGTTGCATTCTACTGATGATTTTAATATTTCTTTGTAAGCTGCTTAAAGGTTTCCCCACAATAAAGTGGTATCTTAATTTTGTTAAATAAATTAAATAAATAAAAGGTCCGTTTAGAACTTCAGGGTTGTGGAACCAATAATGATGATTGGAGGTTGAGGCCTTCTAAATATTTCTGGACTACAACTCCCATCATCCCAGACCACTGTAATTGCTGGAGGGCCACAGGTTCCCCAATCCCCAATCCTGATAATGGGGGAAAGACCTTTCTTTTCTGCAGGAATTCCTTGAGAGCGGAATCCAATCACAGTGGACCACACTGGACTATTGATGGCCAAGCTGTCTGGCTTGGGGCAAGGCAGCTTGCTCATATAAAAGTACTTCTGTACTGCCACAATGTAAAATAGCAGGGCAGTGTGCCACATTTAAGATACAGAAAAACATTAAGATGACTAGTTAAATAAAAAACAATTAAGAATTAAACACCATACAAAAGCCTGGCAGCATAAAAAGGACTTCAAGAGAAAGACCAAAAAGTGAATGTTGAGGGAAGGAAGAGTGCTTCACAGAACAGGACCTATCTGGTTTCTACCTGAGGCCAATCCTAGTTTCCTACAGTCCTTCTACTAGATGACTTGACTGTCTAAAACCTGCTGCACACACTCAAAGGCTTCTCTAAAGGCCTAGGAGTTACACCCACCCCAATTTCCTTACCTAGTTTGCTCTGTAGGGATTTCTGGCCGCCGCGGGTCCAACAGAGCCTTGGGGAGTGAAAGGATCGCCCCAGAAGGAAGTCCAACTGCAGAGTTACAAATGAAACAAACACCACGGCAAACGTTATTTCAACAATTGCCACAAAATTCACACTTCCTCCTGAGCAACAGAAGTGTTAGATTATACATTTTTTTAAGATTATACGGTAATCATGATCAGGAATGCATTGCAGCGCAGAACTCCATGTGTTGCCTTTCAGCTAGATTTACTATTTTCACGGGCAAATGATTTGGAGGTCTCCTGTATCTCCTTTTGGGGTGATCCAAGTTGTACTTTCTGTTGGTTTCTCTGTGTTGCCACTGTGCAGTGCTCTTGGAGTCACAAGACTCTGTTTTGCATTCCAGAGACATTCCAGGCTGTTGGAAGTCTCACGGAAGACAGGAGATGGATGTGATGTTACTGGTTTCCTGTTCCTTTGTTTTTCAGTTGCTCTCTGCTTTCACAGAGAGAGGATGTTTCTTTTCTGTCTGCGTAACTAGAAATAAAACTCTTAGCATGTAGGTCATATTTCTCGTCCTTCCCTGTGCTGGATACTCTGTGTAATGGGAACTTGCTTGGAGCCTTATCAAAGGCTCAGGTCGTTAATCATGTCGGAGGCGATTCCAGAGGAGTTGCTCCGTCGAACGCAAGTCCGACATTTTCCTTGAAAACCCATTGTACATAACAGAACTTGTGCACCATTCTCTGGAAATAGAAGCAACTTAAGTTCTCCATGTTCCTAAATGCTTAGCTTTGGAGCATAGAGAACAACTCATTGGTGTTCTTCCCACACGCCTCCTAGAGTGATCCTAGGAGCCAACTTCAGTGGCTGGCTTGCCTCATTCCACTCCAATCGGCATGAAAAGTAAGAAGACACTTTCTCGGTGGCTCAGAAGCCGATTTCATGCTGATTGGGTGGCTCTAGGACACTGGGGACAAGAGACCCTGCTGCAGAAATAGTAAAGGGTCTTCAAATTCCTCACCACCCCGGACCACTAGGCCTTTGGTAGAAGTTGATGGGAAAGCCTTTCACTGCATGTTCTGAAACTGAAAGGAAGGGGCTGCTCCCTCACCACTTCAAGGTGGCCACACTCTCAAATCCCAATTGATCAGAAAGCTCAAAACCCGGCCCACTCCTTAACTGAGCAAGTGGCGGCTGGTGATCCCCCGTTCTGTGATGGTGACCTCCATAGCACTGATGGCGGAGGGGAAAATGTAGGACTGCTGCAGGACCTGGGGCAGGAGAGGGCGGTCCAGGGAGCTGAAGGCCGTGGCATTGTACTGCTCCGTCCCCTCGTACAGCTCCAGCACTGTGAATTCATTGCGGCGGGCCTTGGCGTTCCAGTACTGGTACTGTGGTGGAAGAGGAGAAAGCTGGCTCAGAAGTAATAATAAAAATACTAATAACGATCAATCTAAACTACTTTTAATACAATGGTACTTTGGTTCTCAAATGCCTTGGTACTCAAACACCTTGGTTCTCAAATGCCGAAAACCCGGAAGTAAGTGTTCCAGTTTTCGAACGTTTTTTGGAAGCCGAACATCTGATGCAGCTGTCAGCTATTGTTTCCAGGGCACCTGCGCCAATCAGAAGCTGCGCCTTGGTTTTTGAACATTTCGGAAGTCAAACGGACTGCTGGAATGGATTAAGTTTGGCACTTTTGTTTTTGCTATTTATTTTGCATTTTTGGTTTTGAGGCTTTTTCGATTAATTTGTTTTTGTCACTGTGTGGAACCCAGTTCAGCTACTGACTGATTGACTGTATGACTGCAGAAATGGATAAAAGCCCCCCATCCAAACAATGACTATCATCAGTGCAGGTAAGAATTTATTTATTTTTAATCATCTACAATACGGTCTTATTTATTTTATAGTACAGTACATTGATTATTGGTTTCATTTTATGGATCAATGGTCTCATTAGATAGTAAAATTCATGTTAAATTGCTGTTTTAGGGGTATTTAGATAGTAAAATTCATGTTAAATTGCTGTTTGTTTTTAAAAGTCTGGAATGGATTAATCCATTTTGCATTACTTTCTATGGGAAAGTGTGCCTTGGATTTGGAATGATTAGGTTTTGAAACGGACTTCCAGAACGGATTAAGTTTGAGAACCAAGGTACCACTGTATGGTATTTTAACTGCTGCTGATCCTAACTAAAACCCCAAAATCACTAGGCAAGGCATTTCTCCTTCCACAACTCCTTCATGATGGTCTCACAAATTCCACCTGCGTGAAAGGGTAAGGCATGGAGACACTGCTTACCACCACCCAGTTCTCTGAGTGGACAATGTGGACCGGCCCCTTGGCCTTCTTCTGCACCGAGGAGTGGATGATCCGGCCAGTGACGCTGTCAATCAAGTGGATCCCGATGAATGTGCGCTCTGGGTGGGTGTCCGTGCTCTCCGTCACCACCGCCAGCAGGTTCGGGTTCAACGACTGCAACAAGACAAAGGCTGACACCTTGAAACAGGCCCAACTAGCCTGTGTGTTCCCTTCCCAGCATGAAACAATGCGACTCAGATGGGGAAGTTGTCAGAATCGGGGGACGAAAAGCCAGCTTGTTCGGCCTCAGCTGGAGCGTCTCCCTCTCAGCCTTGCCGCTGCAGAGATCCATCGACCTCTGCTCCTCCGACGTGCGTCTGTGACTCAAGATGAGCAGCCTTGAGCACACATTTCTCAGCAGTGTAAACCGCGCAACAGGTGAGGCTTGAGGCGTGGACACATACTAAACTACGCATTTATTATACATAAATCAGGACAAAGAAAAACATGTATTCTCTCCTTGCCGTCTTCTCAGAGAGAAACTGAAAACAAAAGCAATACAGAGCGGAGGTTCCGCTCACGGACTCCAGCAATCGGTGCTGGAATGTAAACAGATATGTAACATGCAACAATCCACATATCTGCAGCTCAGGAGGAATGTAATCTCAACAGAAGTGCCATGGCTCTGTGTTCAAGCACCCGCTTTGCATGCAGGTCTCAGGTTCAATTCTCCAGGTACAGCTTGGAAAATCTTCTGTCTGAAACCTTGGAGAACTGCTGCCAGTCAGTGTTACCAATACTAAGCTGGTCAGTCTGATTTGGTATAAGAGAGTTCCCTATGTTTCAATTTCAATCAGCTCCCTTTTTAAAGAACCACAAGGACAAGGCTCTTGTTTATTTTAAGGGGAATTACAATGGCTCAATATTAAAGCTGCTGCCAACCAGACAGGATTGAGCCAGGTGGACCCAGGGATCTGTCTAGATATAAGAAAATTCCCTATGCTTCTATTTACCGTATTTTTCGCTCTGTAAGATGCACCAGACCACAAGACGCACCTAATTTTTGGAGGAGGAAAACAAGAAAAAAATATTCTGAATCTCAGAAGCCAGAACAGCAAGAGGGATCGCTACACAGTGAAAGCAGCAATCCCTCTTGCTGTTCTGGCTTCTGGGATAGCTGCACAGCCTGCATTCACTCCATAAGACGCACACACATTTCCCCTTACTTTTTAGGAGGGAAAAAGTGAGTCTTATAGAGCAAAAAATACGATAAATCAGCTCTTTATTAAGAATCATGAGGACTAAGCTCTTAAGTTTATTTTACGAGGAAGTGCCAGGGTTCAGCATTAGAGCATTTGCTTTGCATACAGAAGGCCCTAGGTTCATTCCGTGGCAGCATCTCGAAGTAGAGTTGGGACAGAATCCTGCCTGAAACCCTGGAGAGCTGCTGCCAATCAGTATAGGCTATATTGAGGTAGACAGAACCAGGCTCACCATAAGGCACCTTTCTATTCTTCCTATGAGAACTGCAAAGGCATGTGATGCTGTCTGACCCACTGGACGTTCACACACCCTCTCCTACCTTGTAAAGGACACTGCGATCTCCCATCACCCGGCCCTGGGAATGGACGTGTTCATTGGCCCTCTTCCCCTTGATGGTTACGATCCGCTGCACGTCAGGGGGGATGTTGATCTCCCAGCTCTCCTCCGTTGTCAGGTCCTGTAACACATGGCCAAGAACCCCAGGATATAAAAAATGTCAAGCCAATTCCTAGAAAGTCCCGTCCCCCCGATATAAGGCCCCCAGTCCGAGATGTACTGAAAGCACGATTCTTTGCTTGCATGCAACTTCCCTGCACAAGAAGCTTAATGCATACAGAGCCCCATCCCGCTGCAGCAGGTGTGTGGGATCTTTGGCCCTCTGGAAATTGATTAACTACAACTACCATCAATGTCCATGCTTACTGGGGCTGGTTCAAACTTCCACTTCCAGGGTAAGTGTAGGGATATCGCGGAGTGAGGAGTGAGGTCCGGAGGGAGCACACTCTCCACCAGCAGGCTGCCACAGTCTGCCTGCACGTGTGACCCTGGGGTGCAGGAAAAACTGCACCCCAGGGTCACGCATGCAGGCAGACTGTGGCTGCCTGCTGGTGGAGAGTGTGCTCCCTCCGGACCTCACTCCCCACTCCGCGATATCCCTACAGTAAGCCCGAGAGCGCCCACTGATGACATCACTTCTGAGTTGGCAAACCTTGACGGACACGCCAGCGGTATGGGGGGCACTAAACCACTCAGCTACAGGCCCACAACAACACACAGAGTATTTAACGCCATCTTAACAAGGGGAAAGGGACGCAAGTGGTGCTGTGGTCTAAACCACAGAGCCTAGGGCTTGCCGATCGGAAGGTCACGGTTTGAATCCCTGCAACAGGGTGAGCTCCCGTTGCTCGGTCCCTGCTCCTGCCCACCTAGCGGTTTGAAAGCACGTCAAAGCGCAAGTAGATAAATAGGTACCGCTCTGGCGGGAAGGTAAACGGCGTTTCCGCGTGCTGCTCTGGTTCGCCAGAAGCGGCTTAGTCATGCTGGCCACATGACCCGGAAGCTGTATGCCGGCTCCCTCGGCCAATAAAGCGAAATGAGTTGGCCACAACTGGACCTAATGGTCAGGGGTCCCTTTACCTTCACAAGGGGGAAATGAGAGCTAAGTACCTTTTGCAGCCTCCGTCCCATCAACTTGCCCTGTTCAGTGTCTGCCAAGTAAAAAGAGACGGTCGGAGCAATTTCCTCAAGCTGCCGGAGGACGTTCCTTGTCGCTGGGAACACTGTCACCTGGAAGGAAGGAAGGAAGGAAGGAAGGAAGGAAGGAAGGAAGGAAGGAAGGACAGGTCAAAGAAGTGTGAGGGTTTTTCAAGAGGCTTTCCGCATAACCGAAGGATGAGGCAGAGCGCACCTTGAACTCATCGTCGATCAGAAGCAGAACTTTGGCGTAATCTTGGTCCATGATGGGGAGCAGCAGGGACTGGAGGATGGGGCGGCTCAGCACCGGAGGGGCCACCTGGCTCCACCTGCCAAAGATGGGGTTGAAGACGTAGAGGGAGCTCTTGCCGGTCTCCTGGGAGAGGAAGAGGCACGGGGGCAGGAAGCTCATAAGAACGCAAGAAGAGCCTGCTGGACCAGGTCAATGGCCCATCTAGTCCAGCAACCTGTTCTCACAGTGGCCTCAAAGCAAGAAGCAGGATCTGAGCATAAGACCCCTCTCCCCTCCTGTGGCTTTCCAGCAACCAATATTCAGAAGCATGGTTGCCTCCTGGCTGCAGAGCATAGCCATTCTGGCTAGTAGCCACTGACAGCCCTCTCCTTCTTCTTGAATTTCTCTAATCCTCTTTTAAAGCCATCTAGGTTGCTGGCCATCACTGCCTCCTGTGGGAACAAGTTCCATAGTTTAACTCTGTGCTACGTGAAGAAAGACTTTCATTTCTCTCTCCCGAATCTTCCCACAATCAGCATCATTGGATGCCCTCAAGTTCCAGTGATATGAGGGATAAAAATGTCTCTATCCACTGTCTCCGTGCCACGCAAAATTGTTATAAACTTCTACCATGTTGCCTCTTCTTTGCCTTTTCTCTAAAGTAAGAAATCCCAAACACTGCAACCTTTCTTCATAAGGGAGCCGTTCCATCCCCTTCAACATTTTGGGTTGCCCTTTTCTGAACCTTTTCCAACTGTGCGATATCCTTTTTGCGGTGAGGCAACCAGAACTGTACACGGTATTCCAAATGCAGTTGCACTACAGCTTTGTATACTGGTATTATGATACTGGCAATTCTATTTTCAATTTAGTTTTCAAACTCAGGCCTTGCTAGCTACCCACAGACGAACTTTCCCCCTACAATATCTCCCAAGTCCAAACTGGCCATCACAGACATGGGTCCTGACCTTTTCCTTGACAAGGAGGGTGCACTGTGGAGGGTGGGGGAAGTGGGCAGTCGTCCTCTGGACCATCAGCTTGAAGGACGAGCCCGGCTGCACGTCCTGGAGGTACTGCTTCCACAGGATGGTCCCGGAGCTGCTTTCGATTCCAAAGAGCTGGACAGAGAACACAAAGACCACACAATGGTCAAGCCACAAGGGTTCATATGGCAAAGAGGCTTGATGGCACAACAGCAAGCGGGCACAACAGCATTTGGTGATCCACATGGAAAATGATTCCTGCATTGTAAGGGGTTGGACTAGATTGGGGTCAGCAAACTTTTTCAGCAAGGGGCTGGTCCACTGTCCCTCAGACCTTGTGGGGGCCCGGACTATATTTTTTTGAGGGGGAATGAACAAATTCCTACACCCCACAAATAACCCAGAAATGCATCTTTAATAAAAGGGCACATTCTACTTATGTAACAACATGCTGATTCCCGGACTGTCCATGGGCCGGATTTAGAAGGTGATTGGGCCGGATCTGGCCCCCAGGCCTTAGTTTGCATACCCATGGACTAGATGAATCTTTGGGTCCCTTCCAACTCTACAATCCTATGATTTAAATATTGTGCGTGATGGAAGAGGGTGGCTGCCTTTGAGCTGATCCAGTGAGACTCTTCCTAATGTTCTCATTAGCCACAAGAGTCAGGAGTGCAACCTCCATGTTCAGTGGCAGTCTACCACCTCTTAACGTGAGGCCATTGCCTTCATGCCTTGCTTGTGAGTTTCCCACCATGGCATCTGGTTGACGATAGTGGGACACATAGGAATATGGGAAGCTGCCTTATACCAAAGTCAGACCCTTGAGTCCACCTAGGTCAGTTCTGTTGACACTGGCTGGCAGCGGTTCTCCAAAGTTTCCAGAGGCAGGGGACATTCCCAGTCCTACAAAACAGGCGCTCTGCCACTAAACTACAGATAAGACTTGACCCTTGATCTAGCAGAGCTCTCTTATATAACTTAAGTTCCTGGCTCACAAGCACACTCCTCACTTTTCCAGAAGCTGTGACCACCACAATCATCTTCTGCAGGTTAAACTCATCCCGGGCCAAGTTGTCAATGTTGACTTCGTTCTTGATCTGGCTGCGGGGCTTGCGGGCGTCGTAAAACATCTTCCAAAGGTGAGCGGTCCAGGCCTGGAGGAGGATGAGCTGAGAGGACAGGCGCTTCAGGAACATGCCCAGCAGACCATCTGGAAAGGGAGAGAGAGAACGTGTCACACCCAAAAATTAAGCAGAGGTTAATATAGAGGGAAGAGCCTGTAGCATGACCAGACGAGCCACTGCACCAATTCAGCATTGCTCTTGCTTTCTCATATGCTTAACTTGGCTGACATTTCTGAGCCTCTCTAATAAAGAAAGCTTGAAGCTGTGTGAAATCCCTCATCCTCTTCCAGGCTTGGGAGAAGGACAGGCGATCTTGGACAGGGGACAAAGTTCCTCACTGCTGGCGAGCAGGAGAGCATGTTTGTGGAGCCGTGTGGTCCAGACAGCAAGCACAACTCAACAGGACCAAGGAAGCTCATGGAAGACAGATAGAGCCCCATAGATTGACACAGATCTCTCTCTCTCTCTCTCTCTCTCTCTCTCTCTCACACACACACACACACACACACACACACCCCTTTCCAAAGCAAGATTGTCAAGAAAAGCAAGTGAAAAAGACAACTGGAGAATTACCTTGAATTGCTGGTTCCATGACAGCAAAAAAGACAAAGCAGAAAATATTTGAAATGTACTCACTGGAGTAAGAACAAAAGCCACAGTATCAGAGCTGTAACAACTAAGTTGTGGAACCTTCCCTGCAGAGATGATTTTGGCCCCTTCATTACACAGCTTTTGGAGAATGCTGAAGATGCGCCTCTTTACACCACCCCCACCCCAGCTTTTGACACATGAGATGAATATTTTAGGACCCACCTTGTTTTTGTAATTTTATCTTTTTAAAAGTTGTTCTTAATGTTGTGTTTTAACTGTTGTTACCTTTAGGGTCAAGGGTGAATAATAAATTGCAATCCACCTGTGCAACACTACCAAGCAGCCTTGTTGACCAGGAGGGTCTTGTGAGTTTCGACAGGACTGGGAAAGGGAAAGAAACACCACCTGTGGCTTTACCTGCTTTCTTCCCAAATTCACCCTCCAGCTCTGCCTGCGCGCCTGTCAGGGGAAGATCCACCATCTGCAAGCTGACCACTTCAGCCAAAGACTCTTCTCTGCTCCACAAAACTTTCCCTGCGGAGAAAAAACAAGAGATGCATAGGTAAAGGTAAAGGGACCCCTAACCATTAGGTCCAGTCATGGCCGACTCTGGGGTTGCGGCGCTCATCTCGCTTTATTGGCCAAGGGAGCCGGCGTACAGCTTCCGGGTCATGTGGCCAGCATGACTAAGCCTCTTCTGGCGAACCAAAGCAGCACACAGAAACGGCATTTACCTTCCCGCCGGAGCAGTACCTAATTATCTACTTGCACTTTGATGTGCTTTCGAACTGCTAGGTTGGCAGGAGCAGGGACCGAGCAACGGGAGCTCACCCCGTCACGGGGATTCGAACCGCCAACTTTCTGATTGGCAAGTCCTAGGCTCTGTGGTTTAACCCACAGCGCCACCTGCGTGCATAGGCGGTCGTAAAAGGAAATATGGAGGGGGGCTGTATCCTGTGTTAGCGGAATCCAGTGTATCCAGTGTTAGCGGAAATGAATGAATCTTACTTAGCTCCATTGGTTAGAACAGGTCTACTCTGAGGCAGATGCAACTCTTAGACTGCAATCCTAGAAACACTTGCTTGGAAAGACAGCCAGGGCTTCTAATTCTCCTTCTTAGGCCATTGGCAAAGCCAGCTCTCTGTCGTCCAGTTACCAGAAAGGTAAAGCTTGGAGTGTGGGGTAGTGGTTAGAATGTCAGACTAGCAAACTAAGAGACAGGGCCATGAAGCTCACCCCTGCCTCTCAGACTAACTTACCTCACAGGGATTAAATGAGAGAGGGAACTGCATATGCCCCCTTGAGCTCTGTGGGGAATAAATTCAATAAATGAACTGTGCAACACAGCAGAAAGGTCACCTGGTTGCTGAAGGAAGGAGAGCATGTGATCCGCCGTCTGCACCAGGGCTCGGTAGCCCACGGAGTCATCTTTCTTCAGAAACACCTGAATGTAAAGCTGAAAGAAAAAGGGGGAAGGGGTAGGCAGGTGGATGGAGCATCAGGGTATCATGGTGCTGATCTTTAAAGCCTTAAATGGCCTCGGTCCTGTATACCCGAAGGAGCGTCTCCACCCCCATCGTTCAGCCCAGACACTGAGATCCAGCACCGAGGGCCTTCTGGCGGTTCCCTCATTGCAAGAAATGAGGTTACAGGGAAGCAGACAGAGGGCCTTCTCGGTAGTGGTGCCCGCCCTGTGGAACGCCCTCCCTTCAGATGTGAAGGAAATAGGCAGCTATCTTCTCTTTAAAAGACATCTGAAGGCAGCCCTGTTTAGGGAAGTTTTTAATATTTAATGCTGTATTGCTTTTAACACTTGATTGGAAGCTGCCCAGAGTGGCTGGGGAAACTCAGCCAGATGGGCAGGGTATAAATAATTTATTATTATTATTATTATTATTATTATTATTATTATTATTATCATCATCATCAGCTTGCAGGATTAGCAAGATGTCCAACTAATCAAGGAAGCAACTTAGAGCTTTCTGAGAAGACTGCTAAGATTCTTGGTGTTGGTGTGGGTAGTTACATGATTGAGGCCTGTTGTTCATATTAACTTTATTTTGGAGGGGAAACTTGGATTGAATCCAACCAAGTTTTACTTAAGTTTAGGGAAGCTTTTAATGTTTGATGCATTACTGTATTTTAATATTTTGTTGGAAGCCGCCCAGAGTGGCTGGGGAAGCCCAGCCAGATGGGCGGGACATAAATAACAAATAAATAAATAAGTGCAGACCTGTCAAAATTAATGGGCTCAAGTAGGTCATAATTTCACCGAGTCTACTTTGAGGAGAATTGAGAACTTAGGTCCATCAATTTCAATGGGTCTGCTCTGAGCTGCCCCCCCAATACAATTTGTGATTAATATATATAGTCTCGCCCATTGTGTTGCCTGTGGACAGCACAGAAAATTCAGACACCCACCAAGGCCCCTCTGCTCCCGCTCTCTCCCCAAGACCACTCCCCATACCTGTTCTGGCCTCGTAGAAGTTTTCTCCAAGGTGAAGCTGATAATGGTATCCAGCAGCCTCTGCCCAGTTTCAGCCAAGTACAGGTTAATTACGTAGGACTGGTTGTGGCAGGATAAGGATTCCTTAAGTGTCATTCAGAAGAAATTAAAAGAAAGGGGGGGTAGGATTTAATATTAAGGCCACCGTCATGCACGCAGTGTCACCACGAGCAACAGAGTAGCTACCTGACCCAAGGAGTGAAGATTGCGGTGGGGTGGGGTGCACAAAATACATTTAAACCCTAGCACTTTAAACCACACACTTCAAATGCAAGGTAAACCTGGTTCAGACATAATGGAAAACCATGGTTTCCTGTCCCAAGAACGAGCCTGCATGAATCAAAGGGTCATGCTCTCACCCTACTTGCTCCTCCTTTGCATGCAAGGAAAGATTGAAAACATCTGCTTTTATAATTATTAATAGCTCCCCACTGTGCACAAACTCAGGAAACTGTGGTTTGTTCTAACTCAGTTGAGTTTTTTTAAAAAACAAAGGTATTGAAGCATGGCTTGATCCCAATTTGTTCTAACTCGCCACAGTTGGAACTAACCACAGGTCCTTGCATTCGTGTACAACGGCCTCGGTCCTGTATACCTGAAGGAGCGTCTCCACCCCCATCACTCAGCCCGGACACTGAGGTCCAGCGCCGAGGGTTTCTGGCGGTTCCCTCACTGTGAGAAATGAGGCTACAGGGAACCAGGCAGAGGGCCTTCTCGGTAGTGGCGCCTGCCCTGTGGAACATCCTCCCAACAGATGTCAAGGCAATAAGCAACTATCTTACTTTCTAAAGACATCTTAAGGCAGCCCTGTTTAGGGAGGTTTTTAATGTTTAATGCTGTATTGTGTTTTTAATATTCAGTTGGGAGCCTCCCAGAGTGGCTGGGTAAACCCAGCCAGATAGGCGGGGTATAAATAATAAATTATTCTTACTACTACTACTACTACTACTACGGCGAACTGCCCTTGGCTCTAAAACCAAAGTAAAGGTAAAGGGACCCCTGACCATTAGGTCCAGTCGTGGCCGACTCTGGGGTTGCGGCGCTCATCTCGCTTTACTGGCTGAGGGAGCCGGCATACAGCTTCCAGGTCATGTGGCCAGCATGACTAAGTCACTTCTGGCGAACCAGAGCAGCGCACGGAAACAACATTTGCTTTCCCGCTGGAGCGGTACCTATTTATCTACATGCACTTTGACATGCTTTTGAACTGCTAGGTTGGCAGGAGCAGTGACCAAGCATTGGGAGCTCACCCCGTCGTGGGGATTCGAACCACCGACCTTCTGATCAGCAGGTCCTAGGCTCTGTGGTTTAACCCACAGCACCACCCGCATCCCTAAAACCTCTTCTTTCAGAAGGGAAAGGAGAGGGGAAAGTGTGCAGACCCAAGGCTTGTGCTACCTCATGGTCATAAGGCCATAACATAAGGCCAAGGTTTCCTGTTACACCTGAAATCATAGTTTTTGCTTACTACAGATGTGAACCTAGACCATTATGCTGAGCTTCCAAACTTAGGACAGGAAGTGCCGCCTGCTTCCAGTTTCCATCAGCTTCAGAAGTTCACTCCTGTCTCCATGGTCATTAAGGCAAAAGGACAGTTCTCACCGTAGCTTGTCAATGGATGGTGAACACAGGCGTACCAACAAACCACAGTCAGGACAAATCATGCTGTGCTATGCTGATTTGGTGGCCTCTCTCAAACCATAGATTGTGAGCTGACATGAGGTCAGAGGTGAGTGGTGAGTTCATGGCAGGCAAGATTTGACCTGGGGACTTTGCGAGCCATAGCTCAGCCTCTCAGCCACTGCACAACCTTAGCTCTGGCGCCTGGGTGTTCACATCCTTCCAAGTGTCAGACGCATTATCATCTGCCATGTTGCAGTTGGTAAGGGGGATGATAATGCAGGCCTACTTTACATGGTTGTTGTGTGGATCACAAGATAATCCACATGCAGCACTCTGAGCATTTGAAACCGCTATAAATAGCATCCATTTAAGCTACTACTTAATTTGTTGTTATTTAAAAAACAAAGCAATAATGCCCTCTTTGCACTCACCAGTATTTTGGCTCACAAGAAGACCTAATTTCAGAGTGTGGGCAATTGCCTTCTGCAATTTTATTCTTTAACACAAAATAAGTCTACCACAAGGTTTCCAAAGTCACACAGTGGGAGAATCTCAGGTAACAAGAATGAACAAACCAAGATATAAAACAAGACTAGCTGCCTCCTTTCACACAAACCAGCAAACCAACTACGAAGCTGTCAGCTATAGTTCAGCCCTCCCCAACTTGGTGCCCTCCAGATGTTTCAGACTACAGTACCCATCAGCCCAAGTAAGCATGCTTGTGCTGCCCAGGGCTGTGGTCCAGCTGCCTTTCCTGTTTCCTGCAATCTGAGAAATTATGGTTAACAGCTTCTGTAACAAGCCAGGACACTAAACCATGGTTTGCAGTTGACTTCATATCCTGGCTCATCCCAGAGCTATTAACTATAGTTACTGATTCAGAGAAAATGGGTAAGTTAAATTAAAGACATCCCCATTGGTTTGCTGGCTCACACCGAGAGAGAAGGGAAGTTGCCAAAATGTTTGTATCTCAGCTTATTAAAAGTAGAGAGACGATTGCCTGAATGCAGACAAGTAATCACACTGCAGCAACAAAAGCCAGCATGATCCTGAGGAAGTCGAGGGCATTTCAGGGACAAGCCAAGCTTCTGATTTCACCCAACATGTCACCCTCAAACTTACCACTTCGGCCTTGCAGGTGAGGACCGCGGCTACCGTTTTCTCGTTGGTGGTTGCGAAGGTCACGAGGACAGCCTGAGAAACGCAGCAGTGAGAGAATGAATAAGGAAAACACTCCTGGAAGAAACACTGTGCTTGGTGGGGTGAGAGGTGCACTTAGATAAAAGTTCCCTTGGGTGACCCTGGCCTAGGAGCTTAGGCAATAAACCTGAGCTTGAACATCAGACTACAGGAGGACTGGCCGCCTACTGAAAAATCCCTGCACTGAGTCACATCACCAGCTCACCCTGCTCAGATCTTCCTCTTACAGAGACAGAGTTCCCAAGGTTTCGAGCAGAGAGGGATTTCGATAACATAAGGAAGCTGCCTTATACTGAATCAGACCCACTGGTCCATCTAGTTCAGTATTGTCTGCACTAGCTGGCAGTGGTCCTCCAGGGTTTTAGAAAGCGGGACATTCCCAGACCTACTTGGAGATGTCAGAGATAGAGCCTGGGACCTTCTGCATGCAAAGCAGATGGGCTGTAGTTACCGTATTTTTCACCCTATAGGACGCACTTTTTCCCCTCCAAAAATGAAGGGGAAATGTATGTGCGTCCTATGGGGCGAATGCAGGCTTTCGCTGAAGCCTGGAGAGCGAGAGGGGTTGGTGCACACCGACCCCTCTCGCTCTCCAGGCTTCAAGAAGCTATCCGCAAGCCTTGGGAGCCCGCGGGAGTTCCTGCCGGGCTCCCACGGCTTTTGGAGAACTGCCTGCATCCCGAAGCCTGGGGTGGCTGAGCTTAGCGCGCCCCAGGCTTCGGGCTTTGTGCAGCTCTGCACAAGCCGTGGGAGCCCGGCACGACTTCGCGCCGGGCTCCCACGGCTTGCGGAGAGCTGCCTGCATCCCTGTGGATAGCAGCCTGTTCTGGGGGCTGGGGTCAGGGAAGCTCGGGCTTCCCCCGCCCCAGCCCCATGCCTGGGGGAGAAATAAAAATTTTTTTCTTTATTCCCCCCCCCCCAAACTAGGTGCGCCCTATGGGGCGAAAAATATGGTATGTGGGAGAACTTCTCAAACCGACTGCCCCTGATCTTTTTAAAACAGGTGTCCTGGAGCCTTCTGCAGCAGAGATGCGGAAACCTGTCACGTTCCAGGCATTGCTGGGCTCCATCATCATCCCTGGCCACTGGCCATGCTGTCTGGGCCTGATGGGAGTTGTAGTCCAACATCCTCTAGGTCGCCACAGGTTCCCTACCCACTAACTAGACCATCACTTACGTTTACAGGTGGGTTACTGCCATCACAGCTCTGCCTTCTTTTAATGTAGGGATGTGAAGCTTGTGGTCTTCCAGAATTTACTGGACTACAACTCCCAGCATCCCACCTGCCAGCATGGCCAATCATTGGAGCTGATGGGAGTTGGAGTCCAACAATCTCTGGAGGATGACAGGTTCCTCATTCCTGATCTATGGAGAGATCACGCACACTGCGCTACAGCCCTTTCTCAATGTACATCTGCGGAGAGCTGGTAACATTCCTCAAAGGGACTGGCTTTTAACAGGTAAAACATCAAGGTGTTGGCACTGCAGCAACAGCTTCTCCTCTTCATTTTTCCTTTTTAAAAATAATAATAATAGGGCACCATTTCCTTTTACCTGCGGAAAATCCCGGAGGAGGCTCAGTACGCCGTTCCGATGCTGGAGCAGCGCAAAGTGGCTTGGAGACAGCTGCAGGAAGAACTGGGTGCGGGAAGCGCTGGCGGAATTGGGCTGAGAGGAAAGCAAACGGGGGCGGAAGCCGCTGGCAAACTCCAGACCAAGGGACTGTGGAGGGGGGAAGAGGTGGAGGCAAGTCAAGCAAACGTGAGATGTAAGAGGAGGTATACGGCCTCAGTCCTGTATACCTGAAGGAGTGTCTCCACCCCCATCGTTCAGCCCGGACACTGAGGTCCAGAGCTGAGGGCCTTCTGGCAGTTCCCTCACTGCGATAAGCCAAGTTACAGGGAACCAGGCAGAGGGCCTTTTCGGTAGTGGCGCCCGCCCTGTGGAACGCCGTCCCATCAGATGTCAAGGAAATAAGCAGCTATCCTATCTTTAAAAGACATCTGAAGGCAGCCCTGTTCAGGGAAGTTTTTAATATTTAACATCGTACTGTTTTTAACACTTGATCGGGAGCCGCCCAGAGCGGCTGGGGAAACTCAGCCAGATGGGCGGGGTATAAATAACAAATTATTATTATTATTATATAGAAGAGCCCTGTAGCATCCAGCGGCCAACCAAAGGATGCCTCTGGGAATCGGAAGCAGGACCAGAGAGCAACAACAACTTTCCCCGTTTGCCTCCGGCAGTGGAGAGAGAATATAGCCACTGATGGCCCTATTCCCCATGGATTTGTGTAATCCAAATTGGTATCCATTGCTACGCAAGAACACTGGATCAGACCACTGGCCCATCTGGCCCAGCATCCTGTTCTCACAGTTACCCACCAGTTGCCTCAATGGGAAACCAGCAACTGGGATATGGGCACAACCGCACTCTGCCATGTGCAATTCCCAGCACCTGGGATTCAGAGGCAAATGGCCTCCAACAGGGGAATTTGCCTAATCCTAGCTGACAGCTATCACTACATCCTATAACGTAAAAGCATGGGCCCTGAAGCTAGATCTGGTCAAATACTCATCTAAGCCAGCATCTGGTTCTTGCAGTGGTCAACCAGAAGTCTTAAAAGGATGCCTGAATGGAAAGGCAGAACTTTCTCTGCTTGTGATTTCCAACAACTGGTTGGTACTCAAAGGCCTCGGACTACAGGGGTAGAGCACAGCTGTCATGGTTTGCAGCCATTGATAGCCATTCTCCTCCTCCATGGAGGCTATCCATGTTATTGACCTTCCCACAGGGGTTCGCTGACACAGATGGTGCAGCGTCAAAAAGAAGGGAAAATCAGCTGCGTTACAAAAGCCACTGGAAGAGCACAGCTGAATCTAGCCCAATAAGTCATCACAACGCAGAGCTCTGATCTCACCAAACTCTGTGCACAGAATCTGAGCACAGCAGCAATCTCCCGACTTGGGGATTCCCAGTAAATGCGCTTTCTGGAAAAAACTGGGGACATTTTTGTCCTGACAGGTTTTCCCAGATAACTAAATGGGTCTTTATCAAGAGTAGCCACTTGTTAGGTTTTTAGTCTTGTTTTGAATGCATCTTTAAACAAAAACCAAAACAAAATCTGTTTTTAACTACAGTGGAACCTTGGCTCCTGAACAGAATGTGTTCCGGGAGTCCATTCAACTCCCAAAATGGTTTGGGAACCAAGGCGCGGCTTCTGATTGGCTGCAGGAGCTTCCTGCAGCCAATCGGAAGCAGCGCTGGATGTTCGGCTTCCAAAGAATGTTCAAAAACTGAAACAATCACTTCCGGTTTTCAATCATTCAGGATACGGAATGTTCAGCTCCCAAGGCGTTCACGAGCCGAGGTTCCACTGTATCATGTATGTCAATTGCCTTGAGAGTAATGTTTAGAAGGCAATTAATAAATCAAAGGTATTATGATTATTAACTGGCATTCAGAGGAGGCACACTACCTCCAACAGGGGAAGGAGATCATAGCTGCCATAGCTAGTAACC
The DNA here is from genome assembly GCF_964106645.2 of Podarcis pityusensis. NCBI lineage: Eukaryota > Metazoa > Chordata > Lepidosauria > Squamata > Lacertidae > Podarcis > Podarcis pityusensis. Next base: position 78,581,665 of record NC_138033.1, read on the forward strand.
CTTCAGATACTCCAAGTTGAAAGCCAAACCCATCCAAAGTTACCAGCCTGCTTCCTAGACCCCCTCACCTGCAGTGGAATCTGCTTCACCTCTTCCCCCAAATCCAGGGACAAGGCATAGAGTGAGTGAGTGGCTGAGTCGGCGCACAAGAGGACTCCCTCTCCGACCACACCACAAGCTCCATTCAGAGTCCTTGCCCAGGGGGCTGCCACCCTGACCTGCAGAAGGAAAAAAGTGTTGAGAAACTGGATTCGCATCCAACAGCAGCTCCCTTCACCACCACACACAGCAGAGACATTTTCATTAAGAGTCTAAATATTGATATAATATGCTGCCCAATTTATCAAGGGCACCTGTTGCTGTTTTTCCTTTTTAGTCAATCAAAAGGTTTTGTGACGATTCAGCGGTGCCAACATGGTGCCCTTGAGATGATGCTGGACCACAGCTCCCATAATCCCTGACAACTGGTCAAACTGTCTGGGGCTGAGTCCAGCAGGCAGATAGATGGCCGCAGGTTCCTTGTCCTTGAACTCTTGCTTTCGCTGCCCCACAGCTAGCTCCCTCCATCCCTTGCCTTTACTGTCCCCAGCTACCTCTGCCTTCTTTTAATATAGGGATGGAGAGCCTGTGGTTCCTCTGGATATTGTTGGGACTACAACCCCTGTTATCCCTGACCACTAACTGTGCTGGCTGGGTTGATGGAAGCTGGGAGTCCAATCACCTCTGGAGTGCACAGTTACAGTTTACTAACCCATTTGATTAAACACTGCAGTGCTAAAGGTAAAGGTAAAAGGACCCCTGACCATTAGGTCCAGTCGTGACTGACTCTGGGGTTGCGGCACTCATCTCGCTTTATTGGCCGAGGGAGCCATCATACAGCTTCCGGGTCATGTGGCCAGCATGACTAAGCTGCTTCTGGCGAACCAGAGCAGCACACGGAAACGCCGTTTACCTTCCCGCTGGAGCGGTACCTATTTATCTACTTGCACTTTGACGTGCTTTCGAACTGCTAGGTTGGCAGGAGCAGGGACCGAGCAACGGGAGCTCATCCCGTCGTGGAGATTCGAACCGCCGACCTTCTGATCGGCAAGTCCAAGGCTCTGTGGTTTAACCCACAGCGCCACTCGCGTCCCTGCTAAAGGTAAACGTAAAGTCGTGACCGACTCTGGGGTTGCGGCTCTCATCTCGCTTTATTGGATGGAAGCTGGGAGTCCAATCACCTCTGGAGTGCACAGTTACAGTTTACTAACCCAATTGATTAAACACTGCAGTGCTACTCAGGAATAATTCTCACAGGGGTCAGTCAAGTTCACCCTCAAGTAAGCACACACAGAATCACAGCCTTAAATCTGCAAATTTCCCAAATGCCATCCTCCCTCCTGGAGAAAAAAGTAAGCAAAAACCCAGCTTTTCGCGAGGAAACAGAAATCCCATTCTGAGCCCAGACCTTATCCTACCTGTCTTGTGATCTCTCCATCCTCAACGCTGAAGGTTACAATGCTGAAGTGGCTTTGAGGACTGACTCCAACTGCGTGCACCGACCCTGTCCCGTGGGAATACACCAGCTGATACTGGACAACCTCACTAGCAAGGAATATCAGAAGTTGATTAAGTCAGCTGGCTGTCACCACAAGTCTTTGGGGGACGGGGGAAGGTAGAGCTTGGAAGCTCCAGGCTTGCTCCAGGATCTACGTGGTCACCTTCCAGCCTACCAGCAAAGCAGCCCCGAGGAAGCATAACAAGAGCAGCTGCCTCTTGTTTACCCCCAGAACCTAGTAATCAGTGGTAGGCTGCCCCTGAACATGAAGGTGCAACCTTCAGTAATAAATGTCTTCAGATTTACATGGAATGACAACTCATATCCAATGATCAGGCTGCTGGAGATGTTACTTCCACAGGCAAAACAGCACCATATGCACATCACCAGACTGGGGGGCACCCAAAGGTTTGTAGAAGTACCAAAAAAAAGAGGAGGGACTTAAGTTGAGGAGAAGGGAGCCCCAAGATCAGACCAATGAGGACTGTGAGCATGGAAAGTTGACCGATTAGCTGATCAGAAGGCGGATAAAACAGAAAACCGTGAGAGGAGGGTGGAGGAGGTAGAAGAGAATGGAGCAGCTGGAATATATAAGAAAGGGTCTTACAGCAAGTCAAAACCACTGGTCTGGCTAGCTAGCATTGCCTACACTGACCAGCAGCAGCTCTCCAGTGTTTCAGGTGGAGGACATTCCCAGGCCTACCAGGAGATGAATCTGGGACCTTCCGCATGCAAAGCAGGTGCTCTGTCAACAGCTACGGCCCTTCCCGTGTGTTTTCGTATCCCACTTGTTCTTGTTTAACTGATCCATCCCAATGTGCATAAGAAGAACCTAAAGGCCCTTGATTCTGCTTATTCAGAATTTAGATTCCTCAACACCCCATTTGCAGACCCCGTTTGCCTCCTATGAAGACAATGACCTAATGATTTTCTGCCTGTGTGGGAGCGTATTTATTTGGGGGGGGGGGTATGGCAGAGCACTTAGCTACTTGGGTCTATTATTTCCCAACCCTTCCAGGAGATGGATTGAACCTAGGACATTCTGCATGCAGAGCAGGTGTTCTACCACTGAGCTACAGCCCCTCCCTGAACCAGAGACGAGCACGGCCCACGATCACCTCCTACCTTTCTGGCAAATGCTCTAACCACTTCTGATGGCCGTTGGAGAGGTAGTGAAGAGACAGCACGTTCTTCTTCAAGATGGCTACGTGTTTCACCATGTCCTGAAGTCCCACCAAACTAGCCATCTGAAAACTTGAACAGTCAGACACACAAATGGTTTATTACAGCCACAGACCAAGAGAACTCACCGCAGAATTACAAACACAACTAGCTAAAACAATTATGACTAGAGGATGAGATTCATTTTGTTTCACAAAACTGATACGATGCCTGACCGCAGAAACAAACCTCAAAGCAGTTTATGAAAAGAACAAAAGAATGGAATTATAAGGGAAGGGCGGGGAAGCCAATTAAAAACAGCTATTGAAAACATTCCAAAATAATTAAAACCAACAATAAGTTAAAAGCCAGATTAAAACAGGCACCAGCGTTCTATATGCCTGGATAGGCCAGCCTAAACAAGTGTGCTTTTAGCAGGCCCCAAAAAGAGAAGAGTGAAGGTGTTTGCCTAATGTTAATCAGCAAGGAGTTCCGCAGTGTGGGTGCTGCCACACTAAAAGAGCAATTTCTAAAAAATGTGGAACAAGTATTATGTGGCTTCTGCAAAAGTGCCAGTTCCATAGATTGGAGCCAGTATGGTGTAGTGGTTAAGAGCGGTAGTCTCGTAATCTGGGGAACCGGGTTCGCGTCTCCGCTCCTCCACATGCAGCTGCTGGGTGACCTTGGGCCAGTCACACTTCTCTGAAGTCTCTCAGCCCCACTCACCTCACAGAGTGTTTGTTGTGGGGGAGGAAGGGAAAGGAGAATGTTAGCCGCTTTGAGACTCCTGAAGGGGAGTGAAAGGTGGGATATCAAATCCAAAACTCACTCTCTCTCTCTCTCTCTCTGGAGCGGTCAAGTGGGCTTGTATGGGGTAAGGTAAGGTGATCTCACAAGCAAACTGGTCCCAAGTCACTCGGGGCTTTATTTATTAAAAGTAACAACTTGAGCTTGGTCCGGTAGCAAATCGGCAACCAGTGCAGGTCTCTACAAATGTACTTCTTTTTTTCAAGGAACAGACAAAATACTACACCTTATTTATGCTGAAGTCAGAAAGCTTTCTGCAACCCTTTCAATAAAATGGGAAGAAGCATCCCTCAAGCAAAAGAACATAACGTCTACAGAAGATTTTCCAGGGAAAGAGTTCTTAATCGTGGGAGAATCAACCTCTGTATACACTCACAATGCAGAGGAAGAACATGATCAACGGGACCCTACATATGGTGTTTAAAAATCTGCCATTACCCCCCAAAAGGTTGTAAACGAGTTCCCCAACATTCCACCCACCCACCCAAAATTCTCACCTGCCAGCATCCATTGATATCTCCCAGTTCAAGCCCCCGATGTTGGTCTCCCAGGAGCGCAGGAGGCGACCACCGTTGGAGACAGTGATGGCATCTATACGATGGGGTGGTGAAAACAGCCGGTATATTATAAGTACCCACAAACAGAGCTCAGAAGAAGCGTATCCCTCCTTCATAATAAAGAGGTGGTGAATCTACACCTGACTTTCCTCATTTTGTTTTGGAACAAGCAAGGCCTGCAGCCACTCCGTCTCATCCATTTGTGTTCAACTCTATAGAACGGGACGAAGAACACAGGACTCTCCCCAGGACATACCCTCTCCTGGACCAGCTCAGCACCCTCCTTGAGGGTTTTTATATGACTGCAATTATGTCCTTGGACTCATATAATGGTTCTTGCATGCCCAGACAAAGGATAAAGAGAGGCATATGCGTGTGTGTGTAGAAACCAGACTGTGCTAAGGTAAAATTCACACTTGTTGCTCTGCCCACTTTTGACTCAGTAGGGAATGCAGGCCTCAAGTGAAAAAACAAGGCTCCCTGCCCCTATTGTAAAACAGCCAAGGACTTGCTGGGCTCATAGTTTTGTCTCTCAACTCTCAGTCTTCCCGCCTTTACCCCAGTATGGCTCCCCTTTATCACATACACAGCCCAACAAGACAATGACAATAATCCACCAACAGCATACAAATCAATATGGCTAACCTGATCCAAAACACCCACAGCCAATCACAAACAAACAACCACACCCTAGGCCAACCCCAACCTCTCTCACCACCAAAGGAACACAAGTGAACAGCACAAGCAACGCTGACACCAAACCCTACATACATTAAGCATAATAGAAACATCACCACCCTACCCCACCCCCACCCATCTTCCCTCCCTCCACCCCCCTTTTTTATTCTCCCCGTAATGTCTCAACAAATGAAACGGATTTGTAAAAATGTTACATGGAAAAAATAGGAGAGACATTACACTTACTTCTGTAAAACAATAAAATCTTTAATAATAATAAAAAAGAAAGAACTCTCAGTCTTCCTTTCTGTAAACTGAGAACACTCAAAGAACCAGAATTTGAGGGGAGGTGAGATCGTTAAGAAATATTATGGCCAGTACTACAGACATAATAACTCAGCTAAAATACAAATGCTTCACTTACCTTGTCCATGGATCAGCATTGCATCTATTGCTCCTTCAGGAGTTCCTTTGTCCACGTGGCGCCACACTTAAAAAGAAACAGGAGTCCGATGAACAGAGGAAGCTACATTTCAAGGGTTGGGGCATTTTGTCTAATAGCACCCATTCCTCCCAGAATTGCAGGGTTTGATGGGACCCAAGGGCCATGTAGTCCAACCCTATGAAATGCAAGAATCGCAGCTCAAGAATCCCTGACAGATGGCCATCCAACCTCTGCTTAAAAACCTCCAAGGAAGGAGAGTCCACAACCTCCCAAGGGAACCCGTTCCCCTGTCAAACCACTCTTACAGGCAGAAAGTTATTCCTGATGTTTAGTCAGAATCCCCTTTCTTGTAACTTGAAGCCATTGGTTTGAGTCCTACCCTCCAGAGCAGGAGAAAACAAGCATGTTCCCTCTTCCATCCGACAGCCCTTTAGATACTTGAAGATGGCTATCGTATCCCCTCTCTGTTTCCTCTTTCCCAGACTAAACATTCCCAGCTCCTTCAACCGTTCCTCATAAGGCTTGGTTTCCAGACCCTTGATCAACTTAGTCGCTCTCCTCTGCACACGATCACACTTGTCAATATCCTTTCTAAATTGTGGTGCTCAGAACTAGACACTGTGTTCAGATGTGGTCTGGCCAAGGCAGAATAGAGTGGTACTGTTACCATTAGCCTAATGCACTCAGAGCAAATACCGTATTTTTTTGCCCTATAGGACGCACTTTTTCCCCTCCAAAAATGAAGGGGAAATGTGTGTGCATCCTATGGGGCGAATGTAGGCTTTCGCTGAAGCTTGGAGAGCGAGAGGGGTCGGTGCGCACCAACCCCTCTCGCTCTCCTGGCTTCAGGAAGCTATCCGCAAGCCTGGGGAGCCTGCGGGAGTTCCCACTGGGCTCCCCAGGCTTGCGGATAGCAGCCTGCATCCCGAAGCCTGGGGCACACTGAGCAGCGCGCCCCAGGCTTCGGGCAGATATCCGCAAGCCTGGGGAGCCCGGCGGGAGTTCCCACCGGGCTCCCAAGGCTTGCGGATAGCAGCCTGTTCTGGGGGCTGGGGTCGGGGGAAGCTCAGGCTTCGCCCGCCCCAGCCCCGCGTATGGGGGGGAAATAATTTTTTTTTATTCCCCCCCCCCCAAAAAAGACTAGGTGCACCCTATGGGCCGGTGCGCCCTATAGGGCGAAAAATACGGGTACTCTACATGCGAAGTTGCCTTAGTCTGAGTTGCACATCCACTCAAGCCCCTGCTCCTCATGCAGAGGTTATCACCAATGTGTCTATCAGAGCAATAGGTATAAACAGGCCCTGTCCTGTCCACTCCCTAAGAGATACTCACAGATGTCTCCTGTCCTGGAGTTCAGAGCAGCCATCACATTCTTCTCGGTGGCCACAATGAGCTTCCTGGAGCCCTGCGAAGCTTCCAAGGAGGCAAACTTAAGCTTTCCCACATATTGCTGTCTCCTATTAGAAACACAAAGGGGTGTATTTTTGTTCTAAAAATAATGAAGAGCACACAGCAGAAAGTAGTGAAATAATGTGGTCAAAACTTCATGCAACTTTCAAAATAATCCAGATTTGCTATGTAAACCACTCTGAGTCTCTGTTAGGGAAAAAGGTGGGATACATACATACATACATGCATAAATAAATATTAACATTAGGCAACATCAAAGAACGGAGGGTCTGCAATCAATCAATCAATCAATCAATTATGGGGGTTTGAACTAGGAGTGACTGATCAGGGGTTCTCTTTCCCTCCACCAGCTTATATTAGAAACCTCCCTCCCTCATATCAGCACTTCCTGTGGCGGGGAGTTCCGCAGGTGAGGTCAGTTCGGCCTGTCACCCACCAGTCAAACTTGCCCACTTGGTCCTCGTAAACGGCGTCCGCTGGGTGAGGCGAGAGCAGGAGAAACAGCTGGAGTGACAGCAAAGGCCACAGAAACCAGGACGCCGCCATGACAGGCCGGGGAGACTTGGGGGGAGGGGGGGTCAAGAGAGGGAAGGAGGCCCTCGCTATCCCATCGGGCACCGCCGCACCATAGAGCTTCCGGGACCATAGAGAGCAGCTCCTAGGCCTTCTGCCTCCATAGAGATATGTAATGAGAAGAGTTAGAGTGACCCCCCAGTGATCTGGAGGCAGCAGTTTCGAAGCCCCTTGAGACTTTCCCCCCTCCCTTCGCACGCAGAGGGCGGAGAATGTGATAAATATATAAACATTGTAATTATTATTCTTTTAACCACACCTGTATCTGCCACCCAGAAGCAAAAGCGAACTACAAAGGATGTGGGAATAGTTCCTGCTCAATAAGAAATCAAGATAGCATTTTTTTTTTTTTACAAAAGAATGTACTTAAATGGTTTATTGAATATTTACAGGTAAATTATAAACAGATAAAAACATTGGCAGGGTTGTTGTAATAATCTGCAGTTTTGTAAGAGTATATATTTAAAGAAGATGAATAAATAAGTAAATTGGGTTAATTTGGATAGGCAGAAGATATTAAAAACAAATTTAAAGAACCGCAGAAAGAGGGGGAAGGAAGTTTTGAAATGTCAAAATGATGGTAAAATTAGTTAAATGTATAAAATAAGTGAAATGTATGAACTGGAAAAGTATAAAGAAATGGAGAAAAAATAGTTCCTGCTGATTTAGGTCCGATGTGGGATAGAAATGTTTAAAAACATTATTAATTAGCAGCAACATAGATTATTATCAGAGCGACCCGAAGGCTCCGCTGAGGATTTAACCTGGAACTTTCTGCGTGGAAAGCTGGTGGAGATGGTTGTCCAAAGTCAACCCAGAAGTTGAACCTCCAGGGCGCACCTTCCTTTCAAACTCTATGTGACAGAGACCGTCAGGCCCTGAACGGAAGCAGCCCCGGGGTCCTGCCTATGACGAGAAGCCACCCGAGACAGCGCGAGGACCCCTCTCGGGACTGTCTACTCAAATCGCCTGATTACAAAAAACCTGATGCGCCTCGTTCAGCCCGTCTTATAGCTCAGTTTAATTAGCCGAGAAGGTCGTCTTCGACGGCGGTTGCGGAGACCTGAGAGGGAAGGGTTCCTATTGGCGAGTCGGGCGTCTTTTTGGTCGCCTACGTCCTTCCCATCAGCCCCCGCGCCGAGCAGCAGCAGGAAGAAGGCGCAGAACCCACGTGTTGGACAAGATGCCCAAGTCCAAGCGGGACAAGAAGGGTGAGTGATGCTGCAGGTCCTCAAGGAGGGTTTCCCTACGCACCTATGTATTTCCCACACACACACCTATGTATGCCTAGTTTCCAGAGCTTTATGTTTGGAAGCTGTGGCTGGATGGTGTTGTAAACAAAAATTGCCCTTTTCCCTTATGGGGTATCCAAGAGCCCATATAGAGTCCTTACATAGGACTCTATTGGTAGGAGAGAATAACAGAGGCCAACCAGAGACTATTGAGAAGCAAAGCAGCTAGTAAGCTTGATCTTTATTGATCTGTTGCAACAGGGTGCTCCCCTCACACGCAGGAAAGGAGGAGGACCCAGAAAAATAATGTGCAAGGCCTTATAAAGACTTTTGAAATTCCCATCCTGTAGATCAAGACCACCCCCAGAAACATCAGACATGCATCACAGAAGGGGTGTAACCTAAGACCACCCCTCAGATACATCACACCTACATCACAGAAAAGGCGGTCTAAACAGGTATCTGGGGGGTGGTCTTAGGTTACACCCCTTCTGTGATGTATGTATGATGTTTCTGGGGGTGGTCTTGATCTACAGGGTGGGAATTTCAAAAGTCTTTATAAGGCCTTTTGCGCCATTGTTCTGGGTTTCCTCCTCTCTCCTGCGGGTGAGGGGAGCACCCTGTTGCAACAGATCAATAAAGATCAAGCTTACTAGCTGCTTTGCTTCTCAATATTCTCTGGTTGGCCTCTGTTATTCTCTCCTATCAATAGGGAACCTACGTAAGGACTCTGTAGGGGCTCTTGGATACCCCATAAGGGAAAAGGGCAATTTTTGTTTACAACAGAAGCTATACCTATACTGTATTGCCGTGATATTGTCCCTTATTGTTTTAATGAGGGGGCTGGTGCCGTGTTGCTTTTGTTGTGACTTTATGGTTTTAATAGGCTAGGATTAGACTGAGGGGATAGCTCAGTCGGTAGAGCATGAGACAACTTAGTCTCAGGGTCGTGGGTTCGAGTCCCATGTTGGGCAAAAGATTCCTGCATTGCAAGGGGTTGGACTAGATGACCGTTGTGGTCCCTTCCAACTCTACAGTTCTGTCTGTAGCAGTGGTTCCAAACCTTTTTTGGCCAGGCCCCACCTAAGCATCTCTGAAATCCTGATTACCCCCCCCCCCCATGACATGTAATTCTTATTACAGCGGTTCCTCGGGTTACAGACGCTTCAGGTTACAGACTCCGCTAACCCAGAAATAGTACCTCGGGTTAAGAACTTTGCTTCAGGATGAGAACAGAAATTGCGCGACGGTGGCAGTGGGAGGCCCCATTAGCTAAAGTGGTGTCTCAGGTTAAGAACGTTTTCAGGTTAAGAATGGACCTCCGGAACGAATTAAGTTCTTAACGCTAGGTACATTTGTATTCAAAAAGTGAGCTCCTATTCAAGTGGTAAAGGTAAAGGGACCCCTAACCATTAGGTCCAGTCGTGACCGACACTGGGGTTGTGGCGCTCATCTCACTTTATTGGCCAAGGGAGCTGCGGAGGAAGCCTAAAAGGCCATTAACTGTTAGTAGCTCATTCTTGAATTGCCCCCCTGTGGGGCATGTGCCCCACTTTGGGAACCACGGATCTATAGTGTTGTTGTTTGGATCCATCTATCTTAGGAGATAGTGGAGGAGTGTGCTTTTGGGGGTGGAGCCACTGGAGAGTTACAGCGCCTGCTGTGGCTGTAGAGATTGATACAGGAGAATCGTATTTTGTTTCAGGTGGGGTAGATGAAGGCACCTGCTTGTGCTGCTGCAGATGCACCAGGCATTTCGTCTCTCTGCGCTCCTCCCAGCAGTCATTCCTCCCGTGGTCACTGCTATGGATGCACAGCCTGAGTGCCTGTCTTCAGGCACTGCGGGTCCTTTGCAAAGGATTCCCACACAGCGGAGTTGATGTTGCCAGCCTCGTGTCATGTTTGCAGACACCTTTGTGATGCAGAGTTGGCCTGCCAATGGGTCTGGTGCTGGAAGCTGGCTCCCCAAAGTATCCTGCCATCTTCCATTCTGTGGACATGGCCAAGCAAGCGTGGATGTTGCTGAGACAGGAATGCGAACATGCTAGGGATGGGGGTTTGGGAGAGCACATCTTTGTTTGAAATTCTGTCCTGCCATTCGATACCCAAAAAGTGTGTGTTCGTATTATATATAGTTTTAATTCTGTTAATGCTTCATTGTTCTTTAATTATTGTTTCCCACCCCCCTATGTTTTTAGCTGATCTTATTTCTATCTGCAATCCGCCTTAAGTCCCTGTCAGGGAAGAACACAATGTATAAATAAATATATAATGATGATGATGACGATGATAATAATAGCCTGACCATAACTGCGACAATTGCTGCAGGGTAAAGCAATAAGTCAAATATAACACTGAGCGAAACATCAGGTTTGCACAAACTCCAGGTTTGCCCCGGAAACTGCCTTAACTAGGCTCTCCCTGTGGCTGCCCAGCTGGTGTACCATATGGAACTGAATCTCTTTCTTCTTCCTTCCAGTCTCCTTGACGAAAACAGCCAAAAAAGGATTAGAAGTTAAACAGAGCTTAATAGAAGAGGTAAGCAACATTGCAAACTATGACTCTGATCCTGTGTGAAAAATTGCTTTGGAGAAAGGGCTTGGGATTATGTCGCAATTTAGAGTCACGTAAATGCAGAGTCTTGAAGGAATTTTTATTTTTCTCCCTGTCTTAGAACAGAAACCACAAAAAGTAAAATGAGGCCATAATATAAAATGGCAGAAGCAATATAATGATAACATAACCACCTCACCCCAAAAACAGAAATGTTAAAGGTCACTTCCTTCATTCTGAATCTTGAAGGCTGTTTCTGTTTAGAGAATATATTCTTCTTACATTCTGACTTCTAAACTTCTTCACCTCCAGCTGCGGAAATGTGTGGACACCTACAAGTATCTCTTTATTTTTTCCATCGCCAACATGAGAAACAACAAACTGAAGGATATTCGGAATGCCTGGAAGCACAGCAGGTAAAAAGAAGAAGTCGGTTTGCCCGTGACTCTTTCTCTGACCTGCTTGCAAAACTGTTTGGATTGACTTAGAAAGAAAGAAAAAACACCTTTCAGGGAAAACCTCCCCCTGAACAATGGAGGACTGTGCATGCTCAGCAGCCATAAGATAATTGTTTAAAAGAGTGGGGGAACTGTCATAGTGGAGGAATGGAGTATCCTGGAAAGGACATGATTCTGAGGTGGGGGGGGGATTGTTGTTGTTATTATTATCATTGTTATTGTTACCATAATCCATTTCTTAGTCACTTTCTACACAACCATCAACAATGTAGAATAAAAGCAGTTTAACCACAACACTAGTGAGACATTTAAAGCAAAAGTACCGTATTTTTCGCTCTATAAGACACACCCGACCATAGGACGCTCCTTGTTTTAGAGGGGGAGAACAAGGGAAAAAATTCTCCCCCTCTCTGCTCAGCGCCCCTTCAGCGAAGTGGCAGGAGCCTCTTCCATTTCTCCTCCCACTTGGCTGAAGGGGCACTGCGCAGCTCTCCCTCTCGGCTGAAGCCAGGAGAGTCTTGCTCTCCCGGCTTCAGCAAAAGGAACTCGAAGCCTCTGAAGCACAGCGGGACCCCGCGCTGCACTCCGGAGGCTTGAGGCGGCTATCCCTGAAGCCTGGAGAGCAAGAGGGGTCGGTGTGCACCGACCCCTCTCTCTCCAGGCTTCAGCGAAGGCAACACGAAGCCTCTGGAGCGTGGAGGGAGCGCTCCCTCTGTGTTTCGGAGGCTTCGCGTTGCTATCGCTGAAGCCAAGGAGCCTGCATTCGCTCCATAGGACGCACACACATTTCCCCTTAATTTTTGGAGGGGAAAAAGTGTTAGGATATTTCCGTTCCACCTTAAAAGGGAGCAGGCTTTTGTGAGTCACAGAGTCTGCGTATTTCCTGTGAAAACGTCTCTGTGTCTGGAGACACTGACGCAGGCAGTCATGTCTTTCTTTGTTCTGATCAACGCAGAATAAAACTTGTAAATAATGCTCTCCTGGGTGCGACTTTTGCTGTGCATTATCTGCTGATAAAGAGTGTGCATGAGCTCTGGAATGTGGCACGGTATTTTCTAGAAACTCATGTCGCTAATTGCTGATACTGCGTGCCTACGGGAGATCGATGGATCGTCCGGCAGACGGCTTGGGGCCATGATGGACTTTGTCTCCCTGGCAGTATCCCAACAAAAAGTGCATCCTATAGAGCGAAAAATATGGTAATGCAATACAGAATGCATTCCCCATGGTAGAGACATCCAGTCATCCAGCTTGGAAAGCTTGTCGCAACAAAAATGTATTCAATCATTTCTGGAAATTCCTGCTAGAGAGTGCCAACTATATCTTGACCAGGATGCTGTTTTGCAGAACAAGGGCAGCCACAGTAAAGGCCCCGAGTTACTCAGAGCAGGCTATTGAGATCATTGGCACTTGCAGAAGAGACTCCCACATCCCACAGTGATCTGCTCCTTAAATCTACTTAATCCATGGATTATTGTCTGCATTGCTGACTTAAATATACTCCCAAAACGAGTTAGCTAAGTGTTCGTTGAGTAAGAGCATGTTGGTTTGAAATGTTTGATATTGGGGTCTCCTCCTGCAGTAGATTTGACCGATTGATTTCCTTTTTGCAGGATATTCTTCGGGAAAAACAAAGTGATGATGGTGGCCTTAGGACGGAGCCCAGCCGACGAATACAAAGATAATTTACACCAGGTGGGGTGTCTGGCGTGTAAACAGTTTCACCAATGACTTCTGCAACTTAGATTCTGCGTGTGATGAATTAGGGGCACGCAGTGAATATTTCCCTATTATCTCCATTCTCCTTTCGTTTTTCAGGTCAGTAAGCATCTGCGGGGAGAGGTTGGGCTTCTCTTCACCAATCGCACCAAAGAGGAAGTTGCAGAGTAAGCCTTTCCGAGTCGCTTCTGTCACTATAACGTTAGGGGATAACATCTTGCTTGTGAACATTGGAAGACTCAGGATAGATAGATAAGATAGATAGAATAATTTTTTATTTATACCCCACCCTTCCCGGTTCAAAAACCGGGCTCAGGGCAGCTAACAACAAATTTAAAACACTTAATTGTAAAAGCAGCATAAAATACAGTATAAAAACATGAATAACAATAAAATTCAAAGTTCAGAAATCAATTTAGGGGAAATCCATCTATAATCACCAGGGCTAGCTGGCTGAATTTGTCCTACTTGGGCCAGCGAGGAGGCCAGGGGAGAATTAGCTGTGGGGTCTCAGAGCGGGTAATCTTCATAAAAGGGGAGGGCGAGGGAAGAGAAGGGAAATAAAAGATGAGGCTGAATTCAAATTAAAGGCCAGGCGGAATAGCTCTGTCTTACAGGCCAGACGGAAGGAGGTAAATCCTGAAGGGCCCTAGTCTCATGGGACAGAACATTCCACCAGGTCGGAGCCATCACTGAAAAGGCCCTGGCCCTGGTGGAGGATAGTCTGGCTTTCTTAGGGCCCGGGACCTCTAAACTATGGTTATTCATGGACCTTAAGGTCCTCTGCTGGGCGGGCCAACAGGAAGCTGGAATATGTCATAATTCTTGATACTGTAATATGGAATACAGTGGACGCTCGGGTTGTGAACGTGATCCGTGCGGAATGCACTTTCGCAACCCTGTCTGCGCACGCGCGGGTTGCAATTCGGCACTTCTGCGCATGCGTGAATGCCGAAACCCGGAAGTAACCCGTTCTGATACTTCGGGTTTCGGCAGTCTGCAACCTGAAGCGGACGCAACATGAGGTATGACTGTATGTAATTGAAGAAGAGTTTGGATTTGATATCCCGCTTTATCAGTACCCGAAGGAGTCTCAAAGCGGCTAACATTCTCCTTTCCCTTCCTCCCCCACAACAAACACTCTGTGAGGTGAGTGGGGCTGAGAGACTTCAGAGAAGTGTGACTGGCCCAAGGTCACCCAGCAGCTGCATGTGGAGGAGCGGAGACGCGAACCCAGTTCCCCAGATTACGAATCTACCGCTCTTAACCACTACACCACACTGGCTCTTATGTTTTCCATTTTGTTTGCCGGTTGTTGTTGTTTTTGTATTGTAAGCCACTTTGAGTGTTCTTTCCTTAGAAAAGCAGCATATAAATATTAAATCCAGATTCCAAGGTTTTGCAAACAGCTAAGCTTAATAGATTTGTCGCTTCCTTCCCTTCCCCAGGTGGTTCTCTCAGTTTAAAGAGAACGACTTCGCCCGAGCTGGGAACAAAGCAACCTTCACCGTCAATCTGGATATGGGGCCCTTAGAACAGTTTCCCCACTCCATGGAGCCACAGCTGCGGCAGCTGGGACTCCCGACGGCGCTGAAAAAAGGTGGGCGATGTGTCCCGGAGTTAACCTGTGGAACTCCTTTCCACAGGAGGCAGTGATGGCCACCAACTTGGATGGCTTTAAAAGAGGATGAGACACATTCATGGAGGAACAGAGGGTGCACATGTGTTCGAATCCTGCTTGCTGGTTTCCCCTAATGGGCTCCTGGTTGGCCACTGTGAGAATCAGAGCCTAGACTGGATGGGGCGCTACTCTGATCCAGCAAGCTCTTTTTACATTCTTATGCGCACACTATTGGAAATAGCTTAGCCGTGCATTGACGTGGACCCAAGAGAAAAACACTATGTATGTGAGTCTCCTTTCACGTTAGCATGATTTATTTGGCTGTCCTCACTTCCCTGCATCATGACAGTGAAAAATTCCCACGTTCGTTTTCCATCAGCTCAGCACAGGGAAATGAGGATTTACACAACAACGTAAGAAAGTAAATTATAAGCAATTCCGAGCTCCCGTCTGTTTTTTTTTAATCTTTCTAGGCAATAAATTGAAGCTTCTTTAAAAAGGCCTGTTACCTGTTACTGCTTTTAACTGCCCACAGCCTTTTCCTTCTGTGTTGTTTCATTGACAAATAGAGAGTCCAATTTATTTCTTCCTTTGCAGTCCTAATAATAATAATTAAGATGAAAGGTGCGAACTTTAAAATCTATTTTAAGAGCAGTTATTCAGTGCCCGAGCCAATAATATTCTCTTGCTCTAGAACAGGGTTTCCCAAACTTGGGTCTCCAACTGTTTTGGGGCTACAATTCCCATCATCCCTGATCACTGGTCCTGGAAGCTAGGGATGGTGGGAGTTGTAGTCCAATAACAGTTTGGGACCCAGGTTTGGGAAACCCTGCTCTAGAAGCTTATCACCTCCCCAAAGAGATGTCTTTCCCCCAGTACAGTGATGAATGTCTTCTTCAGGACATCTGAGGCTGTGCCCTTCGACCCCCCCTGCCCACAAGGGAGTTAGGTGGTCAGATTTATCTTCTAACTTCCTCTCTTCACCGCAGAGCTATCTCTGCTAGCAGACGATATATTGGTTCGTCATAGATCCAACCGAAAGTCCTGGTGTGTGGGGGTCTCCTGATCATATGCAGAGGGTCAATTCTGCCCCCTCTTCAGCAGACACTCATGCCTTCCTCCTGTCTTTCAAGCTGGGAGGAAGGTGGCCTCTTCCCAGATAGCTTGTGCTGATAGGAACTTTGTCAGTTGCATAGCTGTCAACTTTCAGATTTGAAAATAAGGGATCAGCAGCCGTGAAAATAAGGGATCAGCAGCCTCACCTGTCCCGGGGAGCCTCAAAAATAAGGGATCAGCAGCCTCATCTGTCCCGGGGACAGTCTACGGGATACCTAACAATCCGGGATAGCAGCGGGAAACAGCGCTGGAATAAGGGTATTTTCCACCAAAAAAGGGAAGGTTGACAGCTATGCGGCTGCCGAAAGCTCTGAACACCTCTGCAAGGAAGCAAAAAAAAAAATCCTTTCCCCCCACATCCTCTGCCAGCCTTCCACCCATTTCTGGAACCCTGATTTGTACCAGCAGTGCTTCCTGAGCTCCAGCCAGCATGGCCAGGTTATGGACCACCTGACTTCTATAAGACAATTCACTCCGGCCACTTCCCCTCTTAATCGTCCTCTCTTGTTTGCAGGAGTGGTGACCTTAATCTCGGATTACGAGGTCTGCAAAGAGGGGAGCATCCTGACCCCTGAACAAGCACGTATCCTGGTGAGCAAATGGCAAAGAATGCAGGGTGGATCCCTCAACCGAGGGATTTCCTAGGCCGGGATGAGGTGTGGGAGTCTGACTGTGCAAGGCGTCTTCCTTACAGGTCGACGCGTTGAAGCTTGAAGTCAATGAATCTCATCCCCGTGGACTTTGGTGCTTTACTGCAAGAGACAGCACGGTGTAGTGGTTAGAGCAGTGTTTCCTCAAACGTCTGCAGTTGGACTACAATTCTCATCATCCCTGACCACTGGTCTTGCTAGTTGGGGATGATGGGAGTTGTAGTCCAACAACAGCCAGGGACCCAGGTTTGAGAAACACTGGGTTAGAGCGTTGGACCTAGGAACTGGGGAGATCAGGGTTCGATTCCTCATTTGGCCGTGAAGCATAATGGAGGTGACCTTGGGCCAATCACTGTCTTCTCTCAGCCTAACCCTACCTCACAAGGTTGTTGTGGAGATTACACAAGGGCAGAGGGAGAACCATGTATGCCCCCCTGAGCCCCGTGCAGAAAAAGTTGGGCTGTAAATATAATAAATACTGCTACCTCTTCCACTGTCTGGGACGCGGGTGGCGCTGTGGGTTAAACCACAGAGCCCAGGACTTGCCGATCAGAAGGTCGATGGTTCGAATCCCCGCGACGGGGTGAGCTCCCGTTGCTCGGTCCCTGCTCCTGCCAACCTAGCAGTTTGAAAGCACGTCAAAGTGCAAGTAGATAAATAGGTACCACTCTGGTGGGAAGGTAAACGGCGTTTCCATGCGCTGCTCTGGTTCGCCAGAAACGGCTTAGTCATGCCGGACACATGACCCGGAAGCTGTACGCCGGCTCCCTCAGCCAATAAAGCGAGATGAGCGCCGCAACCCCAGAGTCTGCCACAACTGGACCTAATGGTCAGGGGTCCCTTTACCTTTACTTCCGCTGTCTAGTCTCCTCCCTCTTCTGTCCTTTTCTCATGGAGAGGAAGACTGGCTCAGTTCAGAACCACATCATACTTGTTTCAAGTTGCTAGACCTCATTGTTTGGGTAGAGTCCCAGAAGTGGACACCTGGGAAACTGCCCAGAGAAGAAGCCCACCCTCACTCCTCAACTACAGAAATGTAGCTCTTGTGCTAGGCAAATAAGATACAGATTTAGGTACAGAGAGAGGGCAGTTTTGTGTGTTTTGTTTCTTGGCATAAGCAGCTGTGGCTGAGGACATTGGGCGTGGCAATCACTTTTCTCTTTTGTTTCAGAAACTCTTTGGGTACACGATGGCAGAGTTCAAGGTGACGATCAGGAGCGTGTGGAATGCTGAGACAGGAGACTTTGAGCAGCTGGCCGAAGAGGCAGAGGACGTCACAGAAGGGATGGAGGAAGAGAAGGAAAAGGATAACTGTGATGAGGATGACAACTAGGCAGGAGCAAGACTGTTCCTATAGGACTAAACTGCTCATCTAAGGACTTTATTTATCGTATTTTTATATATAGATATAAACCTGCATGAAGAACTTTTAAAGTTTTGGTCTGTTTCCTTTACACACCATTTTAAAAACCCCAATTTGGATAAATCCAAGCTGTGCCCATAGCTTAGCAGAGCAGCTGCTTGGCATGTAGAAGGCCCAGGTGTTCAGTCCCCGAAGGAATTGCCAGGTGGGGCTGGGAAAAGACTCCCAGCCAGAAAACCTTGAGAGCTGCTGCTGTTGCAGCTACTAAGTGCCAACCGTATTGAGCTAGATGGACTCAATAGCCTTGAGCTGATATATGGCAGCTTTTTACGTAACACACAGAAGCTTATTCACATCCATGAGGACTAGACTCATGCTTTTACTTGGGAGGGGAAGGACTTTAGCTCCATGGTAGAATACCATGGAAGCTTTTAATGTTTAATAGATTATTGTATTTTAATATTCTGTTGGAAGCCACCCAGAGTGGCTGGGGAAACCCAGCCAGATGTGCGGGGTATAAATAATAAATTATTATTGTTATTATTATTACTACCTGCTTTTACATGCAGCAGGTTCTGGGGTTCAATCTCTGCTGATTCCAGGGTTGGAAATATCTCCTGTCTGAAACTCTGGAGACCCACTGCAAAGGTGAACGGTAAAGGACCCCTGGACAGTTAAGTCCAGTCAAAGGCGACTATGGGGTTGTGGCGCTCATCTTGCTTCAGGCCAAGGGAGCCAGTTTTTCTGGGTCATTTGGCCAGCAGGACTAAACCGCTTCTGGCGCTACAGAAACACCATGACGGAAACTAGAGCGCACGGAAATGTCATTTACCTTCCCGCCGCAGTGGCACCTATTTATCTGCTTGCACTGGTGTGCTTTCGAACTGCTAGGTTGGCAGGAGCTGGGACAGAGCAATGGGAGCTTAGCCCGTTGTGGGGATTCGAACCGCCAACCTGATCACAGCAAGCACAAGAGGCTCAGTGGCACCACCCACTCCTAGACCCACTGCAAGGGAGTGCAGGCAATCCTAAAATGAGGTCAGCAGCTTTGCCAGGATGAGTTGCACTTAAAAAACCCTACATCTTTCTCCAACCTCCACTGCTCTCCCCCTTCCCCACGTAGTTCCATGTGTTCCAAAATATTGTCGCTGTCTCTGCTCAGGCTCAGAACTTCAAATGATAAAGAGAGCAGCTACTACCTCACCCCTGGGCAGCATTATATAGATTTGGCTGAAGGATGAGATAAAGCACTGGTGGGAGGGGCTTGGCCTACTGTGGGAATGCTACGCAGCCCACCAAACCTTTGCAAAACATTGCCGGTTAAGAAATTATTCTGACAGAACCACCACCAGTTTCTTTATAGGAAAGGGCCTCAGCTCAGGGGTAGAGCGTTTATTTTACAGTGGTACCTCGGGTTACAGACACTTCAGGTTACAGACTCCGCTAACCCAGAAATAGTACCTCGGGTTAAGAACTTTGCTTCAGGAAGAGAACAGAAATCGCGCAGCGGCAGCAGCTAGAGGCCCCATTAGCTAAAGTGGTACCTCAGGTTAAGAACGGACCTCCAGAACGAATTAAGTTCTTAACCTGATGTACCACTGTATTGATTTAATAAAATTTATATACCACTGGATTGTTAAAGCAAGACCCAAAGAAACTATTATTTTAACTTTTTGGAAGTCTCTTAGTAAACACAGACTAAGGCTCACAGCAACTGGGTAGCCTTGTCTAAGCAAAAATGGTTTTAGCAGGCACCAAAAGGTATAGCGAAGATACCTGCCTGATATCAACAGGCAGGGAGTTCCAAAGTGTTAGAAGCATCTACTTGACATGCATTACAATGGTACCTCAGGTTACATACGCTTCAGGTTACATACTCCACTAACCCAGAAATAGTACCTCGGGTTAAGAACTTTGCTTCAGGTTGAGAACAGAAATTGTGCTCCGGCGGTGCGGCGGCAGCAGGAGGCCCCATTAGCTAAGTGGTGCTTCAGGTTAAGAACACTTTCAGGTTAAGTACGGACCTCCGGAATGAATTAAGTACTTAACCCGAGGTACCACTGTACTTCTGTGAGGTGGGGAGCAGAGAAGAGAGCTAGAAGGTGCAACCAATATTTTTATTTTGAAGGATGAAAGCCACTTTCAGGGACCCAGAAAGTGTTGCAGAAATCTTGCCAGGGAAAAGTGCTTTCTTGATCTAAGGCCACGGAGGTGTTGGCTTGGGTTTATTCCAAGGGAAAGGGAGGAACCTCTGAAGCAGAAGAGGGTGTTTGTGGCAAAACGAGAGTCCAAAGGGGTGGGGGTCTCTGATGGGTGCTCTCGTTTATCCTGGAAGCTGCAGAAGCCTTCAGCGGAAGTAGTTGGGGCAGTCGTGGGCTGTGAGATGCCAAGCTTTCTCAAAGGCCTCGACCACGCCGGGCAGGAGGGGACCCTGCTCGCTGCACTTGAGATTCTCCTGCAACTGATCCATGGTGGACATCCCAATGATCACAGCATCGCCAAGGTCAGCCTAGGGGGGAAAAGAGCAAGAAGAGGGAAAGGTGAACATTGGAAGACTCGGCTTACGAGGAAGGCCAAAGCTGACAACAAAATTAAAAGAACGTTTTGGATTTTTTATATGACAAAAGGACGCCTCATTTGGGGTATACAGTGGCACCTCGGTTTTCGAGCGTCTCGGAAGCTGAACGTTTCGGTTTTCGAACCCCGAAAACCCAGAAGTAATTGATTCTGTTTTCGAACGCGCCTCAGAAGTCAAACAGCCCTGTTTAGGGAAGTTTTTAATGACTGATGTTTTAATGTATTTTTAATCTTTTGTTGGAAGCCGCTCAGAGTGACTGGGGAAACCCAGCCAGATGGGTAGGGTATGAATATAATAATAATAATAATAATAATAATAATAATAATAATAATAATAATAATATAAAAAAACAGGTTTCCCCTTGATGCATCTTGCAGGGTGGTTGTGAGGATAAAAAATTGAGAGCAGGGGATATAAGTAGCATATGTCACCTCCAGAATATTAGACCTACCAGAAGTCATTTATTGATTCTGTTTTGGGAATACAGTGGTACCTCGGGTTGAGAACTTAATTCCTTCTGGACGTCCGTTCTTAACCAGAAACTGTTCTTAACCTGAAGTACCACTTTAGCTAATGGGGCCTCCTGCTGCTGCTGTTCCGCCACTGCACGATTTCTGTTCTCATCCTGAGGTAAAGTTCTTAACCCAAGGTACTATTTCTGGGTTAGCGGAGTCTGTAACCCGAGGTACCACTGTAGAACAGTTTAGACCTGGCCTCAGACACACACACAAACTTCTTCCCCATACCATATCGGGCTGGCAGAAAAGTTCACCATTACCTGCAGCTTGGAGTGATGATAGATCCAGCGCAGGGCGGCTGAAGTCAAGCCGGGTGTGTCTGAGCCATACGCCTCGTGGAGGGCTTTCTCGACCAAGTCCACCCCCTGGAAATGATGCTTCTTCCAATACCTGCAGAGTTATTGTTGTTTTAAAAAAATTAAGGTCATTTACATTCTGCATCTTTATATGTATATCTATATATCTGAATGAATCTTACATAATAAACAAAGCAAAATGGCAGTAATAGATGGCAGATACAATTGTATCAGGCCATCTGGTCCACGTGCAGGATGCGAATGCCAGCACCTGGTGTTCAGAGGTAGACTGCCACTGCGCCTAGAGGTTCCATTTAGTGCCATGGCTAACAAAATCACTCCCCTAACCCCGTATTAGGGACGCGGGTGGCGCTGTGGGTTAAATCACAGAGCCTAGGACTTGCCGATCGGAAGGTTGGCGGTTCAAATCCCCGCGATGGGAATTCAAAGATTATTTACAGAAACACTGCAAAATTAAAGAATGTTAGAGTGATGTTGGACTGAAAATAAGTGGTTTCCAGCTGTACAGGATTCAAAGTTATAGATAGACTAAGATTAAAGATAAGGATTAAAGAAGTTTAAGGTAATGGAAATTTGGTTCTTAAGAGGTAAAATTTTAATGCTATATTATATTAAGATTAAAGATTGGGATAAAAAAAGTGGGAAAGAAATTGCTGGACAAACAATTCGAACTGGAATACAAAAGAGGGAGGTATGAGGAGGTCCAGAAAATAAGTAAATTTAAAAAACGGAAATGAAAAGGTGATATTGTTTTTAATTGTTCTGTTTCTTTTTTTTGTTTTTTGTTTTCTGTGCTTTTTTCTTCTTTGGATTATGTACTGTGCATTTGTGTATTTCTTTTTTATGTTTTTCTGTTTAATCTTTTACTGAAACTTTAATAAAAATCATTAAAAAAAAAAAACAAATCCCCGCGATGGGGTGAGCTCCCGTTGCTTGGTCCCTGCTCCTGCCAACCTAGCAGTTCAAAAGCACGTCAAAGTGCAAGTAGAGAAATAGGTACCACTCCGGTGGGAAGCTAAACGGCGTTTCCGTGCGCTGCTCTGGTTCGCCAGAAGCGGCTTAGTCATGCTGGCCACGTGACCCGGAAGCTGTACGCCGGCTCCCTCAGCCAATAAAGCGAGATGAGCGCTGCAACCCTAGAGTTGTCCGCGACTGGACCTAACGGTCAGGGGTCCCTTTACCTTTAACCCTGTATTTATTGC
Source organism: Podarcis pityusensis (assembly GCF_964106645.2). NCBI lineage: Eukaryota > Metazoa > Chordata > Lepidosauria > Squamata > Lacertidae > Podarcis > Podarcis pityusensis. Next base: position 78,604,160 of record NC_138033.1, read on the forward strand.
TCTGATCTCTTTCCTCCAAAAACCAAGAACTACTTCCCAGCATTAGCAGTTTAATTTCTTGCCCCTGTGTTCAAGAAGCTAGCCTCTTCCTACATCAACAGAATTGAGTCATCCCCTGCCTTCAAGATGCAAGCCCCTTTTGCCATCTTTAGACCCACCTGTCCCTGTAGATTTTGGCCCAGTCGTTGCCGAAAAACCTGCTAGCTGGCTGCTGGTTCGAGTCTTTGTCTTCGTACTTGTACCTCCCAGTCAGGAGCCCTCCTGCAAGAGGTGAAAGTTTACGCCCAAACGTTAGGGACTAGAACCTTATAAGCGAAGGTGCCTCACTTAGGTCAATCCACTCCCTTCTCACCCCACAGCTAAAACTCCAGCACCTCTTTGGATTTGTCTGTCATTCTGCCCATAAAACAGCAACAACAACACATTTAATAAATATGCATATTCTGTGTGAAGATCCCAAGGCAGTTCACAACAGAAAAAATACAAAATGAACACAAAACAAAAACTAGACCAATACCCGCAAAAAAACCCCACACATTTAAAAACCATAGGTTGTTAATCAGCCTGATTGAAGAGAAACATTTTCGCCTTGTGCCTAAAGTTTTGCAGCCCTGCCACTGAAACCACCCCATTCCCTGGCATTCCTTGCCAGACCCGTACCAGCCAGCGGATTATATGCGTAGAATCGAATCCCAAAATGTCTAAGGCATGGCAGCAATTCGGTCTCCACTTGGCGCGTCGTAGCGTTGTACATGCCCTTTGGGGAAAAGACAGTAAAAAACAAAATTCATAAAGAAGCCTTGGAGCAGACCGTTGTTGCAAAATCCCTTCTGCCCACTGACCGAGGGAACTGCCACTACTACAGGTGCCATCGAACATCCGTTCTGCATTTGTAAGAAACTGGTCATTTGTTCTGGCGGCACCTTTGGAACTCCCTGCTAATTGACATCAGGAGAAGGGAGGGGAGAGAGAGATTGTTCTCTTTCTAATTATGTTGTGGATTTTGGTGCTTTCATACGTACTGTAAACTGCCCTATAAGCCTCGGATGAAGGGCAGTGTAGAAATCTAATAAATCACCAATATCAGACACGTGTTTCCCCAATGGGACACCTGCAAGTGAGATTCAAGCCCAAGAGCCCTCTCCCCTCCTTCAGTTTCCAGCAATTGGTGTTCATCCAATAAAAACCATGATTTTTTATAAAAAAAAACCATTGGAAAGTAGCTATTATGGAAATGTGTATTCTAAACTACCTGCGTAAGCCTTGCAGAACAAATACATTTTCAGCATGTATTTAAAGGCTGGCACAGAAGGCACTGGCTGGCAGAGAATTCCACAGGACTGGGCCAATCAAGGCTTGGTTTCTTGTCAAATAATAGAAACACAATGCAATATCAAACATTAAAAAGAAAAACCAGCAACACTCCTGCAGGTCGTCTCAGTGACTGAGGTGGGCTTTGTAGACTCATTGCAGGACTTTCCAAAGCTACAATCCTATGATTCTAATCCACAGACTTAAACCATTACCAGCTTGGTCAATGGTCAAGAGTGATGGAGGCTGAGAGTCCAGACCTCCATTCGTCCACCCAGCTCTCACCTGGTATACTGTTGGCAACACCCAGTTGTTGGTCTTGCAGATGCCATAGATTTCCGCCACCTGCCACGAGGCATAGTTGGAGAGACCCAGTTCCTTAAACTTCCCCTGTCGGAAGAAAAAAAACAAATAAGCCCCTGTATTTTTAGCTCTATGTTCACAGACGGTCTTAAGACCAGAAGAGGAGGCTGGGTGCTGGATCAGACCAAAGGATCTGGTGGTTAAATGAGGACTAGGGACATGGGAGACCAGGGTTCAAATCCCCTCTCGGCCATGAATGGATGACTGTGGGAGACCAGTCACTGCCTCTTAGCCTCACATAAATTGGATTGGATTGGATTGGATTAAATTAAATTAATTAGGGGAGCAAGTAAGAACCATGTACAGTAGGCCCACAACCTGCATGTGGGTTGCGTTCCAGGGATAGCACCTAAAGCCAAAATCATGTGAGGTCAAAACCCATTAATTTCAATACCATGCAGGATCACCAAACTTATTTTTCCTGGTACCCCATCCTCTTTCTGCCCCCTTCTAATTTTATATATAAAAAACTCAATGCGTACAAGCTAAATGTGCATAAGCTGTGGCCGTAATGTACGCCACCCGGAGCTGCTTGGGATGAAAAAAGGTGGAATGTAAATGCAAATAAATAAATTAATAAAATCTTATTAGGGGTTCTCCCCCCCCCCCCACCTGTTTGGGCATTTCCTTGACGTCAGAGCAAATGTAAGTGACTTAAACAGTGATGCAACTTTAGGTCAGATAGCAGACAAGCGCGACACAGACAAGGTTTGTATTTGGCAGAAGGCGAACTGCAGCAGAAAGGAAGCACGGCGGATTGTGCTGAATGAACGCCGGTTGGAACGGAACTCGTGACCTTTGCACCCCCTCTATTCCGGACACCAGTGTGGAATATTGCAGGCCTTGCATGTGTGTTGTTTTAACTCGGGGATTGGAAGGCGCCTTGATTTGTTTAGAAGGAAAAGGTAAAGGTAAAGGTAAAGGGACCCCTGACCATTAGGTCCAGTCGTGGACGACCCTGGGGTTGCGGCGCTCATCTCACTTTACTGGCCGAGGGAGCCGGCGTACAGTTTCCGGGTCATGTGGCCAGCATGACTAAGCCACTTCTGGTGAACCAGAGCAGCGCATGGAAACCCCGTTTACCTTCCCGCCGGAGCAGTACCTATTTATCTACTTGCACTTTGACGTGCTTTTGAACTGCTAGGTGGGCAGGAGCTGGGACTGAGCAACGGGAGCTCACCCCATCACAGGGATTCGAACCGCCGACCTTCTGATTGGCAAGTCCTAGGCTCTGTGGTTTAACCCACAGCACCACCCGCGTCCCTTTTAGAAGGAAAGGGGGATACAAAAGCAGCACATCAAACACCGACTGGGAGGCCCAAATGAGCCACCCAGTCATGAGAATCAGTTTCCCGCCCCCTCCCGAAAACCCCACTTTTTGCACCTCTCTGTGTAGCTCATTGCAGGCCTTCAGCGTCTCTTCCAGGGGGGTCTTGTGGTCAGGCATATGGAGGTAGAAGAGGTCAACACTCTTCGCCTGCAGCCTCTGGAGGGACGTCTCCAGCTGGGAGCGAACGCCATCAGCCTTCAGAGTATTGCCCTCCAATGGATTTGCCTTGGTGGCTACCTTGACTTGTGGGGAAGAGAGGACTAGATCAGGGAAGTACAGTGGTACCTCGGGTTACAGACGCTTCAGGTTACAGACTCCACTAACCCAGAAATAGTACCTCGGATTAAGAACTTTGCTTCAGTATGAGAACAGAATTCGCACCGTGGTGGCAGCGGGAGGCCCCACTAGCTAAAGTGGTGCTTCAGGTTAAGAACAGTTTGAGGTTAAGAACAGACCTCCAGAACGAATTAAGTTCTTAACCCAAGAACTGTAGAGCCTTACCGCGAATACTGTGCGTTGGTCAGCATGCACTGATCTACACACATAAAACAAATTCACACACAGGGTCTTCCAAAAACCCACCCCAAAACTAGCCCTTTTGTGAAACATGGACCACTTATAAACGCCAACTCCTCGAAAGATTCCATCAACGGTGTCTCCGAAAATTTTTACACCTCACTTGGGAAGACAGGCAAACTAATGCCAGTGTCCTGGAAGAAGGAAAGATCACCAGTGTCGAAGCAATTGATTCTTCAACATCAACTTCGTTGGACTGGTCATGTTGTGCAGATGCCTGATGATCATCTTCCAAAGCAACTACTCTATTCCGAACTTAAAAATGGAAAGTGTAATGCCGGTGGTCAACAAAAGAGGTTTAAACACCCTCTCAAGGCAAATGTAAAAAAGTGTAGGATAAACATTGACAACTGGGAAACACTGGCCTGCGAGCGCTCCAGTTGGAGAACAGCCTTTACCAAAGGTGTCATGGGCTTTGAAGACACTCGCACTCAGGACGCAAGGGACAAACGTGCTAAGAGGAAGGCACGCTTGGCAAACCCTCACCATGATCAACTCCCACCCGGAAACCTATGTCCCCACTGTGGAAGGACGTGTGGATCCAGAATGGGCCTCCACAGTCACTTACGGACTCACTTTTAAAATCGTGTTCATGGAAGACAATCTTACTAGGCTATGAGTGATTGCCAAAGATGATGATGATCAGGGAAGGAAAGGAACTCTGACTGCATTCTGTAAAGGTAAAGGGACCCCTGACTATTAGGTTAAGTCGTGACCGACTCTGGGGTTGCGGCACTCATCTCGCTTTACTGGCCAAGGGAGCCGGCGTACAGCGTCCGGGTCATGTGGCCAGCATGACTAAGCCGCTTCTGGTGAACCGGAGCAGCGCACGGAAACGCCGTTTACCTTCCCTCCGGAGCGGTACCTATTTATCTACTTGCACTTTGACATGCTTTCAAACTGCTAAGTTAGCAGGAGCAGGGATCGAGCAACGGGAGCTCACCCCGTCGCGGGGATTTGAACCACCGACCTTCTGATCGGCAAGCCCTAGGCTCAGTAGTTTAACCCACAGCGCCACCCGTGTCATTCTGTAAAGAGGAGCCCCCAACACCAGGATGAGGAGCAAACAAATATTAACAAGGCAGGCAGAGCCAAATACAGCCCACCAAGTCTGTCCATCTGGGCCCCCCAGGGATCTCCCCAAGCCACACCCCTCCCCACAGGCCACACCCCCAACGGACCTGCTCTCAGGCTTCGTGTGATGGAACATGACCTTGAATTCTGACCGCGCCTCTTCCTTGCCCAGATGGAGGACAGAGATTGTATGTGTAGGAAACTAGTCTAGTGCACAAAGCTAAAATTTGCATCCATTGCTCTGCCCACTTCCCCCTCTGGCCCTGCCCATCCCTTGCATCTGGCCCCCGGAAGGCTGCACAGAAGGAAAAGTGGCCCTTGGGTTGTTAAAGGCTTTTTCACCCCCTATGCCCTAATAATAAGTAGTACACTTAGGAGAATCTGAAATTAAGCCTTAGGAGTAAAGGCTGAGGGAGCTGGGAATGTTTAGCTTGCGAAAGAGGAGACTGAGCCATCTTCAAATACCTAAAGGACTGTCAAATGGAAGAGGGAACATGCTTGTTTTCTCCTGCTCTGGAGAGTAGGACTTGAACCAGTGGCTTTCTTGTAGGGAGATTCCAACTAAACATCAGGAAAAACCTTCTGACTGTTAAGAGCTGTTTGACAGTGGAACAGTCTCCCCTGGATGGTGGGGGGCTCTCCTTCCTTGGAGGTTTTTAAGAAGAGGTTGGATGGCCATCTGCCATGGATGCTTTAGTTGAGATGCCTGCATTGCAAGGGGGTTGGACTAGATGACCCTCAGGGTCCCTTCCAGCTTCTATGATTCTATGTTCAAACTTCCTTTCCCTTCTCAAGCTGCTTAGCAACTCCAACTGGCCTTCAGATTAGGTGGGAAGGCTTTCAGTATAATCAGGGATCTTTGCAAACTCGCAGGAGACTTTTGACCACTGGGATAAAGGCAAGGGTATAAAGACAGCCCTTTTGATTGATTTCCAGCCCTTTGAGTTGTTGAATAACCAGATTATCAACCCTCTGAGGCAATAAATTTAAGAGCAGAGAGAGACCAAAAGAGGCAGGGATCATGTTGCTAGTGGGCCTGGTTGGTGGAGCAACCTAATTAAGAATCTGGTGTGGGGTAGCAACTGGTCCGTTTTTGAGCTTCAGTGGGGAAGGCTGCACCCAGAGATGGGGAATCCATGTTTCAAGTCTGGGATGGCCTTCCAGATGTTGCTGGAACAACCGATGAAAAATAAGAAAATGAAAGGCCAAACAATAAAAGACAAAGAATGAGTACAGATGAGCATGGGTTTAAAATGGGGGTGGGGGTGGAGTTGGATTAGTTTTGACTGCATGGAAAGGGTGGGGAGATAGAAGCGAGAAATGCACTCTGCACATGCTCAAATGCACCGTTGCTCTGTTGCTGTTGCTGTTTTGCAGGCTGGTCTAGGCAGCAGACACCCCCCCCCAGCCTCAGCGTGTCATAGGAAGCACGGAGCCAGACCACTGGTCCACTGAGCCCAGTTACGTCTACACTGACCGGCAGCAGCTCTCCAGGGGTTCAGGCACGGTGCATTCCCAACCCAATCCTGAGATGCCCGTGGGAACTGAATTGCATGATGCAAGGCAGATGTTCTCCCCTTCCAGCCAGGACTCCCATAGGCGCGCCTGCAAAACGGAACTCGATTCGAATCCTGATGAAGCTCCGCTGAGAGTTCGCGGCGACGTGTCAATGCGTGCGAGGCACTCTGCATGCGCCCAGAGGAACCGCTGCCAGCCAGCTGGGCTCGACAACGTCTACAGCAGCCCCACCTACCTGCCGCCGCAGCTTTGGGTTCAGCCGCCAGCCAGGCGCCCAGGATCCGCTCCGACTCGCCCCCCGCGTACATATGCGCGGTATCCACCTCGCAGTGCCCGCGGGCCAGGAACGCGCGCAGCATCGCCCCGCTGGCCGCCGCGTCTGCCCTGCGCCCGAACTCCATGGTGCCCAGCACCGAGCGCACCCCGAGGCTCTGCCCGCGTAGCCCCGACATCCCGGCGGCTGCAGCAGCTCGATCGGCCTCTGGCAGAACTCGAACTCGCCACCAGGTCCTGGGCAAAGGCAATCGCATCACCACTGCCTGCGCATGCGTCAGCGCCTCCTTTCCACTCCTGCTCCCTCCCAGGAGAAGGGACCGTCTCGAATTTCCTGATTCCAGAAGCGAAGGAAGAGCCTTGCCGGATAAATTCGGGTCCCTTATCCTGCCATGTCCTGTATATTGTCTCCCTGCTTATTTAACTTATAGGTAGAATTTAACATGCGGAAGGCTGGGCTGGATGAATCCCAAGCCAGAATTAAGATCGCCGGAAGAAATATCAACAACCTCAGATATGCAGATGACACAACCTTGATGGCAGAAAGTGAGGAGGAATTAAAGAACCTTTTAATGAGGGTGAAAGAGGAGAGCCCAAAATATGGTTTGAAGCTCAACATCAAAAAAACGAAGATCATGGCCACTGGGCCTATCACCGCCTGGCAAATAGAAGGGGAAGAAATGGAGGCAGTGAGAGATTTCACTTTCTTGGGTTCCATGATCACTGCAGATGGTGACAGCAGCCACGAAATTAAAAGATGCCTGCTTCTTGGGAGAAAAGCAATGACAAACCTAGACAGCATCTTAAAAAGCAGAGACATCACCTTGCCAACAAAGGTCCGTATAGTAAAAGCTATGGTTTTCCCAGTAGTGATGTATGGAAGTGAGAGCTGGACCATAAAGAAGGTTGATCGCTGAAGAATTGATGCTTTTGAATTCTGGTGCTGGAGGAGACTCTTGAGAGTCCCATGGACTGCAAGAAGATCAAACCTATCCATTCTGAAGGAAATCAGCCCTGAGTGCTCACTGGAAGGACAGATCCTGAAGCTGAGGCTCCAATACTTTGGCCACCTCATGAGAAGAGAAGACTCCCTGGAAAAGACCCTGATGTTGGGAAAGATGGAGGGCACAAGGAGAAGGGGACGACAGAGGACGAGATGGCTGGACAGTGTTCTCGAAGCTACCAGCATGAGTTTGACCAAACTGCGGGAGGCCTGGCGTGCTCTGGTCCATGGGGTGACGAAGAGTCGGACACGACTAAACGACTAAACAACAACAACAACATCCTGCCATGTCATTTTAACCTTTGTTTGTTTGTTTTATTTAGTGCATTTCCATCCCATTTTCCTCCAAGCTGCTCAATGTTTCTCTCTGGCATTCCTCATTTAATCCTAGCAACAGCCCTGCCAGGTAGGCTTGGCCAAGACTCAATATGGAACAAATAATTTGCTTAATATGTCATTGGTTGTCCCTGTTTTAAAACTGCTGGCTGATAAATTTATCAGTAGGCGGATAGATTCTGTGCCCGTTTCTTCTTGAGCTTTAGATTTGCATTGGCACTTTGTAGTAAACGTTTTGCATAGTTTGGATATGAACCGTTTATAGAGAGGTTTCCGTCAGTCAAGTGGTATTTTAAAACTGGCAAATATATAGATAACAACCACAAAAATCACGGGCGAACAAGGGGCATCCAGGAAGTCCCCAAGCAGAAAAAAAGCAACAGCCTGCTGGATCAAGCCAACAGGGCAGCATCCTGTTCTCACAGTGGACATTATGGGATGCTTAAAAGCATGATTCCAATGCAAAAGCATTCTCCCTTCCTGTGGTTTCCAGCGACTGGTATTTAGGAACATTACTGCTTCCAACTGAATGGACCTAAGTTATCCTTGTCTAGTAACTTTGGTCAGTCTATTCCGAGTAGGACTAGCATTGGATACAAGGCCCCCCCCCCCCCCGAACTCCTCTGGAGGAAAATTGGACTAGGAATGACTTTTTTTTTAAAAGGCCTAATGACGAGGAGGGAAGCTTTCAGAGAGGGTAAAACGCTCTGTGCACGCTCAGAGGCACTGTTTTTACAATCACCCTCAATTGCCACCTCTGTTCAGTGTAATACTGTAACAGAACGGTAAGTCTGCGCCCCAAAGAGCTTACTAAAAGCTGGAAATGTAAGAAAGTGAAAAGCTTCTGGGAAATGATACATAATGAGATGAAAAGGATGTTGAAATATACATTTATTAAAAAAAACCAGAAGCATTTCTATTTGGCATTGTAGGGGAGGATATTAATAGACAGGATAATAAACTGTTTTTATATGCAATAACGGTAGCAAGAGTACTATTGGCACAGAAATAGAAACAAGAAGAGTTACCGACAAAAGAGGAATGGGAGGCGAAATTAATGGACTATGCAGAATTAGACAAGATGACAGGAAGGATTCGAAACCTGCGGGATCAGAGATCCTCAGAGGACTGGAGTAAATATGTGAACTATTTGAAAAGCAACTGTAATCAACAGATTACGCTAGTAGGATTGCAAGAAGTTTTGTAATATTGCAGAGTAAAGTATGAAGAGAATTATTAGTGAAGGACCATTAAAAGTAATAGTGGAATTAATGAAATGCAGATTAAGTGATAAAGATGGAAAAATCTTCAGATGTGGTTGATGAAACTCCAAAACACTGAATAAGACAAGAAAATATGTTGTATGTTTTTTGGAAATGTCATGTAAAAATTAATAAAAATAATTTAAAAAAAAAAAACAGCTTACTAAAAGCAGGCCGTGGGTTCTACAGTGTCAGCAAGGTGATTCAGGAAGGTGACTTGGAGGCTACCTTGACTGGTGGAGAAAAGGACGCGATAAGGGAACAAAAGGAACCTGAGCTCTTGCCAAACACAGGCAAGGAGGGTGTATGAAATTATCAGAAACTCCAGGACCTTGGACTACATGCAGCCCTCCTGATCTGCCTATCTTGCCCTTGGGACGGTTCGCAAGCCACATCTCTTAATGGCTCTGTGTTGGAAAGTGTCCTTGAAGTCTGGCAATACACCTCCCTTGTCTGGATTGCAGAAAAAGATTCCCGCCCCTCCTCACCCTGCCATATTGGATCACAGATTCACATAATTGTAAAGTCGGAAGGGATCCCAGGTATACTGCCACTGACTGTGGAAGTTCTATCTCGTAGCTCAAAGCTGCAGGTAGATCCATCCCCAAATTGTAAGAACCGTCATTTTTGTATGCCACAACTGCTGCTCGAATCTTACTAGCTAAAAAGTGGAAAATGCAAGAAGTACCAACTGTGGAAGAATGGCAGGTGAAGATGATAGATTTTTCGGAGCTAGCCGACCTGACCGGAAGAGTCCGCGACCAGGAGGAGGAGGAGTATCAGGAAGAATGGACGAAATTTAATGACTATTTAGTTAAATTAAATTAATTGGAAAAAGCTTGCAATTACCAGATAGGCTTAGGATTTAAATATGTAATGTGTTGAATTAATATGTTTAATGCTGAAAGCAGAAAGAAAGATGTTAAGTGATTAAGTTTATAAGAATTATGATTTGGAAAACCGTTAAAATGATTCGCACTGAAATTCAACTAGGGGGGTACGAGGAAGTCACTTAACAATGTTAATAAGATTAGTTTTAATAAGGTTATGATTTATGTTTGTATGTTTGTGTGCTTACAATTTTGTGAAAATAAATAAAACAAATGCGGGGGGGGGACACAAATTGTAAGAACCGTCCTGGATCAGACCAATCCTGTCCATTAGCTCTTTTTAACCCATTCATAAATGACCTGGAGTTAGGTTTACCAAATTGTTCAGGGATGGCAAAGAGCCCCAAAAGGATCTCTCCATACTGGGCAAATGAGCAGTAAAATAGCAATTAACAAAGAAGTAAAAAAAGTACATTTCCCCTCCATTTCCTAGACGAAGGCCATAATTACAAGTGAGCATCAGATCAACACGGCCCAGCTCTGAGCACGTGCAGAGTGCTTTCCCTTCTCAGCCCCCTAAGCAAGCCTTTGCCGCACTAACAGGAGATTTTGTCAGCTGGACCAAAGGTAACAATGCAAATGGTCCATTTGATTTGCAGGTTGTTGATTAACCGGATGACCAATCCTGGAAAGAAAGAACAGTAAGAGCAAAGGTTGAAAGCGAGGAGTTGTCCTGCTAATGCACCTGCTTGCTGCAGAAATCTAACTGGAATTGGGGGGGGGGAGCAACTGGTTCATATTTAAATTACTGCGCTCCCTGGCAAAGGGACACCCAGAGATGGGACTCTTCCATGGCCTTCCAGATGTCACTGAATTCACAATTTAACTCCTGCATTTGCAGCACCCCATGATCTCTCATTTGGGACGCGGGTGGCGCTGTGGGTTAAACCACAGAGCCTAGGACTTGCCGATCAGTTCGAATCCCCTCGACGGGGTGAGCTCCCGTTGCTCGGTCCCTGCTCCTGCCAACCTAGCAGTTCGAAAGCACCTCAAAGTGCAAGTAGATAAATAGGTACCACTCCGGCGGGAAGGTAAACGGCATTTCCGTGCGCTGCTCTGGTTTGCCAGAAGCGGCTTAGTCCTGCTGGCCACATGACCCGGAACGCCGGCTCCCTCAGCCAATAAAGCGAGATGAGCCCCGAACCCAGAGTCGGCCACGACTGGACCTAATGGTCAGGGGTCCCTTTACCTTTACCTTTACTATGATCTCTCATTATTCCTGATCACCAGCCAGGCGGGTTGGGGATGAAGGGGGCTGGTGCCAGAGAACATTTGCAGAGCAGCTGGCCCGTATCTCCCCCATTCATGGAATCTAGATTAACGGGAGCAGGGATTTATTTAGGGGAGGGATGAGGGTAGATCACTTTTGACTGCATTGAAAGGGTGGGGGGTAGGAGAAGGGAGAGATGCACTCCACACATGCTCAAACGCACCATTGCTTGGTTGGAGCAAGCATTGCAGGCTGGACTAGATAGAAGACAACAACAGATCCTAGGAAACTACCTTACTCGGCTCCCTTGGTCCATCAAACTCTGGATTGTCTACACTGACTGGCAGCAGCAACTGCTCTCCAGGGTTTCAGGCAAGGCACACACACCTGCAGCATGAATTGGGACCTTCTGCTTGCATGCAAGGCTGGCGCTGAGAGTCAGCCCTTCTGAGCGTGTGCACAGAACTCGATTCGAATCTAGATCAGACTCCGGTGATTGCTCGCGGCTCTGTGTGTGTGTGGCACTCTGCATGCGCTCAGAGGAACCGTTGCTGACCCACTGGACGTCTAGAGCAGCCTTCGTCTCCGGCCCCCCAATCCACCGACCCACCTGCCGCCGCAGCCTTGGGTTCAGCCGCCAGCCAGGCGCCCAGGATCCGCTCCGACTCGCCCCCCGCGTAAAAATGCGCGGTATCCAGCTCGCAGTGCCCGCGGGCCAGGAACGCGCGCAGCATCGCCCCGCTGGCCGCCGCGTCTGCCCTGCGCCCGAACTCCATGGTGCCCAGCACCGAGCGCACCCCGAGGCTCTGCCCGCGTAGCCCCGACATCCCGGCGGCTGCAGCAACAGCTCGATCTGCCTCCGGCTGGACTCGAACTCGCCCCCAGCTGGGAAACAGCCTTTTAAAGCACGCGTGACGCCACGCCTTCCCTTCCCAAGTAAGGGGCCGTCTCAAAATTCCTGCAACCTCATTTTAGAGCGTGCCATTTTGCAGCATGTCGTTTTGTACGCCTGCTTTAAAAGGGCTGGTTTCAAGCAGCGCCTTCAGTCAGAGTGTCCTGCTAAGGTCTGGGAGACCTGGGTTCAAATTCCCCACTGGGCTATGAACTCGCTTGGGTGCAACCTTAGGTTGAGAAAGACAGTCGCACCCAACCTACCCCTCAGGGTTGTTGTGGGGATTAAATGAGGAGGGAGGGAGAACCGTGTGAGCCAATGCTTTCGAGCAACTTGGAGAAAAATGGTAGGATATAGAATTCGACTCCCTCAGGAGGTTGAGGGCTCTACTTCCTTGGAGTTATTTTTTTAGCAGAGATTGGGTGGCCATCTGCCACAGATGCTTTAGTCGAGATTCCTGAATTGCAGTGGGTTGGACTAGATGACTCTAGGGGTCCCTTCCAACGCCACGATTCTATGCAATGCATAATGGATCTTATGGGGGGGCTCTCCATCACTGGATTTTTTAAAAAAAACTTTATTGCAAAACAATTTACATATAACAACACAGACAAATACAATATCTTAATGACAACTAAACATTAACCAACAACACATCGTCTAACACAGGGGTAGGCAAACTAAGGCCCAGGGGCCAGATGCGGCCCAATCGCCTTCTCAATCCGGCCCACGGACGGTCCGGGAATCAGCATGTTTTTACATGAGTAGAATGTGTCCTTTTATTTAAAATGCATCTCTGGGTTATTTGTGGGGCCTGCCTGGTGTTTTTACATGAGTAGAATGTGTGCTTTTATTTAAAATGCATCTCTGGGTTATTTTTTGTGGGGCATAAGAATTCGTTCATTCCCCCCCCCCCCCAAAATATAGTATGGCCCACCACATGGTCTGAGGGACGGTGGACCACCCCACGGCTGAAAAAGGTTGCTGACCCCTGGTCTAACATCACACACATTTTTTACTTCCAATTCACTTCAGTGTGCTTTCGACAAATTCTTAACCTTTACGCAATTCCTGTTATATCTGTTACCTGTCCAGAAATTTTTCTACCTTTATAAAGGTAAAGGGACCCCTGACCATTGGGTTCAGTCGCGGATGACTCTGGGGTTGCGGAGCTAATCTCGCTTTACTGACCGAGGGAGCTGGTGCACAGCTTCCGGGTCATGTGGCCAGCAGGACTAAGCCGCTTCTGGCGAACTGGAGCAGCGCACGGAAGCGCCGTTTACCTTCCCGCCGGAGCGGTACCTATTTATCTACTTGCACTTCAGGCTTTCGAACTGCTAGGTTGGCAGAAGCAGGGACCGAGCAACGGGACGGGAGCTCACCCCATTACGGGGATTCGAACTGCGACCTTCTGATTGGCAAACCCAAGAGACTCAGTGGTTTAGACCACAGCACCACCCACGTCCCTAATACGGGGTTAGGGGAATGGTTTTGTTAGCCATGCCACTAAATGGAACCTCTAAGTGTAGAGTCAGTCTACCTCTGAACACCATGCTCTATGATTTAATCCACAGCGCCACCCGTGTCCCTTCTACATTTATAGTTTCCCTTAATATTCAAGATTCAATCTAGAGCTGTCAGGAGATTTGCATTTTCACAATATTGTTTTAGATATTCTTTAAATGTTATCCATTCTTTACACACTTTCTGGTTTGAGTTTCCTCTTATTCTCCCAGTCATTTTCGCAATTTCCAAGTATTCTATCATCTTCACCTGCCAGTCAAGCTTTGTAGGAATTAAGTCACATTTCCAGTGTTTTGCTACTAAAATTCCAGTCACCGGAGTTGCATACATAAAGATGGTTCTAAAGTTTTTTGGGATTTCACTGGAGGTTTTTAAGCAGAGGCTGGACGGCCATCTATCAGGGATGCTTTAGTTGAGATTCCTGCATTGTGGGGGGTTGGACTAGATGATCCCGAGGGATCCCCTTGACCAACTCTACAATTACAGTGATACCTCGGGTTAAGATCTTAGTTCATTCTGGAGGTCCGTTCTTAACCTGAATCTGTTCTTAACCTGAAGCACCACTTTAGCTAATGGGGCCTCCTGCTGCCGCTGCGCCGCTGGAGCACGATTTCTGTTGTCATCCTGAAGCAAAGTTCTTAACCCGAGGTATTATTTCTGTGTTAGCGGAGTCTGTAACCGGCGGAGTCTGTAACCCGAGGTACCACTGCATTCTAAGGCGCCACCACAACCAAACCGCAGAGCTCCGCCCCGAGGCGCTTCCAAAACGCGGGCGGCTGGCTCTGCGCGTTCGGTGGGGCTGCCTCTTTTGTTCCCCCGGCCGGGAGGCGGAGCGAGGCCCCGATTCCTCCCCCTTCGGTGGGGCGGGCTCTGCCGTCAGCTGACGCCACCGCATCCGCCAACCCTCCCGCCGGCGCCGCAGGGGAGGAGCTGCGGCCGAGTCGGGCGGAGAACAAAACAAAGCCGCGCTCCGGGTCGGCGTCTGAACAGCCGCCAAGAGGAGCGAATCCGGTTTGGGCGCAATGGCACCCCGGGGCGCGCAGACGAGGGCCAGGAGCTAAAGCGCCTTCAGCATCTTTGGGCATCAGAGTGAGTTGAATGATTGCGGTTGGGGGTTGTCCCCAGGGGAAGCAGGGTTCCTAACCCGGGGGTAGGGCACGATGTTTCCCTCCCCCGAGGTCAAACCAGGGCAGGTATTGTTTTAAAACCCTATTTTCCTTTCCCATCTTAATTTTTTGATGCTAGCGCCATAGGTTTATCGTACTAGCCAAAGGCCAGGGTGATAAAAATTCGTGATGCTAAGTACAATATATTCATAAATTTTATATACCGCTTGATTTTTTTAAAAAAAACACCTTCTCAAAAGCCGTTTCCAAAAGGCAAAACGATAAAATTAGCACAAAAAACTACAACAATAATTTAAGGTAAAATAGCAATAGACAAAAAAACAGATTAAAACTTGCATCATCATAATCTGGGGAGGCTGGCGTAAAAATGTTTTTAGCCGGCACCAAAAAAGAGGAGAGTGAAGGCTCCCGCCAGATTTCAAGTGGCAGGGAGTTCCAAAGTGCAGCCACACAAGAAGTTTGAGTTATTCCTATCTATCATTATTCCTTGATGATTGTCTTGCAAATAAAAAAATTTCCTTCCTGTAGCACCTTAAAGACCAACTAAGTTAGTTCTTGGTATAAGCTTTCGTGTGCATGCACACTTCTTCTTGCAAATGAAATGGAGACCACCTGGGGCTTAGGTTTATCAGGAGGCTGTTTATCAGCAAGCCCCCATCCCACCGAAGGCCTTGGGTGTGGTTCCTCCTTTCTTACAAAATAAAAAAAGCCACTCTGCCTGTGCTCAGAGGCCTTCCCGTGTCCCAGAACTTCCCCCAGGCTTGAAAAAAATAGGTAATGATTCAGCCTGGGGAAAACCTTATTATTAAGTGGAGTTTGGTAGGGAGGATTTTTTTTTGTTCATTCTCTTTGATGGTATATCAAATGTGTTTTGATGGGTGGGAGAAGATGAATCGTGGCCCATTGCAACTGCTCCTCTTTTTACAAGACCTAATTATGTACAAGTGGCTTCCTTCATTTCCAGACCTCTGCAAAGGTGGAAAGCAGTGATAAACAAGAGTAACTCTGGGCATGTGCCGAGTATATTCCTCTATCTTTGCTCAAAGCCAGTTTGGAATTCGCTTCTTTGTGTTCCACCTGCTAGATCTGTCCTGGGGAAGGTCATTGTGGTTGCGATTCTGGCTCTTTTTTTTTCTTTCTTTTTTTTGCAACTCTCTTTATTTTTTTGAAACAGTCTCCCTGTTCTTGCAGTGATCAATAGAGGCTAACCCAAAAGTTCTGGCCCCTAGCTATAGCAGAGTAGATTTCCCCCATCAAATTTCCATCAGGCCAAACCCTCAATGTCCCTTTGGGGCAGTTCCTTCTTGGTTACTGTGAGAGAGCAGGATACTCTCTAAATCATGGGTAGGCAAACTAAGGCCCGGGGCCCGGATCCGGCCCAATTGCCATCTAAATCCGGCCCGCGGACGGTCCGGGAATCAGCTTGTTTTTACATGAGTAGAATGTGTCCTTTTATTTAAAAAGCATCTCTGGGTTATTTGTGGGGTCTGCCTGGTGTTTTTACATGAGTAGAATGTGCCCTTTTACAGAGGTACCTCAGGTTACAGACACTTTAGGTTACAGACGCTTCAGGTTACAGACTCCGCTAACCCAGAAATAGTACCTTGGGTTAAGAACTTTGCTTCAGGATGAGAACAGAAATCGTGTGGCGGCGGCGGGAGGCCCCATTAGCTAAAGTGGTACCTCAGGTTAAGAACGGACCTCTGGAATGAATTAAGTTCTTAACCTGAGGTACCACTGTATTTAAAATGCACCTCTGGGTTATTTGTGGGGCATAGGAATTTGTTCACCCCCTCCCAAAAAAAATATAGTCCGGCCCTCACAAGGCCTGAGGGACAGTGGACCGGCCCCCTGCTGAAAAAGTTTGCCGACCCCTGCTCTAAATTCTCCAAGTGATCTTTGTCCATGAGGGCTGGTGGTTTTGTGACCTCTTTTCCACCCGGATCTATAGAAGGAAAAACAGCCTTTTGTCCTCACCTAGAACAAACCAGGGATGTGGGGCTGGGGAGACTCCATTGGACTTCTTCTCAGACAAACATTCGGATAGCAAACCAGGTCACAGTGTGGTAAATACTGAAGTGGTTTGTCACCCTCCTGTTTACACACACCAAGGTGAAGCGCTCCAGAATCTGGTCTTGCCTTTGGACTCCAGTCAGAAAGTTTTTTTGTTTTTGTTTTTTTAAAAAGCTTTTTACTTTCTTGTTTGGCTAGCAAAAAAGAAGAAAAAAGAATGCAGCTTTGGAAGACCAAACTAACTCTCTCTCTCTCTCTCTCTCTCTGTGTGTGTGTGTGTGTGTGTGTGTGTCAGAATGAAAAATAAATGACGCTGAAATGACGATTTCTCTGTGCCTGCAAAGCAAGAATATGTGCTGGGGTGGGCAATTCTTGCTGGCTAAAGTCCTCTCTCTTTTTCTTTGCTTGTGGGATTGTGAAAGGGTTCCCTGCTCACGAGTGTGATTCTTCCTTGAGCTGTTTTTTTCAGTATGCAAAATGCTGATGGCCCTCTTGTCAGCTGTCCTGATCCCAGAAAAAGTGCTTTGTAAGAGTAGCTGCTTGGGACAGTGCCCAGGGAGGGGAGGGGCGGGTTTGAAAGAGATGGGGGATTTCCCTAGACATTTGGGTCCAGGCTGGTAGTTGGAGATACACTACCCCTGAACTAGGAGGCTTCATTAAGCCCTAGTGGCAAATAGCTGTACTGGCTTGCATCCAATGTTAAGAGTAGACCAGGGGTAGGCAACCTAAGGCCCCGGGGCCCAATTGCCTTCTCAATCTGGCCCGCGGACAGTCCGGGAATCAGCGTGTTTTTACATGAGTAGAATGCGTGATTTTATTTAAAATGCATCTCTGGGTTATTTGTGGGGCATAGGAATTCGTTTATTCCCCCTCCCCCCCCCAAAAAAAATATAGTCCGGCCCCCGCCACATGGTCTGAGGGACGGTGGACTGGCCCACGGCTGAAAAAGGTTGCTGACCCCTGGAGTAGACCAACCACACAGTTTGGCTAATTTAGGTTCATTCATTTCAGTGGGTCTGCTTAGTTGGATAAAGGTAAAGGTAAAGGGACCCCTGACCATTAGGTCCAGTCATGACCGACTCTGGGGTTGCGGTGCTCATCTCACTTTATTGGCCGAGGGAACCGGCGTACAGCTTCCAGGTCATGTGGCCAGCGTGACTAAGCCACTTCTGGCGAACCAGAGCAGCGCACGGAAACGCTGTTTACCTTCCCGCCGGAGCGGTACCTATTTATCTACTTTCACTTTGAACTGCTTTTGAACTGCTAGGTTGGCAGGAGCAGGGACCGAGCAACGGGAGCTCACCCCGTCACAGGGATTCGAACCGCCAACCTTCTGATCAGCAAGCCCTAGGCTCTGTGGTTTAACCCACAGCGCCACCCGCGTCCCTTGCTTAGTTGGATACAACCCTTTAAACTAGCCTCCCCCAACCTGATTCCCTCTAGATGTTTGTTTAGCATTCTTGGTTAAAATTATGGATTAAAATTTGTGTCTGAGAAGGCTTTACCTAAAGGGAAAAGTTTTTCGCAGGCGTCAGGAAGAATACAATTTAGACATTTCACCAATGTTAATTAGCAGGGCATTTCAGAGTGCAGCCACACTAAAAGACTGGTTCCTATGACACTTATTTCTTTCCTTTCTTCCTTGGCAGGTTCACAGTTCGGCTATGGACAAATAATCCTGCCTCTTATGTTTCGTGTGACTTCTGCGGCCTAGCCTCCCTTTCCCTAAATTCCCTAAATTGAGCCTTTGCTCAGATACGCACAATGCCGGTTCATCTGCAAATGATCGGTTCCCTGAGCATGAATTTTTCCGATTGCCCCAATGGCTCCCAGTGGGTTTGGGAGATATTCCACGAATGTGCCCAGGATGGCTGGGACATATCCAGTGTGGTGCTGGGCTTGCTCTCCATCTTCTGCTTTGCTGCGGCGTCTTTCCCGTAAGTAACAAAAAGCAAAAACAACAACGGTTGCTTCCTCTTTGGTTGCCTTGAGTGATCATAACTCCTAATTGAAGAACTCAACAACCCACTGCTGGAATGACGGGCGAGTTTCTCATTGCTAACCAACCCTGACACAACATATATTTTTTTGGAGACATGAGTCACTTCCCGCTCGAGCAAGTCTCCTGCTGCCCTTAGGAAACTCCGAGCTTTCCTTTTCTCCACTTTCTTTGCAATGGCAGCGACAAAATCCCTCCAAATGAGACACGAAGCTCATGTGGCCGGCTGCAATCTCGAGCAAGGTAGTGAGCCCTGCGCTGCAACATTTCGTTGCAGTTCTCACCTACGTTGTCTCTTAAAGTAAAGCCCAGGAAATATATCTACTTATTACTCACCAAGTGGATCCAGGGCAGCTTGCGAAAACATCATTTAAAATGAAGTGCATAGGTGAAGCAGCGATCGTTACTTGCTTCAGATGTCTTGAGAAAGATCGCTCTGTGGAAAAATGGTTGCCGGCTAGGTGGCCCATTTGCCCTGATATAGCAGCTCTTCTTACATTCTTAAATGTCTATCTTTTTGCCCAGGCTTTCCCTGACCCAAGATTGAAGACCCTGTCTTTATTTCTCTGAATTCCCTGAAATTTTATTTGTTTTTTTTTCCTTTTCTGCTCACCAGAACTTAATTAACCAGGCCTTTGGTTGATTTGATTGACATCCTATGACCTTTTAAAATGTGGTGGGTTGTTTTTTTGGGGGTGGAGGTTATTGGGTTGTTGTTGTTGTTGTTTATTTTGTTTATGTATTTTGTGGTTTTATATTTTGATTTTATTCTCTGAACTGCCCTGAGACCTCCGGGTATAGGGCGGTAATATAAATCTGACAAATAAAATAAAAAATAAACAAATGTTTTGCTGTATACAGCTTGCATTTTTGTTTCAGCGATGTTACTTGCTTGTTCTTGCATCCTACACTTTTTAGAGATTAAAAAATATCATGCAGTTTATGCATACTTTTAAATAAATGAATGTAAAATAAAACCCATAAAACTAACTAATATCAAAGTAGCAAAACAGAAGCACAGAACTATCTCTATATATAAAAAGCAATATTGTAACCGTGTGTGTATATGTATCTGTGTGTGTCTACATGCAGACTTCTACAATCTTCCTTTTTTTTGACTGGGGATCTGGTCACCTGGAGATATAATTTGCTTGCCCTAGGTGACCAAGCAAAGCTTGACCAGCAAGCCTACTCTAACTGCTTCTTCCTCAAATGTCTCCCCTCTGCAGCCAATACTACCTGGCCTGTAAAACTGGGATTATGGACCAGGCGTTATCTGTCTACTTCCTGTTGGGATGGTTAGGAGGAGACTCTTTAAACCTGATTGGGTCGTTCTTGGCTGACCAGCTACCACTACAGGTAAGAAGAGCCTTTCTGGAACAGAGTGAACTGAACTGAAATGGATGCTCTCATCCATGTTTTGTGTGGTTTAAAATAGGACCACACTGTTCTGTCCTGGTCAGACCTCACCTGGGAGTCCTGTGTCCAGTTCTGGGCATCCAGTCCAGATCTGCATTGGCTCCCAGTACGTTTCTGAGCACAATTCAAAGTGTTGGTGCTGACCTTTAAAGCCCTAAACGGCCTTGGTCCTGTATACCTGAAGGAGCGTCTCCACCCCCATTGTTCAGCCCGGACACTGAGATCCAGCGCCGAGGGCCTTCTGGCGGTTCCCTCATTGCGAGAAGTGAGGTTACAGGGAACTAGACAGAGGGCCTTCTCGGTAGTGGCGCCCGCCCTGTGGAACGCTCTCCCTTCAGATGTGAAGGAAATAATAATAATAATAATAACAACTTTTTATTTATACCCCGCCCTCCCCAGCCAAGACCGGGCTCAGGGCGGCTAACAACCATTAATAAAAACAAGTTGATTAAAATACAATTTAAAAGATTAAGATACAACATTAAAACAATTAGGGAGCAATCTCATCATAGGAGGATAAAGGAAAAAGAAAAAGGGGGAGGGAATCAAACTAATTCTAAGCCAAAGGTCAGGTGGAACAACTCTGTCTTACAGGCCCTGCAGAAAGAGATCAGATCCTGCAGGGCCCTGGTCTCAAGAGACAGAGCATTCCACCAGGCCGGAGCCAGTGTTGAGAAGGCCCTGGCTCTGGTTGAGGCTAATCTAACTTCCTTAGGGCCCAGGACCTCTAAATAAGCAGCTATCTTATCTTTAAAAAACATCTGAAGGCAGCCCTGTTTAGGGAAGTTTTTAATATTTAACACTGTATTGTTTTTAACACTCAATTGTGAGCCGCCCTGAGTGGCTGGGGAAACTCAGCCAGATGGGTGGGGTATAAATATTATTATTATTATTATTATTTATCATCATCATCATCATCCCAGTTTAAGGATATTGACAAGCTGGAATTAGTGTTGAGGAGGGTGACCAAAGAGGATCAAGGGCAGGCATAGGCCAGGTTACCAAATGTCCCTGGTTCCCAGGGACAGTCCCCGGATTTGTAAATCTGTCCCCGAACAAATTCCGTCCCCGGAATGTCCCCAGATTTGCAAATCTGTCTCTGGGAAACATGCAAGTGGCATGCTCAGCAGCCCGGAATCAGCCTGGTAGCGCAGTTGGCTCTGGCTGGCTTCAGGAGCTGCTCGCTGCCGCCGCCACTGCCGAACGTGAACTGGGGACGTCCGGTGGTACAGATCTCCTGCCCCCTTCCCCCTTTGTTTTGACAGATTGGGGGAGGCTCAGGAGTCGTGGGCGGGCGGCCGTTGCCCAGGAGGGGCGCAAGGTGTGCGGTTTCTCTTCCAGGCAAGGTGCAAAGTCCTTCTTTCGAACCCTGCAAAACATAAATGTGCAGAGTTTTTTAAAAACTGGGCAACAGCCGCCCACCCGCAACTCCTAAGCCTCCCCCGATCTGTCAAAACAAAGGGGGGCAAGAGATCAGGGAGGGCTTGGGAGTCAAGGGCAGGCAGCATGCTGTTGCCCAGTTTTTTTAAAAACTGCACATTTATGTTTCACAGGGTGCAAAAGAAGGGCTTTGCACCTTTATACAATATGCATGTGTGCTTGGGCCCAGGGTCTTTTGCCTCACCATCCCCACTACTGACTCCCTGTTGCTACTCAGATTCAAAAAAAGAAAAGAAAAAGGGTCCCCGGATTCATTGAAAAAAATCTGGTAACCATAGCATAGGCGAACTCCAGCCCTCCAGATGTTTGAGACTACAATTCCCATCATCCCTAGCTAATAACAGGACCAGTGGTCAGGGATGATGGGAATTGTAGTCCCAAACATTTGGAGGGCTGGAGTTTGCCTATGCCTGATCAAGGGTCTGGAAACCAAGCCATATGAGGAATGGTTGAGGGAGTTGGGGATGTTTAGCTTGGAAAAGAGGAGACATGATAGCCATCTATCTCAAGGGCTGTCACATGGAAGATGGAACAAGCTTGTTTTCTCCTGCTCCGGAGGGTAGGACTTGAACCCATGACTTCAAGTTACAAGACAGGAGATTCCGACTAAACGTCAGGAATGACTTTCTGCCTATAAGAGCTGTTTGACAGGGGAACGGACTTCCTTTGGAAGGTGGCGGGATGCTCCTTCATGTGAGGTTTTAAAACACAGGTTGGGTAGTCATCTGTCAGAGATTCTTCAGCAATGATTCTTGCACTGCACCTTGGGGTTGGGCTAGATGACCCTTGGGATCCCTTCCAACTCGACAATTCCAAGATTCTGTGGAAATGAATTCAGTGAAAGAATGTGATTTGTGACTGCAGTTTAGGACAATCTTTTTTCCATACTTGATCACTTTGTGGAATCGGTATACCCTGGGTGCAGAATTTTAATTCTTTTAATTTCAGAGTTGCTATTGACAGCCCCCCCCCTCTTTCTCTCTCTCTTTCTTTCTTTCTTTCTTTCTTTCTTTCTTTCTCTGCCACAGGTATACACAGCCATCTATTACGTACTGGCAGACCTGCTTATGATGTCTCTCTACCTCTATTACAAAGTCAAGAACCAGAACAGAACCTGTAAGTTTCAACTCACTAACACGGGCCAAGAAAAGCAGGTTTTGCAGAACATTAAACAATTGTAACTAAAAAAAAAACCAACCCAAAACATTAGCCCTGTTTTCAGGAAATACTTTCAACACAAGTTGGGGCCCCATTTAAGGGTTTGGGGCATGCAACTTAATTCTATTTTTTATCTCTGGGCATGTGCAGAGTTCTCTGCCCTACTTTGGCTATGGTTAACAATGAACCAAAGCGCCAGGGCTGCGATTTTCCTGGAAGACCCTTTAAACCTTTCTACTCAATGCTCACCGACTTCCAGGGTGGAATGCAAGCTGGTATGGATGTGCACTCTGTACATGCTCTAATGCTCACTTAATTGACTCCAGGGCTCAACATCTACCCTGCCACTGCATAACCACATTCCTGTCCTATACATTTTAACTGTTGTCAATTTGTATAGTGCCATCAGTTTGTGTGATGCTTTAGAATACAAAAGGGCAGGTTGTTGTGTCAAAACACCTACAATCTAAAGTTTGGCAAGGATTCATAGATTAGAAGCCCTGGGTCAATCTTAAATCTCAATCCTTAAATCTTCCCTCACCCTTTAAAACAAAGGACTTGCCTCTCCATCTTGTTAATTTCATCAAACTTTTTTTTTTTAACCAATCCTTCCTGTAGATCTGTTAACTCTGTGAACAACTTCCCGGCTGCTGATAATGAATTTATCTCTTCCTCTTTTTTTGAGATATTTTAACACTGTGAGGCTGAAGGTCAGTGGCCGGGTGTCATTTTGGGACACTTCCCCTAAAGGAAAATCTGTTACTGATGCCATAATTCTGGGAAAACCTGTGTACCCCCCAAAAGCCATAGTAGGGCTAAACATTACTAATAATGGTTTATTATTGACTAATTGCACTTTTTCCCTCTATTGAGCTCATGTAATCCCCACAACAATCCTGGGAGGTAGGTTAGGCTGAGAGGGCAGTTACTGGCCCCCAGTGAGCCTAATGACTGAGGAGGCAGATTTGAACCCTGTTCTCTCCCATGTTCTGGCAAAACAGTCTAACCAATATGCCACACTGCCTCTCATATCCCAACTTTCCTCCAAGTGGCATACGTGGTTCTCCCCGATAATAATAATAATAATAATAATAATTTATTATTTATACCCCGCCCATCTGGCTGGGCTTCCCCGGCCACTCTGGGCGGCTTCCAAAAGAATATTAAAATACTATAATACATCAAACATTAAAAGCTTCCCGAAACAGGGCTGCCTTCAGATGTCTTCTAAAAGCCTGGTAGTTGTTGTTCTCTTTGACATCTGGTGGGAGGGAAGGCGCCACTACCAAGAAGGGAAGGCGCCACTACCGAGAAGGCCCTCTGCCTGGTTCCCTGTAACTTGGCCTCTCGCAGTGAGGGAACCGCCAGAAGGCCCTCGGTGCTGGACCTCAGTGTCCGGGTAGAACGATGGGGGTGGAGACGCTCCTTCAGATATACTGGACCAAGGCCGTTTAGGGCTTTAAAGGTCAGCACCAACACTTTGAATTGTGCTTGGAAACGTACGATCCATTTTGCCCTCACGAAAACAACCCTGCGGGCTAGAATAGGCCGAGAGGCAGTGACGGGCCCAAGCTCCCCCAGCGAGCTTTGCGGCTGAGTGGGGGATTCGAACTCTGCAGTCCCAGGTCCTAGGCTGATGCTCCAAACCACTACGCCACACTGCTGAAAAGTTGGGGAAATTGTCAGGCAGAAGCTTGCTGCTCCGAGGGCCTTCTGGTGGTTCCCTCCCTGCGATAAGTGAGGTTGCGGGGAACCAGGCAGAGGGCCTTCTTGGTAGTGGCGCCCGCCTTGTGGAACGCCCTCCCATTAGATGTCAAGGAAATAAACAACCATCTGACTTTTAGAAGACATCTGAAGGCAGCCCTGTATAGGGAAGTTTTTCATGTTTGACGTTTTATTATGTTTTTATACAGAGGTCAGCAAACCTTTTCAGCAGGGGGCCAGTCCACTGTCCCTCAGATCTTGTGGGGGGGCTGGAGTATTTTTTTTTGGACGGGGAAATGAATGAATTCCTATGCCCCACAAATAACCCAGAGATGCATTTTAAATAAAAGCACACATTCTAGTCATGTAAAAACACCAGGCAGGCCCCAAAAATAACCCAGAGATTCATTTTAAATAAAAGGACACATTCTACTCATGTAAAAACATTCTGATTCCCGGACCGTCCGTGGGCCGGATTTAAAGGCAATTGGGCCACATCCAGCCCCCGGGCCTTAGGTTGCCTACCCCTGTGTTAGACCATGTGTTGTTAGTTAATATTTAGTTGTCATTGAGATATTGTCTTTGTGTTGTTATATGAAAATTGTTTTGCAATAACAATTGCAAACCCGTGTTTTATATGTCCCAGAGTGGCTGGGGCAACCCAGCCAGATGGGCAGGATACAAATAATAAAATTATTATTATTACTTCAGGAAACTTTTTAAGGGGGTTTCCCATCCCCTTGTTCACAGGCCCCCCCCCCCCCGGTCAGTTTTCTGCCTTATCCTAAACCAATTTCTCTCTTTCCCTCCTTAGTCTCCGCTTCAATCAATGCCGCTTTTGCGTTCCTCGTTGTGGGAACGGTGTCTGTGACCTCCTTCGTGGGCAGACCCTCCTCTCTTCCTGGAGATGACACTGTGTCCTTCAGAGGGAGGATGCTTCTCTCGTCCGCAGAAGATCGTCCTGGGTGGGAGGTATGCTTGTTTATTTGTTTCACCTAAAGATTGGAAGCTGGAGGTCATGTGAAGCGCAGGGCGAGCCTGCTGCTCAGGTTTCTGCTGGAAGAAACCCCTCCCAATTTATGACATAGTTACGACAAATATATGATGTTTCACTAAGGGTGTTATGGGTAATTTGGAAAACCTATAAAAAGGGGGGGGGGTGGCACTGTGGGTTAAACCACAGAGCCTAGGGCTTGCTGATCAGAAGGTTGGCGGTTCAAATCCCCGCGATGGGGTGAGCTCCCGTTGCTCGGTCCCTGCTCCTGCCAACCTAGCAGTTCGAAAGCACGTCAAAGTGCAAGTAGATTAATAGGCAGAAAAGTAAACGCCGTTTCCATGCGCTGCTCTGGTTCGCCAGAAGCGGCTTAGTCATGCTGGCCACATGACCCGGAAGCTGTACGCCGGCTCCCTCGGCCAATAAAGCGGGATGAGCGCCGCAACCCCAGAGTCGGTCACGACTGGACCTAACGGTCAGGGGTCCCTTTACCTTTTATAAAAAGGGGAGCCATCCTTTGTTCAGGGCTTCTTTCTGCTTCTTCTACATAGTAGTTTGATGTTGCAACAATAAAGATCAGGCCTACAGGGTGCTCTTTTGCTCCTATAAAAAGACAAAAAAAGACAGGAACAAATTGAAAGTAAACAGGGGACAAGAGGAGGAGGAGGACTTTGCAAGAGAGTGGCATCACTTAGTCACTTTTGTTAATTTGTCTCCTATTTTGCATCACCTGAGGGGTTGGGCCTCTTGGAAGTGAACTATTTTGGCAGATTTGGTAGTGGGACTGTATCCCTCGGGTGGGCTCTTCTTCCTTGGAGGTTTTTAAGCAGAGGTTTGATGGCCACGTGTCATGGATGCTTTAGCTGAGATTCCTGCATCGCAGGGGGTTGGACTAGATAATAATAATAATAATAATTAATTTATACCCCGCCCTCCCCAGCCAAGGCCAGGCTCAGGGCGGCTAACAAGCAATAATAAAAACAAGTTGAATGAATACAACTTAAAAACAAGATTAAAATACATTAAAATATTGAAACATTAAAATATTAAAATGCAGCCTCATCACAGGAGGAGAAAGGAAAAAGAAAAAAGAAAGAGGGGGAGGGAATCAAATTGGCTCCAAGCCAAAGGCCAGGCAGAACAACTCTGTCTTACAGGCCCTGCGGAAAGAAATCAGATCCTGCAGGGCCCTGGTCTCATGAGGCAGAGCGTTCCACCAGGCCGGAGCGTTCCACCAGTGTTGAAAAGGCCCTGGTTCTGGCTGAAGCTAATCTAACTTCCTTAGGGCCCAGGACCTCTAGGGTGTTGCTATTTATGGACCTTGAGGCTCTCCGTGGGGCATACCGGGAGAGGCGGTCCCGTAGGTACGAGGGTCCTAGGCCATGAAGGGCTTTAAAGGTCAAAAGCAGCACCTTAAATCTGATCCTGTACTCCACCGGGAGCCAGTGCAGCTGGAAAAGCACTGGGTGAATATGCTCCCATGGCAGAGACCCCGTGAGGAGCCTCGCTGCAGCATTCTGCACCGCTGGAGTTTTTGGGTCAGTTTCAAGGACAGCCCCATGTAGAGCGAATTACAGTAGTCTAGCCTGGAGGTGACCGTCGCATGGATCATGGATAGATGACCCTCAGGGTCCCTTCCAGCTGTATGATTTGCTTGTGAACGGTTCCTTCTTTGCCACGCTTACCTGCCGAGGAGTAACGGGAGATTCTTATGACACTTGGAACCAAAGGGCCTGTTGGTGAGGGGGCATGTAATTTCATAAAAGTTTTGTTTCAGTTAATTGGTTTGTTATAATGATTTTGTGTATGCTTGCTTGTTGAGTGGGGGAAATATAATAGTGCATTGCAGTTGCTCCAGCTCACTTCATTCAACAACAGGTTACGTATAGGTAACTCGTAACTTGCGTGCGTTTAACGGATGCACATTCAGCCAAATGGAAATATAATCTAGTCAGGCACTGAAAATAGAAAAACAACTAGAACTAAACCAGGCCAGGTGGAAAAACTACTTGCCCCCAAGAAATCTTCCTTAAAGGGAAAGTGTTCAGTGCACAAGAAGAAGCCGAAGAATGTTAAAATGGGACGCCGAAAGCTCTCCTCTCGGACTAGAAAATGAATTTCTCAAAGCTATTTAAGCTGTTGGAGAATTCAAACACAAAGAACTCCAGCGCAACAACCCAAAATAAGAGCAAAAGCCCAAGCATGTTAAAAAGCAGCTTTCTCAACTTGGCCAAAATAATTTTAAAAAAATAAAAAAGGTGAGGGGGGCATCAGGGGGAAAAGGCTTTGGCAATCCCACCTGCCAACGGACCCAGTCTGTTTTGACTTTACACTATTTTGCCTTTACACGCTGTTCCCAGAAAATAACCCCGCTGTAAACTGAGAGCTGCCTATATTTCCTTATTCTTGAAAAACTAATAAAAAATATTTTCAAAAAATAGAGGAGGGGAGCCAGAGGGCGGCGGGCTGGTTTGGGCAGAATTAATTTTAAACCTGTTCTCTCCTTGGACCATTTATTTATTTTTAACGGCCTCGTTTCCTTCCACAGCCTTTCACCCAGCAAGAAATCATTGGTTTCATTATCGGGTCTGTTTCGTCTGTTCTCTACCTGCTTTCCCGGGTCCCACAGATCTACACGAATGTAAGCTGCGCTCGGGGAAATGGGGCAGGGTCTGTTTCAGTACCAGCGGCTCTTTCAGGCTGGCTTGGGAGGGAGGCTAAAGTATCACAGTGACAGAGCAACTGCTCTTCATGTCAAAATTCCTGGGTCAACTCCCAGTGGATTTCCGGATACGGCCAGGAGAGACAGGACGTCTGAAGCCCTGGGTAGCTGCTGCCAGTCAGAGAAGATCTGGAGCTAAATGGAGCAGTGGTCTGACTCAGTATAAGGGCAGCTGACTTTGCTTTTGTTTAAATGGGCCCTTTTCTTTGAACCATGAGGACTAGAATTTTACTTTCTTTTTTAAAAACTTTTATTGATAAATGCAATACTTACAAACACAAAACACTAAACAAACTTATTATACATAGATACATACACCTCTTAACTTAGATTACAAAAAAAGAAAACAGACAAACAAACATAAATCTTGATTTTCCTCCACCTGTGTGGGGCTTCCTTTGTTCCTTTTCGCTGTATTATATTATTTTTGACTATCTCATCTTATACCCATTTCTTCTTAATTTTTTACTCTATCAGTTTCATTCATTGCATATGAATATATTAATACCAGAACAATGTTTTTTGCTGTATTTCTTCACGCAAGTCCACTCCTCTATCAGTTTTTGGTCTGGCTGGCTTCTTACCACTGCTGTAAGTCTTGCTGATTCTATATATTCACAAAATTTTATTTGCCATTCTCTTATTGAGGGAGTTCCCCCCCCCCCACTTCCAATTTTTTTGCTATAATCATTCTGGCCACAGCGGTTGCATATAAGAAAACCTTTTCCTCTAGCGGCAGGAATATAGAATTCTACTTTCTTTTTAGCAGATGGCAGAACATTCTGCTTTGCTTGCACATGGTCTGAGGTTCCATCCCCAATCAAAAAAGGTTGGGCTGCTGGTGAGGGGAAAGGCCCTTCCCTGGCCTGTGGCCCTGGAGAGCGGCTGCCAGTCAGAGTAGACTGTATGGGGCTAGATGGGTGAATAGTCTGACCTGATCCAAAGCAGGCTTTGCTCATTTTCTCCAGTGGCTGCGGCTGGGTGGGAAAGTGATCACAAGTGGCCATCAGGAGCTCAGCTCAGTTTGGCTGCTAGAAACAAACCTTTTGCACCTGGTAGATCTGAAGAACGCAAGTACAGCCTGGCTACTGGATCAGACCAATGGCTCATCTATTCCAGTTCTGACACCCAGATGCCCCAAAGGGAAGCTCAAAAGCAGGACCTGAGCCCATCGCTCTTGTGATTCCCAGCATTCAATATCTAGAGTTTTACTGCCTCCAGGCAGAGCATAGCCATCATGGCTAGTAGCCGTTGATTTGGGATTCTAGTAAAAAAACAACCCAATGTAGATCTGAGAAGCCTGAAGTCTGCTTCTGTCTGCACGATTCCAAACGCATCTGCGTTGTTTGCCTTAGATGTCCGCAATTGCACCCCATTCTTCCCGATTCTCTGATAGGTGTTCAGTCCCTGAAGGAATTGCCAGGTAAGGCTGGGAAAAGACTCGCTGCCAGAAAACCTTGAGAGCTGCTATTGTTGTTTTTGTTGCTGCTGCTAATAATAATAATAATAATAATTTATTATTTATACCGCACCCATCTGGCTGGGTTTCCCCAGCCACTCTGGGTGGCTTCCAACAGAACACTAAAATACAATAACCTATTAAACATTAAAAGCTTTCCTAAACAGGACTGCCTTGATAATTGCAATTCCTCTTAACTTACCCTGCAGTTCAAGAGAAAATCGACCGTCGGCATATCTTATTCTCTCTTCGCTCTGGTGATGCTGGGGAACACTTTGTACGGACTCAGCGTCCTGCTGAAAAACCCGGATCGAGGCCAAGCTGAAGGCAGCTACGTCATCCACCACCTCCCATGGTTGATTGGCAGTTTGGGAGTCCTGGCTCTTGACATCGTTGTATCCTTTCTCTCTCTGCCCCGACACCCCCACCCCCAGCCAGATATCAGATTTTTTTACGTTTCTGCAGAGGCAAAATCCTGTGCAGATATGAGAGTTCTATAGACAATGCATTATAGTGCCATATATACCCAGGGAATCAACTCTCTGCTTACTCAACAAAGCTTGCTGAGTGATGTTGGGCCTAAGCTACCAAACAGGTAGCATGGGTAAAGCTGGGATTGGGTCCACCTATGCTCAGCTCCTGGGAGGACAATGAGAGCAAGTGGGTCTACTCTGCTGCATCTTCCCTTCTGCTCCTCTGCCCTGTCTTCGTGCAAATCCAGAATTGTGATGAAGCATTCCAATGGGGCTGCGTGACGACAGCCTTACGTTTCTATCTATATAGGAAGATATATGCTGCTGACTTGATTTCTCTCTTTTTTTGCAACACCACATTTAAGTAGCAAGGGTCTTTTTAAAAAATAAAAGGATTACACAGATTAATTTGAGGTGGACCAACAGTAAAATCAAGAGGCACCCAATTAAAAACTAAAATTGGCTCTTCCTGTTGCAGAAACTGTCCTTAACTTCACCAATTCAGATCTCGTTTCAGTTCCTTGCCTACCGTCGGAAGAGGCTACCGTCGCTTGAAGAGAGAGAGGCTCTCCTGGGTGCACAAGAGGAACCTACCGAAAGCTGACAAGGCACAATTTTTAAGTGAATGAAGATGCTGTGAAGGCTTTCTCCATTCCTCTGGACTTTGGAGAGCGTGCAACACAGTTAATCCTTTACTGTTGAACAGATCCTTCTCCATTTCGGGGTTGGGGCTGACTACCTCTAAACGGACAATGTTTCTATTTAAAAGGGTAGGTTGGGGAATTAATCTCACAGGTTGTAAGCTGAGGAGTGAAAATGGTGCATATTTTTTTTTTTTTAAGTGTCTTTTGGAACTCAAGGTGCACATAGCTCCCTCTTCACAATCACAATCCAAAATAAGGAAAAATGTAATTTAATGAGGAGGTTTGGATGGGATCAAAGGGAAATCACCGCAAGTGGGGATTGGGTAAAGCTGTATCTCTGGGCTTCAAAGTGTTATTTGCCGTCATAAACACAGTCACAGGTGAATTCTGCCAAGACCCATCGAGGGTGAAGGGCAGAGGTCTTGTTCAGTGGCACACACGTTGGGCATTCATTGTGAATAAGCGTTTTATTTGCACAGATGGATAAATATGAAAATAAACTTAACCCCGCTTTCTAATAATGTCTGGATGCATTGGGAGAAGACGAAACAGAACCGTGGACAGCCAAGGAAGCTCAATGTTGGAAGATTCGGGGCAGGTAAAATTCTTCACCCATCACATAGTTAAAAGTGTGGAACTTGCCCCCATAGGTGGCAGTCACAGCCACCAACTTGGATGACTTTGAGAGTATTGGATAAATTCATAGAGAAGAGGGCTATCCATAATGGAGGCAGTAGTGTTTCTGGATAGCAGCTGCTGGAAATGGAGAGGGCTGGTTTTCCATTGGGGCATCTGGTTGGCCACTGTGAAAACAGGATGCTGGACTAGATGGACCAGCAATAAGTAACCAAACAAACCCCCGTGTTGCAAAGAGAACGTCAGCAATGTCTAGGCAACACGATGACCATATACATACGTAATAGACAGTCTTTATAGAATTCCTTCAAACGATAACAAGTACAAAATTTAGCAATTCTATATTCTCCCACCACGCTGACGAAGAATTCTACAAAACAGTAGTCAATATCCAGAACCACTGTTCAGTGTTGGACATCATATTTGCTGAATACACAAAGCTTCACAGCTTGTCTTTCATCATACACAGTTTGGTACCTCGCTTCATTTAAAGATTTTCAGAGACTTTGAGACTAAAGATTTCATTTAGTACTTTTTATGGTTTGAAGGAATTCTATAACATATGTCTATGGTCATCGTGTTGCCTAGACATGCTGACGGACTAGATGGGGCAGCAGATCATTCTCTTACGTTGTTAATCTTGGCCACAATCTCACTCCTCTCTTCAGTGTCGATATTTGAACAGGATAGGTTTCCTGGGGGTGTTTTAGTCAACCTAAACTCTGGAAAGGTGAGGGTGTGTCCCCCACAAAAGGTGAAGGGATCCCTGACCATTAGGTCCAGTCACGAACGACTCTGATGTTGCGGCGCTCATCTCACCTTACTGGCCGAGGGATCCAACGTACAGTTTCCGGGTCATGTGGCCAGCAGGACTAAGCCACTTCTGGCGAACCAGAGCAGTGCACGGAAATGCCGTTTACCTTCCCACCAGAGTGGTACCTATATAACTACTTGCACTTTGACGTGCTTTCAAACTGCTAGGTTGGCAGGAGCAGGGACTGAACAACGGGAGCTCACCCCGTCACAGGGATTCAAACTGCCGACCTTCTGATCGGCAAGTCCTAGGTGCTGTGGTTTAGACCA
The DNA here is from genome assembly GCF_964106645.2 of Podarcis pityusensis. Classification (NCBI taxonomy): domain Eukaryota; kingdom Metazoa; phylum Chordata; class Lepidosauria; order Squamata; family Lacertidae; genus Podarcis; species Podarcis pityusensis. The sequence continues at coordinate 78,636,593 of NC_138033.1, forward strand.
CAGCGCCACCCATGTCCATAACATGTTGACTGCAAAAATGATACTAGAAAGCTCTGGTTGTGAATACAGAAGTAGGTGACCTCTAGTACAACTCAAGCTAGCCCATCACTCTTCCCAGGAAATACTTCGCTGCTTTAAAATGTAGGTAGGTTTTTTAGTTCGAATTGTGGAGGAAAACACCTCAAAACAGTAGGAGCTTTCTTCACTCTTTTAACAGAGACCTCTTTCCGTCCCAGCACTGCAATTCTAAGAGCTCCCTGTGGGGAGGGACGAGCTGCTAAACCACTTTGGGAACTGTAGTTCTGAGAGGGTAAAATGTGCCCCCCAACAACTTTCAACATCTTTAACAAAACTACAGCCATGACTGTTTAAAAGTGGTATTGTAGAACTTTAAATGCATGGTGTGAATGTGGCCAGTCTTTCAACATAGCCCAGTGTTTTTTGAATTTGGATCTCCACCTGTTGTTGGACTACAACTCCCATGATCCCTGACCACTGGTCCTGCTAGCTGGGGGCGATGGGAGTTGTAGTCCAGTAACCTTTGGGGAGAGTGCAGTTTCCCTGACCATGCTAGACAGGCTATCCCACTGACTGACTTGTTACAAGCACCACCACATGTCAAACAAACCCCCTGTAAGGAACGTGCAAAAACTGTGAACTTCCCAACGCAAGTTTTCACATTTTTTTTTGTGGTTTATTTTATTTTTTATTTTTAAGTATGGAGGCTCAAGTATAAGATGTAGATTCCGATTTAAGCATTACAAATAAAATAAAAATAACCGGGGAGGGGTGGGTTTAAAAAATTTTCTGCATTCCATAGAAATCAAAACAAGAGAAGGGATTTGGGGGCGGGGGAGAGAGAAAGCACCTCACTGTCCCCATTAAGAAAGAACATCTTGCAGCCATCACCAACTCAGCAAAATTCCTCACAGCTCAAAAAGTCGGGGGGTGGGTGGGAGAGAGTTTACTTCAGCCTTCTGCACCCCCCCTCCCGCACAGCCCCCCACCCCCAAACATACATGGAACAATTTCTTTTCCAGTTTTTCGTTTTCCTCTTTCACACACCACAGTATATAATAAAGTTTTTTTGTTGTTTGTTTTGTTTTACATTTTTTACACCAATGTAACAAAAGATGAAAAGAAAAAAGCAGAGGGAGGGGAGGGGGACGGAAGGAAGGAGGGAGGGGAAGGGAAGGGGGGGTAAGACTAACAGAATGGCCTGGTGATTTTATGCATATAGATGGTGGGGTGGGGGCCAGGAAAAAAAAACAGGGCAACGAAATAAACACCCCCCCTCCCGTGGATCTTTTTCTCTCTACAGAAATGCGCTCTGCAAAGTCTTGAGAATTAAAAAAAATATGGTGCAAATTAAGCCAAGAGAGAGAGAGAGACTGATGAAAGTTTATACAGCTTTATTCATCCGGGGTGGGGTTAGGGAGGGGGTGGGACTTGAGACAGCACTTTGTACGTGGGCATGATGTGATGGAGACGCAGACAGAAAAAATAGTGGCAGGCGGGTGGTGGGGGAGAGGAGAAAGGGAGAGGGGGGAAAAGTTCTCTAAGAAAAAGGAATCTAATGAGAGCATGGCATGTCTCGTTAGCATCGTCAACGGAGCGGGTTTTCTTCGTTTTCGTTTTAGCTTTGCTGCTTCTTCTTCAAAGCCTCCACCAGGTCGATCTTCAGAGCTTCTTGCTTTGATTTGTCCGCAAAAGTCTGCACAGACCTGGAGGGAGAGAGCCAGAGGGTTAAAAACGAAGATTGCAGAGTGGCTGATTGGGAAGGGGCCTTGGATTTGCGTTTTTGGGGAGAGAAGAGGCAGAAACTTATACGTTATATAGTTATGAGCCTGCTAAGAGCTCTTTTCTGGAAGACGACTCTTCTGGCATTCCACAGGTTCCTTGCTAATTGTGACATCTCCCTGAAATCTGTTGAGGCCTCTTCCCAACTGCTGTATGCATTCTGGATTAATTTACATCACTGTGCAATGACTGCCAAGTGTCTTAAAAAGTAGTTGAAAGTCATAGTCCGAAGGATCAATTTTTTCCAAGCGATTCTCTTGTAAACCTTCCTTTTTGTAAACTGCTCTGAGGTGTTGTTTAGCAATTGAGCTGTATATAAATTTCGTGACAGACTGACTGAAGAGGCTAGTGGGTTGCATGAGCCCGTGCTGGCTGGGGGAGAAAGCAACAGCCCTCTCATCTACTGTCATGCCTCTGTTACTCAGATAGACTAACGCTGAATGTGGAGGTTCCATGGCACCATCACTGCTGGCAGACTGATCCCCTCCAAAAACTGGCCCCATATCCTAGGAGTGAAGGAGCAGTTGGCCATTATTTCACACCTCCTTAGGTTTCCACAACTCTACTGGAAAACTACTTTGTCCGTTCTATCTATCTATCTATCTATCTATCTATCTATCTATCGCTTTAGTAGACAAAATCAAACCCACACACGTTTTTCAGCAGTGTTCCTGAAAGAGAAGGGAAATTTTCTTCCCAGCTGCCATCAAAACAAGCAAGGCATCTCCCTTGACATGGCTCAAGGGTTTCTGTGGCATGTTAGGAGCTTAACTCGTGGAAGGTTAAGCCGGCCTGAGGTTAGTCACTGCCATGCAGCCTAAGCAGTTAGAATTCAGAAGAGCAATTCTTTTTTCCCTTTAAGACAGTGGGGATGAGACTGAACAGTATTTGATTTGGGCTGGGACTCTTCGGTGAATTGTATTGTTCCTGACAAGAGTCAGGGGAAGGAAGAAATGGCCATCAGTCAGACCTTGGCTTTTCTACTTTCCCTGTTTTCCCTGTTGAGCCTCAGTCCCAAAGCTCTGTGGATTATTGCCACTGTCTGTGGTGCTGCAGAACAGCCAGCAGAATCCAGCTTCCGTTTTAAAAAGTGGGGAAAGAGTGAAAACAAGTGCCTAGACCTCAAGAAAAAGGGGGAATAGTTCAGCAGCAACCTGCAACTAAATTTGTATTCTGCAAAAGTCCAAAAGAATAAAAAACAATCCCCAAATGAATTTAAGTGGTGTGTGCAGAATGCAGGACAGCGGGCTTCAATTTAACTTTTATAAAGCCACGTTTCTAGTCCACAGTGCTGGTAAGAGAAGCCCAAACGTTTGTGAGCAATGCCTGCTGAAATCTTGGAAGGGAGGCTTGAAGAAGGTGGAGTTTCAGCACCCCACACAGCTCCTTGCCCCCCCTCACCGAATCAACTGATAGGGTTTTCTGTGGAATTTCTAACAGTTACCAAATTCCACTTTTTAAAAAAGGAAGGGATGGTGGTGTTACATTTACAAAGAATTTGCTGGCGTTTCTGCATGGTGTATACACAGCCCTTATGGCGTGGTTTCTCTCCCCACCCATGCACAGACTGATAAACAAAATCACACACACAAAATTTATTTTTAACATACCAGGTGCAAGAAACTCCAAAACAAGTGGGCAAGTAAGAACAAATCAAGCCTTTGGAAGAAAGGGACAGTGAGAGAGAGAGAGAGACAACGGGCCCTAGCATGTTCCAACTGGTTCAAGTTAGAGGTTAGGGGGTTAGTTTGTGTGAGGGCAGAGAGTGCCCCAACATGCGCTCATGGAAGGCAGGATTCGCCCGGCCAAAGTTAAGTGCTGTTTTAGTGCCAAGTGGTGCACTTTGCAGGCTGGAGGGAGGCCAAGGGGGAATACCTGGGCCGGCTTAGTTATCCGGCTGAATGTACATCTGGCGTTGGGTCAGGACTTGGGAGAGCTCCCTCTGCAACTGCTTATACTTTTGGTTGTCGGGAATAGCATCAATAGATCTAGAGAGGAGCAGGTGCGGAAATGGAAAAAGGGAAGAGAAGCAGAGGAAGTAAAAGAACAGGTCAGAAGAGTTGGAGAAACAGAAGCAGAATGAGGGGGGGCACCGGAGTTGTGAGAGAGAGAACACGGCAGGTAGAAATAATTGAGTGGGAGAAAAGGGGAGACAGACGACGTTGCTTTCAGGTAGCAAAGGCAGAGAGGAAGGAGTTCACCGTCAACTGATGCTTCTTTTAGTTTGGAAATCGGATGACACACAGCTTGGGGGTGCCTGGGAAGCAGCTGCTTCTAAAGTAGCAAGCTGCCAAGTCACACAGAGTGCTTCTTCAAAGAGGAAGCTCTTTGTGCTACCTTGAAGCTTGCTGTCTGAAACCAGTGCCACATCAGTGTTGCAATTTAATTGGAGAAATGCAGCTGGGAGAGGGTGGGGATAACAAAAACCTAAGACTACCTCAGAAGAATTTAACAGAACAGGGCACTCTTAACGGTAGAATAGAGGTGAAATTCCAGTTGGTGCTTGTAGTGGGCTTGAAATGCAGGAAACCAGGACTACATAGCATTGCTAAAATGTGCTGCAGTTCAACACATTCCTCAAAGAGAAATGCCTTTTTTTAATGATGCAATTAATTCATGGGAGTCAAGAGGGTGGAGGAAGGAGGGAGGGGAGGGGAGAAGAACAAAAACAACCGCAAAGTTGCAGTCCATCCCTTACCTCAGTCCATTGACAATGTCCTTCGTTTTCCCAAAATAAATCTCATTCAGCGTACTTCTGATTTTATTCTCCATGTCCTAGAAATGGGGTGGAGGAGGAGGGGAGAGAGAGAATCCACAATCAGTTCAAAGTGCTAGTTTCCACCCTAGAGGAAGTGGCAGAAGCAAGGTAGAGGGCCTGGAAGATGACCCATCACAGGAACACACCTGTGAAAAGCTTTCAGGTGAAAAGGAACCAGGTGATGTTTGCTGCGCCTTTCCCCTTAAAAACAGAACTGCTTTGCTCTGCGTTGCAGCATGACGCCCCCTCAGACACCCAATTGGTACACACTGAAGCCCACACCCCCATCCAAGTACAGTGGTACCTTGGGTTACATTCAGGTTACAGACTCCGCTAACCCAGAAATAGTACCTCAGGTTAAGAACTTTGCTTCAGGATGAGAACAGAAATCGTGCAGCGGTGGCATAGCGGCAGCAGGAGGCCCCATTAGCTAAAGTGGTGCTTCAGGTTAAGAACAGTTTCAGGTTAAGAACGGACCTCCGGAACGAATTAAGTTCTTAACCTGAGGTACCACTGTATTTTAAAAATAAAACCCTCCTTTTTGCCTTGTAATGGCTGGCAGGATGGATGTACTGGAATCAAAAGCATTTAAACTGGCAAGGGGAAAAGGCCAATTTAAACCACAGAATCATTTTGAGGAGACGATGTTCTTAATGGGGCTTATTGCCTTCAGCAAGAAAAATAAACCCCAAAGTGGCATGTTTAAAATAAATGAGAGAGAAGCAAGGGAACTGAAAAACAAATGTGTAGGAATAAACATTAAGGTTTTAAAACAAGAGACAGAATGTTGTAATCCCTGCCACTAGAGGGCAGCAGGCACCCATGCAAGCAAATACCCACTGCAATTCAAGTCAGGAATTGTGGGTCCATTTAAAGCAATATTGTACCACTTTCAACAGCGATGCTTTCCACAAAGAATCCTGGGAGCTGTAGTCTGTTAAGGGTGCTGAGAGGTGTCAGGAGATCCCCTATTCCCCTCCCAGAGCTACAATTCCCAGAGCGGTTTAACAATCAAGCCCTCTTCCCTGGGAACTGTAGCTCTGGGAGGGGAATATTGGGGAGGTCTCCTAACAACTCTCAGCACCTTTAAGAGGCTCCCAGAATTCCTTGGGGGACACCAGGGCAGTGGCATGAGACCGCTTTGAATGCATGGTGCAGTTGGGGCCTATACAACCTCAAAGATGAGGTTGGGTTTAAGTCTAGCTGGATCCCCAACAGTCAAGCAAACAGGTGGGGTGACTAAGGATCTTTTAACTATTGAAGGCTGTGATAGGCAGGAGAAAGAGAGGCAGACAGAGCAGCATAATGAGCAGTGTTGAATCTGAACCAAGGGAACCTGGATTGGAGTCTTCACTGAGCCATTTACGCCTCGGGCAAGCCTTTCTTTCTCTCCTTAACCAGCCTCCGAGGGGAATTGTGCAGGTAAAATTGTGCAGGTAAAACGCAAAAACGAACAAAAAAGTTGGGAGTCCCAAAAAGCAATGCTTCCCCAAAATGAACTAGATGCTCTCCCACTCTGTCTCATTTGCCCTTTCAAGTCTGCCCTAGCCTTGGATGAGGCCAAGGGACACACAGCCAACAGACATTCTTGTCAGGGTGTTAACAGGGTGCATTGACATTTTTGGAGAGAAAGGAGGCGCCTACTTGCCGGGCGGTGTGACCTTTAAAAGAACAGCAGCCAGTGGGAGCCATATATTTTGAGAGAAAGGAGGGAGGGAGGGCATGGCTGTTTTACAGGTATGATGAACTAGCATGCCAGGGAGAGAGTCCAAGAGGGTGCTAGTTCATCATACCTGTAAAACAGGATCTAAGCACAAGAGCACTCGCTCCCCTCCGGAGGTGATGAGAAGCACTTTAGCCTCCAACTCTGCATGTAGAGCAGGGGTTGACAACCTGCAGCCCATGGGCCACAAGTGGCCCAAGGGGGGTCGTTTAAACGGCCCATGAGCTGCCCCAAAACTGAGCCACCCACTCGGTGAGTCCCCGCGCGCTGCAATAAACCAGCACAGCATGGAGCAGGGACTCGCTTTCGTGGTACCGAAAATCGCGTCTGCGCAGGTGCCGGAAATTGTGTCTGCGCAGGCGCGATCCAGCCCACGGAGCGATCTCCGCGGGAGTGAACTGGCCCAGGTGAGGTAAACCTTGCTGACCCCTGATGTAGAGCATAGCCTTCATAGCTAGTAGCCATCAAGAGCTTCCCCCCACCCTGTTAATTTAATTTCAACAGGTCAACTCTGAGTTGAACTTAGCTGGATACAACCCAGAGTGTGGTATCTGGGTGCAAACCGGCATACTCTAAGGATCTTGTTTCTTGCTTTTTTAGAAAATGGAAGTTACTAGTCCTCAAGACTAACTTAAGGTTCATTCATTTCAACAGGTCTACCCCAAGATGACCTTTGTTAGATACAACCCAAAGTGTGGGATCTGGCTGCAAACCAGTGCAACCTGAGAATCTCTCCCATTTCTTTTTTTAAAAAAATGGAAGTTACTAGTCTTCAAGACTAATGTTCATTTCATCAGACCTACCCTGAAGTATAATTTAATTGGCTACAACCTCGAAAATTTAAATAAAGGACACAAAATGGTAGAATTTAAGTTTCCACAAGATGCAAAAATAACCAGCAAGGGGGCTGGGCTCTAGCTGTAGATGCGTTAGCTGAAGCCAAAAAGTTCCATTTAGCCACCATACAGGAGAGCGGTAAGCAAATTGTTAAATTTGGGCTGATTTGGCCCATGGGCTGCTAGGTGCAAGACTAGTGTTGTAAGAAGGTGGATGAACTCCAGGGAGGAAATGGGGGCATTCCACCCCACATGAAGACTCAACTCAACTGTCCCGGCCTCTTGGGAGATTGGGGGGGGGGGGGTCGGCAACAGGGTAGAAGAGGGCACCCTGAATCTTGACTCCCTTCCCACCCACCTTGTCAGGACCTACCTCTACCAAGCGCCCAATGTTGGCTATGTGTGGAGAGGAGTCGCTCACAGTCTCGTCTTTTTCCATCTGGAACAGGGAAGGAAGAAAAATCTGGTTAAGAGGGAAGTCAACACCACAGAGGTTACACTGGTTAGAGCTCACCTGTTTGGGAGTCTGTAAGGAGGAAGAACACTGGGGATAGAGGAGAGAAAGGGAAGGCTGCTTGAGGCATCGCCCAGGACCGGCTTGAGGACCAGAGAACGGTGGCGCCTTCACTTGGCTGTATAACATGAGTGAAACTGCTGCCACTCCTGAGTACCTCCACCACCAAAGCCCAGCACGCTGAGCAGTTCAACAAAGCCCCAATGCTCTTCCGGCTTCAATGTGAGCCTGAGAGGCATTGGGGCTCACTCATTGTGTAGGGCTGGGCTATGTATCTTGGCTGCTTCTTCCTCCCCTAAGGTGGGAAGCAGCAGCCAATATACAACAACAACAACGTTATTATTTATACCAACAACAACAAAACAACAACAACGACGTTATTATTTATACCAACAACAACGTTATTATTTATACCCTGGCCATCTGGCTGGGTTTCCCCAGCCACTCTGGGCGGCTCCCAACAGAATATTAAAAACACGATAAAACATCAAACATTAAAACCTTCCCTAAACAGGGCTGCCTTCAGATGTCTTCTAAAAGTCAGATAGTTGTTTATTTCCTTGATATCTGATGGAAGGGCGTTCCACAGGGCAGGCGCCACTACCGAGAAGGCCGTCTGCCTGGTTCCCTGTAGCCTCACTTCTCGCAGCAAAGGGAACCACAAGAAGGCCCCTCGGAGCTGGACCTCAGTTGTCCGGGCTGAACAATGGAAGTGGAGACACTCCTTCAGATATAATGGACCGAGGCTGTTTAGGGCTTTAAAGGTCAGCACCAACCCTTTGAATTGTGCTCAGAAACGTACTGGGAGCCAATGTAGGCATTCCAGCATCGTGATATATCAGCATATCGTGGTATTTAGCAGCTGATATATCGCAATGTTGAAAGTCAGGTATTCCCCAGCCCTGTTAGTAGGCGGTTCCCTAGACCAGATGGATGGATGAAGAGCAGTACAGTGGTGCCTCGCAAGACGAAATTAATCCGTTCCGCGAGTCTCTTCGTCTTGCGGTTTTTTCGTCTTGCGAAGCACGGCTATTAGCGGCTTAGCAGCTATTAGCGGCTTAGCGGCTATTAACGGCTTAGCGGCTTAGCAGCTATTAACGGCTTAGCGGCTTTAAGAAAAAGGAAACAAACTCGCAAGAACTCGCAAGACGTTTCATCTTGCGAAGCAAGCCCATAGGGAAATTCGTCTTGCGGAACGACTCAAAAAACGGAAAACTCTTTCGTCTAGCGAGTTTTTCGTCTTGCGAGGCATTCGTCTTGCGGGGCACCACTGTATACAAATTGAATTAACAACAATAATAACAACTACTTAAGGAAAGGGCTGTAGCTCAGTGGTAGAACTTCTCTTTTCCATGTAGAAGGTCCCAGGTTCAATCCCTGACATCTCCAGGTAGAGTTGGGAGAGACCCTGGTCTGAATACCAGGGCAGCCACCACCAGTCAATGGGTAGTACTGCCCCCTGGGGGCAGGTGGGATTACCTACAGAGGTGCTAAGAGGCAGGGGGCACTGAAGCTATAAATGACCACCAGACTTTGGAAAGCTGGTATCGCTGGATCAACTTCATCCATTTTGTTGCATTCATTAAACTGAACAGTTTTAAACTGGATTTTGAATAAGTGTGCAATTCATAATTGTTCACCAATCAGAAATTTATTGTTACAGTGGTACCTCGGGTTACATACGCTTCAGGTTACATACGCTTCAGGTTACAGATTCTGCTAACCCAGAAATAGTGCTTCAGGTTAAGAACTTTGCTTCAGGATGAGAACAGAAATCGTGCTCCAGGGGCGCAGCAGCAGGCCCCATTAGCTAAAGTGGTGCTTCAGGTTAAGAACAGTTTCAGGTTAAGTACGGACCTCCGGAACGAATTAAGTACTTAACCCAAGGTACCACTGTATTTTCTTCCTTCATGGGCTATGCAAACCGCTTTTCCAAATAATGCTTTTTATGGAGGGTAGTGTAGGGGGAGGGACGCGGGTGGTGCTGTGGGTTAAACCACAGAGCCTAGGGCTTGCCGATCAGAAGGTCGGCGGTTTGAATCCCCGCCACAGGGTGAGCTCCTGTTGCTCGGTCCCTGCTCCTGCCAACCTAGCAGTTCGAAAGCACATCAAAATACAAGTAGATAAATAGGTACCGCTCCGGCGGGAAGGTAAGCGGCATTTCTGTGCGCTGCTCTGGTTCGCCAGAAGCGGCTTAGTCATGCTGGCCACATGACCCGGAAGCTGTACGCTGGCTCCCTCGGCCAATAAAGCGAGATGAGCTCCACAACCCCAGTCTCGGCCATGACTGGACCTAATGGTCAGGGGTCCTTTTACCTTAGTGTAGGGGAAAGTGGGGATCGGTTTGTGAAACTAGAGTTGGCCCCCCAAAAGCCTGGGGAACTACCAGTACCTGTCCTGAGCTAGATGCCCCAAAGGGCTGACTCTGCATAAAGCTGTCATTTTGCATGACTCAGGAGGTGTGAGATCACTGCGTAATTTTGCCTCTTGGTTTATTACCAGCAGTTTTATCGGACTCATTTCCGGAGCCATCAAGGTGCGTCTCACAAGCAAACGAAAACAAGATTAATGGTAATTGCAACGTTGTCTGAAATGCATCGGCGCTAAGATAATATGATTTCAGACTCATAAACACACACACGCACGCAACAGCAACAGCAGGAGTAGATTCAGACACAGCCTAAGATAAGCAACAGCGAATCTGGGGGTCACCTGCCTGTTTTGTTTTCAGTAGATCAAATGCAATTAAGAGGCGACGTGAAAAAAGTTCGTTATAAAATCATGCACGGTATGGAGGAAGTGGATTGGGTTGTTGTCCCCCATGACACTACAGGGGTACCTCTGGTTACATACGCTTCAGGTTACAGATTCTGCTAACCCAGAAATAATACCTCAGGTTAAGAACTTTGCTTCAGGATGAGAACAGAAATCGTGCTCTGGCGGCGCGGCGGCAGCGGGATGCCCCATTAGCTAAAGTGGTGCTTCAGGTTAAGAACAGTTTCAGGTTAAGAACGGACCTCCGGAACGAATTAAGTACTTAACCTGAGGTACCACTGTAGAGCTTGGGGGTGTCCAATAAAGCTGTATGTTGGATTCAGGACACTTTTGTCATGCTGCGCAGGGACAAACTATGAAACTCATTCCTGCAGATGGCAGCAGTCGCCACCAATCTGGATGGCTTTAAATGAGGATTGGGCAAACTCATGGAGGATTAGTACAGTCATACCTTGGTTTTCGAACAGCTTCGTTCTCGAACGTTTTGGCTCCCGAACGCCGCAAACCCCGAAGTGGCTGTTCCGGTTTCCGAACTATTTTTGGAAGCTGAACGGACTTCCAGAATGGATTCCATTCGACTTCCAAGGTATGACTGTGTTAGGAGTGTCTACTAGCCGTGGAGGCAGCAAATACTTCTGAATGCTGGTTGCTGGAAACCAGGGGAGCAGGAGAGGGTTCCTCTGCTCAGGTCCTGCTCGTGGGCTTTGCATTGGGGCATCTGGTTGGCCACTGTGAGAAGAGGATGCTGGACTAGGTGGGCTTGCTGGCCTGGTCCAGTGGGCTCTTTTATGTTCTTATGCTGTGTTGGACAAAGCCCTTTGAGAAAAAAGAACTCTCGGGTCAAGACAACCAAGGGGTTTCAAAAGAGGCTTCTGATCGTCCCTGGAAGACTCTCGCCCAGCTGTTTGGAGCTCCCCCAGAACCACGGGACGGGAAGTTTGCAGGGGGGAGTGGAGGAGAGGGAGGAGAGAGGCACTTGCAGGTCTTTCTCCCTCTGCTTGCAAAACCAGCCCGGGGGTGGGGGGGGGGGAGAGACCAGCGCAAGCCAAGTGTGTCTGCTGGGCCCGACGGGGCGTGTAATTTAGTCAGAGCCTCCGAGGCAAGATGTGACCTGCACGGTGGCAAGGCGCCAGCTCCAATTAGCTGGCCCTAGTTCGTTTTTGACATACAAAAGGGAAATTGGGGAATGGCGGGGGGAGAGATTACGGCCTCCGTTTTGTTTAGGATTTTTGCACTGGAAGAGAATGCAGAATCTGCAAGGCGAGGTTGTGGGGCCCTGCTGTGAGCATGGGGGGGGGAGGGTGCCCACAGTCCCTTGGGAGTTTCCGCTCTCTACATGGAAAAACGCACACACTCTCACACAGAACCACTTCCCACACCTGGGCACACTGCTGGCAAGAGCCGCAGGAGCTGGAAAAATTTTTTCACGTATGGTGCAGATATTATGGCACTGCTCTGAAGGGCCCCCACTGAAAAGAATCTGCCCCCCCCCCGTATTTCCTGAGCAGCCCAGGTGTTCCAAGGGGCCATGTGTATGTACACACAAACACAAGGGTGTGTGCCCCTGCTGGCTCAGCGTGCCAACCTCCCTGCCACTCCTTAAACATCAACCCCTTAGAGCTTCCTCTTCCCATCTCAGGCAAAAGCTAAGCTACCTTTTTACCTTTCCAGACCCATTTCTGAAGCCACCTCTCTCTTCTGTTTGGCAGCCCTGCTTTGCATCCCCGTTTCCAACTCAATAATGGGCCTACTCTAAGTAGGACTGGCGTTCACTAGGATAGAACCCAGAGCATGGTAAATGGGTGCAAACAGCTACACCCTGAAAATCTCATTTTATGTTGTTTTTAAAAAATGGAAGTTAACTAATCGTCAAGGATCATAAAGGTCCCTTAATTTCAACAGTCTATGCTAAGCAGGACTTAGCTGGAGACAACCCATAACCATCCCGTTTGTGTTTATCGTTTGTATTTATTTTTTAAAGTATACAACTAGCAAAAACCTGAGGGGGCAAAAGGAACAAGATTTCTCCCTCCCTCTTTCCCTCCCACAGCATGCCATGAACTTCCTCTTCCACTAGCTCACAACTGGGTTGTTTCAGCTGCCTCTCGCCCTCAGAAAGGGGAGGGAGTGACTCACCCACCTTGTGACTGGGCTAGAGACCTGCCCCATTGGCTCATGCTGTGCCCCCTCCCCAATTCTCCCCTACTCCCCACTGTCTTATTATCCAGTCACCAGAGGAACAGAAAGGCCAAAATGTTCACATGGAGAAACAGGAGGAATTCCCTGGCTGGGGCAGCGGATCTCAACTTGACTTTAGCAATTCCTCTCTTGCTTGGCAAACAGGGGGAGAGTTTCTCCCCCTACCGCCCACTGGCACCAGGAAACTGGGCACCGAGAGCCTGAGCACAGAGCGTGTGACGCACTGCAACTTCAGATCCCCCTGGTGGAAGGCGCAAACCCCCTTTTCCGCCTGCCACGACCCCACCGCACAAAGTCCACCATTGCTCTTCCACTTCACCAGAGGACGACACCCGGAGCTCTGCGGGATGGGCCTCGATTTGAAAGTGAAACCCTGGTGAAAATATACAATAGCCAAGAATAGGCAGAACAGCGCTCTCCCCGTTACAGTGAGGCCCGGAGTGAGTTATGGCCTGGCCTTCCGTTGTGGAAGGAAGGATGCTCTGTGTGTGTGTGTGTGTGTGTGTGTGTGTGTGTAAGTGTGTGAATAAAGGCAGAACCCACACCCTGACATAAAATTCACCTCTGCTACCTAAGACTTCCATACAAAAGAAGCGTGGCTGCCATGATGTTGTTCTAACCCCTGTCGGCACAGGAAGGTGGCTGAATTTAATCAATTTCATAAAATTTATATGGAAAAGTTAGTGGGAAGTGGCTTTCCAGGGGGCACCCAGGAGTGGGCAACAGGAGGCTCAACCAGATAGATCCCTCTGGACTTTCCTTATGTACCTACGAGTAACAGCAAGGGAGGGAAAGTTATACCGAGTTAATCCATCTAGCTCTGTACAGTCTGCACTGGCTGGCAGTGGCTCTCCAGGGTTTCAAGGCAGGAGATATTCTCAGCCACACCTGGAGATGCCAGCGCAGGTTGCACCGGGGACCTTCTGCATGCAAAGCAGGTGCTCCACTGCTGAGCTATGCCTGTTCCTTCAAGACATAGGAAGCTGCCTTATACTGAGCCAGACCCTTGGAGGTGAGGCCAGGGATTGAAGTTTGGGACCTTCTGCATGTCAGGCAAATGCTCTACCACTGAGCTACAGCCCTGCACTTAAGACACAGTAGCACTGGAAGCTGCCTTATACAGGGCCCATCGGTCACGATTCTCCAGGGTTTCAGACCAGGAGCCTCTCCTAGCCACACCTGGAGATACTGGGGGCTGAACCTAGGACTCTCGGCCGACAAAGCATGCACTTCATGACTCCTTGCAAGTTTCATAGTTAAGATCGCTTCTCCCCCAAAAAAATTAGGAGGGAAGGAAGGCAGGCTCTTGTACCTGTCTGGTGAGGCTGCCCCCAAGGTTCATAGTGCCAGAGCCGGTTTTGTTCGTCTGCAGCCAGAGCATCACTGTGGAGGTCAGCTTGTAATGGGCAGTGCGGCCACTGGATTTCTCCTGGAGGGAAGGGGGAAAAAGAGTTACCTCTCTTGAAAATGGACAGCTATTGAATAAAAGCCAGCCGCCTGTCTCTTCCCCCTCCCCACGTCACGGTTGCTCTGGTGCTGGTGTGCCCTCTATTTTCTTCCCTGCAGGCTGCAAGAGGTCAACAACCTCCCCCACCCCCAATGGGCTAGAGCATCTCTATCCTGCCCATCTCCTGAAAGCCCCCAGAATGCCTTTGGTTTTCAATTGGCTCTACTGAACCAAGAAAAGACGTGTTTTTCTTTTGCGCTCGGGAGTCATCAATCTGCTGACCCAGAAGGATGTTGCCTGTCGCTGGGACAACTACCTGTGGCTTTTAATAAGCAGCTGCTTTTAAAAGGTACATTTTTATATTTTTTTAATTTTTTTTTTGGATCTGGGAGCATCTTTTTCAGTTGTAGCCAGACAAATTCTGCTTGTCTCCCCAGAATACCCAGGGCCTGTTTTAAACCATCCAACTGGGAAAACAGACCTGGAGGCTGAAATCATAGAAAGACAGCTGCGGGGAGAAACAGCAGCAATTCACTGGCCTTTAAGAGAGCTTTTGGGTTTGCTGATCTGACTTTACCTTTCCCCCCAAACGGCTTCGGAGCGGTTTCCAATATTAATAGGAGGGTGTGTGTTTTTTTTGCAGAGGGGAGGCAGTGAGGGGGAGATCAAGAGCAGCGGTGGCAGGGGGAGTTTATGAGCCTGAAACAATATCGCATTGTTTGGCTGAGCACCTGCACTCATTAGCTGCCTGGAATTTAACAAGGACTTCTCTCCCCTCCTCAGGAACCGCCAGTTGCCCGAGAGAGAGAGAGACCGACCGACCGACCGACCAGGCTGTACCTGAACTTCCACCACATGGATGGAATCCCAGCACCCCTTGATCTTCTTTGATCCATCGCCAGCTTTCTTAATTAGAATCACGCCAGCAAATCCGTGATCCAGATCCCAGAGGTAGACGGAGGAAACGCCGCCTTCAAAATACCTGCAGTCAAAACAGAGAGAGACCAGCTGATCAGCTTTGTAAGGAGCAGAGCAGGGCAGAACAGAACAGAGCAAAGCATAATCACTCCATCACCATTTATTATAAATATCTATGTATGTATATATTTGTATGTGCACTGTGCATGCATATGCATGTATGTATATAAAGATCAGCTCCAAAGCCGCACAGCTAAGCGTCTGGTGTAAATTGATAGGAGAAAGGAGAGAATACAGACCAGGTGAAGCAGCTTCCTGAAAAATCTCATTTTTCTTTTCTTTTTTAAAGCAAGTTTCTAGCGCTCATGCAGCTGTACCTCCTGAAATCCCAATAATTCTTTTTTTTAGGGGGGGGGGGTTAGCAAGGAAGGATTCCAGTGGACAGGGGCTTCAGTGCTCAGCAAACCTCCTACCACCATAGTTTGACTCCGTAGGACGGCTTGGAGAACCTTTTTCTGCAAAGAGTTGTGCAGTGGAAGGCAACTCCCTCCATTCTGTCATTGTCAGGATCCCACTCAAACCTGCACAATGCCATCGACTCCAATTAATGGCAACAAGCTGTTAAAGAGCACAGCTGAAACTTAAAACCAGCATTTTTACAGCTCAGTTCTTCCCAAGCTCTCTTTTCTCTCGTTGCTGCTAAACAGTGTGGGCTGGGAGACTCTCTTCCTCCCCTCCGCCCACCTTTTTACAGTGAGGTTGCCTAATTAAGACTAAAGGGAACAAGAGGTACGTGGCAGCCTGGCTCTGCAGGCCCTCCGTTGTGTGTGGGGAGAGAGAGAGAGAGAGAGGCGATATTTTGATTTATTGCAGATTTGCAGCCAAGTCGAAAGCCTTTGCAGAACAGAGGTCCCACGACTGGGTTTAAATGTTCCTCCACCTGGCGTCCAGTGTGGAACGCAGAGAGCTGGTTCGAACTGTGAATGCCATTTCTCTTGTGCCTGCAAAAAGTTTGGGAGGGTTTTTTCCTGTTTTTGTTTTCTGCAAAAGCTGCTACACTTGAGCTGCTTTGTACGTGAGCCTCTCACACCTGCTCTTCTGCTGACCTAGTTGACACCTTTGCTGGTATCTCTTGCACACTGCCCTAAGCACTGCAGGCAAAGTCTGGCTGACAGAATTCCTGGGCGCTCTGTCTGGCGCATGCTGAAGCCTTCACGGAAACACCCACACCTCCATTCAAAGCAACCTGAGTGCAAACAACGGAGGGTGTCGGGACTGAAGGGTTGTCTGAATCTGACCCTGCAGAACCGAAGCAGCACGAAATCTACCCACAAACGGGTGTTTGTTGAGTTGCTCCTGAGGACAGTAACAAATTGGGGTAGGAGAATGGAAAGATAGAGGTATACTAATTCATGTACGTTGTGGAAAAGTAACTTTTCCTTCCTCTCGTATATAAAACCCTGGAACCGGGGAGTTTGTCTGGGGATGGGTCGAGGTCAAACAAAACAAAGACCCCTTTTTTTACACAACGCAGTTTGTCGGATTTGCAGCAACGACTGTTAGATGGCTTTAAGAAGAGGGATTTAAAATGCTGTGGAAGTGGAGGGCAGATCTAGCAATGGCTTTTAGGCCATGATAGAGAAATCAAACCTCTATGTTCAGGGGCGGCATCCCTTGGGATGCCAGATGCTGGTGCAAAGCCTGGTCAAGTCTGAAGTGTCTGTGGAAGGTAGGAAGAGAGGGCTATGACACTCAAGTTCCGCCTATGGGCTTCCTAGAATCATCTGGTTAGGGTCAGTGTGGGACGCAGGGTGCTGGATCCCAACTGGGTCCAAATCCAGCAGGGCTCTTTGAATGTTCTCAAGCATGAAACCTAAAGGGACACTCTGCATAATAATTTTATGATGTGGGGGGCCGTTGCCTTCATATTCCTGCTTCTGGCCTTCCCAGAAGCAACTGGAGGGCCACTGCAGGGAGCTAGACAGGATGAAACCATCTTGGTCTAATCCAGCAAAACTTTTAGGCGTGGCTTGCAATGGTCAAAATAGATCCTGCAAGCCTGCCCACCACCACTACAGATCAGTTAGCTTCAGCTGAATAATTGTTAAATAGCAAAAGGCTCCTTGTCAGTTCAAAGAATATCTGCACTGAGTCAGGCAGAGGCCATTCACAACATCCCCGTCATCCTGGGACCACCTGCATGCAAGGCAGATGCTCTACCACTTCCCCCTAAAAATAAAGCAGGATTCTAGCCCTCATGGTTCAGAATAAAGGGGCAATTTAAATAGAACATAGGGATTTGCCCTCTGGAGTGTCAGACAGCAAGTCTGTTGAGTCCAGTACTGTCTATACTGACTGGCAGCGGCTCTCCAGGGTTTCAGGTGAGGTCATCCCCAGCCATACCTGGAGACTTCAGGTATCAAAATCAGGACCTTCTGCACACAAAGGATGGGCTCTATTGCTGAACTACAGCCCGACAGAGGAGCAGGCTTTCTTCCCCACCCGGCAAATAAGCCACGTTGAACGAAAGAAAGAAGTCCGTCTCCCACTTCAAACCGAAAACAACACACACGACCAAAATCTATTCAGAAATTTAGGAAAGACTGGTGTACGGCCTCCTTCCCAAACCAGCCTTCTCCATTTGTTGCAATTACACATTTTACCAGGTTGTTCGGAGCACGAGACATTAATTAGGAGGCAAAAGGGTCCACTACAAGGAATACGCCATACCTTACAAATCTGTACTTTGATCCTAATGACATGAAATGGGGCGGGGGGGGGGAGAGCAAGAGAGAGGCGCTCTAATTTTTACACGCTTCACATTTATGAGATTCTGCATAAAGGCTTTTGCGGGCATATTTTAAGAACGTGCTAAAACGTTGTCCGAGACCACATAAAGCCGTCGGAGGGAATGCTTCCAGCCAGAACTAACAAGCGCACACATGGAAACACTCAGGACGGCCTTTGTACCTTTAATGAATCAAATCTAGCATTAATATTGTTTTAAATACTAACATGCTATTTCAAGTTGGTTTGGAGCTGACTGGAGCTAGTGCCTCAGGTCCACCCCGCTGGGCAGGGGGGATGTGGCCGGCAAGGCAAAAAAAACCCAGCCAAGTTGCTGTTCTGTGGCTTGGAACCACGCTGATCTCTGAGTGCCGGCACTGGCTCGGTGTGGTGGGGTTTTTTCCTGCCGTTGCAAATGTCAGAGGGCTCCAGTTTTCTTTCCCAGTGCTGAATTCATAGAGGAGAGGGGCTACCTACTAGCCACAATTGCCATCTTCTGCTGCCACAGTTGGGAGACAGCAATGCTTCTGAATAGGGACGCGGGTGGCGCTGTGGGTTAAACCACAGAGCCTAAGACTTGCCGATCAGAAGGTCAGCGGTTCGAATCCCCGCGACGGGGTGAGCTTCCATTGCTCGGTCCCTGCTCCTGCCAACCTAGCAGTTCGAAAGCACGTCAAAGTGCAAGTAGATAAATAGGTACTGCTCCGGCGGGAAGGTAAACGGCGTTTCCGTGCACTGCTCTGGTTCACCAGAAGCGGCTTAGTCATGCTGGCCACATGACCCGGAAGCTGTACGCCGGCTCCCTTGGCTAATAAAGCGAGATGAGCGCTGCAACCACAGTAGGCCACAACTGGACCTAATGGTCAGGGGTCCCTTTACCTTTTTAATGCTTCTGAATAGCAGTTGCTGGAAACCACAGGAAAGCGAGGGGGTATTGTGCTTGAATTCTGCTTGGTTTCTCACAGCCATCTGGTTGGCCACTGTGAGAAGAGGATGCTGGGTCAGGTGGGCCACTGGCCTGATCCAGCAGAGAAACTCCTCATTTACGCGGGGGTTGCGTTCTGAGGCACCATGTGTGTCAGTGGGGTGTGTGCAAGCCCGTCCTGTCCCTTTCCAGTGCCGAAAATAGCACATGTGTGCTGACCGTGTGTAAATGGGTAGTTGTCAGTAGGCCAAGAGAGGGAGAAAAGTGCTGCCCCCCACCTTTCCCACACAGTGCTTACTTTTTTAAGTCTTGTTTTATCTCCTTCCCTAATTGCCTTTGTCATCTTCCAAGGCCAGGAGATCTACAGAACCAGTGTTGTGGAATTAGCATGTCAGACCAGGACCTGGGAAACCAGGGTTCGAATCCCCCCTCGTCCATAAAGCTCCCTGGGTGATACTGTGGCCAATCACTGCCTCTCAGCCTAACCTACCTCACAGGGTTGTTGTGGAGATTAAATGAGGAAGGGGGAAACCATGTACAGTGGTACCTCGGGTTAAGCACCGTATTTTTCGCTCTACAAGACGCACCAGACAACAAGGCGCACCTAGTTTTTGGAGGAGGGAAACAAGAAAAAAAATATTCTGAATCTCAGAAGCCAGAACAGCAAGAGGGATCGCTGTGCAGTGAAAGCAGCAATCCCTCTTGCTGTTCTGGCTTCTGGGATAGCCGCGCAGCCTGCATTCGCTCCATAAGACGCACACACATTTCCCCTTACTTTTCAGGAGGGAAAAAGTGAGTCTTATAGAGCAAAAAATACGGTACTTAATTCGTTCCAGAGGTCCGTACTTAACCTGAAACTGTTCTTAACCTGAAGCACCACTTTAGCTAATGGGGCCGCCTGCTGTCGCCGCGCCGCCGAAGCAAGATTTCTGTTCTCATCCTGAAGCAAAGTTCTTAACCTGAAGCACTATTTCTGGGTTAGCGAAGTATGTAACCTGAAGCGTATGTAACCCGAGGTACCACTGTATGTCACCTTGTGCTCCCTGGAGAAAAAGGTGGGATATAAATGCTATACATAAGTAAAATCAATAAATGCTGTTACTGTAAGCTGCTTTGATCCCATTTACTTCATTTCATGATAGCATGAGACTTTTTATCTCAGGATCTTGAGATCAAGCCCCACATTGGGCAAAAGATTCCTCCACTGCAGGGGTTTGGACCAGATGATCCTCATGGTCCCTTCTATGATTACAGAAAACCAGGATGCAAATATTAAAGCCATGTACCACTGTCCTGATCTGAAGGTAAATGGCACAGACACTTTGCCAAGCAAAAGTTGGGTCTGGGCAGAGCCTAGATACGAGTCCCCAAAACACCACCATATATTCTGTAACATTCAGTACACACACACACACACACACACACACCATGAGCTTTCCACAGATGGTAAAAGCAGGAAGGGGAGAGAAAAATAAGCCTCTTCGGTCCAGTTGTTCCTTCACCTCCCCCGCAACTTAAGCAAATCCGTCCCAAAACAGTGCCTGTGGGTCCTGCGCAGGTATTCGGCAAATTCTTTCCAGCAGGCACACAGGTGCAAAAGCAGCCCTCGAGCAAACATACCGATCCGGTTAGGTATGTATGTCCTCCATGCCAGGTATGCTTAAAAGAGTGCACATCTGGCCGGCAGCTGGGCAGCTCTGACTGCACAGGGAGGCAGTCGGCCCTGGAAGAACAAAGGGCGGATTCAGACGCAACAGAGGGGCGCTTAGCATTGCGTCCAAAGTCGGCCAGTGCTTCCAAGGCGGGAAGCCACAAGGCGGGCATCTGACACTCACCTATTTTGGCAATGGAGCCTCTCCTACCACGAGTGGGGCATTTTGTGGTTTTTATTTGGCTAGCTAAATCTCTTCCCATTTCCTTCCACGTAATATCTATTTTTTAATTTTCATGCTCAGCCCCAATTCAGCTGAAGCAACAGCATATTACTTGTCAGATTACTGTTGCCTGGACTTCCCTGACCTCCCCCTGCAATGAATCTTAGATTCTAAGCTCCTCAGAACTTGGTCTAAGGCGGATTTTTACGTGGAGTGCAACAGCAGAACTTCCACAGTATAAATGTACAGCGAAGAATAATTTAAAAACAGTTCCCCAAATGCATGTTTGAGTTAGAAGCGGGGTCCCAGCTCGGGGAATGGGGAATGAAGACTACTGCTCTTAACAGAGGGTGCACACCAATACCAGTAAATAACACACGTGTGTGTGTGTGTGTGTGGTTTGTGTAAAATGATGCAGCACAAGTGCTAAGTGCAGTTACTGTTGGCTGTGGGGAGCTTCTTTCATTGTATATGTGTTGCTGCTTAACTTTAAAAAGTCAGTCAAAGCTGAAGAGGAAGAATCTTGCAGGCAAAACAAACCCAGCTCTGGACTCCCTTGTGCAAAGACCTGGCTAGAAAATATATTTTTTGGGGGGGAGGAGAGGGAAAGGAGCCCAACTTTCTCTGGGGCTGTGGCATCTGGATTCAATCCGGCAGGGCCCCAGCTGCCAAAGCTGTGGCAAATTATTGTGCCCGAGCAGAGACAGGGGAGGTAGATCATCACAAGGGGTTTAGGAGCCATGAGCCAAGGGCAATAAACCCACTTCAAAAGGCTTTGCTGGTTGAGTCTCTCAGGTTTGGCCATGCTTGATTCACATCCAGAGACAGATGGCGGAGAGATGGTGGGGAAAGCGCTCGCGGCAGGCGGAAAGGGAGGGGGGGGAGTGTTCGGCGTTGCACTGCAAGGAAGCAGAGACCGACTGCCCGCCCCAGCCGACAGCTACAGTTTCACAGAATTGTTGAGCTGGAAGGGATCCCCAAGGGTCATCCAGTCCACCCCCTACAACGCAGGAATCACAGCTAAAGAATCCCTGGCAGATGGCCATTCAACCTCTTGATTCCAAGGAAGCTGAGCCCACAACCTTCCCAGGCAGTCAAACAGCTCTTACCATCAGAAAGCTCTTCCTAATGTTTAGTTGGAATCTCTTTTCTTGTAATTTGATTTCGGTGGTTTGGGTTGTCTAGTGAGCAGCAGGTCGGAGCAGCAGAAAGCTAGCTTGCTCTACCTTCCATGGGGAGGCACTATGGCACTCTGTATTCCCTTTTTTCCTGCAGGGATCGGCAGCCTGTGGCCTTCCATATGTTGATGCACTCTGCCTTCCATCATCCCCCTGACCATCACCCAGGCTGGCTGAGTCTGGGAAGGGGGTTGGGACCTGCCAACATCTAGAGGGCCGCCTAGGACCTCCACCTTAGTGGTAGCATGCTGAAGCATGCTAAAAGCTCCTCTGCATGAACAAAAGATTATGAACCACTAGGACAACGAAAATTGGATTCCAGGTGGAGAAATCAAAATTAGAAATTGAACTGTTAGAATCCAATACTAAGAATTTGTCAAAAATGTATAATCTGCTGCTGAAATGGAATACACAAGATGAAATAGTTAAATCAGCTATGATTAAGTGGGCACAGGACATTGGTCATAACATTATGTTTGCTGACTGGGAATGGTTGTGGAACACTGGTATAAAATTTACGGCATGTAATGCCTTAAAGGAAAATATTATGAAAATGATCTATAGGTGGTACATGACCCCAGTCAAGCTAGCAAAAATTTATCATTTGCCTGATAATAAGTGTTGGAAGTGTAAAGAAACGGAAGGTACTTTTTATCATCTTTGGTGGACGTGCCCGAGGATTAAGGCTTTCTGGGAAATGATATATAATGAAATGAAAAAGGTACTTAAATGTACTTTTCCTAAGAAACCAGAGGCCTTTCTCTTGGGCATTGTCGGCCAATTGGTGTCAAAGAAAGATAGAAATTTCTTTATGTATGCTACGACAGCAGCAAGAATACTCATCGCAAAGTATTGGAAGACAGAAGAATTACCCACCTTGGAAGAGTGGCAGATGAAGGTAATAGACTATATGACATTGGCTGAGATGACTGGCAGAATCCGTGAGCAGGGGAAAGAGACAGCGGAAGAAGATTGGAAGAAATTTAAAATTTACCTTAAGAACTATTATAAAATTGAGGAATGTTAAAATGTCGAGGTTTGGAGAAAGAAAAGGAGATTACAGTGACATAAGATTAAGTTGAAGAAAAGAATAAGAAAAAATATATTTGATAAAATTAATTAGAATTTGCTGAAATAAATTTTGGAAATTGGGATGTAGGAAGGGGAGGTTTGGGGGAGTCCGAGAAGAGAGGGACATGAAAAAAAGGTTATGAAATTTTACATGTTTGTATGTCTTTTTTTATTTGTTTGTATTGTTTAAAATTATTCTGTAAAACCAATAAAAATTCTTACAAAAAAAAAAAAAAAAATAGCCGTCACGCCCCGTCAAGAGGCATTTGTTTTGGGACCGGCCAAGAGATCAATAGCTTTCCTGCCAGGGAGACGATCTCAGCTCATTTCTAAGGCCCCTGCTTTCAAAACAATCAGGGATGATTGCATTCCACAATTGGATCCATCCTCCCGCTCAATCCCCTTTCCCCGCCGCCCCACAGGAAGACGACGGCATGGAAAGTAAAGCGGATAAATGCATCCAGAGCCACAGCTGCTCCACACACTTTGTGTTCCTGTGGCAGAAGACAGGCTCATTAACTTAAAAGGGAAGAGAACTGCAAGCATTACTAAGCGGAAAGAGCTGCAGCTCAGTGGGACCGCATCTGCTCTGCGTGCCGAAGGACCCGGGTTCAATCCCCAGGTAGGCTGGGAGAGACCCTGCCGGAAACCCTGGAGAACAGCTGCCAGTCAGTGTTGTGGCAGTACTGAGCAGTACAACTCGGTATAAGGCAACTTCCTGTCTTTTTTTAAAAAACACTGTCTATTAAAAAAAACACTTCCTGTCTATTTAAAACCAGGCCTTTATTCACAGTGGCTGACTTGGTGCTCGTGGGAAAGCTGCAAGGAGGACCGAAGTACAGTGGTACCTCAGGTTACAGATGCTTCAGGTTACAGACGCTTCAGGTTACAGACTCCGCTAACCCAGACATAGTACCTCGGGTTAAGAACTTTGCTTCAGGAGGAAAACAGAAATTGTGCGGTGACAGGGCGGCGACAGAGGGAGGCCCCATTAGCTAAAGTGGTGCTTCAGGTTAAGAACAGTTTCAGGTTAAGAACGGACCTCTGGAACGAATTAAGTTCTTAACCCAAGGTACCACTGTACAAGAGCTCTTTCATCTTGTGAGGTTTCCAGAAACTGGTACAGTATTCAAAAACATTACGAAGGCAGAGCACAGTCATCGAGGTTGTAGTCACCAATAGTCCTTTCCTCCATGAATTTGTCCAATCCTAGAGGCATCTAGGTTGGAGACCATCCCTGCCTCCTGCATGAATGAGTTCCACAGTTTAACAAACCCTGAATGACAACAAAGAAGCATCTTCCGCAGAAGGCCTCAGCCAGTCAAATATTACAGCACTGCTGCCAACAAGTACCTCATTTGTTGCAAACAATACCCAGGACACTGGCCTCGCCATGGAACCTACAAGATTATCAAATTGAGGGGGGGGGAGGCAGGAACCTGGCCATCTGGAATTTCTGTTTGAATCCTGCACCCACTTCCGACCTTGAAAGCACACGTCTCGCTCTCACAATCCAAATTCTCCCGTTTGTGGTCACTCTTTAGTAATAAGCCTGTTACTCCCTCCAGCTTAAACAGAGCGGCAGACAAAAACTTTCTCTGAGCTCTTTCCTATACTACTTACAAACATGTTTTGGGTATTGCAGGTTGTTGGCGTGTGGCTATGAAAGAGGCAAGGCGTGAACACTTGCCCGTGAGGAGGAGAACAGTCCCGAGTAGCCATCCTGGTTAGCAGCTGCTGATAGCTTCCTCCTCCTCTATGAATTTGTTCAATTTCTTTTAAAACAACCCAAACTATGTGATGCAGTCAGTCATTGTCAGTTGCCCAGAGTGGCCCACATGGACACTAGAAAGCCAGACTCTGGTGTGTGTGTGTGTGATTTGTATATGAATACAAATAAATAATAAATTGTAGTTACACCCCCACCAGTCTTTGCCAGCCTATCATCTCAAAAATCAAAGCGGAATGCCCTTTTGTCAGAGGATGAGAGGTTGCCTTCGTGTTGAGAATGGGGTTTTGCATCTAACATGCCCCCATTTCTAAGCAAGCACCCTTTTCAAATCTAAGCTGCCACCTGGAAGATCCAATCTGATGGTGGGGGAAAAAATCTCTTTCCATCCTGGCTGCTGAAGACTACATGCTTGTTATTCCAACGCTTCCCAAACCTGTGGCAGCAGGTTGCTTCCTGTTAAACTCAGGGGCTGGTTTAGATTTTCATCTAAGCCCGTCTGCAACGTCACAAAGTGGAGAGAGAGCCAACAACAGTGCCTTAGGAGGGACTGAAGACAAACGCCCTCCGATGGAAAAATCCACATCCTTCTATCAAAGCAAGCTGCAAAAATAAAGGGGATAACAAGCAGGGAGGCAGGAAGGAGGTACGACTTGCTCCTAAAAATCTTATGCTCTAAACCAACATGGTGGCCTCCCAATATCACTATAGACTATGACTCCCATCAGTCCTGATCACTGGCAATGGTGGCTGGGGCAGAAAGGAGTTGAACAATGTCTCCGGGGCTGCAGGTTCCCCCATCCCTGAACCAGACTGTCACTTGTCTTTACTGCCCATAGCTACCTGCATCATTATTCTACATCACTACAAGGATGGGGAGTCTGGTGCCACCCCGATACTGCTGGGCTCCAACTACCACCATCCCTGATCACTGGGCCATGGTAACTGGGGCTGATGGGAGTTCAACAACATCTGGAAAAGCCATGTTGGCTACCACTGCTGTGGTAAGTCACCATCTTTTTTTCCTTTTTTTTTTTTAATTGAAAGGGACCACGAGAGTCATCTAGTCCAACCGCTTGCAATGCAGGAATCTTTTCGCCCAATGTGGGACTTGAACCACAACCCTGAGATTAAAGGTCCTGTGCTCTACTGACTGAGCTGTCCGCTAAGTCACCATCTTAAAGAAATCAAAAGGATTCATTCTTGCCCGGAGGATAATGGACACAAACACCCAGAGAGATGATAGCACAAGCCTACATACAAGTCTCTGTACTGGTCAAAGGCGTTGTTCGCTTCCACCTCCAGTTTGCGCAGGCGGGCAGATGGCATGGCACCGTCTTCCAGAGGAGGGTCATATTTGTTGCTCCACGGCGATCTGCAGCAGGAGAAAGACAGAGAGTAAACAAACTTGTTCAGCACACAAAGCATCAACAGAAGCCCCACCCCCACACCATTAAGCATGGATGTTGCTATTAATTACTCATTTTGCAACAGAGCCCCTGTCCCAAGAAGCTATGGGGTGTATCTCACAGCATTCCTACTCAAAGTAGACCAATTACCATTAATAGGCATGACAAACTTAGCTCTAGTGATTTCAATGGGTCTGCTCTGAATAGAATGTAGCTAAATAAGACCCAGACAATGTCAGGGATAGTCTATACATGCGAGGAGAGTGGCAGAATGAACTGCACTATTTCAGATTCAGGGTGAGGTCTGTGTTACATTTTTGAAAGTCCCTCTACATTAAGAACTTGGGACCAGACTACCTGAAAGATCGTATCTCTCCCTATAAACCTGCCCGGGTTCTAAGAGCCTTGGGTGAGCAGGTTTCTCTTGGTCCCATCAACATCAGAGGCATGGCTGGTGGTGACAAGAGACGGCCTTTCCTGGGGCAGCTCCCATATTGTGGAAAATCCTCCCAAGAGAGCTCAGACTGGCTCCTTCTTTGTTATCCTTTCTCCAGCAGGCTAAGACCTTCCTGTTTAGACAGGCCTTTGGAAACTGAGGTGCAGATGATGTTGTCCACTGGGCTGCTGTCAAGGCACACTAGATTTTAACTGCTGGCTCTAAGAGTGCTTTAAGGTATTGTAACTATTGTTAACTAGTTTAGCTTTTATAATGAAGCTTTACCATGTTGGAAGCTGTCCTGAATCCCAATTAGGGAGAAAGGCAAAATATCAAAAGATTACATAAAGGAACAAATTCTTCCTAGTAATAGGAAGTGAGGACAGCTGGCACAGAGGAATATGGCAGAACCTCTCCCCTTGATGAGATAAGTATCTTTTAAGCAAAAAATTTGACACGCAACACAACTGCAGTCCAAAGGAGTACACTGGAGCATTCCACCTCAGCATTCTTCCACCTAACCTCATTGCTTTGAATTTGCAGACCCTGCTTGATATTTGGAACAGGGAACGATGGGTGTGCCATCTCTAGCATGGGTCTCTGCGGAAGTTTTGAACTGCCCCTCCCAACAGATCCAGCAACCATGCGCCTGCTGCTGGGTGTCTAAAGCAAAGACTCTGCTAGCACAGTACAATGGCACCTAACGTGCATTTAAGTTGCACGATTTCAGCCATTTGTGGCTAACCCTAACCCTAACCCTGCACAAGTTAAAATCCAAGCAAGGCAAAGAGCTTAAAAGCTCTTTTGGTGCCATATTTGCTTTGAGTTATTTTAGCTGTTTTTCATGATGCCTTCTGTGTTGCAAAACTGTTTTCTCATGCTTTGAGAGCCACCATGAGGCTATGACCAAAGGCAGACTGTAAATATTCATACCAAATATAAAAAAGGCAAAAAAGTGTGGACTAGCAGCTTTGCTAGTGTGGACGTGGGTGGCACTGTGGGTTAAACCACAGAACCCAGGACTTGCAGATCAGAAGGTCGGTGGTTCGAATCCCTGCGACAGGGTGAGCTCCCGTTGCTCGGTCCCTGCTCCTGCCAACCTAGCAGTTCGAAAGCACATCAAAATGCAAGTAGATAAATAGGTACTGCTCTGGCGGGAAGGTAAACAGCGTTTCTGTGCGCTGCTCAGGTTCGCCAGAAGCGACTTAGTCATGCTGCCGGGAGCTTGTACGCCGGCTCCCTCGGCCAATAAAGCGAGATGAGCGCCGCAACCCCAGAGTCAGTCATGACTGGACCTAATGGTCAAGGGTCCATTTACCTTTTAGCAGCTTTGTAGCCTCATTTGCAGGTGGCAGTAAAAATACAGTGGTGCCTCGCAAGACGAAATTAATCCGTTCCGCGAGTCTCTTCGTCTTGCGGTTTTTTCGTCTTGCGAAGCACGGCTATTAGCGGCTTAGCAGCTATTAACGGCTTAGCGGCTTTAAGAAAAAGGAAACAAACTCGCAAGAACTCACAAAACGTTTCATCTTGCGAAGCAAGCCCATAGGGAAATTCGTCTTGCGGAACGACTCAAAAAACGCAAAACCATTTCGTCTAGCGAGTTTTTCATCTTGCAAGGCATTCGTCTTGCGGGGCACCACTGTACACAAGAAATAAGAGCTTTGAAATTTCCATCACCTCTTGGGAGTGATGGTGGTGGAGAACTAACTTCTTCCATTTAGGAACTCTTACCTATATCATTAGAACGTAAGAGGAGCCTGCTGGGTCAGGCCCACAGACATCTAGTCCAGCATCCTGTTCTCACAGTGGCTGAACAGTTGCCTGTGGGAAGCTAGCAAGGAAGACCTGAGCACAAGAGCCCTGTCTCCTCCTGTGGTTTCCAACAACTGGCATTCAGAAGCATTGCTGCCCCTGACTGGGGAGGCAGAGCACAGCCATCATGGTTAGCAGCCTTTGACACCCGTACCCTCCATTTCTGCAGCAGGTAAATGCTGAGCCAGTGCTCAAGGTTTCTGCCTCCAACCCAAACAATCTCCTTTCTCCCCTACCCCTCCAAGCCACTTTTAAGCAAGGTGGGCTTGATTTAATTGCGGTTAGTAGATTTCTTCTGCAGAGCACGAGGAATGGAATTTCAGAGCGAGAGCACACAGCCACGACTTAGCACTTTCCTGGCCTGCAGACCATGCACATCCCAAACCACCTCTAAAAAGGGGTTTTTTGGTGGGGGGAGAGAGAGAGAAAGTAAGAAAGATTGCTGGCTGCAGCAGTAATTTCATCCACGAGAAATTCATAACATTACTCCCTCAAATGATGTTTTCACAGCAGACAAGCCCTCAAAACGCATTTACGGGCTTAGATGGGAGGCTGTTTTGAAAGAAGGCAGCTGAACAGAGCCCGCCTGGCTGAAAGCGATGGAGCTTCATGCAAGAGCAATGTTTCTGCTGCAGCCAACAGGTTCCAAGACGGTGCTGCTGGCATCAGCATCTTCCCCCCATAAGGATCCTATTTAAGGAGAGCAACCAAACACCAGGATAGGGATGTGCAGAGGAAAGCCAGAGGGGAGGGGGCTGGGAGTTTGGTCTTGTTTTGTTATTTTTTTAATAAAGGTTAGCTTGTGTTTGCTGGGTGTCTCTGCCATTGGCGCCTCCCAGGTGCTACCCACCAACCGTAGCAGCAAAGTTGAACTGGGCTGGTTAATTATTATTATTTATTGCATTTATAAGGGACACGGGTGGCTCTGTGGGTTAAACCACAGAGCCTAGGACTTGCCGATCAGAAGGTCGGCGGTTCGAATCCCCACGACGGGGTGAGCTCCCGTTGCTCAGTCCCTGCTCCTGCCAACCTAGCAGTTCGAAAGCACGTCAAAGTAAAAGTAGATAAATAGGTACCACTCCAGCGGGAAGGTAAACGGCGTTTCCGTGCGCTGCTCTGGTTCGCCAGAAGCGGCTTAGTCATGCTGGCCACATGACCCGAAAGCTGTACGCCGGCTCCCTCGGCCAATAAAGCAAGATGAGCGCCGCAACCCCAGAGTCGGTCACGACTGGACCTAACGGTCAGGGGTCCCTTTACCTTTACTGCATTTATATCTCACTTTGCCCCGTTTTTTCTCCAAGGAGCTCAAGGCTGAGGGACACTGACAAGCCCCAAGATGATACCCCATGAGCTTCATGGCTGAGTGGGGATTCGAACCTTGGTCTTTCCCAGGTACTAGTCTGACACTCCAACCACTGCACCACGCCAGTTATTCCCTGTCTGTTTGTGGGAGCTGCAACCAGGCCTTAGACATTACAAGGGACCCACCATACAGGATTCTCTAGCTCAAAGAGCCATGCAGCAGCATGTCAGAAGCTGAACTCAGCTGCCTAGGAAAAGCGATATAATGGGCAGGATCTCTTGAGATGTGGGTAAGGCGCTCAAAGTACCCAAAGCTTCAAAAATAAATAGCACGTGCTACCGATTCCTCATCCAGGGGGTTGCAAACCCTTCTGGACCCATCTGCAAACCAGAGAAACTTTCCCAGTGTTACCTGGAGTTGCCAGGGGTTAAAACGGGGACATTTTACATGCAAAGCAGGAGCTCTGCTATTGAGGTATGGCCCTCTCCTTACAAATAAAGACCCTAGTCCTTATGATTCTGAATCAAGGGCTGATTTTAACAGAAAAACTGGAAGCTACTTTATAGCTCTGCCACCCAGGTCATCTGGCTCGTACTGTCCACAGTGACTAACAGTGGCTTTCCAGGGTTTTAGGCAGATGCTCTACCACTGAGCTGTGCCTCCTTCACAAAGCTCACACGTTTTATAGTCTACTGGATAGTTTAAAAGTTGTGAACATCTCTGGGTTATTATCTTCTTTAGTTGGGTCATTAGGAGAGAACTCCAGAAGGTTCCCCCAACTACACCAATTTGTAGCTCATTGGTAGAGGCAGGCAGAGGACTCCAAGTTCCATTCCCTAAAATCTCCAGGTAAAATCTTCCCAGTTCTTTTCCAGGCCTGGGAAAGAACCAGGCCTGAAATCCTGGAGAGCTGCTGCCAATTAGTGTAGACAATAATGAACTCGGTGTACTCAAGAGCCTGGCTCAGTTTAAGAGAGCTTCTAAGACTGCTATCTTTGTGAATCGAACTCTGTAAATCCACACTGTTAGTCTAGCAGTGAGCAAAATGTGTTTATGTCTGTTTTTAGACTTGCACTCTGTGACGCTCCCCCCCCCCCCAATTTTTGATGATCGCCACTTCCGAATAACCTGCCTGAGATCAAAAGGGGTAAAAAGAGGGGGAGTCAATTGATGGATAATGTAAAGGAGTGTTTCCCTGTCCAGAGGAGCAAAGCAGTCACCTATAGGAGTCTCCATCTCTGTTGTAGTCGCACAGTAAGTAGTCCTTCCCCACTACTTTATCACGAGCGATCTTCAAAGGCTGGTCAACAGAAGACAGGAGATCTTCACAGAGGCTGGGGACCTGTAAACAGAAGCAGGAAGTTGGGGGGGGGGACACAAGATGCAAAAAGTGAGGCAGGGGTGCTTCAGCAAGCTCCTGTAAATGTATGTCTGAATTGCAGCTCCTTTATAAAGCAGCCTCTGTGACCAGGATGTCAGAAGGGACACCGTTTTCCATGCAAACTTGCTTGTTTAGACCCTTATCAAAGACCCAACCCTGCATCTCCATACCTGAGCCTCCCTGGATAGGCCATTTAACCAAGAAGAGCCTATTGCCCTGTCGCTGTCCACCTAACTTCCCACAGCAGGATCATGGGAATGTACCCACCTAGCTCAATACTGCCCACACTGACCGGCAGTGGCTCTCCAAAGTTCCAGACAGGGGATGTTGTCAGCCCTACCTGGAGATGCTACTTGGAACTGAGTCTGGGCAGTGCTTTTTTTCAGGGAGTAATCGAGGGTTCGCAGTACCGGCACCTCTTCTTTGTTGTTGTTAAAAAGTGTGGCACTTACTGTAACAACTTCATGGTGAGTACCTGCACCTATTTTTCTAGAAAAAAGCACTGAGTCTGGGGTTTTCTGCATGTAAGGCACTGAGTGACAGCTCTTCCCCACCCAGAAGGGTCACCTGGAGAAGGACCTCATCACCTACTCTTAACTCCACTGGTTCATTGCATTTATATTCCACCTTTTCCTCCATGGAGCACCATGTAGCGTACATAATTCTCCCCCTCATTTAATCCCCACAACAACCCTGTGAGGTGGGATAGGCTGGGAGGCAATGACTGGCCTACGGTCGCTCAGTGAGAGCATCATGGTGGAATGGGGGCGGGATTTGAACCCTGGTCTCCCAGCAGGTTCTAGTCCTACACTCTAGCCCAGGGGTGAGCAACCTTTTTCAGCTGTGGGCCGGTCCACCATCCCTCAGACCATGTGGTGGGCCGGACTATATTTTTTTTGGGGGGGGGAATGAACTTCCTATGCCCCACAAATAACCCAGAGATGCATTTTAAATAAAGAACATTCTAATCATGTAAAAACATGCTGATTCCCGGACTGTCCACGGGCCGGATTTAGAAGGCGATTGGGACGCATCCAGCCCCTGGGCCTTAGGTTGCTTACCCCTGCTCTAGCCACGACACCACATTGGCTTTGATACATTTCTATAGCAACTTTCAATAACAAAAAGTTCTTCCAAAGGCAGCTCCCATTAAAAATAAAACAAAACAAAATAGGTAACGGATAAAAAACATCTGAAGAAATAAATTCCATGATCTATTGTTATTTTAAGTCGTTGAAAGTGTTAAATTGTTGTAGATAATTTTGTTTTATCTTCTTTTTTTGTAAATCACTTTGAGGGTTTAGAACTATCTATCTATATATATAATATGGTTTTCAAGTATAAGCAAACACATAAGCAGAGGAAGTTTTCTGTTGAATAATGCATGCTGATGAAATTCACCATAGCACTATAGTTACCTCACCCCATAGGCATACACAGAACCACGACAACAAAAAAACTGAACCACTATAAGAAATAAACTAACTAAATACCCCCCTGCCTGCCCCACTACCTACCAACCCTTTTGGTGGCTTTAAAAAACAAACAAAAAATCCAACAACCATCAAGTGGTGTGTAAGCTTTATGGAAGCAAATAAAATTAATAAATAGTACAGTCTCCAAGGCCAGGCCACACAATGAGATTTCCAGCTGCAATTTTGTAAACCAAGGTTTTTAAGACAGTTTTCAAGGCCTCTTTGAAATTATCCAGGGTTGGGGCCTGCCTAATATCACACTGGATGATAATTCCACTACTGCGGCGCACTGGTGCGCCCTTATACATGTATGTGCACATGCACACACACACACACACACATGCACACACACACACACACACACACACCCAGAGTTTTGTCTAAAGCAATTCAGGTTTCAGCACTGTGGCCACGGGTGTGGTCTCAAAGTTAAATGTATGTGCGCACATACACCTATTAGTCACAGTCTCTGCTTCTTGCCAAATCGAGGGCTGTAAAGCAACTGCTGAAGGGGGCAGCGGCGGTGGCGGGGGGAACAGACCTTGAAAAAGTGGTAAATATTTATAACTGAGTGGAAATCCAAGAGCTGCTAAGAGAATAAGCTGCCCCGTGAACGGCAGCTTAATTTTTTCCACTAACTCATGCTCTGGGTGGAGTTTAATATACTTTCCAGGCACACTGCCAAACATTACTATGTTGGATAACTTTTTCTGTTTTTTAAATACGTTTTCCTCTGACATGTGCTGCTTTTTCAAGGGAGGTGGCACTGCAGAAAACACCGTGGTACAAATTAAACATAAAACAGCGTGAGCTGCAAATAAGACCATACATTTTTGAAAAGTCTTTTTCAAATAAGTCCACAAAAGTGACACACGTGAGAATTGCGCTTAGCAAACTTGTTTAATTTTTTTAAAATGTTGCCTACTATGAAAGTAAGGGACGTGGGTGGCGCTGTGGGTAAAACCTCAGTGCCTAAGACTTGCTGATCGTAAGGTCGGGGGTTCGAATCCCCGCGGCGGGGTGAGCTCCCGCCGTTCGGTCCCAGCTCCTGCCCACCTAGCAGTTCGAAAGCACCCCTAAGTGCAAGTAGATAAATAGGTACCGCTTTATAGCGGGAAGGTAAGCGGCGTTTCCGTGTGCGGCGCTGGTGCTGGCTCACCAGTGCAGCTTCATCACGCTGGCCACGTGACCCGGAAGTGTCCTCGGACAGCGCTGGCCCCCAGCCTCTTGAGTGAGATGAGCGCACAACCCTAGAGTCGGTCACGACTGGCCCGTACGGGCAGGGGTACCTTTACCTTTACTATGAAAGTACTCCTGATTTATCACATACCACTGGTTTTGTTTAAGTATAAGGATGTTTATGAGCTGTAGGTGGCAGGGTACCATCTTAAGAGAACAAATTCCTTTCTGTCTCTCACACACATACACTTCTCTCTCAAACACATAGGAAATGTGCTTTCCCAGATGCACAGAAAACATCACAACAGAGGGACTGAGCCTCAGTAGTGGAGCACCTGCTTGGCATGTAGAAGTTACTCCCCACAAGCATCAGCCTCCTAGCATCTCTAGTTGGAAAGGAGCAGCTAGAAGAGTTGGGAATGAGAATCTTAATATTAGTTACAGGTAGGTAGCCGAGTTGGTCTGCTGTAGTCGAAACAAAAAAAAATCCTTCCAGTAGCACCTTAGAGACCAACTAAGTTTGTTATTGTGTGCATAACAAACTTAGTTGGTCTCTAAGGTGCTACTGGAAGGAATCTTAATACTGTCAGGAGACCCTTGTGGCCATCTAGTTCAGTCTTGCCTACACTGGCTGGCAGTAGTTCTCCGGGGGAACCACAGCCAGCCAGAGGAGACATTACTGGGCAAGGTGGACCAATGGTCTGATCAAGGGTAGGAAAGTTTCTTTTGTTCACGAATGCTCCCAGGAAGCTCACAAGCAGGGCAAGCCGGAGGCAGCAGCTCCTTGCTGATCTATCCTTGTTTTTATACATGAAAATGTTGCGCATTGAATCTTTTTTGTTTTCTTTAAACAAAAACACATACTTCAGTAACATGCAAGAATGAAGAAATAAATACAACTGAATGAAAACAAAAATTAAACATGCACACACATCACACGGTATATATTTGGGTTGTTTCATTCACATACCCTGGGGAAAAATATTATGGGTGCGGTGTTTTAGTAATTGTTTCAACTGGCGGTATTATTTTTAATACAAATTGTTTCATTGTTTTTAGAGTTTGCATGAAAGGTTTTCTGTCTGTCAAATTGGTTTTATTAATCTTAGAAGCATGTGTTTCTGTGGTTTTATTCCATTTTTACCACGTACACCAAT
The DNA here is from genome assembly GCF_964106645.2 of Podarcis pityusensis. Taxonomy (NCBI): domain Eukaryota; kingdom Metazoa; phylum Chordata; class Lepidosauria; order Squamata; family Lacertidae; genus Podarcis; species Podarcis pityusensis. The sequence continues at coordinate 78,671,279 of NC_138033.1, forward strand.
CTGATGGATTTAAGCAGTGAAGCGGTCCATAAACTTGCTTCAAGTAATAAATTATTGTTGCTGTTATTTGCTTTGAGATGTTTCATAGGAAGCGATCCATAAATAGATTAAATTAAATAAAAGTTCGCTGAGGCTCTCCAGACCCTTAGCTGAACACGCAGACGGGTCCTACAACCTGTTCATGTAGCGCACATCTGGACCCAGACCACCCTGAAATACCAGAGACATTTCTCTTAAAAGATCAGACTTTTTTTGTCCCTTCAAATGAATGAATGAATGAATGAGACAACTTGTGGGGGGGGGGAGGAAGGAGGGAGTTACAAAACAGTGGTAACATCCTGAAGGGACAGAGAGATTAGCCGCAGACAAAGAGGGAAACAAATTGAAAAGGAGAAGAACGCTACATTTACAGTGGGCTTCAAACAAGGGATGGCATTGTCCTTCTGAAATGCTAATCTGGCTGGAACCAGTGAACCAGGTACTGGGACAAAGTTTTAATTAAAAATAAACTACCTTTCCAAGCAAAGAGACAAGTGGCCACCTGTGCACGGCCAGAAACCAAACACCTCCCTGAGCAGCTGGCCAAACTCTTGCTTCCTGCTCAGGAGTCAGAATGCTGACGGACTTACTGAAAGCTCAAAAAACTGGGCACATTGAGGCAAAGGTGTACGTGGGTGTCAGGTAGCATCAGAGAAGGTCTCTGGGATTAGAGCTGAAATGGGGAACGTACCAGATCAACTGCCAAACTTTATTTTCATACAAGTAGATTTGTGTGTGTGTAAACCAGGAATTTAGAGGCATCTGCCCCTGAATGCTACTTGCTGGGAATGACAAGTGAAGAGAGTTGTTCTCAGGTCCTGCTTTTGGGATTCCCATAACCAGCTTGTTGGCTGCTGTGAGAACAGGAGGCTAGACTAGAGGCACAGTTGGCATGACCCATGATCCTATGTCAGATATTTCCCCCTTCTGAAATTAGTTTTGCTTTATTAGGAACATACCTAGAGGTGAGTGTGGGGAGAGGAAAGTCACATCAAAAATTACCATGTCTGTTCCCCAGCAGGATTAACTACTCCTGATGCAACACACAGACACACACAAATTCATTCAGAAGATGGATGGACAGCAAAGGCTTTGGGTGGCATTTTTCTAAGTTTCCAGCTGGCCACGGTTTAAAAACAGGATGCTGGATCAGACCCTCAATACGATCCAGCTCTTGTGCAGCTTTGATTCATAAAGTTTTACACTTCCAACTCGTGGCTGCCCTCGAGGCTTTGGACCGTGTTGAAGTGGAAATAATGTGAAGTCCTTGTTGTGTAGAAGCCAGTCCCAACACCTTGCCATGCTCAAACATAATAATTATTTGTAAACCACCTAAAAGGGCCAGGTGCGATACTAAAATTAAAAGACACACTGCAGCCACACAGAGGGCCTAGCCGCAGGCTCAGGATCTCAAAGGTGGTGACAGATTAGGAAGGAAAGGAGAACAGAAAAAGCAAAAGTGAGAAAGGCAGACACTTCACCACATCCTGCTTGGGGTCAGGGCCACAGTCCTCTCTGTCCCCATCGCTAATTGATTATTGGGATGGGGTGGGAGGAGATGCCCAGATCATGACACCACCGATAATGAGTTCTTAAAAGGATTCTGCTATTCAGAAATTGGTTTGGGGGTTCCTGATGGAGAGGGGCTGTTCTCTCACTCAGTTTCAGCTGGGGTTCCCTGCTCTGGTTCGATGCGCTGCACATACATTGCCACAGGAAACCTAACTGCAGTCCTGCAAGGTAGGTAAAGGTAAAGGTACTCCTGACCATTAGGTCCAGTCATGGACGACTCTGGGGTTGCGGCGCTCATCTCGCTTTATTGGCCAAGGGAGCCGGCGTCCAGCTTCCGGGTCATGTGACCAGCATGACTAAGCCGCTTCTGCCGAACCAGAGCAGCACATGGAAACGCCGTTTACCTTCCCGCTGGAGCGGTACCTATTTATCTACTTGCACTTTGACGTGCTTTCGAACTGCTAGGTTGGCAGGAGCAGGGACCGAGCAGAGCAATGGAAGCTCACCCCATCGTGGGGATTCGAACCGCCGACCTTCTGATCGGCAAGTCCTAGGCTCTGTGGTTTAACCCACCGCACCACCCGCATAGGCTAGTGTTATTCCCATCTTGCAGTGATTGTTGGGGTGGTGGCAGAAGGAGGGGGAAGAGCTGAGGTTGGGAAGGGCTCCCCCCCCCCCAGTTTTGAAGCAGAGATAAAAAGTGAGTTCTCCCCCAATTTATCCCATAGTCTCTTACCCTCACAATGCCACATTTGAGCAAGTGCCAGACAGGAATCCATTATGGCTGTCAGCAGCAGAGGAACCTTTAATGATTGATTGCATTTATAGCCCACCTTTTTCTCCTAGGAACCCAAGGCAGGGTACACTGGTCTCCCCCTCTTCATTTAACACCCACAACAACCCTGTAAGGTAGGTTAGATGAGAGACAGTGACTGGCTGCTGCTCACCCAGCGGCTTCATGGCTGAGTGGGGGGATTACACCATATTGATTTGTGCCACATTATTCCAATAATGTTCCTTGGACACAGTTACTTTTCTTCAACATACCTGAGTAGTTGGCAGTCATTCCTAGCAAACGCCACAGTTCAAAACATATTGAACTGTAAAGCGCCACAGGGATTGTTTAAACCAACAACTAGAGAATAGGCAATGTTTCTGAAGAGGTGGCAGGCAACGTCAAATCCAACCTTGCAGCCACCCATGGCCGAATGTACAAGAAAGATCCACAAGAGACTAATCTGCCTTTATACCCTATTTGCGGTGGCGGGGGCTTCCCCAGTGGCCTCGGTCTGGCCACTACTTGAAAGAGGATCCAGCAAGGTTCTCATAGCTTGGATTCCATAACTTGTAGCCCCCAGAGAGACACTGGAAGTCTGGTCACCTGAGAGTGCTTTGTAGGAACACAGGAAGCTCATGAACTGTTTTAGGGGGATTCCCAACCCTCCTGGGTCCTCCCCCTCCTAAAGATTTTGTGCACTTCTGCAGAACCTGGGATTCTCCAGAGCCTGCTGGCACTGCCCTTTATGTGTGAGAGGTGTTTTTCTAGCTAAGAAAGTGATTGGCACTCTCAGCTTAAACATCAGAATTAGGGGGAATTCATGGGAATAGAGGACCCCAAAGGGATTGTGGGAAGCAAAAACATAACTGGGGCCATGGGGATGATGGGATAGTCCAAAGACATAAGCTGGGTTCTTGTTTGTTTGTTTATTGCATTTATATGCCACCTTTTTCTCTAAGGAGCTCAAAGTGGTGTACATTGTTCTCTCCCTCCCCATTTAATCCCTACAATAACCCTATGAGGTAGGTTAGGCTAAGAGGCAGTGACTGGCCCAAGGTTACCCAGTGAACTTCATAACAGAGTGTGGATGCCAACTCTTCTCTCCCAGGTCCTGGTTAGACACTCTAACCACTCCACCACACTGGCACTAGAGTTAAGGCCCAAGAATGGAGCATCCTTATTTTGTACCACAATGGTGCCCACTGCGAAGCCACTTTCCTCCAAAGCAAAGATTTCCTTGGCAGGGAAGGAGTGTGATCACTTAAGTTTTATTATTTAATTGCATTTCAAGCCTTTACAGTTCTGGCTCTCATTTGAATTCTTACAGGACTGATGTCACCCGTATGGAAGTGAAGGGGGGCACAGAAATCGGAGCTGGTCAACGTCAGGGCGAAAACCACTCAGATGTTTGGAGCCAACGGAAGGGAACCAACACTTCCATAATGACAAATTGAACTGGTGCCCTTCTCTCTCTCTCTCTCTCTCTCTCTCTCTCTCTCCCCCCCCCCCACTTGACAAGCCCAGACTGGATTCCAGCCATGCTAGGCCCACATCTAATAAATTTTTTTGTTATAATTCTATTGAGTCATCCAGCAGGCTTTTAAAAGCTTCCTCTTGAAGCAGAAAAACAGGTCCAGTCCAAGGACTGTCGTAGAAATAATGGGACCAGAGGGGTGGGGAGAGAGGATCTCATACATGATGGGATGCATCTAATGCTAGTCCTACTCAGAATAGATCCATAGAAGTTAATGGGCCTAAGTTAGTCATGTCCCGTTGATTTCAGTGGGACTGCTGTAAGGAGGGTTAACATCAAATACAATCCAATGACTTTTGCTGATCCATCAAGGCATCAGAAGGATTCCTAAGATAGCAATGGGCTACCGTGGTTTCCAAAGTGGGAGGTACCACTCCATGGGGGGCTGTGGGATTCCCTAGGGGAGCACCAAGAGGCAGGGGTCCCCTAGAGGTGTAAACGACTATCAGACTTTGAAAACCTGGTATCACTGGATCCAGTTCATCCATTTTGTGCAAATAAACCAAACAGCTTAACTGCACTTTGAACAAATGTGCTGTTAACTGTTACTGTTTTATTGGGATATTATCGTCCTCAGTGTGTTGTGCAAGCCACTGTTCTGTATAATGCTTTTTATAGGGTAGGGTAATGGGCTCAAGATGAGTTTAGGGAAGCAAGGGAGTGGTAGCAGCCAAAGGTTTGAGCAACACTGGCCTGAAAGATCTGAAAAGGGAGAAGGAAAGGTCTATGTATCATCTGCATCAAAAACTGAGCTGGCAAAAACTTCTGGAGCATCTCTCTCACACATAAATTAGCTTAATCCTCCATAGAGCAGAACTCAGAGGTTAAACACATCTCAAGACCAGGGCAACACTTACACTATATCTTTAAAGCCCTATGATGCCACTTTGACAATCATGGCTTCCCCCAAAGAATCCTGGGAACTGTAGTTTGTTAAAGGTGCTGAGAGTAGCTAGGAGCTGAAATTCCCAGCGAACTCTGGAAAGAGGGATTGACTGTTAAACCACCATTATTTTTATGTTGTTTTAAACTGTTTTTAATGTTTTAACGTTGTAACCTGCCCTGGGACCTAAGAGCGAAGGGCGGGTAATTAAACATAACCATAATAATTTATGGGCCATTGGCTCTTCTTAGGTTCAGCATGCTAGCCTTCAGGTGGGTTTTAGACTACAACTCCCATGAGGACCCCAGTCAGGAGAAACAATGAGAGTTGTAGTCCAAAACATCTGGAAGGGCTGGTGAAGGCTGCTCTGTGTTAACCAGATTAAGGTGCTACATGAAAACCATTTCAGTGAAGTCACTGATCTGTGGATGCTTAAAGGTCATTTGAAGCCTGACTTAAACGGAGCCCTTCCTTGACTGCCTGTAGATGGGGTTTTTTAAAACAAAAGAGTGTCTTAAAACAAGTTCCGAATACCCCAATGGTAACAGCTTCTAAGCTGAAGGCATTTCTATTTACAGCTGCGCTCGCTGGGTGGAAAACTGGCTCGCAGCGCTAATTGTGCCAAGTCCCCTGATTTTTATGCCAATAATCCCCAGGTTGGATCCCCGACAGCTGCTTTCAACATTAGGAATGGCCGGCTGCACCATGCCCGACATGCTCAACATCCTTTGGAAAGAACGCCAAGTTCATAAAAGGCCGCCCTTTTGAACCCCCGGCTGCTGTCAGCAGGGCGTCTCTTCCCATCAAGGTCCTCAAGGAAAGCCAGGCAGGACAAGAGGCAGTTTTTCCAAGCTTGCTAGGCTTCCTAGCAACGGTCTGGGTTCCTGCATTTGTTCCGCACACGCATGCACACAACCACCAACACACACCAGTTTGTCAGCTCTTGCTGTGGGAGACGGACAAAATGGCCAAGTTTTCACAGCCAAATTATTATCTTTCGAAGGCTGTATATAGCCGCTTTCAGCCTAATCACATACAAAATGGGTGAACAGCAACTGCTCACCTCCAGCTAGGAAGGAGGGCTTCATTTAGGCACATGCTGGGTACCTAGGGGAACAGAATGTGACTTAGGGTGCAGAACCAAGCTTGCTGCCTTACATGAAACTTTCAATGCCAAGGTTTTGCAGATGCCTCAAGGTACTAGTCCTCATGGCGGTGAACATATGATTGAAAGTTGGCATGGAGAATGCCTGCTGAAGTTCCAGAAGTCAGAAGGGGGGGGGGGGGGAGAGATGATTTCCAGAGGTCAGGGCTTCAAAGCACCCTGCCTCTCCTTTTGGGTGGAAAGGGGTCAAAGCTCAGTGGAAAAGTGTGCCTGCTCTGAATGCAGAAGGTCCCAGGTTTAAACCTTGGGAATAAAAATAAAAGGACAAAAAGGTGGGTGGGTGGGAAGGACCTAAGGAAGGGAAAGAGAAAGCCAGTGAGGGGTGTGGCCTGGGGAAGAGTCCTAAGGGCCAGGGAGAAAGAGAAATTGAGGTCCACATCTGACCCACAGGATGGAGGTTCCCTGCCTAACCCCTGCCTTAGGGTGCTTAACTCATTTGAGATGGGACAATGACATGGTTATTATCATGGTGTGACTTTTACGGGGAAGCGCTGCCTTAAAAAAACACAACATGAAACAGGCATGCCTCCAAGACAAAACTTTCTTGGGACAAAAACTGTGGCGAAATGACTCAGACATGATCAGTTTTTGAGCAGCTGGACAGCCCAGGGTTGCTTTGATGCTTACACTTCTGCTGGGGGTGGGGGGTGGCGGCGAGGAAAGAAGTGGATCCCTGGCAGTTTCTAGATCCCCACCTTGCTGCAGTTCCCATCTTATCAAAATAGTTCCTTTTACCAGACTGTGTGTTTAAAGGCAGGGTTTTTGTTTTTCAAAGAGAGAGAGAAAGCCCAAGAAAAACCTTATTTGCTTTTATCAGAGCCAACAAATGCTTAGAGAGAAATCTGTCACATCACGCCAAGTTTGTCCACCGGTCACCAGAGAGTGTGACACAGAATGGTGACCACTAAAGCTCTCTCATACATTATTAACATGCAAGGCACAACATGTTTCCTAAGCTCTGTACGGTTAACCATCCCTGCATGCGGGTTCATAATCTAAGAGACGTGGCACAAAAGGAAAAAAATTGGGGAGGGAAGAAAAAAAGCTACGCACTGGAGCAGCTGCAGCAATAGCTAAAGGATGGAGCCAGGTTGGTTTTCCCTCCTCGCTGTGATAATCCTTCAGGGAGTTGAGCCTTCAAGTGGTCTTTAGTCCCTTGGCTGGTGGCAGAGGACTCCTCTACAATCCATGAAGTGATACAGATATTCTCTATCTACACCCACATGTACCTTTCTCTCATTGGATAGGATAAGGCTTTAAGTCAAGCCGTGCTGAGGCTTTATAGTTTTGCTTGCCTTTCTGCTTACTTATTAAGAACACAAGGAAAGCCCTGCAGGATCAGGCTAAGAGCTCACTTAGTCAAGCATAGTGTTCTCACAGTGGTCACTCAATGGAGACCAGGGCTTGAACCCCCAGTTGGCCGTGAAGCTTGAAGAACAACCATGGGCGAGTCACTGCCTCTCAGCCTAACCTACCTTGCAGGGTTGCTGTGAGGATTAAACAAGGAGGGGGAGAACCATGTACGCCATCGAGCTCCATGGAGAAAAATGTTGGATATCAATGAAATAAATAAATTATAGTGTTCAACAATGTTGTTGTTGTTGTTTTTAAACCAACACCTTTCAAATCAGTACTGACCAGATGTCTATATGAACCCAGGAAGTAGGATTCAAGCACAAGAATAACTGGCATTCAGAAGCATTGTTGCAGAGGCAGAGAATAGCTATCATGGCAAGTAGCCATTATTAGACTTATCCTCCAATTTGAATTTGTCCATTCCTCTTTTAAAGCCATCCAAGTTGGTGCTCATCACTCCCTCCTGCAGGAGTGAGTTCCATAGTTTAACTACGTACTGCATGAAGAACAACCGTTAAAATGACTACTTGCCGAAACAATCCTCATACTGCAACCCTAAAAAGCAGCCACCTCCTGCCCCTCTCCAACAAGCAACTTCTAAAAACCTTGCAAAGCACCCAAACGGCTGCTCCAAGCTGCCCATTTCCAAATAATTGGTAATTAAGATGCCAAGCCTGAGCGCTCCCTGCCAAGGCGGATTACTGGCACCCGCAGGCCCCGCTCCTTTCAGGCTGTGCTTTGGAGAGGCCCGTGACTGACAAGGGCTCTAATGAACTCTAATTACAGGCTCGGCAGCAGCAGCCCAAGGAAGCCACAACAGATGTGATGGGGGGGGGAGGGGGGTCGGCCGTGCCGCTCTGCTAATGAACAAGGAAGCGTTTGGGAGCTGATGAGGGGCAGTGACCCAGAAAGGGCCTCCACGCTCTACCCACCTCCCGCCAGGCCGTGCCCTTTTGGTTTCACGTTCAAGTTGGATATTTCCCCTTCTGTCAGCACAATTGTGTACAGAGCAAGGCACCTCATGCAGCTTGACAAACGGGAGCTGCAAGGACCTTTGGGGGGGATTTATCACTAAGCAGCTTAAATGAGGCTTCCACCTTCGCATTCCACCAGTTCAGGCCCAGATATGAGGGTGGGTGGGTGCCTCAGGTAAGACGCCCTCAGCGGGCCCCCTTAACTTGTAAGAGGTGAGGTATGCAGGCCTTCCTAAGCACCGCAAGCAACAAGGAAGTTATAGAAACATGGGAAGCTGCCATAAGACCCTAAAGAAGAGCCTGTTTGGTCAGGTCAATGACTCATCTAGTCGAGCTTCCTGTTCTCACAGTGGCCAAGCAGTTGCCTGTGGAAAACCAGCAAGCAGGGTCAAAGTACAAGGACACTTTCTCCTGCAGTTTCCTGCAGCCAATATTCAGAAACATTGCTGCTGCCAACTGTGGAGGCCCAGCCCAGCCATTGTGGCTGGTAGCCACTGACAGTCTTATTCTCCTCCATGAATTGGTCCAATCCTTTTTTAAAGCCATCCAATGTTATGAGAGTGGGAGAAAAACTTTTCTCTATCCACTTTCTCCATGCCATGCATAATTTTATATAAACTTCTATTCTCCACTGAGCCATATCGTTGGTCCATCCAGCTCAGCATTGCCTACACTGACTGGCAGCAGCTCTCCAGGATCTCAGACAAGGTTGTTTTCACAGCTCTGCCTGGAGATGCTAAGGAGAAACATTACACATCACTTGTAATGCCTGCTCAGTGGTAAGTTAATTTCAAGGCTGTCCAAGACCACAATGCCTTTTTGTGCCACCAACGTGGATTAATTAATCTTCGGATAGACTCCGAAGACATATTTTAAGCTGCACTGGCTGGAACAGCTCTCCAAGATCTCAGGAAGGAAGAGAGATCTTCGGAACACAGGAAACTGCCTTATCAGAGTCAAGCCACACTGACTGGCTGTTGCTCTCCAGGGTTTCAGGCAGGGAGTCTCTCCCAGTCCTGCCTGGAGATGCCATTGGGGGTTGAACCAGGGACCTTCCGCATGCAAAATGGATGGTCTTCCACTGAGCTACAAAGTAGATAGGAATTTGGGACTCTCCTAATATAAGATGCTGCTTTATGCCAGGTCAGGGCCCTGGCACATGCTCTACCACAGAGCTATGGCGTTTCTCCAATTACAGAAGCAGGTACAGGAACAGAGGTGTACCCTCTGGATAAGGTCACAGTGTACCTCCTGAAAACAGCAGCAGTCTCACACAAAGAGGATTAATTCAGATGTCATATTAAGGGCACTGCAGTCTTTACACAAGTCCTCAACTACAATTCTTCCAATATCAGAGCTGTGAAATTTCAGCTACAAAATCAGCTAGCAATGCAGAACCACAAACTACTGTTTGAAAGGGGTTTGCAGACAGAGAGTTGCCACGATGTCTGAGGCGAGAAGCCAAAATTGCAGCCACTGCCTTGCTTCTAGTGTCCACTGCTCCCAAAAAGAAGTGCGTCAAGCAGATGGAAAGTGAGAGCAGACAAGCAGCTACGAACACTGATTTGCCTACTGCAATCTGGAGCAGGTGGAAAATGAAGATAATCAACTCTAAACCATGGTTTCGCTACTGAAACCTGCTACCCTCCAGACATTGTTGTACCAGGACTCCCACCAGCCAGCTGGTCAACAGTTAGCTGCAAGGATGGAAGCTGAAGCTCAAAACATCTGGAGAGCCCCAGGCAGGGGTAAGCTGGTCTACCATGTGCCTTTACCGGGATCTAAATTGGTTGGTGCAAACAATGGTTTGGAATGAACAGGGGCCGTGATAACTCTGCTCTAGTTTAAGATACCCCAATACTCACCAAATCAATCAGATCACTGAGGTTCTTCTCAATCTGCTGGGGAGGCAGACGCCTCATCAAATCCAAGGCACAATCCAGCTGCTGGTCACTCTGTGGGAGGAGGAACAGAAGGGGGGGGGGGAATGTTAAATCACTCACAGAGAACAGCATGAAGTTTCCTTGTACCAAGCCAGACTGAGTGTTGACCCAACCAAGCCCCAGGACAGCCTACTTTGATGAACCGCAGAATCTTGGACAGATGTTATTCCCAGCCCAAGATCCTTTTTAACTATACTGCTTTGGGGAGTGAACATAATACATTCTGCGTGCAGAGCAGGTGCTCTGTCACTTAGCTAAGCCTTGACCCCAGATCACTGCATTGCTGCTGAACATGGCAAACCATGTCAGTACGTTTTTCACAACTTGGGACATCTTGCACCATAAAGGAAATCATTCAATACACACTGGAAGTGAGGCTCGCTTGGCACAGCTTCGTGGAAATGGAATTATTATCTGAGGGATCACCAAATTATTGCCCAAAGGCATCCCACTTTCTGGGCTCCTGGTAACTGGAGCAATCTTGCAATTCAGGATCAAATTGAAGGAGGGAAGAGATTGCCCCTCCCAAAAAACAACAACAACCAGTTGCTCCCTTTGCCATACTTGTGACCACCAGCCACTTGAGGTCAAGTGGCCCTGCCTTAAACAGGATAGTGCCATCCCACATCTATTCTTTCTTTTAGTCTACAGTGCTTAGCTCCCAGCCTAAGCAAAGGTGAACAAGTGAAATAGGATACAGTACAGTGGTACCTCGGGTTAAGAACTTAATTCGTTCTGGAGGTCCATTCTTAACCTGTAACTGTTCTTAACATGAGGTACCACTTTAGCTAATGGGGCCTGCCGCACCGCCACTGCGCAATTTCAGTTCTCATCCTGAAGCAAAGTTCTTAACCCGAGGTACTATTTCTGGGTTAGCGGAGTCTGTAAGCGTCTGTAACCCAAGGTACCACTGTACAAGAAACACACACACAACTGTTGCCATTAGGAGCAACAGGGAATACAAAGGCCCATCTAGTTCAGCATCTTGTTCTCACAGCAACCAAAACAGTGCCCACACGAAGCTTATACACAGGGCATGAAGACAATGGCCTTCCCTCTCATAAGAAGAGACTTGAAGCTGAATGAGGCCAAAAGAGGTCAATCTAGCCCAGCATTCAACAGCCCACCCAGATGCCCCAAACAGCGTTTGAAATTTCCCAGGCACATTTTGCACCTGACTATCGGATACTTGAGACCATGAAGATGCCCGGGCACCAGATGCCTCCACCATCTGGAGGTGCACACCTGGGGATCCTTGGATCTTGTCTGTTTTCACACACTAGCAACACATCCTGTATAATTCTATCCATTATATCTTACCTGCGCAATCAGAATGAATTTCAGGGACCCAAAAGTCATGTTGAAAATACAGTGGTACCTCTAGATGCGAATGGGATCCGTTCTGGAGCCCCGTTCGCATCTAGAAGCAAACGTAACCAGCGAGGGCACGTCTGCGCACGCACACGTTGCTTTTCACCGCTTCTGCGCATGCGCAAGCGGCAAAACCCGGAAGTAATGCGCTCCGTTACTTCCAGCTTGCCGCGGAGCGCAACTTGAATGCGCTCATCCCAAAGCACATTCAACCTAAGATATGACTGCATGACTTTTGAGCCGCCTGGCCAAAAATGGCAACTAGGCATTCCGTTTTGGTGACTGTAACCCTGGTTTAAGCAACCATTTGGCGCCTAGCTTCTATATCTGAGTTTCTGTCACTGGACCCAAAGGGATGCCCACAAGCAGGACCCAAGTGCAACGTGTGCACCTCTCTCTCTCTTGCAATTTGTCAAACCCTAGTAACTGGTTTTCAGAGGCACACAGCCTGTGACAGTGACAGAATAGTGTAACTTTATGCTGCAAGAGTACATCCAGAGGGAAGACAACTTCTGTTGATGTTGGCAGGGAGAGGGAGGCAGCACACACTTGCAGGGAGCAGCAAGGCTGGGAGCTGTGCACTTCTCTCCCCCCCCTCCCATTTCAACAGGAAAGAACACAGAGCCCCAAAGATGTGCCTGCAAACTGTCCTCAGTACAGTTTTGTGGCGCCAAGGGCTCCCAGCGCACCACCTGTCATTAGCAAGCGGTGTCAGCGCTTCCTCCTTTGCAGGAGTTGGAAATGCCAACCATGGATGGAGCCTGGGAACGGATTCTTAGGTATGAATTCTTCAGAGGTCACAGCACACACACACACACACACACCCCTCTGATCATGCAGCACTTGCACACTCTCAAAACAGACAGGCCAAATAAACAAACGCTGACATGGCGGAAGGTGGGCCCTATGGGGGCGCCTGAAGTTGAGGGTGGGGGGATACTTTTGACCAACTGTACAGAAGAGGTTGCAATTGTCTTGAAAACAAGTTACCAGTCCTCAGATTTTTAATCAGCAAGCACAGACACAAATCCTTTACATGTTTATATTCATTATGTTTTAATGAAAACCACCTTCAGCTGACTGGTGGAGAGGTGGAATAAAATATAAAAACAATTCCCCCTCCTCCTCTTCCTCCCCCCGCCTCTTCACTCTTTTGTGTAGCAACTTGTTAGACGGTACTTGCTTCAATGTCTTAAAATATATTTGGAGAAGCAGGGGGGAAAGAGTGCCGTTAGCTGGATTTCACTGCTGCAAAAGGCAGGCTTGTAGTAGTAATTCACCTATGAAGAGCAAGAATTGCCTGCAGGTGAGCAGGAACACAGCAGCAGTGGGAGCTGCCTTTATACTTAATCAGACACTGACTGGCAGAAGCTCCCGGAGTTTTCAGACAGGAAGAGTCTCCCAATCCTATCCAGAGATTAAACCTGAGACTTTCTGAAAGCAAAGTAGATGCGCTTCCACTAAGCTATGGAAAGCTCTTGCAGAGTGATTCTCAAAGTGCCACAAAATGACAGAGGACCAGACGGGAAATCAGGCTAGCAATTTTGGGAGGGCAGTTTGAAATGCTAGAAACAAAATATGCCACAGAGGAGTCCTAGCCTTTCACAGCAATAAGCAGATATTTGACAATGGTCATTGTAGTTTCTTGTATACTGTCAGTATTAAAAATATAATAAAAAGTTATCTACAATTCAAAAAATAAATAAATCCATCTGGTCATTAGAACCTAAGAACTTTACCCTGAGTTTATTTCCTCCTCCCTCCCAGTGCATTTTCCTTTTGTGCTGTAAGCCTTTTGGGATTGTAAGCCTAAAGACACGGACAGCCTGGTTTTTGTAGTGATGCATAAACTGCTCTGGGAGCCTTTTTTTGGCAAGATATTAAAATTTTTCTAAATAAATTAGTAAATATAAAGAACAATAAAAGGGGAAATACTGGAGGTTTGTCTCAACCCAGCTGTCATCAAACCACAAGCTTTTGTTTCTCCCCACCCACAACCCCGAGCGTCATTTTCAGTTTCCTATTTTACACAACCTGCAGCTGCTTACAATGTCTGAATCAGCAAACTCCAGGCCAGAACTCCGGGGAGCCAAGTGTGGTGTAGTGATTAGAGTGTTGGACTAAGACCTGGGACACCTGGTTCAAATCCCCACTTAGCCATGAAGTTCACTGGGAGACCTTGGGCCAGTCACTTCCTTTCAGCCTTTATCCTCATAACATGGTTCTGAGGATAAAGAGAACCACTTACTCTTTTCTTAAGCCCTTGAAGGAAAAGTGGGATAATACTTGTTAAAATAAGAATATAAAGAACATAAGAAAAGCCTTCCTGGATCAGGCTAATGGCTCATATAGTGAAGCATCCTGTAATCACAGCGGCCAGATACCTGTTGGAAACATGCAAATCTGGATTCAAGCACAATAACACTCTTCCTTCCTGCAGCTTCCAGAAACTGGTATTCAGAAGCATTGCTGCCTCCAATTGTGGAGGCAGATGTAATGTAATGTAACGTAACGTAGCGGATCCATGGTTTACAGTTCTGGTTTGGAGGATAAGAGCAAGCCACAGCTTCCCATTTCATACATCAGAATAAACTATGGCTTGCATGACAAAGAAAACAAACCACATCACCTGCCCTCTAGTGTTCAAGCCTCCAGGTCATGCCTTAGAAGACCATTTGAACCACTTGGTTCGGAGTCACTCTTCGTAACTAGATGAAAATCCAGGGCCTGTACGCAAGCAAGCTACCTGCAGAAGCAATTCCAAATTCAGGAGCCTGGACTTTTTACTTAGCACAGATGCAGAAAATCATTTTGCTCTACCTCAGGGGTAGGCAACCTAAGGCCCGGGAGCCGGATGCAGCCCCATCGCCTTCTCAATCCAGCCCACGGACGGTCCGGAAATCAGTGTGTTTATACATGAGTAGAATGTGTCCTTTTATTTAAAATGCATCTCTGGGTTATTTGTGTGGCACAGGAATTCGTTCATTATTTTTAAAAAAATATAGTCCGGCCCACCACATGGTCTGAGGGACGGTGGACCGGCCCACGGCTGAAAAAGGTTGCTGACACCTGCTCTACCCTCTTTCCTTCTGTGATAGGAATTTTATGGTCTTAGATATATGGTAATGTTCATAAGTGTACCAACCAAGCACATACATAGATCAGCACAGGAAGGCCAACCTGGAACCATTTTGATTCCTAAACTGACCAAATCTTTTCTCTGCAAGGTCAAAATGGAAAAGCCTCTCCATTGTCTTTTCCTTCACAAATCCTGTCTTAAGGATATGTCTGTTTGAATAGGGTGTGAGCCTGTGACCTGGCCCAGGAACTAAGTATTTATCATTACAAAAGACTGGCCAGGCTACCCAGGAAATCCAATCAAGTAAGCTGCCAGACAGGAGATAAACAACAACAGGAGAAAAACAGTATTTAAATTTATGTGATGTAGGTGTGATGTATCTGAGGGGTGGTCTTAGGTTACACCCCTTCTGTGATGTATGTATGATGTTTCTGGGGGTGGTCTTGATCTACAGGGTGGCAATTTCAAAAGTCTTTATAAGGCCTTGCACACTATTTTTCTGGGTCCTCCTCCTTTCCTACGTGTGAGGGGAGCACCCTGTTGCAACAGATCAATAAAGATCAAGCTTACTAGCTGCTTTGCTTCACAATATTCTCTGGTTGGCCTCTGTTATTTTCTCCTACCAATAGGGAACCTATGTAAGGACTCTATATGGGCTCTTGGATACCCTATAAGGGAAAAGGGCAATTTTTGTTTACAACACTGCTCATCCCCTCACAAAGGAAAAACAAACCCAAACCAAAACACTGTTTAGGTTGGCACAGGAAGATGCAACTAGCAGCTGACCCCAGAAAGAGGATCCTTCTGGCCACATACTGTCATTGCCCCCCCACCGCTCCTTGCAACACAGTTTCAGAAAGCGAGCACACAGTTGCCAGGTCAGGGTCTCTGCTTCAGGATCGTGAGAACGCCAGAGGAAGCAGCT
Organism: Podarcis pityusensis; assembly: GCF_964106645.2. Classification (NCBI taxonomy): domain Eukaryota; kingdom Metazoa; phylum Chordata; class Lepidosauria; order Squamata; family Lacertidae; genus Podarcis; species Podarcis pityusensis. The sequence goes on from NC_138033.1 coordinate 78,686,838, forward strand.
TGCCCCACCATTGCCAGCTGGAATTGCTTAAAAAGGAGTGGAAGGGGAAAGGAGACACCAAACTTCACTGGCTGCTTCCTTAAGCACTTTCCTATGACTCAGAATTTCGGTTGGGAGAAAAAGTGTTACACATCGCTCATAAAGATTAATGATGTGGTGCTACAGGGCTGGATCACAGGTGAGTTCAACTTCAAGACTGCCCAAGGCTACAGTGCATTTTCATGCCACCTACACAGATCTCTGGACAGACTCTGGAACATAACTGGAGCTGCTGAATATTGTTCCTACCCTCGGCTGCCAGAAGCTCTCCCATATCTCAGGAAGACAGACATTTAAGGAACATAGGAAGTTGCTGGTCCATCAAGTTGAGAGCTGTAAACACTGACTGGCAGTAGCTCTCTTAAGATCTCTGGAAGAAAGATCTTAGGAACAGAGGAAACTGCCTTATACCAAGTCACATTCAGTGGTCCATCTAGCTCAGGACTGTCTAAACTAACTAGATAAAGAAACCCTGGACGGTTAACTCCAGTCAAAAGCGACTATGGGGTGTGACGCTCATCTCATTTTCATGCTGAGGGAGGCAGCGCTTGTCCACAGACAGCTTCCGGGTCATGTGACAAGCATGACTAAACCGCTTCTGAACACCGTGACGGAAGCCAGAGTGCACAGAAACACTGTCGACCTTCCCGCCATAGCAGTACCTATTTATCTACTCACACTGGTATGCTTTCAAACTGCTAGGTTGGCAGAAGCTGGGACCTTCCAATTGGCAAGCCCAAGAGCATTTCAAGTTTCTAGCCTAGGGGTCAGGCACCTATGTGATTCTTGAACCCTATCACCCATCAGCCCCAGGGAGCATGGCCAGTGGTCAGAAAGGATGATGGTAGGACTCTATATGGGCTCTTGGATACCCCATAAGGGAAAAGGGCATATTTTTATTTACAACAGTAGTTGGCGTCTAGCAAAATATGTTCCCCCCTCCCAGTTCTAGCTCATCAAGCATCAACACAAGACAAGAACAAGGCAGTTCAGTGACAATGCTGAATGGCAAGGAAGAAAAGGCATGTAATGCACACAATCCAATGTGCACTCTTCTGTAAGTTTTCTTCCCCATTATTTCTTATTTCATTATTTGAAGCAAGAAGGGTGAGTTAAGAAGTTGGGCTTCAGGGACCTCTGTGCCGTCGCCCATGACTACTGTGGGGACACGGCGGGGAGCTGTTCTGTAACTCAAGTAAAACTACTCAAATTTGCATTATTTCAACAGAAATAATTTCTGTTGTTGGTGCAAAATTTGGATCTCCTCAGTCTTGCAAGTGAGTCTCCAAAGTTACTAATCTTCATGACCACACATATCTGGCCATTCATGGCACACTGAAGCCCTGAATGGAGAAAACCACAAATTGTCTTTCAATTACAAAACTGCCTTGACTATGGTTCACTCTTGGGTTGCCTTCTGATATATAATTTTGACCTTTCCCCTGCCCAGCACACACACAGAGTTTCTGAACACGCCCTCACCTGCCAACAGAAACTGAATTGGACTTAATGCTTGCATTACCCACTAACACCGTGGCCTGTCGGGGCATTTCCTCCTGCCCCAGAGTGCAGGGAATAAGAAAACACAACCCTTTGCTCCACAAAAAGGCAACTGCGGAGCTCTGCATACCAATCCCAGTGTGGGCTGCAAAGCAAGCCAAGATCTCCAAAGCTTTGGGATTTTCAGAGCATGTGGGCAATTTTCCATTGCTCGCATCTTCACCCCAGGAGCGAACTGCCGTGACAGGAGTGGGGAGTGCAGAGGGGAAGTTCTAAATGAACTTCTTATTTTACAATTCCAGTCACTCCAGGATGGAGAGATCTGAGAGCCTAGAGCTAACGGGAACCCTCAGCCAAGGTAAATCTCCTTTAATAAACCTCCTGCAAAGATGCTTTCACTCCTTGGGATCTTCACTCTGACATCTGCTTTGTTACCAGCTCCCCTTCTACTTAATATATTCTTGCTTTGCTTTCCGTGAATCCTACAAGACTGAAAAATTCAGGGCTATCTGTGTAAAGTTCTCTCTCTCTCTTTTTACAAAGGAGAGAAACAACTTCAAGGACATAACAGCAGTGAAAGCACTCGCTGTCTAAAGCTGTGGCTGTCACAGAGTCAAACACCATTTTTATCGCCAGATCGATGTCAACTTGCTACAAAAGCATGCAAATGTTTGAGTTTTGGAGAACACCCCAGGAGGCACAAAGGATGGGTAAATTGTATACCCGAGGACACACACACGGGTGTACACAAGGTATAACAATATGCTACAACTTCCTAAATAACATTTGACAACAAATCCAACATTTACTTTCTGAAACCCTGAAGAGTTCTCCAAGCTGAATCGAATTGTTCACTATTTTGTGACATTTTGGTTGGTTCTAAGAAAAGACAGTAGATTTTAGAACTTCCCTTTCAGATGAAATATGGCTTGTGCATTGTCTTGTAGAGGGAACGTAAGAACAATGTTACCTTTGACGTTCCAGCAGTGGCCAAAATCTGCTGACCAAAACAGAGAAATTCTCCCCAGAGCCAATATCTCCCCACAGCCCCAGACCAGAATTTTATGACAAGACAAGAAGTACTGTTTCTGGGGGACAGGAGGCGGGCAGGTGTGGGGGATTCCCTGGTCCTGAATGGGGTAACCGTGCCCCTGAAGGACCAGGTGCGCAGCCTGGGAGTCATTTTGGACTCACAGCTGTCCATGGAGGCACAGGTTAAATCCGTGTCCAGGGCAGCTGTGTACCAGCTCCATCTGGTACGTAGGTTGAGACCCTATCTGCCCGCGGACTGCCTCGCCAGAGTGGTGCATGCTCTGGTTATCTCCCGCTTGGACTACTGCAATGCGCTCTACGTGGGGCTACCTTTGAAGGTGACCCGGAAACTACAACTAATCCAGAATGCAGCAGCCAGACTGGTGACTGGGAACAGCCGCCGAGACCATATAACACCGGTCTTGAAAGACCTACATTGGCTCCCAGTACGTTTCCGAGCACAATTCAAAGTGTTGGTGCTGACCTTTAAAGCCCTAAACGGCCTCGGTCCAGTATACCTGAAGGAGCGTCTCCACCTCCATCGTTCTACCCGGACACTGAGGTCCAGCACCGAGGGCCTTCTGGCGGTTCCCTCACTGCGAGAAGCCAAGTTACAGGGAACCAGGCAGAGGGCCTTCTCGGTAGTGGCGCCCTCCCTGTGGAACGCCCTCCCACCAGATGTCAAAGAGAACAACAACTACCAGACTTTTAGAAGACATCTGAAGGCAGCCCTGTTTAGGGAAGCTTTTAATGTTTGATGTATCATAGTATTTTAATATTCTTTTGGAAGCCGCCCAGAGTGGCTGGGGAAACCCAGCCAGATGGGCGGGGTATAAATAATAAATTATTATTATTATTATTATTATTATTATTATTATTATGCTACATGCTCACTCTAGACAGGCTGAGGTTGGGAGAGAGGACGCCATTCTCTTTGACCCTGCATCTTCTGTGTTTCTGTTTATCTTCTGCATAATAGAAGGGATGTTGATTATTTGTACAACTTGTCATTAACCGTAACTGTGCAATTTGGCTGCTTTCATCCAGTGCCAAGGAGACCCACGGACTATAAACTTGACCAAAAAGAAGGATCCATTACCCAATAAGCGTGGCGTCAGGAGGAAGGAACAAGTGACATCAATAGCTTAAGCAGGGGGAGGAACTGCATCTCTCCCCTGCATTTTACTAAGATGTTTGGCTAGCAATTAATGCTTTCGCCAGGGGCATTTCCTGAACATGTCTCTGCCCTCATAGCTTAGGGGGGGTGTAACTTAGTTCAGCCAACAAATCATCAACTACTTACTGGCAAAACAGAATGAAAAAGGTTTCCTATGCCTCTGCAGCAGCAAGATAGCACCAAGGTTGCCTTGATTGTCATGCAGCAGGTTATGACTCAGTTGTATGGATTGCAGTATTTGTACTATGAACACAATTTTGTGTGTTTATGAAGGCCTGCTATGTGATGACCTACCTGGCATACAGACTTGTCCAAACATCCCTAGTGCATGAGTGGGAAACCCTTTTTTAACCTGAGGGCCACATTCTATCATGGGGAACCCTCCAGGGGCCACATGCCAGTGATGGCTGTGGTCAGAAGCAAAAATAGCCAGAAGAATGGATGTGATTTCTTTTGGTAGAGCACACACTACACTCCAACCACATAAAAGCTGAAAGTTTCCACACATATTTCCAGCTTGCATTGAAGCAAGCAACTGGCATAACCACAGCTTTAAGGATACAGTCCAGCCAGGCAAAAGCACTCACAGAGGCCACAGACAGAGGGTCAGTGAGTGGCATGCCCTGGGGAGAACCCTGAGGACCAGGCAGAGAAGCCTTGGGAACCACATATGGCCCTTGGGCCTGACGCTCCCTAGTCCTGCCCACATCTGTTGGTTAGTTCTTGTGAGATGTCTTCGGAATTCCCTGCCTACTAATATTCAGCAAAGCTCCTTTCTTGTGCTATTTTAGATGCCTGCAATTCAGTTTATTTCAGCCAGCCTATAATTTAGTTACATATATTTGTTTGTTTTTTAAAAAAAATCTACTGATTTTATCTGTATATCACTGGTGATTGTTTTCCTGTTTTATGCACATGGCTTATGGGCATTTCTTAAACAAGATATTGTAACTAAGGCTAAGTACATGTAATTGAAATAGTGTATATATACTTTCCCCCCCTGCTTACTCCTGCCTCCCTTACCTTCCATCCTGTTTCCCTCATGTCTATTTCTTGTTGAATGGTTTCTTTAAATGTAAAGGTTCATCATTGTTCCACCCGATGAGTATGTCTTTAAGGGGCCAGAGAAAGGGCCAGAGCTAAATAACGAGACCCAGCTTTACAGCTGTGAAACATAGCAGGTGCTGCTGAGTTGTATTGATTAAGCTGTGTTGGTAATTTGGTGTAGTATATAAGGAGCAGCACCTAGCTCTCCCATTACCCTGGGGGATGGGTTGGTGGTTGGGTCATGTTTGTTTGTTAATGTATTTAGTGTAAAAGGAGTTTTTGTTTTTCTTATTAAAACCTTGTTTAAGTTATTTTTGAGTCCCTTTTTAATGCATGGTCTCCCCAGCAAGCTCTCTGCAGTGCTACCATACTGCAAAAAGCCAACATTTCTAGGCGGTAAAAACCTTGGAAAACAGACACGCTCTCTTCTTGTTTGGAAAGCAACATGTCAGAGGGCACTAGTGAACAGGTTTGTGGTCATAATGCATTCCACCAGGATGCCTCAGAGGGAGGGATGGGAAGCAGGGCTTCTTTCATCAGCTTTGCTGAAAGGTCAGCGACTGCCCCCTGAATTGTTTCTATGCCAGCTAGCCATTATAAGAAAATTACTATTTAAAAACTGATGCCCCAGTTTGGTTTCTTCCTCTGCCTTCCCTGTCCCCTCTTCCCTTTTGTGTTGTGCTTTTCCGATCTTAAGCCTGCAAGTCTCTCTCGTTTTAATTGGCCAAAGGGCAGGATACCAAAGCTCTAAATAAAATAATAAAGTAAGATAAATACTTTATTTTGGTGCTGCTTTTATCCATGGTCCAGATAAATATCTTACAGAGTAGAATTCCAAGCAAGGAACATGACCAAAGAAGGTCACTGCCCAGTTCAGAACGGCATCAGTAGACAAGCATGAACTCAACGAATTGGCTTATTAAGCAGGAAGCTTGAAAATTATGTTTTATGCTCCCTCTTGCATAAGCCACAAGCCACCCCCAAAATACAGTGCCAGAAACTTTCACAGCAAAATACCAGCATTTTATTAAAGCAGCTACGCTTTGTTCCTGGAATATATGTGTATAGAGAAGCTGATATTTGATTGGGGGGGGAGGGGGAAAGAGACAAATAATCTAGGAACTTGAAAGACAAGAAGCAGAGGGGAAAACAGTTGCTTGATCCACTGGCTGCAGTAAAAGCATTCAATCAAGGCAAAGCAAGTTAAAATACTGTGTTTCAAATGAATGCTACAAAAAAAAGAAACCCCACTGCATGCAATTTGCATTCATAGCAACTGCATTTTGCAGAAGCCAGGATATTTTAGCAGCCGCTAAAGAGAGGAAGGAAATGGCATCAACATGCAGACTGGGATGCTGCATAGAAATAAGCCCCAACAAGACACATGGTGTGTGCGCATGCCACATTTCTGCAGAAGCCTTAAATCCACCTTCTTAAGAATCTCAGCTTTCAAACCAAGTTTCTGTCCCTTACTGTGACAGTTAACAGGCAGCCAACATAACATTAAAAAAAAGCATATAGTCTGGTCTGGCTGTAACAAGCATGTAAGAGACACTACCTGGATGTGTAAGATATATATACCAGTGGTTCCCAAAGTGGGCAGTACTACAACTGGGGGGGGGGGGTGCAGTGGGATTACCCAGATGGGCACTAAGAGGCAAGGGGAGTGAAATGCTGATGACCTTGAAAAACTGGTATTACTAGATCAGGTTCACCCATTTTATTGAATTGGACTTTGAATAAACATGCAATTAACAGATACACTTCTGACTTTTATTGTGTCAATTATGTTCCTTAGCGGACTGTGCAAACCAATATACTGAATAATGTTTTTTGTAGTGTATGGCAGCGGGTGCTGGGAATGAGTTTATGGAACCCAAGCAGTGTTAGAAATTCCCAAGGTGCCAGGCGCTTTTTTGCAATTGGCACTGATCCAATTACTACCATGTGGAGATCTCTGGATGCCGGGTTGGCGACTGACATCTTCATCTGGCTACCCCCTCCAGCTTTCTTAAGCAGGTAAGTAGAACAGCTTACTTATTGCATTTATATCCCACCCTTTCCTACAAGAAGTACATAACTCACCCCCTCCTCAGTTAAACCCCACAATGACCCTATGAGGTAGGTTAGGCTGAGACTGGCCCAAGATCACCCAGTGAGCTTCATGACTGAGTGGAGGTTTGAGCACTGATCTTCACGGTCCTAGCTTGACACACTAACCACTATACTAGACCACTTCTTCTACAAGGCAGCTGTATAAATCAAGTAGGTAAATAAATATGGGGAAAGCCAAATGTCACTTAGAGAAGGATCTGAAATATTTTCCCTGAAGCTTGAATTTGCTTTATTCTGAATTGCTTTGATGTTTTAATGTGTTATAAAACAAGATATTTTTTCTTTAAAATATAAAGCACTATAGAAATGAAAAATCATCATCATCATTGGGGGGGGGGGGGATGATGCCTAGACACTGTGCTGGTGACCGTAACCTAAGCTTATGGCGCCATTTGGCGATTAGTTTAAATATCTGACACTGAACCTAAGGGGGCAGTGACCTGAGAAAGTTTGGGAACCACTAGTCTAGAGTTTGGCTTCACACCATGGCAAGCCTGAAAACTGACAACACCTACATACACACACACACACACACGCATGTTGTTTCTGGGTAGGCATCAGCTGAGGTACACGACCTGGGGCTCAAGGCAATCCATTTCGTTTTGCAGCAAAATCCTGCAATATAGAGATTTGTGCATTTACTCCCCACACAAAGGAGAGCTGAACGAGAGACTGTTTTGATTTGCAGCTAAAATGAAAATATGGATGCCTCCCCACCATTTCCGCCAAGTCTCAGGACAGAGGAAGTTCGTATCCCCTCTGGTTGGCTGGCTTGGCTTTCTTACAAAGCCTGGGACAGATTTACGATACTAGCCATAAGCGTAGCAAGTGGCAGCCGCCCAGAGACTTCAGCAGACATTAGCCAGTTCAGCCCTGCTGTGGCAGAGACAGCCTCGCCTCCCCTTCCCACTCACAGCTTTTAACCACCATGGCTGTCGAGGGTGGAAGCTCTGTTGTCAGAGCTTCCACCTGCCAGAGCGGATGTGTTTACAAGAACAGGATAACCTTAACGAAGTCTCCCTATAAATTTGTTTTCCAAACACTGAGTCTTTTTTCAAAAGAAAAAGAAAAAGTTGGGGATTATACTTGGACGAGGAATGCTAAAAGGAATACTAGCTCACTTTGGGAGTTCACACACAGAGAGAGGATCAGGTTTTCACCAGTCAATTCAATACCACTGGCCACAAGCAGGGAAAGAGTGCTGTTGTTGCATTCAGGACCTGCTTGCTGGCTTCTTTTTGGGCCACTGTGAGAACAGGATGCGAGGCGAGCAAACTCTTGCACTCATACCCTGGAACTAATAACAACTGTGTAAGTTTATCTGCAAGGCTGGTAAGACCGGATTCTGTGCCACTGTGACAACAGCAGCTGACATTGCACTAATCCTTTCCTCCTCACACCTCTACACATCTAAAACCACAAACGGGCTGTCAGGCACCTCCTGTGCATTCTGTGCTGCTACATCAGAAGTGGCACACGCACACACACTATTGCATGTTGTCATCAGGTCCCTGTTCATGGCAACAGAGGAACTTCTCCAACTGTGTGACAGGCCAGCTCCATCAGGCCTCCTCTTTCTCAACTGTCATCTGAGGGCAGCCATTCCATCAGAAGGCCTCAATCAGACAGAATGGAAGAAGGGCTCGTTCCATCAGCTTTGCCAAAAGCCCAGCTCCATCAGGCATCTCCTGCCCCCAAACTGTGCCAGCTCGTCATTATAAGAACAGCAGCTTAAGAACTGGTGGTCTGAGTTTGATTTCCCCCCTCTTACCTCCCTGTCCCTTTTCCCTTGTGTGTCATGTTCCTTTTAGACTGTCAGCATGGAGGGACTGTCCTGTTTTAATTGAATGCACCTAAGCCACTCTGAAAGCCCTTTTGGCTGAAGAGGAGGATAGTAATGCTCTAAATAAAAATAATAGATTTATAAACTTCCATCTGCTCACAAAAAAAGAAGAGCACAGTGTAAACTGGATCGCCTGCGCTGAAAGGAAGTTGGAAGCTATTCTGGTTGAGGAAAAAGTCCATGCTAGTACAGAGAAAGCCCATTATTCTAAATCCAGCTCTAGGAGAATGGGTCCAGCGTGCTCTGTTCTCAACACAGGGTAGCAACAGACCCCTCTGGGCTCCTCATTTGGCACCTATCCCACATACAGTCCTCAAGCTACATTGACCCCCTCCCTCTTCTTTTTTAAAAAGGACTTTAGAAGCAGCTGCTGTGCCTCTTCCCTCATCCACCTGGTATTTTACAGATCTACATCTGGGGTGTTGATATGATCTTCTGTTGGCAGGCAAGCAAAACAAAACTCAGAGGGGGGCAAGGGAAGAGTAGAACTAAAGGCAATGCTAGCTTGAAACAAAGCTTGTTCTGGGAAGCTGCCAAGAAGTTTATCACAAAATCCTAACTGGCCCAACCCTCCAAAAGCAAACAGACAGAGAGGCCCAAGACTTACAACAGCCTTGAACCCAAGGAGCCAATACTGAACCTGAGATCTTGTTTCTGCCCTGTGAAGTAAGGCCTGGTGTTACAGTAGAAGAGTCTGGATGCTGGATCAGGCTACTGGCCTTTCTAGTCAAACATCCTGATCTTACAGTGGCCAACCAGATGCCCCAATGGGAAGCCCCAAAGCAAGACCTGAGCACAACAGCAACCCTGACCTGCTGCAGTTTCCATCAAATCTTATTCAGAAGCAATGCTGCCTCCAAGTTGTGGAGGAAGGGAACAGCCATCATGTAGCCACCTATAGCCTTGTTCTCCCATGAATTTTAGTGCTGTGACAAAGTCCTTCCTTTTGTTTGCCCTGAATCCTCCAACATTCAACTACAGTCATACCTTGGGTTAAAGTAGCTTCAGGTTGAGCGTTTTCGGGTTGCGCTCCATGGTGACCCGGAAGTAACAGAACGCATTGCTTCCGGGGTTCGCCGCTCACGCAGATGCTCAAAATGACGTCACGTGCATGCACAGCGAATTGTGATGCGGGTTGTGTTCGCTTCAGGATGCGAACGGGGCTCCAGGACGGATCCCGTTCACATCCAGAGGTACCATGTAAAGTATTGCACTTGGGCAAAAAAAATGAGAAGCACAAATACAAGATGGGTGACACCTGGCTTGAGAGCAGTACATGTGAAAAGGATCTAGGAGTCTTGGTTGACCACAAACTTGACATGAGCCAACAGTGTGACGCGGCAGCTAAATAAGCCAATGCAATTCTGGGCTGCATCAATAGGAGTATAGCATCTAGATCAAGGGAAGTAATAGTGCCACTGTATTCTGCTCTGGTCAGACCTCACCTGGAGTACTGTGTCCAGTTCTGGGCACCACAGTTCAAGAAGGACACTGACAAACTGGAACGTGTCCAGAGGAGGGCAACCAAAATGGTCAAAGGCCTGGAAACGATGCCTTATGAGGAACGGCTAAGGGAGCTGGGCATGTTTAGCCTGGAGAAGAGGAGGTTAAGGGGTGATATGATAGCCATGTTCAAATATATAAAAGGATGTCACATAGAGGAGGGAGAAAGGTTGTTTTCTGCTGCTCCAGAGAAGCGGACACGGAGCAATGGATCCAAACTACAAGAAAGAAGATTCCACCTAAACATTAGGAAGAACTTCCTGACAGTAAGAGCTGTTCGACAGTGGAATTTGCTGCCAAGGAGTGTGGTGGAGTCTCCTTCTTTGGAGGTCTTTAAGCAGAGGCTTGACAACCATATGTCAGGAGTGCTCTGATGGTGTTTCCTGCTTGGCAGGGGGTTGGACTCGATGGCCCTTGTGGTCTATTCCAACTCTATGATTCTATGATTCTACCACTGTACATTGGATGTTCATGAGTTCTAGTATTATGAGAGATGGGGAAAGACTGTAAGAAAGAAGGAAGGTAGGTGCCCGGGTGGGGTGGGGGGAGTGGCTGAGGTTGACAAGGTAGTGAACCAGCCTCCATTGTTCAGAAGACTTGGAAGGGGGTGGAAGTGAGAGCTCTCACAAGCCTAATGTAAGCCAAAATTGCCCAAACAAGTGCCCCAAAATGCCAACTCCCTCCAGTGTGCCAGTAAATGAAGGAGAAGTGTGTGGAGAGCTGCCAAGGCATCAGTTGCCAGCAGGCTTAATGTATGCCCATCCTCTTATTGTCAGCTGCACCCTGGCACTGCATTAAGAGACCAGCTCCAGGCCCTGCCAAAACCTTATTACTGCCACCAGCACTCTCTGGCCTGGCATTGGCTCCCGCAGTTCCATTTATGTCTTGGCTTTTCTCGACTTCCCCCCTCAAAGCCTAGGGTTATATTTCCGACGCCTGCAGCGCGGAGACGCAGCAAGAGAGCCCAGCTAAAAAGCCACAGACATTGGTCCTCCAGATACTTTTCTATTTCTGGTATGCACCAGTGTGCAAAAAATAAAACTGGGGAAGGCAGGTAGCTGGAGATCAGTTTCAAGCTCAGTAACACAGTCCGCGTAAGAAGGAAAGAGTTGGGGGTCGGGGCAGGGCGGGGGTAAGGATAGCAGATACCCTAGAGAAATATCAGGGAGGTTTCATTTACAGCACGGTTTTAAAAAGTTACTTGCAGGCAGTTTCTAAACAGCAATGAGGAAGTTATGGGCTGGGGAGCCAGATTAGAATGTTTGCCATGGAACAAGAACAGCAATGCCTTCCTCGGGTTCTGAATCCGGTATCAAACATCTATGAGCAGTAGGTATTAAGGTGAGCCTGGACTCTGCCCGAGTCTGTTGGCAATGCCAGGCCTCAGCTCAAGGCACATATGCATGATAATGCACATAAATGAGAAGAATGGCTCAAGGTAGTGTCCCTCCTTCTCCCCTGAGGAACAATACACTCTGCCTGCCTCTGAACATGGAAGTTCCACTTTGCCATCAGAGCCAATCCCTATTAGCAGACTTCCCTTGCACTATGAATTTGTCTAGTCCTCCTTTTCAAAACAAGCAACTATCACAACTGGGGGGTGACTGCAGCAGTTGGCATTGGCTTAGCCACTCTTCCCATGCAGCTGTTTCCTTACTGCAATTCTATCCCACCCTTTTCTCCTCATTTAATCCCCACAACAATCTTGTGAGGTAGGTTAGATTGAGAAGCAGTGGATGGCTTGAGGTCATCCCATGAGCTTCATGGCCAGGTGAAGATTAGAACCCTGGCCCTAGTCCAACACTCTAACCCCTACGTCACACTGCTGGGAGCGCCAGAGGAAGGGCTCATTCATTTTTAAGCACCTGGAGTCTCACTAAATCAGATGCAGCGAACACCTCAAAGACCCCAAAAGACTCCCTGGGTCTGTCACACATGACCTAACTGAGCAGACCATTCTTAATTTCCGCACACATGCACTCCTTGCTTTTTAAAAAGCAAGACATCTGGCTTCCTCTTCCAATATTTCAAGAGGAACTCCGCTAACCCGTTGACTAGGAAACCAAGTGCAAATTGTTCAGTTCTGTCGTCAATCATGCTTGGCAAGCATCAACACGACATACGGTACAGAGAAGAGCAATGAGGGTGGGGAACCTGGGATGTACCACGCAGAAAACCCCTTTAAAGCCTGGAGAGAATGTGTACAACTGAACACACAGAGAGGTGCACTTGAGCTTAACCCCATTAACTAGAACCGTGAGAGCTTCCATCCTCAAAAAACCCCATGTTCCCACACTATCTTTCTTAAACACATCTTGCTTGCTCAGACATTGTACCATGCTTGCAAAATGATTCAAGGAGAAAGGTTAGTCCACATGCACAGTGGTTCTCCTTTACAAAAAATATATGCTACGGTCCACAGCATAACAGAATGGAGATTTGTCTTAGGAGGCAGCTACTTCACACATCCTGGGTGAGTGCTGCTGATTGCACAAGCTGGAGGTACCACACACAGCTAGCTGCTTTATGGCTAGGAAGAGTAGTACAGGGCTAGCTAGGAAGGGATCTGGAAGCCCTAGCGATGCCACAAACATCTGTAAAGCTGGAATGTGTTAAGAGCTCCATAAAGCAAAGGACCACTCCAAGTTCAAAACTTGTTCCTTGTTTCAGAACCCTGATTCAAGTGGGTGGGCACACCAACGATGCTGGACGGAATTGGTCGATTTCTCCAGCATGCCCAGACACTGCTTTAAAGCGCAGTTTGCTGCAGCCTCCTCACTTAATTAGCATCCTCAAGTTGAAAGTTGGACAACCCCCCCAGGAGGGAAGCAGCAGGGACCACCTCAAAGTACAAAGGCAACATGGATGTAACTACAGCTCTCTGAATCCTGACTCAGTGTTTCAAACCACCACACCACCCACTTCCCTCAGGATTTAGTTTTTCTTACCAATTTGGGACAAACGTACAAGCTTCAGTTCTGAAATTTTAGGACTTATTTACCAGTCATTATTGTGGTTAGTGGGTTAGTTGTGCTCACAAGCATAACAGTCTTTCAGATTCACAGTGCTTTCTGTCAGCTCCCATGCGCGTAATCCTATTCTATGGACTGGGCCCCTGGGCCATAAAATGGCTTGGCCTGTCTGCAATAGGGGCATGGTTTGAACCCACATTCAAATTTAAAAGTGCTCTCTACTTTTCAATTGGTGACAAGGAATTCTTTTGTGCAGAGGCTTATAGAATCATAGAACTATAGGGTTAGAAGGAATCCCAAGGGTCATCTAGTCCAACCCCCTGCAAGACAGGAATCACAGCTAAAGAATCCCTGGCAGATGGCTATCCAATCTCTGTTTAAAAACCTCCCATGAAGTAGAGTCTGTTCCACTGTCAAACAACTCTTACTGTCAGGAAGTTCTTCCTTATGCTCCTTACTGAATCTTGCAAAAGAAGTTCTAGGAACATGCTGAGAGCTCTCTGCAACTTACTGCTACTCCTTATAGGGGCCGTCTTGAACTACACATTATGAGAATCAGCAAAGAACCCAAACTGTAGTGAGGCAAAATTCACCCAAGACTTTACAAAAAATAAAACAAACTTTAGCTTTCAACAGTGCTGCTACAGAAGAGCACCAGCAACAGAGCCAGACAGGCTTCTTTCAAGAGGGCATTCCACAACAGTGGCACCACAAGTGAACAGGTCACACCCGTGTTTCCACCAGAGTTATGCTCTGCCTCCACAGAGGCAGAAATGCTTCTGAATGTTGCTGGAAGCCACAGGAGGAGAGAGGGCTCTTATGCCCAGATTCTGCTTGAGAGTTTCTCACAAGGGCATCTGGTTGGCCACTGTGAGAACAGGATGCTGGACAGGATGGGCCAGTGGTAAGTTCTTCTTATGCACAGTACATTTTGCCCAGCCCAATACTCTGGCAGCCACATACTAGGCCAGTGGAGGTTTCCAAATGATAGCCACATGTGAAACACACTGCAGCAGAAGTCCCAACCCGGTTGTTACTGAAGCATGAGTGACCACAGTAGTTCTATCTTCTGAAAGACCAGCCTAAGGTGGTAAAAGGCATTCCTGACCACCCACTTTGACATGACCCATAAACACAAGGTTCCCAAAAGAATTTTGTAAGTTAAGATATATGTTGGCAGTGTAACACTGAAAATGCCTTTTTGAGGCATATTATGTGCTGGGCATGTGTTGTGGAGATATTGTTCATATTCACTTTGTCTTGGGAAATCCTTGATTTTCACCGATGCTTCTGTGGCATAGCAACTAACAAATAGCCAGCAAAGGTGGGTTCTGCAAGCCGTTATAGTGACCAAGGGACTTGTACTGTAAGGACAAATGTTCACCATCAGTCATCCAGCCATTTTAAAATCTCACTGTCCTTTCTAGGTCTGAACACATAGCTTATAACTATCAATTCCATTTAGATACCTATTTGGAATGCTCATATTAATGCAGTTTAATAATTAATATCAGATTTTTAAATTATCATTTGTTTTTACTTTTTCTGTTATAACTGCAGATGGAAATGTGGGAACTTAGGGTTCCCTCAAGCTGCTAATACCTTGTGTGCTGCTTTTAATATTATATTTTACATTGTTGACCCCACCCTGGCACCTGTGGCGAAGGGCAGGCTAATGAGTCTAACAACATCCACAACCCACATTCTGGGAATGAGTTCGCTATTAGCATATATGAATACTAGGTTTGGGGACAAAGAGCTGATGAGGGCTATTACCTCACTGAGCCCTCCTTGCAGCCTCTGATGGAAGCATTCGCCTGACTGCTATGGGAAATAGGATACCAAAGATGATGGACTTTTGCTCTGATCCATCAAGATTGCTCTTAAATCTGGAGGCCAACATTCTAAATAAGGGATAGTGAACCTAATGCCCTCCACAGATGTTGCTGAACTACAACACCCATAATCCCTAGCTACTGGCAATGTTGGGCAGGGCTGATGGGAACTGGAGTTCCCAGCAACATCTGGAGGGCACCACCTTGGTTACCTAAGCCCTAAATCCAACACCAGCCAAGAATAGGAAAAGCCAAAGAAAAGACAGCAGGTGTTCTTAATACACCTTGGCATGTGTGCCTATCTCTTGCTCAGTCCTTGTTGTGCAGTTTTGGGCTTTGTCCCCTTAAAAAAATTCCCCAGTGTTGGTTTTTTTAGTGTTTTTTTTTTTTTTTTTTTTTTGGTACTTCTGCAAGCACACAATGTGTCCCCCACCAGAGGTACTATCCCTCCCCCAACACTCAATGGGAAACATTTCTGTGGAATTAAAAGCTGGCAAACAAAGGGAAGTGGTACACTTAAGGCAAAGACTCACACAGAGTTGCAGCAGCAGCCTTCTTTATAGGCAGTGCTGTGAATCCTCAAATACAACTTTGAGGTGCTTTGTTGTACTCCAGCACACACTTTGGAGAAGAACTGGTACAGACGAAGATGTTTTGTGCACTGAAAATTCACATGCACCAAGGCAACTGTGACAATCACTGCCAGCACATCCACAGGACAAAGTGCTTTTCACCAGCTAGCACACCAACAGCAGCTCCCCCCTGGTCAGAGATGGTCTTGCCACTATTATCAGCCTGTGAACATCAAGACTTGACTACAGCTGCACATTACAGTGGAATGGAAGGTGGTGGATTCTCCTTCATTGGAAGTTTTCAAGCAGAAGTGGAATGGCCACCTGCTTTATTTAGAACACCTCGGATTGAATCCCTACTAGACCACGAAGCTCACTGACCTTGGGCCAGTCACTACCTCTCAGCCTAACCTACCCAACAGGGCTGTTGTGGGGATTATATAAGAAGAAGGAGAGCCATGTACCCTTTCTTGGAGAAAAAGGTGGGATATAAATGCAATAAATAAATAATAATAGGGTTTTTTTATTTAAAAAAAAACCTGATGAAAGGCAGAATAATGAAGAAAATGAATATGCCACACTAGGGTAACTACACTCTTGGTCTAGACAGGAGCAGAGAACACCCATGGGACTTGGCGCCTCTTCCTTGGAACACTTCCTCACTCTCCATTTCTAGGGTGCCAAGTCAGCTGGGGAGGAGGAAAGAAACAGAAGCAACGCCTGCTGACAGCCCCCATCTCCTCCAAAAGGAGCCATTCCTATGGGCAAGTACAGTATCAAGCACTCTAAAAATAGACAAGCGCCACATTATACTGTATGCTTAAGTTTTACTGCCTGGGCAATGAATGCCGTATTGCTTCTACTAGAAATGCATGCCAAAACCAGGTAACTGTCATGCTCAAGACTTAGCACACTCAGTTAAAAGAAAGAAAGAAAGAAAGAAAGAAAGAAAGAAAGAAAGAAAGAAAAGGTAGTGGTTAGGAGTGTGGAACAAGCTTACCAGAAACCACTATACAGTGCAATGAGAGAAATATTGCAATATGCCATTTGTAAGGGTGTTTGCCACCTACTAAACTTGGTCGCCCTGATGACCTCTATTAGGGAAGAGCAAGGGGGAGTGCAACCCTGTTGGTTCTCCTTGGCCCCTCGGCAGCTTTTGATTCCAATGACCATGGTGTTCTTCTGAAGCCACACAGAGAGCTGGGAGGTGGAAACACTATCTTGCAGTGGTTCAGCTCCTACCTTCAAGGTCGCTCCCAGAAAGTAGGACTAGGAGCTGGTTGCTCAGCAATATGGCTTTAGAGATCTATATGAAACAGCTGGGGAATACCATCCAGGGATTCAGAGTGAAGTGCGGCCAGTATGCTCACAACACACAGCTCTCTCTCCATCGGACAGAAGAGGCTGTTAAGGTGTTGGACCGTTATCTAGGGACAGTGAAGGGCTGAATGGTGACTAATAAACTGAGGCTAAATCCTGATAAGATGGAGTTACTGTGCATGGGTGGTTCCCATGTCTTGGTCATGGAATTAAGTTTATGACCTGTCCTACAGGGCTGCAGTCCCCCTGAAGGCACAGGTTCGTATTCTTGGAATACTGAATTCCCATGTGTCACTGGAGTCTCAAGGGGCTCCTGTGGCTAGGAGTACTTACCACTAGGTTGGGCTGATTCACCAGCTGCAGCCATTCCTAGATTGGGACAGCCTGGTCTCAGTTGTCCATGCTAGGTGACCTATCATCTGGACTACAGTAATGCTTCCTATGTGGGCTGCTCTTGAAGATGGTCCAAAGGCCACAGCCA